>NW_026088185.1:13647744-14308855 GCF_022539395.1 Myiozetetes cayanensis | reverse complement strand
GCCCTAATTTCAGTTATTGACCTTTAACTATGAAAAGTAAACTGAGGAGACAGACACAACCATACTTGAGATGTGCTATTGATATTCTCTAGAGAGCCAGAATGTTTGTGCCTTTGCCAGCTCTCAGCAGGCTTTTAAAGACATGCTTCCATGTCTTTTACAAAGTTGTTTCAGTGCAATTCAAATGGGTTTTAAGACTGCTTAGGCTGGAGGACTAAAGCACAATGCTTGGGTTACCAGTATTTCAGCCCAGCAAACCAGAATAGTTCCAGCTCACATGTGTATCACAAACACATATGCCTCTCTGGGTACTCGTGTAAGATTTGGAGACTCTGAAATAGAGAAAAGAAAATGTTCCCTCCAGAC
Source organism: Myiozetetes cayanensis (assembly GCF_022539395.1). Taxonomy (NCBI): domain Eukaryota; kingdom Metazoa; phylum Chordata; class Aves; order Passeriformes; family Tyrannidae; genus Myiozetetes; species Myiozetetes cayanensis. Next base: position 14,308,489 of record NW_026088185.1, on the reverse strand, counting down.
TGCTTAAAGGAATGGTTTTTTCTAGCAGTTAATTCTTGTTACTGAGGTAAAGTGAATTGCTCCCTCTATGCTCATGGTAACCCAGCTAACACTTCATAGCATTTTTCCACTGATGGGGCTCTTTGAGGACATTTCCCAGAGCTCCATGCTTATTTGCCTTGCAACCTCCACAAAAACAAACAGGAACCACTATGTGGCTGTTTAAATGTGAGTCTTGAGGAACTGCTTTCTAATCTCCACAGTACAATAAGGGAATGTCAGGGCTATGTGACGATAAATGTTCAGGGGCTGAGTTTCTCTCATTTTAGCACAAAACCCAGTTTTTCCCTTGTACTAATTTGTATCACAAAGACATCAGGGACAAATGGGTGCTGTGGGAGCCACTTCCACAGCTAAACTCTTGAGTGTCTTACAACTTAATATAGAAAATGAATCTTTTCTGTGATTTTATTGTCTCAGTGGAGTTATTTTGGTTTAGCTGAATGCTACATTGAATTATCTCTTGCAAAATACCCACACACACGCACTTGTCTATTTGACATCCAGAAACTTGAAGAGGTTAGTTGCTGTGTAATATCAGAGTCAATTACTTTTTAAAAGACAATTTTACCAGTTGGCACCTGGTTAACTAACTGTAGCTGCCCTCTCCTTGGAGGCAGTCTCCCTAGGTCAGCTCTGAAGTTTAGGGAGCATATACATCACATCTGCTAGAAATAAACAGATGACATCTCCACATAAGAAATAATCTGATTTACCCAGTGATTTATGTAAGGGCAGTGATAGGAAGTTTGTGTCTACCCCTTATTTAGTCACTGAACATTTGTCATGATCCCACTCCTATAAAAAATTGAAAAGTGGAAAGGGGGAAGTGTCTTTTAGCATCATGAAACACGATTCCTTGCATGTCATTTTAAAGCAGAACAAACATGGTCCCTGTCACACATTCATTTTATGGAGAAAAGGAGAGGAGTATTTCAGGACAGTAAGCCATGGTGAAACAAAAAGCAGCCTTTCCCTGAGTGTTTAAAAGATAAAGAATGTTATAGAAACTGAAAAGAAATTAATTGGCTGGGTGTGGTTTAACTGAACAGGAAGAGGAGGCAGTAAATGTGAGAGTCCCAGATAAAAACAAAAGTTCTTTCAGAGTAACGTAGCTGCCACTGTTTCTGGTTTCAACAGAAATGCACAAGGGACTTCACAGCCCTGTATTTTTCTTCCTTGACAGTACTGCCACAAATAAACATGACACACTGAGTTTGTTTTGCATTTATTGAAATTTTCTGTGTTTTACTATGAAGAAATTATTTGTTGGAAGCCCTCTTGGGACTCTTGAGAAAAATGTATTAAAATCTGCCACCAAATTAAAGGAAGGCTTGGGATGATGTTTTGATGTTTTGCTTCTAGGATTCCCTATCCTCCCCTAATTTGATCCTTTTGCATTGAATTCTGTTTAGTTTACTTTGCATTAGCATCTAGATGCCTTTATATGAAAGCAATTTTGTGTTAAAAAAAAAAAAAAGGTGTTTGAAGAGAACTCTTGCTACTTCCAGAAAAATGCAGGAAAACATAGCACTTCTTTTCTTTCCTAGCTTCTAGAAGAATGATATGGACTATAAAAACTGATTAATATTTAAATAGAGTGAGAAACATTAACATTAATTAACATTTCTGCAGTATATAATTGATATGGTGGCTAGCAATAGGCACTCACATAATTGTGCTGGCAGGAAATAATCACCTGTGTATTCTCCTTTGTATTCTAACAGAGGCTGGGATTAACTGTCCTGAAGTAGATCAGTTACTCTGAATACAGACTGCTCAGACTGAAGAAGAACCAAGGCAGCACTGAGATTACAAAATAGAGAGGAGAGAGGTGTATTTGATGACTCTTAAGAGAATATATCTAGTGTACTACATCTGGTTACCAGTAGGAATATAATATCTTTCTTAATAAAAAATAACTCTTTCATATACAGAAGAAAATAGAGGTAGCTGCTGACACAGAAGGACTCTGGGCCATCCCAAACAGCTAGTACATTTTGCTTTGGCTGTGCTCCTTTCCACCTTACTAATTAAGAGTTCAAATAAACCTAGAAAGTGAATCCCTGCTATGAAGCAGACACACAGAAAAGAGTATGAAAAATAACGAACATAACAGTACAAGGATTTTTAACAAAGAATTGTACGCAGAGAAGCAAAAAGCAATTTGTGTTACACTGGGGTGAAGGTAGTGTCATAATAGCAAGATGTGCCAGTGGGAAGGTGAAAGTTGTATCAACTTAAGTTTCCATGGCCTGGTTTTGATTTATGTCAGAAACAGTATCGCTGCTATGACCTTCAGAGCTTCCCAGGGAACACTTTTGTATACTCCATTGTCCTTGGCATAAGGGACTTCTCATAAGCAAAGATGTTCAGCATAGCCAAAATTATACAGAACAGTTATATCACAGAGGAACAGTGTGGTTCCATACATGGTTTGTGAAAAATCCAAGCATCTCCTTCCCAAACAAAGATCACGAAACGTGAAACTGGTAGTTTAGGTTTTTGTTTGTTTGTTTGTTTGTGTTTTTCCTGTCTATGGAATCGTATGACACAGATTTAGAACTCCTGACAGGCTCCCTTGAGATACATCTCAGAAAGGTTGTTTTGGATAAGTATGAATACCTCTGTTGGCTTCCAGGCTGGGTTACCTTCAGTGGCAGCTGATGGCAGTGTACAACAAATAGGATGAAACAGAATTTGGGAGCAAAAACTGTTATAAAAACCAATGGAAATCACATGGATCCTGCAAGGCTATTCAAGGCTCATGAACAATTTCAAACCATTGCTTCCTCCCCAGACGTGGCGATTATGAGACCTTTGCCAATGCTATTACAGACCCTGCACTGGCCAAGATCAAATGTTTACACAAGAACATTTGGAAAGCTAGAATTCAAATAATCTTTTGAACATGAATAAGTAAACCACATGAATCCCTTTCTATGCTGTTTAAAATCACTTGTTCTGAATGAGAGTATTCACACATTGGGATTTAACTTAGTTATTTCAAATTTCACCTTTAGCTGGTTCAGATGAATCTTTTGTGTGAAAGCAAGCCGTGAATTATAAGTGATACATGTAACGTTGCCCTTTGACTCACTTGGTTGTTTGCCTGAAAGCCTGAGGGCAGATGAAAAAGTGATGAAATTAATGAAATAAAAAGCATCCTCTCTATTTTTAGAAATAGGTAAGATTTACTCCTCATGGAGTACAAGTATACCATCACTGTGTTGATGGTTTTCAAAGTCATTCTAACGTTGTGTGTCACTTATTATATCTTAAATAGATTTTGCAAATTTATTTTGGCTATCTGTCTAAAAGTAATGTACTTAAATATCAGAAGACAATATTTCCAGAAAATATGCAATGCTATTTAAATATTATTTTGTATTTCTAACATGCCAGCTAGCTGAATAGGGTTTATATTGCTTTACTGGTAGCTTGCATTGGGTACCTCATGCCTTAAGAAACAAGGAAAATGATTTTAAGAATTCCTCTTCATGCCATTCATAACTTTAATATGCCTTAACACACTGTAGAATTCCTCTTTTATAGGACTCCCACACAGTCACATGGAAAAAAATTCAGATATGTATAGCATAAAAATAGTCTGCACTGTTCGGTGGCATTGAGAATTACACTTCTCCTTAGTAGAACTGTATTTCAGGCAAAAATTCTGAGGGAGCTTTGTGATATCATTTAAAAAATAGTGAACTTATAGAATTATTTCAAATGTCTGTGTGTTTTCTTTCATCTGGTAAATCACTAAATCAAGTATTTCTACATGAAAAAGACGTGATCCCACTGTTGATGTTAAAAGACGGCTCCCTGTTGTTCTCGGCATCTCAGCCTTATACTAACAAAAGAGCAAAAGGTATAACTTCTGTAACAACTATCATTTACTATCATAATTTTTGTAGGAAACTGAGACTAGAAGGCAAGAGTCATCATTAAAAACATATATTAAAAAGTATATTTAAAGGAAATATATATTTCCATGATCAGCGACACATTTTAGAAGATAAGAAATATCTATAAATTTATTTGAATCAGATATTAAATGCTCCAGTTCTTTGTTAGTTTACCGTTGCAATTTGAAGTGCCATTGTATGTAATAACAATGCATAAAAATGGACTGATTCTGTTTTTATAAGTGGACTGAGAGTTTGTCATCTGTAACACATTACCTCCTGTGACATAAGCCCCAAGAGCAGCTTTGCTATCCTCACCAAGCCAAGAACTGCAGGGCCTGAGCTGGGCTCTTTTAAGTAGCTTCCCTTAGCCTTAGTAAACTTTTAGTAAGAGCCTTGGATCAGCATGTTATGGTTATAATCACCACCTACATTCTCGAAAGAAGAAATGGATTATATGAAGTGAGTGTGAATGTTCACTGGTTTTCAGTGAATCTTTGCAGTTTATGAAAGCTTGAGCTCAAACTGCAAATTCTAAGGTCCTTCCCAGTGTTCTGATGGTTAAGGTTTATTTGTAATAGAGTAACTTCAAGGGATACCAGCTAAACCATCTTTTTTTCCAGTTTATTTTTGTTTTATCTTTCATTTTCCCAAGCATAAGCTTATATCGTGGTAATTAGAAAGAAGAATTTTGCCTGCATTATGCACTGGACAGTACTTGGTCTTTGTTTCAGCTGTTTCCCTTCTTTATAATTAGATGTTTCCTTTATTTTTTTAACTGTTTTTGCCCATAGCAACAAAGCAGCAAGATCTGATTGCCACAAAACCCCAGAAGGTTTATAAACTGTTAACAGTATTGCTAATGCCTGGGAAAAAAAACCTCTTCTGAACCCCCCAGTGTTAGGGTCTTCTTGTAAGTGCGAACAGAAAATGTTAGCTCTAGTGGAAGTTTACCAAGCACACTGACTGCTGCAGTTTACTTCATTGGTAAAGGAATAGACAGGCATGTTCAAAAGGGGTTTTACAGGGTGAAAATAAAGAAATAATTTCCATGAAATTATGAAGGAAAATACTTCAAGAAATATGCTACCAAAAGCCTCATGTGTGACCAGGGATATCAAAATGTCAGATTTCACCTACAAATTACAAAACCTATAATGTAATCTGCATCATTTTATGAGCAATCAGAAGGATGCAACACATTTGCTGGCCAGAATATTTACTTCTCCCAGAGCACCTACAGCTGCAGTTTCCAGATACCTCACTTTAAGGCATTCTGTGCACTTCAGCATTTAGTGCTCTCTCCTTCTTTGGCCTGGGAAGTGACTGAATATTTTCTGTTCCCTGAATATTTTCCTAATTAAAAGTACCTCATTTACATTTAATAGTTCTTATGTCACCAAAATCATATTGAATCTCTGTTTCACCATGATTTTTAGGTTCACACTCCTTAAAAAATGTTGTAATGATAATGGCAGACGCAAATTATAGCTGTTCTTAAAATGTCCCTATAGTTCATGAACTTTCAGTAAAACTGTCTTTACAGTAAAATTTCAGTTGTAGGCACTGCCAAAGCACAGAGAAGAGAAGCAAACTTTGGCCTGGGCAGAAGTCACAGACTGACTTTCTGTTAAACAAGCCTGTAAGTGATCATTGAAGTCAGTTGGTAGCTGTATGAACAGTTTAAATTTATCCATAACACAAATCCCTAATGTACCCTTCACAAGAATAAAATAATATGCTTAACATCAATGCATAACCATGTTTAGATTCACATAAACGAGACTTTACTTGTTTCCATCAGCAGAACCAGAAACAGACCAGATACTTCAAATTTCTTTAGCTGAAATATATAAACAAAAAATGTCCACATTATTCTAGAGGGTGAATCCAGTAAAGAAAAAAGTAATCAAAAAAATTTTAAATTCAGCCTCTGCCTAAAATAGATCCCTGTGAGAAAAGAGTCAACTAAACATCCTTTTTTCTAAGTGACCCCCAGCGGGACTTCCATCAATATCCCGGTTGGACATAACTTGCTACATGGGAACGTGCCCAGGAGTTATTTCTGTGGAGACTGTAATATAAACTTGTGATTGTTTCTGAAAACGTAGTACTTCAAGTCAATGATAAAATTATTATTTTTGAATTTTTGTTGGTTATCAGATGAATGCTGTGAGCTCCTTTTTGAGCACAGCTCAGAGTAAAAGAGCTGAATGGAGGAATGTTCTTTGACCAAACTGCTATTTTCTCTTTTCTGTATTTCATTTTAATCTTCTGTCTGTGTAAGAAAATTTCTCTGTGGTATATAGCTGACTCTAGTCTTAAAATACAGAATATAATAGCCATTGATCAGTCAATGGATATAAAATAGAAGCAAATATGAAGGTAAAAACATGTGACAAAAAGAAAGCAATGAGAAGAAAACATGACAAATGCTATTTCATGAATCCCTCTGCTTCTTCAGGAAATGCTTTTACTTTGGGAACTAGGGAGGGCTGGACAAGGCAGTGTCTTTTGGAACAGTGCCATCTTTTAACAAAAGGGCTAGAATAAATATATAAACTTATAATTATAATAATAGTACAATTTGAAGGTTTATGGAGTCTTCTGATTTTTTTGCCAATTATTATCACAATATTTACTGATTGTTTACATTTTTCTTTCATGTATATATTGATGCATAATAAAGCTGTAAACTCATGGTCTATACCTCTTTGTACCTTCATATGTTCTGTTTTGCAGTACTTATCTACAGTACCTGGGATAAAGCCAGTCAGGCACGGAAGAAAAACAGAGATTTGATGAGTTTGTTCTGTAATATTAAATCAGGAGATGGGAAATGGCATCTTGTGCCCTTTTATTAATTTTATCCCCATAAAATTCAGTTCCATACTTAGTGGAGTATTTTGTTTGTTTTCTGGAGGACCCTGTGGGAGGATCTATCCATCATCCAAACCCACATACAACACAGCCTGAATAAACGAGAATTTACCAGAAGATGTGCCAGCAATACAATAAAATATACTGACACTTCTTCACATACAGTTGCCATGTCCTATATGCTTTGCCCCTATAATTTGCCTTCTGGGAAAAGTAATATATGATAAACTTGTTGCAGGTGGTAATAAATTAGTAAATGCAGAACCGATTCAGAGTGGCTGTGTCCGCCCATCTCTAGCACAGATGTTCTGCAAAAGATTTAGAGACTGTTTTGCAGGCACTCAGCCTCTGAGGTGAATTGGTTGCATGATTACACTGAAGAATAGAAACAATCCCTTTTTGCATGTGCCTCCTCAATTTTTTGTTTTTCCCTTCCTCTAAACTCCTCCTACACAGAGCCTTTCCCTTGTACAGTATGTCCATGTGCACAGATCGAAAGTAGTTTTTAATCTGCAGCACAATATAGCTTCTGATACATTATAACTTTCCTTTAAAGTACCCTGTATTATCTATAGTGGGACTTCTACTAATTTCAGTAATTGTATTCACTTAGTCATCAGAAAGTACTTACTAATTTTTCTAAGAACAATTACAAAATGAGAAAGGAATAATTTTTTGGCTTGAAGGGCTTGTTTGGTCTATCAGGCTATACTTACCCTATCATCAATATTTAACCTTTCCCAGATTAGCAGAAATTCGACACTGAGTACACGGAAACCATGTTTTGATACTCATGTGGCTCCTCAACACTTCACGATAATACATTAACTAGGTTAAGAATCACTGAAGACAAAACGTTTCTGTCCTTTCAGTGTTATTTCCCTCAGTTATCGAATCAGCACACTAAAAATACAGTGGTAATAGGTAATGCTTATAACTTGATGACAAACTTGCCTACCAGTGCCAATGGCACTTCTATTAACATTGCTGATCAGATGAATAAGAGCTACATTTAAAACCTAACATGCAGTGCAGACAACCTGGCTGTGACACCAACCACTGAGAATTTGGAGACCCTGACAGAAACTTTCTTTTATCTATTTTGAGAGGACACTGAACTATAAAGCAGTAGCAAACTAAAGGGAGCTCATAAAGAGGCTAATCCTATTTTACTGTGTGATGTAGTTATAAATTAAGGGCCAGATCTGTGGAGGTATAGAGGTGTTTTAAGTGCTTTCTACATCCATTTCGGCACTCAGGCCTTCACTGAGATAGATGAAAATTTTCAAGTAACTTCATGGCTGTGTATTAACTTCCCTAAGTGCAGCATCAAGTCTTACATTACCAGTGTATTCATCACACATTATTTTAAAACATCTCAACAGCTTTTTGTGATCTAGTTACGTATCTTTAATGACAGAAGCATCAAAACAAATAAGCAACACAAAACTAACTGAAAGTAATTACCTTACTTCCTGGTCTGATGATGTAAAACCCCCACAGCTCACAATTGATTTACAAAGGGGCCAACAAGATCTGTAAAGAAAAGATAAAGTAAGAACTCCCAGTGTAAGCACACAAGGCACCCTGCTGCTTGATTTTATTTGTTAATACTCTACATTCCGAGAAACAAAGCTCTAGAACATACCAAACTATTTACTGTGATGGGAGTCACAAACAAAAAAACCCACACTTGCTTTGGGGACATGGTAACCTTTCTTATATTTGGATCTGCGTGTTCTGTGCTTCACATACCACCAGTATGGATGCAATATTTCACACCTGTGGGTGCAGCACAGTTTCTCTGTTGGTTTATTCTGTCTTTTGCAGCTCACAGTGCTGGGTAACCCATGTTGAACTGGGAGGAAGACGACTTCGGTTGTTTCGCAGCTGAGCCAATTCACAAACTGCCACAAAAAGGATTCTGTTTGTACCTCCGTTTTCAGTAGCATGACACATGATAGTCCATGAGGACTTATTGAGCTTGTTCTACTAAATGTTGCCTCTGCTTGATAAGCAACATGAGTAATGAATGTACCCAATGCATTGCACCTCACTGTGTGCACTCCTGGATGATGGGATGGTAAAAGGAGCCCAATTCCCCATTTCACACCAGCCATAGGAATTCCTGGGATTCACTCTTTCGTTTGGATGAACACACAGAGTATCTAAACAGCATTTTAAAATGGCAAGTGACAAAGAATATATCACAGTCCTTGGATAACTGCCATTGCCAATAACAACTCAGGTTTTATTTTAGTCTGAGCTGTTCTAGCTCTAATGCTGGTGATCTGAATCTGCTACCTCCTACTTGATACTTGTCTATAACACACTGACAGTACGTGTGGATGTAAACTGGTACTTGCAAGTAAGAAATTCCTATATGTTTCCTCTTAATTAATACTTTCCTATTCTCCTGTATCTGACAACTGTTGTCATACACCCATTCACTCTTTTTTAAGCAATCATATCCTCAATGAGATTTAAGGTGATAACACATCTTGTGGTGTAATGATCTGTAAAGTCAAAGTGAGCCCAATTCTGAAAAAAACTCTGATTTCACGATCAGTATAGTGGTGATTACACACTGTGTGTCCTCACATTGAGAAAGCTGGAGGGAGCAGCTTCCAGCATGGGGAAATTTCTGAGGTTCAGCTCATAAAGATAAGCATATAAGAAGTAACTGGCCACAGCTTGCAGCTTCTGCTGAATTGTGAAGGCAGTAGAAGCTGAGACCCTTCACCATGGAGAGAAAAGATTATTTTTGGTGTGCTCTAGGGGTGGGAACCAAACAGCTCTCATGCCCTGGGCACCAAAATGTCTTGCCCTATGTGATATAGGATACTGATGCTGAAGTTGCACATAATTTAATGCAGCAGACAGCTACAGATTCACAGCTGAACAGACCTGCAAAGAATCATATTATTGTGCACAAAGGAAGCTGTATGATATGAATATGATCTGACACAGCTGACAAAACCTGACAGTGTGTATCAAGCTAATCATGCAGAGAGTAAGTATGGGTAGTTTTCAGAAAACAGGCTTTTGTTGTTTATTTATTTTCCAAAATACTGCATAAAAGACTATTTTTTGACCTTTTACCCAGTTCACTGAAACTGATGGAAAAATCTTCTCTGATTTCACGGGTTGTTGGATCAGGCCCAGAGACTGCAGTAGTGTAGCAATTTAGTATGAAGGGCACTGTCAAAGCCATGTGGAGGCAGTGGGTTGGGGTAGATGGAGAGATTCAGAACAGAGCTGAGATTCATAGGTAGAATTATTAATGTGAAGCTTGCAAAGGCCCTCCTCCCACTGTGCATACCTCTGCCTAGCAAGATCAATCACTCACTTCCACATCAACCAAATTTGTCCAAGATTAGGAAGATAGTAATAATAAATAATTAGCATTTACATCACACCTTTCAGCTTCAAAGCATCTTACAAATATTCACTAATTAATCCTCACAACAGTCTTGTGAGTTAGGGATTTTCAGCATTCATTAAGGACTGAAAAATCTACAGAGTAAAACAAAAAAAAATAGTCAGCAAACTACCCCCTCCCTGACTGTATGAGTCTTTACTGCTGACCGGTACAGGAGAAAATATGATGTGTCTTGGGAACACTTCTCTCCCAGTAATTTTTGCATTCTCTAAAAAGTAAATAAGTATGTATCATAAACTCATGAATTAAACATAAAGTAAAACAAACCCTATTATTTTAAGTCTTTGTCATCCTAAAAATATTAAATATATTAATTTTGAAACAATTACGCAGTTATTTAATCTTTTACCAGCCACTGTGATCATGAATTGTGTTTTCCTATTATAGGTTACTGAAATATCAAGAGAATCTTTGAAAGTATCTATTAACTATCCATTTGTCAGATGAGTGCTGGGAGCATAAATGCAGTAGTCCTAAGAGACTCTAAAGCAGCTGTGTTTCTCAGAGCATTAAAAGGACACAAAAAATATTGCTTGTAGTGTCATTCACATGTAGTTTTACGTTCATTTCCGTGCAAAAAGAAGCTGCTAATGGGGAAAAAAAGGAAATGTTAATTAATTCTATCCCTACCCCATAATGCAGGTTACTCAGAAACACATGGTACCTTCAAATCTTTCTGGTTAGCATGCAATGTGGAGAAGCAGTTACAGTAAAGGATAAAGAACTGCAGAGAACTACAACTGCTCATGATGTCCTGCTCCCTATCGTGTCAGTAAATTGGAATAGAACTGCTGAAGGAGATGGGTCTCAGCTGATTCATGCCAGGTAAAAATACGGTGTGCCTTTGTGGTTTATAGAACCTCTTTGTCTCAGTCTCCCCAACAGACAACTCTGCACTTTTCCAAAGGAAAAAGAACAGGCTCTAGAAATCAATGGAAATCTAGTTTTGCTCTGTGGTTGTTTCTTAGATTTTCACTTTACCCATTGGTAAAAGAGGGAAGTTAAACAAGTGGCTTCTTACTTGTTTCAGAAGAGAGAGGATCTCCTTGTATTTCTTCAGGATTCACATAGAAGAAATTACTCTTATCTTAAGGGGAAAATAGATTCATTTAGCAGGTTAAAAAGCTTCTTTTCTTGTGGTCAATGCCAAAAAGTAACAACCTTGTTCTTCAGAAACAGGGTGAAATAGTGTAATTTTTTTTGTATTTTGTTTCTGTAGAGTCTCTTCATGTGCTATTCAAACTAATAGTCTTCATATTACAAATACTATGAAGTAAGGCTACAAAACGAAGAGTTATTCCCTGAACAGTTGCATCAGTTCAGGTTGTGTTGGAGACATATTTTCTGGGGCAATGTTGATAGAAGAGCTACCAACATTCTGAATTGAATGTTAACTGTCTTCAGAAATATCTAATCCTTTTTTTTGATTGGTCTTTTCCAGAAATCAGAACGATTCATAATCTGCTGAGTTCTGCAAGTGACCCCTTCTCCTACCTTAGGTTCAAACTTCTAAATCATTCACTGCTCTGTGGCCTCATCATTATATCTGGTTGTTCCTCGCTTGCTGTCCAGCTCTTGTACTTTTGCTTTTTAAACTTAGGTCACGATTTACAAAAGAAGGTTTTGCAAGCCATACTTTTTTATGTATTTGTTATTGGACTCAGTTTCATTCCCATCACTGACCTGCCACCAGTTTTTACCCACTCCCAGTTCCAAAAGCGTTCTCTTTTCCGGCTCCTTTGTGGTGTTGGGGAGTTTTACAGGAGGGTGGTACACAATGAAAACCGGGTGTCACAGATAAGACTTTACTATGATACAATTTCACAGGGTGCTCTGCTTTTCTGAGGAGACATTCTGGACTATTTTATGTCGCACGTTGCCAGAAGCTGATTAGAAATCACTGGAGTACAAGCTGAATGGCCAATTAAACCTGTGTATCCTATGCCAATCTGATCGAGATAGAAAGTAGAGAACATAAGGGACATAGCTCCCCTAAACCACAGCTTTCTTAGCAGCTCAGCTTCTTTTAGACATTCTGTCTGTGATAAAACACATTTGGCCACCTGACAACACATATATTTAGTACGTATTGCAGTACATCCATATATGTACAAGACATGCACTTACTATCTATCATAGCACATGTAATACAAATATATGTAGTCTTGTAATTTTTCAATGCCATACAAAGAGACTTACTCACTCCACTGTTCTGAAACACAAAGACCTTTTAAGTCTTTCTGACAAGCAGAAAATTCCTAACCCAAACAGGTAGAAACTGTCAGGAAAGTAAGTTCTTTCTGGAACATATGTCCTGGTGTTTCACCGATGGAAAGAGGGTGAGCCATAAATGGAGCCATCCAAAGCAGTTTGAAAAACCTGAGTGAATTTAACTTTTACTACATAGATTTTTCAAGCCTTCACCTCAATCAAATTTAATAGGAATTTAATTCTAGGGAAAACCTAGCGTCAAGCTCTACATGCTTTTAAAAGACACAAACTTTGGAGCCACATAAGCACACAGGATGTATGTCTTTAAGTGCTGGCCACTTTTATGTTTGTGCTGTGCTAATCAAAAACATGTAGTTATGAGATGTCTCCTTGTTTGTTTCCCATAGAAAAAGGAACTTCAGGTTATGGGATGTGACTGGGACTAAGAATGCACAAAATCCACTGTTTTCAATTTCCTTGAGGCTTGAATGGTCAAGAAGGGTGGTCAAGAGCTATAACTGGGTAAAAGAGGCTGCTCTCTGTAAAATGAGGCTGCTCCAGGTACCAAACATAGCTGTGCTGTGAGTGTTGTCTTATGTTTAAGACCAGCAGAGCTGATGTGGGCAAAAATAGAACATCTACTTTTGGGGCTACCTCCAGTCTCCATGGCAACCCTGCCAAACTGACTTCTTCACTCCAGAACTATTGAGAGGCCTTACTAAGTAGATAAATTACTTTGTATTTTCTTTCCCAAGACATTTAATCTTGTTTCTGTTGAGACTATTGGAAGACTACATTTTTTTAAGTGAAAGGTGTCAGCAGGTGCTTGTCTTCAATGCCTTATTTTCCTTTTCTTATTGTATGGGGCAGGGACAGCTCACACACCTGACAACAGGTACAGTTCTGCATTTAGGGACTCACATGGTTACAGACAAATCAGCATTTAGTCCTGTAAGGATATGAGATTTAGCAGTCTGGAAATGTTGTCTCATCTGCCTTGGTGCAATCTCCTGGGATGCCCTGTCCTGCAGCCCCAGGTGTGCTCAGGAAGCAAAGCCAAGCCAGGAATTGTGCAGCAGCAACTTTGGGTTTAGTTGTAAGGATGTGTGAAGAATCCCCAGTGCTTTGTAACTCAAGATCATAAAGCTCATTTCCAAAAGTTCTCCTGCAGAACATATCATGTTAATTGTACCTACAATAATAATTCTCAAAGCTGATGAGCTCCAGAATTTAATTTCCAAGTCCTTCCCACACCACAATTATATGAAAACATAACTTAGTTCTTTTTAATTCAGAACAATAAAATTATTCCAGTTTCACTGGAGAAGAGCTGCGTGGATCCTCAAACACTAGGGAGAAATTAACACTTTTTGGTGAACTCAGTTTGTCTATGAGGTTTCAAGACCCAGAAAGTGTGTGTGTGTGGCAACTAATTATAATAATTTTACAAGTTCAGTGATTTTTTTTCCAAACCTTTGATTTTCTTTCAGAAAAAATCATGGCTCCATTTTGTCAAAGATGTGAATTATTTTTCATTTTGTGAATTTTTTCAAGTAAAGCAAATTGGACAGTTTGTATTCAGCAGCAGAACTCATTTTGAACAATACTTAGGTAATGGAGCAAAAGATGTATAAGGTAAAAACATGTGCTGAACATATGCACCCCCCTGATGCATGCCAAACTTAATTAAAAATCAGGCCCTAATTTGCTGTGGGATCTAGACAGTGTACTGGTTTGTCCAGATGTTTATAAATGAGAAAAATATATTCTCTATTGCAATTCTGCATTTTGCACACTCTGGGAAACAATTGTCCAAGTGTTATGCACTCTCAGTTCCTTGAATACCAACATTCATCATTGTTGAAGGTATAGTTTATAAATCCCAAACACAACTGAGGCCCTCTGAGGATTGCTCATTTTACGTTAAAGAGACTCAGTGTAAAACCATGAATAGAAGTCTTAATAAAACCCTCGGAGAATACGCGTCCCTGGGCTATTGAACAGGAGATTGTCAGCCTTTCCTCTGAAGTACAAGGCAAGCAATAATTTCAAGTTGTCTAATACTACTGTAGTATAACGGCGTGAAAAATAGAGAAAAACTACTTTCTTCTAATATTTAAATTTTTGCATAGTTTATTGATATAAGTTACCTGTTGTGGGCAATTATTTCAGCATACAAGTTTAGCAGCAGTCCTCTATTTCAGCATTGTAACAGAAGCAATAAATAGAGGACTTTGCAATTCAGTATATTGATGGATATACACATTAAATGCAATTTTGATTTTGAAATTTAATTAATAGCCTTCATGCAATAGAAGAACATATACCAGTTTAAAAAAAAAATTACCTGCTCCCCCCCAAGAAAAACCTGCCAAGCCCCCAAACATTTTTAAATATCTGCTTGCACCATTTGCAGTGATCAAAAATTACTTTGGGAATTATTTGTGTCATATTTTGTTTTAAGAGAACGTCCCAAAAAATAGGTAGGAAAAAAGTGTTTAATACCACAGAAATTGGCTTTCTTCACATAACTGTTTATTTTTGATGTTAGATTTTGATAAAATATTAACAAATGTGTAGTTTATAACTAGTAGTGTTCACTAAGTATAGTGAAAGATGGAAAATTCCTGGCCACTCTGCAAAACAGTGACAAAATTTGATGCAGTATTTTGCATCTTTTGGGAATCTCCAATGTCAAACAGAAAAGTATCCTTATATCATCTTTAACTGGCATGCAAACAAGGTTTTGTACTTGCTAATACAATGAACTTGATGTTTAACGTATCAAATTATTGTATTATGCGTCACATTTTAATAACCTCTTCATTACAAAAACAGTTACTATTTAAGAATGTTTAAAGTAGCCAATCTCCCCCCTCCTTTTGATTAATATTTACCTCCTTATATTGTGAATAATATAATAGTACCGACATTAAAAAAAAATTGGAAGCCTAACTGGTGCCTCAAAATTAGAGTCATGTATCCCATTGGCAGCAGGGAGTTCCTAATTTAAGGCCAGGGTCTTAGAATGACAAGAAACAGCTGATGGTGAGACCTCTGTTCCTTACACAGTTCAGCTGGTTCCACTCTTTTCTTGGACTTTCCACAGCTCCAGATGCAGCCCTCTGCTTTGCCTTTTGCTCAGGGTGGGAGCCCTGTGAAAATGTCTCTCTTGTCATGCTCTTTGTCTAACAACCCAGCAGAGAGGGATACTCTGTCTTGGCTATCTTCTGGGCAATGAAATAAAACAGATAATTGGTCTTATATTTCTGGGGGAAGACTTCTGGATGGAAAGAAATTTTTTGTGTCCCCTTTCAACTGTGAGAAAAATCACAGAAAGATTCTGCATCAAGTCACAGATTTTTTTATCTTTGCAGAAATATCACGAAAACCTGCCAGATTTTAACTTGCTAAGAATATTTTAGCCAAGAAGCAACATTGACTCATGCAACACTGACAATAACAAAATGTGACTGAAAGTTCTCAGAGTATTAATAGCCTTGATCATTTCTCAATATGTCTGAATACATTTTTCTACATATATTGTTATGGAATTTTACATGTAAAAGGACTAATTCACTAATTGTTTTTCTTCACTACACAGTTACTATTAAAAAACACACTTATAATATTTTTCCTGTTATTTTAACCATTATTTAACTCTCTACAATGGTGGAATTCTATGGTCTATTGTGCCATTTCCTAGTAGCCCATAAATACCACCACCACAAGCATTTCTTATCTTGTCTGCAGGACAAGCTGATTCACTCCATATGCAGTAGAGCTGGGTGAGACTGAGCTCAGAACAGCAATTACAGAAAGTAGTGAAACTCCTGTATTAAAGCCTCTCCTAACAGTTGTGTGTGCAGTAATAAGCAAATGTGGAAAACAAAATAATTTAAAAATAAAAAGGAGAAACAATTCTCCCAAGGCCGCCTGATCCTCTCACCTGGCATTTAATAACTTACACCAAAGGGACATCGCTGCTTATAGTTCACCTTCTGTTAATCAGCCACTTTTCCTTCAAGTATAAGTGAGCCAACAAAAGGCAAGCCTTGCTTTGAATCTGTAACAGTTGAAGGAGTCCCTTTTGAAGTGCTCACACTGAAACACCTGCATTGGCATCAGTGGGGCTATCCACTGTCAATGGATAGCACCTGGAATTTATCCTTGGGTTTAATGAGTGGGATCCTGCTTTCTCAGTATTTCCACACGATGCTAAGAGGTGATTGTCAGTGAATTAGGAAGAGTTTCTTGAGAGTTTACAAAATATTAAATGGAAACAGAAAAAAAGTAAATAGCTTGCTCAAAAAAAAAAATAATTGTTATTCTCATGCTATACATCTTATTAGGTATTATTCATTGCTCAAAGTTTCAGGTGTAAGCATCATAAGCTTAATGAGAAGCAATATTTCTTCTTACATTGTAACTATCCTGACAATGACTACGAAGAGTGGTTAAGAGAAGCAAGGATAAGGAGTATGTCCTGCCCTCTAAAGCTGGAAAGCAGTTTCCACACATGACATGTTCAGGCATTCTGGCAAAGCCACACAGTCAGCCAGTGCTGATGGCTGTGGATTAATGTCAAACTCCTAATTCCAGTGTAATTAGTGATTATTTGAAGAGCCTCAGTGGCAAGTCAGATGTGAAGTGTATAGATCTAATTCCCTGAAAAATCTGCTTCTCTTTCTCTCTTAGACAAATACACTTTTCTTCACATAAAGGAGTATTGGATTCCTTCACGTAATAAATATCAAAACTTTCCAACTGATTAGCTTGGCATCATTGCTGTTACTATCCTGCAGGTTAAGAGCAGAAAAGTAACTCCTTCCCACAAACACTCAGAGAAAGTATTAAATAATCACTGCTTCCACCTTTGGTGCACTAAAAAAACTGGATAATTTACTTGGGCATAACGAATCTAAATCAAGCTGTAGGGTTTGAATCAGTTGATCAGTCAAAGAACATATGCTAAATCCAAGGAATATCTTATGGTGCAAACAGTGAGTGAATGTATTTGTAGATGGGTAACAATCTGAAGATCCTAAATAATGAAATATCAACAGAAAATATTAAATTTTGAGACAGAAACAGTTAGTAGTTAGCTTGCTTCCACATAGAACTGTTGCTATTAGTGGCAAGCCATGTGGGTTTTTTTAAATAATTATTTTTTTCCTCTCTTCAGATTCCCCAAGAGGGAAGATAGTAATTGATTATTTAAGCAGTGTTATTCCCTGGTATTGACTGAAATTTAATATTTGTAGTCAAAAGAATAATTTGTGTGGGAGAACATGACTTATCTCTTATGAAGGTTCAGTATTCTGTCAAGGGGTGTAATAGCTGTCAAATCATGATGTCACCTGACTGTCTCACCAAATTGACAAGCAAAAGAGTAAATCTGGAGTCATCAGAATTGTAACTTGTGAAAAATAAATCTCAGTGGGACATTGACCTTTCAGCACTGTAACAGTCTTGACTCGTTCAGCCAGTTGCACACATACTACTTTTTACTCTCATGTGTTCATCACTGTAAATACACAGCATAGATGTATAATCTACAGGAACAAGTGAAAGGCAATATACCTAGGCAGAAATAATTGAGAAGCTTCAAACTGTGGTTAAAATATTCATATGGCTGCTGGAAAAGCTGCCAGCACATATTTTCCTGTGAGTGTAAGACCCCAGGAAGTGAGGGACTCTTACATCATCTGAGGGGGCAGCACAGGGGAGCCTGAGGATGGGAATTCACAGCCAAGAGGGAGTATTTTGGACAAAGTGACAATCATACCTTCTACTATTACCACAGTGAGAAAACAGCTTGGGGAAAATCTTTAGCTGAAGCAGCAGAAGGACAGATAATGTCCCTGGGGAAAACAAGAATGAATGGAGCAGACTATAATCCCAGAAATACTGGGGAGGCAAAATTTAGCTGGCTCTCATTTAACCCTTTGATAATCCAGCATTTAAGAGTACGATTTTAGATCTTGATGCATCAGGATCTGAACTCTGTCTCCCAAATAAAATTTTTCTTTCCTTGCAAGATCTAAAGAGGTTAAATTGTCTCATCTTCTGTATTATTCAAAAGTGTTAGAATCCTCAATAGTACTTTCACAGCTGTGTCATTGTAAAGTCAAACACCAAACTTACATAAATATAACATCTTAAACTTTTATGCAGGTCCTTACCTAGAACTTTTTGTAGAGGAATGTTAACGAAGCTGTGAGCTATACTTATCACTGTAAGACAACTTCCTCATGTCTTTTAGGGCTGCAAAGAACCACCTGTCTGACTGTGGCAGTAAGCCAGAAACCAACTGTATGATTTACACCCACTGGCTTCCTAGAGGCTGTGGGAGTGTAACCTTAACCACCATCTTCTTGTACAAAAGATCCTGAGAACCGCTGTTGATTTTTTTTTCCCCCCAGAAAAGCACAGTGAGTGAAATATTAAATATACTTCCTGCCTCCACATTCTCAGAGCCTGACAGGGATAGTATCTCTTTAGGAAAGCAACTACTGTTTTTTATGCAGTTGGAGAAATGCTAACGAAGTCAAGAATTTCTGTGCTGTGGCAAGAGTCTGATTGTATAGCATGAGCTCTGTAAAGGTAGTTAGACACCTAAATCTCAATAGTATTAGAGCACATCAGGCATCTGAAGATTCAAAATTTGGCTGTTATGTTACAGTCAGCTGTAATGCAGAACTCAGTTGCAGAGCTGAAATACTGAACTGCTACCCTGGACTTTTTAAGCACCCATGTCTACCAGAGGATTTGCTTGTGACACGTTACTTGCATTATGCAATAATTCATTTTATACACAGATTTTATACCCAAATGAAAGAGTTTATGAAGCATTATAGTATTTAGCAAGTTGAAAAAAACTGTAAACAGTTTCCTTAGGAGGAGAAATATAGCAACACTAAAATACAAAAAAAAGTTAATTGAGTAAACCATTTTCACTATTAGAATATCACTGAATTCTTAATCAGTGCTCCTCAAAATCCCAAATTTTTATAAAATGACAGGTCAGAGGAATGCACAGACCAACTTGGAGGTTAGAGATAGATTTTCCTTTCAGATATTGGGCTTTGTCTTAGTCCACACAGCATCCCTCACAGCTAATGCCAAAGAGTCGTTCTCGTTATTCCCTGCCCAGCTTCTAGGGGGAAATCTTTTCCCACAGATAGGGAAGGGATCAATATTTTGTCTCCTGGTTTGCAAGATAAAAGCTCGCTCACAAGTCTCTAAAATAATTTCCTCTAGAAAGAGTCCAGCTGGCAGATTAACTTACTTATGTGGTATTCTGTGTAGCTCTCTGAAGACCTACAACTAATTCTTTTGCATTCTACTCTGTGCAGTTCACTCTTTTAAAGAGATGCACAAGCTGGATACAATGAAATGTATATACCACCAGAGCACAGCTTTGCAATGCTCTTCCCAGCTGTCTGCAGCCCTAATGCCTCCTTCTGCTCTTCTGTGGTTAGAATAAGACTTAGTATATACAAATAGTCTTAAAATTAGAAAGAATTAAGAAGCTGCCTTGAACAATGTGATTCAGTTCTTTGACTACGTCTAGTGAAAGGAACTACTGTGAGATCCTGGAAATGTGATAAATTTTGCTTCCCATACCCAATTCTGCAAAATTACATGCTCATACCACTCATTGATGCAACTAAGTGAGGACAATTTCTCACTTGAAAAGTTGTTCTCGTTTGTGGCCTGAAAACTGTTGAAAAAAATAAAGTGTACAGAAGCCATTCTCATCAGACAATAAGTTACACAGACTATTCATTGCAAGCAGATTCAGAACGCGGGATTGGTTTAAAACATCCCCAGCTGTCCTCCACATTTTTCAACAGTTTCAACTATGGCATTTTATCTGCTTTTATCTCCTCTGATTTTGCACTCAGAATATTTCCTTAGCTCATTTTACTCCCAGTACCATGTGTTTTCGGTAATCGGTCAGAGTCAGATTGTGTTTCATTCAGCGCCTGTGCCCTCACCCAACAGCGCTGCTGAGCACAAGCTCCCATCTTAATATATCAACTGGTTCCAGCTGCTCACGCTGGGGACCCTTGGAGGAACACGCTGCCTCCAGGAGCTGATGGGCTGAGTGCTGCAGCCCTGCATGATGCACTGCAGCTGTTGGTGCGCAGAGCACGGCTCGGGGAGTCACGCTGCTCCCGGCCTCAGGAGGGAAAAGTATCCCCAGCGCTTTCTGCAGGCACTACAGCACTGGTGCCCTGCTCTTACCTGGCAACTGATAACAGGGAAACTCTTGTTAGAATCAGAGAAGCTATCTGTTATTACAGGGAGAGAGAGAGCACTGCATTGCTTTTTATTACTAAAATGAGTCGGACTAGGCAATTAGATAAACTAAGATGCGATATTGCAATTCAGTAAGGCTTTAAAAGGCTATATATACTTAACCTCTTTTGCCTTCTATTCTCTCCCATCTCTCATTCCCATGCACGTCAGTGTTTAAAAATATATCTTACAACCATACTTGATAATCTAAATTTTTCCTATTCTCATTACTATCTGTAGCAATAGAAAGTTGTTTTGTCCAGCCCAAGGTGGTTTTGCATATTTTGTTTTCTGAGCGTACACTGGTTTTCTTTCTATAGTTTTTTTCCTACCAGGTATAAGGGTCTCATAGGAGAAGGTCAGATGTGAAGAAGCTTATGGTTATTTCTTTGCTGACACTGGGATTTGGTGGGATGAAAGAGGGGTGGATGAAGGGGGAATGGTAGCTGTTAGGTATCTTACCACAACTGGGTTTCATCAGTAAGAAACAATATCATTATGCCAAAAGTAACATGAGGGTGGAAGATGGCAATGTCTGTCACATCCAACAACCCCTATTTCTTCTTTAATGTGTTTTTGGCCAGCTGTCACTGTGGCACCTCACAAGGCAATTCTGGTGTGCCTTATCTCACTCTCTCATTCGTTTCTACCCATAAACTGCATTTTCAGGGGGCAGAGAGGCTGTTTGTTTCCCTGCTTTCACATCACTGACAAAGGTTTTTGTCACGTAGCTTTTCCCTATGTTTTCTCCACAGCACAGTTTTCCCTAGATTCTGATCATTGTCCAGGATGTTACACAGCTCAGCTATGTGAACTCAGAAGTGCATCTTGGGCTGTTGGTTTTGCTTACTGGTGGTTTCCTGCCTATATTTTAGTGGGTGTCATTTTTTTCCTTAAAAAAGATCAGATTTTATACACTGCAGTGCAAATTACCAGCTTACAAAACAGTACTGCCAGATTATAAGACTGCTTTATTGTTGAGAAAATTTAAGTAAATTCATGCTGATAATAGCCGTGGGCAAGGGAAAGACAAACATGTAACATAAGATTGTATTCAGAGATTGTATAAAAATTCTTTTTTTTTTTTTTAGTTATTAAAATCATGGGGGGGAGAGCAGGGAGAGAGGGAAGAATGAGAAAGAGAGAGTAATTCGCTAAAAAGAGCTGTTCCTCTTATTGGTCAGACCTTGTGCTTCCTTTTCTTATTTATATTTTGTGTTTATAGCAGTAGGTCTTCATTAGGTTACATGCATTTGTTACGAAGGTCAGGTCATATTTTATCATGGTAAACAGCTGTGCACGAACAACTGCTGGTGTTTATAACTAATGGGCATGTTATTGTAGCCAGATATGTGCTTAAAATGTAACTGCAGTATTTTTTCCTTAAAAGCACATATGTAGTGCTAAGGATCTAATTCTGTACCTTTAGTTCTAAGTAAATCTTTGCTATTTCAAAGATCAAGCACTTAATACTCACGAACTGCCTTTCAAAATATTAGTGTCAGGAGTCACGTAAATGGTTTCCTGCAGTTCACAGACTCTAATACAAATCTAATTTTTCCTAAAGCTCCTTTATTTGATGCTCATAATCGATCAAGCAGCTTTTTTGCTTATCTACTTTCACTAAAATTATCTGCAGTAAGTTCTGTCTTTCACTCTGGCTGCAGTAGGGAGAGAACCACCTGTAATGAGTTATCTAATCAGCAATGAACTACACCACTTTTAACATGCAGGGTCCTTTCAATGTTTTATGTCTTGCACTAAGGCTATATTGTCTAAGAAACATTTTCTGTAGTCTGTAAATCATAGGTCAAGGTCTCAGTTTCTGTTGCAAAGCTGCATTTAATGCTATACACATGATATCTTTGAGGTAAGGCATGCTCAATAAGCAAGTTAAGTGTAGCTGAAAATGGGGCAAATCACTTTATAAAGCACTGTGGAGGATATATCAATCTGCAGATAATAAGTAATGGAAATATACCAATAAAACATACAGCATTTAAAAGAACATACTGATTTGAAGACAGAAGTTGTTTGATCAGTTTGAGGAGCCCCAGAACAGTCTTTGACTTCTGCTCTGGGCTGCTGCAGTGTTGTACAGGGAACAGCTCAGCTTTGTAAAATGCTCTCAGCTCACAATCAATACAAAGAAAAGTACAAGCTGAAAGTCCAGTGAAATAAATTCAGATTTCAGTTCTAATACTCCATTTTGCACTAAAATAATCAGTGAATCCCACATCAAAACATTAGGCCTTCTCCAAGTTAAAGAAAAGCTAGGAAAATTATTCACAAATGTTTGCATGAATTCTAAATTGCTTTCCTATTCAAAAGTGTTCACACCCCTTTTGGTGATTAATCCATGAACATTTGTGCTAATGGACATCTGCCCACACAAATGTTTGGCTTTTCACTAAGTGACAACTTATTTTATTTGCAAATAAGGTATTGGTGCCCCAGTAGGGCACTCACCATCATCCAGTCAAAGAGCAGGAACAGTGCCATGTGATTTAGGCTACTAATCTTATATAATGAGTTGTGAATAGGCAAAGATATAGTGGAATTAAGAGTTGAGGAATACCACGTGAGTAGAAATGTACTCTGGATGAGTGTTTGGCACTCCAAACTGAAAAAAAAAAAAGAAAAAAAGAAAAACCAAAAACAACAACCATAAACCAAAAAAAAAAATCTAGACTGCTGTGAAAATAGGAAAAGAGCTGCATCAAATAAAATGTTTCTGTAAGTAGTATGACCTGTTATAGCTGTACTACTACAGCCTGGTTCCAGGCGGGTCTGAAACCTGATGGCTTAAGGTTTTAGAAGAGAATATAAGAAAAAAAGACGCTTACAGCTTATATAGAAAGCAAGGAACTGAAGAATTTCTTTAACTGGGTACACACCTGGTATTAACTTGCAGGCACTCAGGCACTACTGAAACTCTCAGCCAAACTTCCCAAGCTATTGATAGTTGCTACTGAGTTCAGAAAGGCAGCCAAAAGCCAAGATATATTGTGCAGCTTTCAGTCTCAGAGATGAGCTGGAAGTGTTAGGAAAGCATCCTCTTGGTGAGTTTATTTTCTCTGTTTTCAAGCTTGGCAATATCTCAGCTGTTTTCTTAGCTATTGGTTTTTCAGGTGGTATATATATATATGGCCAGTCTTCACGAGTGAAGATCCGGGGAAGGTCTTTCCACCTTCCAGCCTGCGCATTGGATTTTTTAGGTGAGACACAGTGTGCGCGGAACTGAGCCCACCCTTTAATCCTAAGGTTCATCTGCCGGGGCCAAGCGAGCTTGGACGGTGGCAGCGAGGTCCTTAGGACGTAGGTGGGTTGCCTTTAAGGGCTAACGAGCCCCACCTGCCCGGGAGTGGCCCTGACCGGGAATCGAACCCGGGTCTCCGCGGTGATAGCGCGGCGCCTTTACCACTAGACCACCAGGGGCTCCTTTCAGGTGGTACTCTGATATTTAACCAATACCTTCAGGAAAGTACTCTTTTCATCCAACTTACAACCAGGACAACTGTATTAAGATTTTTTTTCTTTTTCCCTACCAGAAACATACAGCAAACTCGAATTGTGCAACTTCTTGCTTCAAAGAAGATAAAGAAATTGAGTCAGAGATTTCTTATTAAAGCAGTAGAAATGGCTATTTAATTTACCACCCTTCTCTCAGTAGGATCTCTTTTGAGATGCAGCATTTAAGGCCTCTCCAGCAGACTTTGGTTACCTTAATGAGGAGCATAAAAGAACACAATTACAATTATAAGAAACTGTGATGTGTTGATAAGTCTCAGCTATATTGTGGCTTAAATAAAACACTGAAGACCAGTAATGGTCAACAGAACAAAAAAAAATTTGAGAGTATGCAACTGCTAAAATGGAAGTAAGCCCTACCTACTCAAGTGTGGTTGTCCTGCTAATATGTTTGCCTGACAGCATGGGCCAGGAACCTATGCACAAATAGCTAGCAACAAATCCACCTGGAGCCAGATATCTCATTTTGTATACAAGACATTTCAAATTGTCAGCACTGGTCAGTATGCCAGTCCAGGGGCACAGGAAACCGCCTGGTTGCCTGCTCTCAAATTTTCTTACCATCTTTGCAAGAGAAGATTTTAAGGAAAATTTTGAAAAGCGGTATTGGTTGACAAATATCTCAAAAGTTTTCAACTCAGAGTGCTGAAAAATTACTTGAACGACGTAACAGCTTAAGACTTACTTAACTCAATAAGATTTAGACGCAAGTAATTAATGATTGCACACACACGTGGGAAAATACCAAGTGGAAATCCTTTTCTGATTCTATTTGAGGCTTAAGCTTGAACTGTTCTGAACAAACATATACTCTGTCTAATCAATGGAAAATGACCCTGTCTAGCAGAACGTTTAGTTTCAGTGACTCGGCATCTTTGGAGGGAAGTGTATCTTTTTCATCAAGGCTTCATTACGGACTTTTCATCTGTAATTCTGAGTTTATTGATCACTCTGTAAATACATCCAGGAAATAATAGCCTTAAAACTTATAATCTTCAGTCCAGTTGTCAAAGAGTAGTTCTTTTTTCCTGAGCCACATCAGATCTCTACACATTTGCATGCTTAGACAGTTGCCTTATAGATAATCTAGTACCATTTAATTTCCTTGTTGATTGATTTCAGATGTCAGAAAAGGTCAGGCCTAATCAGTACTTGGATAGGCAAATTCCCAGGAAACATCTCACAGAGCAGGCTGTGGTGATCCAACACACTGGACTCACACCCCATGGCTGCTTCTCAGCAAGGGCTGGTAGATAGAACTTTACATTCCAAGATCTTGTCAGCTTTTAGTCTCTACTGCTCCTGCAGCAGTCTTTGTTATCAGTATGATACTAGTTGTCATACGTTAATCAAAATTTAATTGAGAAATTACAGCAGGCCTAATTCTGCCCATGTAGAAATAGTCAAACTGACTTTAGTGGAAGCAGAAAGAAATCGTAAACCATTATATACCTAACAGTTCTTGCATAATTTCAGTTTTGTAAATAATGTTTGCTTTTTGTCCTTAGTCACTGAGTAGTGTTATATCCCTTTAAATGGTTCTGCTCTTCTGCCCTAGAGGTAACTGTGTGATAGATGAAGTTGTCTCCCTGCCATATACAGCATATTATGTGCTCACATCTTTGCATGAGGAATTCTAGGCTATTGTATCACCATCACTCCTGTTGCAGACTCAGTGTCCTCCCCAGTCTGCAGCAGCACTGTTAGCTCAGTTTCAATTGTGACAGAAAAGAAACACAAACAGAAGCTCAGAGAAAGCAAAGACATAATTACCATTCAGCCTGCCTGCCTAAGTCAGCAGCAATATTCTGCTCAATATATTTAGCAATGACATTAGTGGACTGTTTTACTTATTCTCACTTCACCTCTGCGAGGATGCCTTGAGCACATACCTCTTTCATATACTTATGTTAACATCCACTAATGGTGAATATTCAAGTATGTATCAGGCAGAATGGATGCTGCTCTAGCCCAGCATTCTGTCCTTGTGTTTTGGTGCTATCCACAACAGGAGTTGGACAAGCAGTTTCCTCACTCTTCCTTTTTTATCTCCCCCCCACTATGGTGGTTGTTCTTTGTAAGCCATTTCTTTTCCTTCCTGCCCACTGCACAAACTCAGTATTGTGTAGCATGCAATGAGGAACAAGGGGGGCACAGACTGCTCCTGTGTGCCCCCTGCCACTCCAATTCTCTTGTTCATTAAAAGCTCCTATTGACTTTAAATCAGTTCCACAGGGCTTTGTGTTGACAGAAATTTGCCCAGAGACAATTTGGCTGAATTTTGTCTCCAGACTTCAAAGAATCTTGCACTTGTACATGTAGTTCAGACAGAATTATTGATAAAGTTGGAGTGGGATTAACAAAAAGTGCTGCCGGGGCCACAGCTGTAAACTCTGAACCTGTGATATGTCATGGAATACCAGGATTTATAACTGACTTTTACAGCTCCCCAAATGAAACCAAGTCATATATGTATTGTTTGTTTTCAACTTTCAGCCTGTTTTAGGATTTAAAAGTTTACACAGTTTTTTGTGTGCATTTTTTACTAAAGGTACTTCAACCTGAAGATGTTCATCACAGTCTAAAAAGATAAATCCTAGACATTTAGCATGTAAGAAGAAGAATCACCCTTATAGTGAATTATCTTTATTTTCTTATATATAATAGTGTGTATTATCTATGCAAACCATTGCCATGTCTTGAAAAGCTGATCTTTTTCAAAGCCAAGTAAGTTTCCATGCCTGAATTTAACTTGTAAATAGTATTGGCCAGATAAGATGGCATTTTACCTAGCAAAAGATTTTCAGCATTTGAATCAACAATCAAATCAGAATGACTGGAGTGGGAATGGAGGGAGAGTGGGATTAAAATACCTTAAAGATTTAATTTTAAAATTAAAACTTTAGATGTTTCAGAAATGGTGAGATGGCAGTTGAGCATTCTGAAGCTCTGTTGAGAAGTTCTTAAATGGGATATGCGTTCACACCAACCTCCAAACAACATCCCCTGCCAAAAATCCGAAAAATGACCCTCTAACATATATGTTAATATTAAAGCAACACTTTTAACTTAATGAGATATGCTATAGTTCACACTTAAATTTAAATAGCATACTTTGTTCAAATGGGGTTGATAGCTTATGGGATAACTCAGAATTTTTAACTTCAGAGGTTACTTGATTTGTCTAACTGGGCTGTGCACAATCAGCAGCTGGAAAGCCTGATGGGGTGTTACATCCTTCTTGCTAACTGCTGTGTCATCCCTTTCAGTCTGCTCCTATCCTTCACACCACTAGCACAAATGGGCAACTCCCACAGGCTCTGTGCTCTCACAAGCAGGGGGGGACCTGCTGGGGACAGCCCTCACATGGGCTGTGCAAAGAGGGAAGGCTCCAGACCCCTCCTCCTGCAGGGTGAGGGGAGTAGAGATTAGGGAGCATAATCCAGCCTTCCGTAATTTTAGCCACTTCTTAAAAAAGTAGGCTAAAGAATAGCATACCCCTGATTTGTAATTAGGTTAAATGACAACAGCTCTTTGTTCTTTCCTCTGGGTGCTTCACTCTTTCATCCGAATCCACACCTGTGTATGTACATGCCTGTGGCCTAGGATGCACATTTCTAGTCCACTGAACTACAGTCCCTCAAAGAAAATCTTAAGCCCCCTTTTCATCAGTATAATGTCGTTATCAGAAACTTCATGTGACTCCCTCTTGTGGAGCATCAAACCGTTCTGTCAATATCCTCAACTGTTAGCAAGCTGTTAAAAGGGTTAGTGCCTGATAAGGGATGTTGAGCTCATATGACTTTGCCTCTGAATGATAAAGTGAAAAATGCCAGACTGAGTCCCATAGGGTGGCTTTCTACAGTAAGTTCTTGAATTAATATCTCTAAGTAGATACATTATGTGTAATTAAAAGGATGTATTTTATTTGTATGTCTACATATATATGTGAATAGATTATTTATAATTATATAAATATATTTTACTTAATTTTTAAAATCTGTTTTATATATTATGTATAATGTATGATTAGAAGTGGAATCAGCCACTCGCTTGTGTTGTATCACAGAACTTCCCTTTGCTCTGGGGGGATCCAGTGGTCACAGAATCACAGAATATCCTGGGTCGGAAGGGACTCACAAGGATCACTGAGTCCAACAGTCACAAGGGACTGTTTTGTATTAGGACCTTTGTGAGATCACCTTAAATGACTCAGACCAAATCCTCAATGATTCAATCCACAGAGGTACTTTTGAGGGTTCTTCTGGTGCTGCTGGCATGTTGTACATCTCCCACTGCCCTCTCCCAGGAGGCTGCCGGTGAGCTGCCCAGAGCATGTAAGGGCTCACAGTGACTGCCCGTGGGGTGCTCCCAGTGCCGATGTCAGCACTTGAGGCTGCAAGCAGCACATGCACAGGCTCACAGCACTGAGTACAAGTCCCAGCCCTGGGGGATTCCTCAGAAACCTCAAAGGATTGGATCCCCCCAGGCAGCCACTGCTATGTTCTGCTGGCAGAGAACCCAGGGGCAAGAGAAAGGTGACTGGCATGTCCACCTCACTGAACTCGGCTTTATTTTTTACCAGGGCAAGTGTGTTCTTATCTCATTCACATCAGGGATCACCCTTAGTTTGGGGAGGAGATTACACCTTTTCCTGTCCTGAGATGGGGCTGGAGAGTATGCAGAGAGGTGGGGAAAGCTCCTCTCTGTCTTGTGATCTTCTCTCAAGTGGGATTCTTGCTGGTAAGCCACAAACACCAACCCAAGACAAAGGACACTGCAGCAACAGCGCCCTGCATACAGGCTGGCTGCCCTTGTTTCACGCACAGTGAATCTGGTAGTTTTGCGATAGGACTGTCTTTGTTTACAAGGGAGACACAGTTGAGAACAAGCAGACTGAGGTCTTCAGCAATAATTTGCTGGGTCTTGTTTGCTTGTTTGAAGACTGGAAAGCACACATGTGGTCTTTGGGTTTGAACTCTGCCTATGGGAGCCTGGCAAAGACAGTGGGATGGGGAGAACCCAACACGCCCAACATGTGGCCCCTCTTGGATGTAATATAGTTAAACTCTTCATTGCTTCACCCTAAGACACGTATGGTTTGGCACTCCTCTGAGACAGCTCTCAGTTTGCCCAAATTAGGAGTGATATCACTGTCGATCACTACCAGTCAATGCTATCAATGTCTGTGAAAGTGGAGTTGCAGGAAAATGAAACCCTCTGTGGTGCAGTGAACGGTGTTTTACAGAGATGCTGCTAATTTTATCTTCCCTGTGCAACTTCAGTGTTTGCAGACTGAAGGAGACAGAGGACCTAGCAAACAGTTCACAAAAGCCAGTCACTCTGCAGCACATCAGCAGATTTTCCTTGTGTTTGCCACAGCTGCCATGCAAACACAAGAGCTCCCCAGTTGGAGTCTTCCTATTTTGTCCTAGGACACTTCATCATTTTGATCCCTCTGTGCCCATAATCGATCTTAAGTGGGTCCAAAAGTCACGAAGTCACACAACTTAAAAATTTTAATGCTACTATCCAAGGAGGAAGGTCTCAAACACCTTCCCTCCTACAAAAATAAATTATGAAGCAACTGCTATTGCCTGGAGAATAAAGCAAGCTTTGTCTCCAAAAAAGAATTGATGAAAGGATTGTAAAATATCTCTAGGCAGCCAGTTGAAGTCTGTAATATATCTTCTTGGAAAATAAATTAACATATTCCCTCCCATAAATAATTAAATTCCAAATAAATTCCTACAAAAATAAATTCTCATCAAGGTGAGAAAACAAAATTCAGCCTTAAAGGAGTATAAACTTTGACTCTGGGTGGTGCAGTGGAAGGGAACTAAAAAAGAAAATGTCATGTTTCAACTGCATAAGACAGCAATCCCACTGCACTGATTTCTCTGGCACTCATTTCTAGGAAATCCTGCTCCACTTCAACTTGGTTTCTATTTTATATCTAATTATAAAAAGACTAAATGCTCCTAAAATGCTGTTTTAAAAGGGCAGCAAAGAGACACAGTTCTAAAATAATATAGACCATGAAAGCCAAGGCAACTTTTGATAAAATCCTGCTACAACAGTTGTTTTGTCTTAGTACTATGTTGAAAGCAAAATGTAGTGCAAGTACATGTTTGGTAAAGTCTGTTTCAAAAAGTAACTTGCAATGAAAACCACTGTTTTTTGTACATACGTAAATCTTAAAACCTTTTTTTCATGTGCAGGTAGTATGTGGATTATCACACAACTGTTGATTGGTTAAGACCAATGTATTTTACTTTTTGTCCTTCAAAGTGTATGGCGAAAAATTATTGCCTCATTACCACATTCTCAGTAATTGGTTTTGTTTATACAATGCAAAGCTCACACCAGGGGTCTATCAAAATTAAGTAGACACAAATTCTGCTCTTTGGCTTCTTAATTAATGTAAAGATTTAAATCTACCCTTTCACACTGTCAGTTTGATAAACTGTTTCTGGTTTGGCCTTACAGTGTAAGAGGAAAATAAGAGGCTTTTGAGCCCCCACAAAGGAATCAAGATAGAGTAGTGCTAACAAGGACTGGACATCCTTAAATGTGCAGATCATGAGATCCTGCAGTAGTTCCATGCAATCAGTGACCTAATCCAGCTGGGAATTTGCTGATCTGAGTGATCTAAACCAGTTGTGTCTACCAACTGCAGATAGGAGCTCGTCTACTTATGGCAGCTTTGTGCCCACCATATTTGGCAGAGAATAAATTCAGACTGACAAACAACCCTACATATCAGTAAAGGAAATTACTCATAAGCTCCCCAGCAACTTTCTTAAACATACTGAGCAATCATGCTGATGGCTGCAACAAGGATCACAATAAGAGGGAATGTGATATCCACTCAAACAGTACATGTTGTAAAAGGTATGAGGAGCAGTTCCTTAGCTCACAATTTGCTACAGCTGGTGTGGTGGACTAAATCCCCCAGCCATCAAGGTTAGAGGTTGCTTATTCCTTCCCTGAAATCCTGGTGAGAAGGAGCACATCAGAGCTGCTAGGCAGTCAAAATGGTAGAAAAAAGGGTCAAGAGAGACAACAGATTGTGGACAACTTCTGCAGATCTAATGTGTTTGTGCCTTGAGACACCTGTGAAATACAAGTGTAAAATGTGGCCAGAATTTCATGTTAATGTAAAAGACTTACTGGTAGCAGCTGTGTGAAACTGAGTTAGCCGGATATCCCAGCCACACCAAGTTGTAATGTCTTCCAGGGGAAGAAATAGCTGGTATGATATACTCACAGTGTTTTAGGATTATCCACAGTTTTATTTCTATCTCTAATGCTGTGCTGTCACTGTCTCGGTGACACCTGCCTTGTGCCATAAACTTATCTGATTCTACCTTGTGGCCGTGACCCAAAGGATAAGTAAAAGAAGCCCTCTCAGCTTCTCCTCCTCACAGTGCAGATCACACATGCCAGTGATCATCTCCCACTCTGCAACTGCACTTTGGAGAGCACAGTGCCATCTTGGAAATGGCTTTTGATTTCATGCAATAAATAAAGTCATCTTGTGTCCCATGATAGTGGAACTTATCTCCAGCCACAACCTGAGGATTTTTATTTATCTGATTTTGTTTTGATTGCATTTCTGAATAGGTAGTGTGTTTCAAGTGTTTCAAGTTGAGATAATTGATACTGGCATTGCAAAGACAAATTGGGTAATGCTCTGCTGAGGGAAACGGGGTATTTGAAGGTCATAGAAAAAGGAAAGCAAGAATACCCTGGAAGAAACAGGATTTTTCAACACTAAAATCAACAAATGGCTTCTGAGGCTAAAACTATGCCTATTATTTCAGTGCTGGACATAACTGACTGACATTTTTTCTCTGGTTTTGGAAAGTTTTTAAAAAATCACATGAGATGAATCTTGCTGAGGTTGTAGTTGATCTACTAACACTTTTGTTAGGAAGCACTGTCCTATGTCTGGAGTATAGCACTCTGAGAGGTCACATACTCTCAAAAATGAATCAATGGATGTAATGGTCTGCAGCTGTCAAACAGCTCTTCTCAGTAGTGCTAATTTGTTGTGGCAGGATTAGTTTACATTACTAGTGCATTATAAAGAGCAAGACTGAAATCTTCCCTCTTCAGGGCAGTTGTGGTAAAGTGAAATTACTCATCCACTGAAACTCAAGGAAGATACACAAGGTTCAATATGCATTTGAAGAAGTTTCTCAATTTTAACGGAGCAGCTCTGGCTTTTGAGTCTGAACATGGCTAAAACTGGTTTTGATTAATATTTTTCTCATCTGCTTGAATTTCCTAAACCCATCGTAAGTTGTGCTCAACACTGTAAGGACAATCTCAACATACAGTAGGTATATCCTTTGTGTTAGGCTGTTATGCAGACATATAGGCCAGGAAGATTTAACAAGAATGCAAAGTATGACCAGCTTTTACAAGTTGCTAAATGAATGATTTTTCACTTATATAGACTATTTTAGCCACTTTTTGTCATATTGTTTACTCAAACTTATTCATTACTTAAACCTATTAAACAGATGCTTTCCAATAGTACACTGTGGACACCAAAACCATAGTTTGTATAGGTTCTTCAATTATTTCCTTAAAAGTCACTTGTAGGAAAGTGATTCAATGATGTGTTTTCTTCTGCCTTGTTCTCGCTAGAGGGAGGTGTATATTTTGTAGAGCTACTTGTTTTGGAAAGGTTTATGTTTGATGTAATGGTTTTTCCTTGAGCTTTACAGAGGCATGGGTTGTTTTGTTTTGTTGCTATGTATTTCTTGTGCTAGACACAACAAAACAAATTAAGTATGTACTTGAAGGAGTAAACAAGAGTTTTATATCCAGGAAAGATAATTTCATTTCCAGGTGAATTCCATGGAAATTTTTATTTCAAGCTTTACTTCTTCCACATCAAGCCAATTTACCAGATATCACTTTCATCTCAGAATTTTAGTGAGAATGTTTTGAGTTTTAATATGTCAAACTGCAAAGACAGATTATGAATCTAAGCTAGATTGAAAGTTTATGAGTTGTTTAAGGCTTAAAGACTATTGTCCAGTTGCTGTGATCCACAAACATAGTGAATGAAGGTTCTTGACTGAGTTTGAGAATAGTGCAGTTTAAGAAATAGAAATATTTTTTTATCTTTGTAGATGAGAATTGGAACATATGCTGTGAAACTCAACCTGAAGCAGACTTTCTGCTGATATTCATACAAGTCTTACACAAAGTCTTACAATTTCCAGGAGAAGGGCATGGCTGATTCCTGTGATGTTTGGGCAAACTTTTGAACCTTTACTCCTTATTCATCCAGTTCCAAATCTGAGCCTACTAAAGCTCCATTGCTAAGTATCTGCTACCTCCAGAAATGCCAAAGTCTGCAAAAAGGGTCAGCATCTCTTCCCTGCCTTCCTCACATTAATCACCCCTCATTAGGTCCTGGAGTGCTCAGGATGGGCAGCTGGCTATGGATCTGCAGTTTTTGCTCCACGGCTTATGAGTTTCTTTGAGTCAAAAGGGATAGGTAAGAGAGAAATGAGTGAGAAAAAAGTAAAATATGCAGATCAAATTTGGATACATTGTCTTAAATATGTCATGCAGATGGGCTTGGTTTTCTAATTCTGCAATTCCAGACCCAAAAAGGAAAACAGACTTTCTTTTGACCTTTGCAGTAAAGCCTGGAGGGTCTTTACTGCAGACTGTCCCCACTCAAGTGCCTCCCTTAGGATAAAACACACAAAAGCCAGCCCTATAGGAGAGGAAATCGTAAGGCTTATGCCTTCCTACCTCTGTTGTAACAAATATGAAAGGCTTTGACTGTCACATGTGTTTGTACGGAGAAAAAAACATTGCTAAATATGCACACAACCCTAAAACACTTCTCACCACAAACCACAAACACCTTCTTCAACACTAAACAAAAAAGGAGTTTTAATACATAATCTCTCCACTTCCCAGATGAGCTTTTCCTTTTCCAATGTCTTGCCCTTATTTTGTGCTCAGCTTCAAGTTTTCAATGGAGTATAAACTCCAAGTATTGGAGGAACCACCAAAGACACTGCCCAGTTACTGTCCAACCCAGTCACAGAGACGCCACAACTAATGGTGGCACTGCTATTTCTGGCTGTAAATTCATGGGCAGACCTGTTCTGGGATCAAGCTGACATACAATCAAAGGTCTATGAAAAGTCACTTTCTGAAGACACTTGTGAAGAACTGAGCACAGGGGACAAGTTTCACCTTCTCAGCTTTCAGATCAGCCCTAAAGGTTACGCTACAACAGTTCTGCTTTACTGGGTTATTCAAATCCGTGCAAAGGTGGCTTGTTTCAATTAGCAATGAGACAGTCTGGGGGTTTATAGGCCACCTTGTTATACTAATAATTCAAAGGTTTTAGTAATTTTAGCCAGTTTCATTTTTGAGATGTGACCTCATAATCCGTTTAAACAAGGGTTAGTAAAGTCCAGCTTAATGGTGCTAGCACAAAATTAGCAGGACAATGTCTGTCTAATGAAGCCATACGACTAATTCATTTTTTCTGTTGAAGGTGTGGGGGTTAGTTTAAAAAAATACATACATAGTTTTTTGATGAAAACACTGGATTTTCAAATGAAAATTTTGAGTTTTAATATAAATGACATGGCTTGGTTGAAATGTGCAGAAAAGAAGAAGAAAGAAAGAAGAAAGAAAAATTCTGCCTATCTGAAAATTAACGTTTCAACAAAATTTCAATTCCAGTAGTTGCAGCTGAATTTTTCTTTGCTGAAACAAATCAACTGCAGCTAGGGAAGTTGCTAACATACTTTTGTATGGTAGTAGTGAAAGAGTTTACCTTTCCTCCCAAACTAGGAAATTCCCATATCAACATCCACCAAGAATCACTTCTAGACAAGGGTTCTCCCTCCCTGTGAGAGGCCATCCACCACTGCTGTGTACCAACATACCACAACAGCCACTCACCATAGATGGCAGGCACAGTGCTTGGCTCTGGCATTTTTCTGCTGTAGACTAGCTTTCATTAATGAACTGAAAAATGCAAGGGAGCAGTTAGTCAAAAAGGAAGCTCTGCCTTACAGCTGTGACAGTCTGCCATGACACATCTCTCGTGTTCAAGCCCCAGGTCACAATTTCTTTCCCTCCATCTGGTATAAATATTTAGTACTTTTGATGTCCCTGTTTCAAATAAATTGACTTAGACTATTTGGATATTCAGGTATTCCTTGCTTCTGACGTATTTTGAAGGAAATAGTATATCTCAACCCTTCATCAACCTGTTGTTTTTTAATGACAAAACAACTATTTATTGATCTTTTTTATGGTGACTGGAACAATGGCAGCCTTAAACACCAATTCAAGTATCTAATAACAGTTATAATATCCCTGTCGTTCTCAGCACCAGAAGAGTTTACTGAATGTTCAACTTCCCTGCTGATGAAAATGAGAATAGTTTTACAGTTTGCTTTCTCTGGAAAAATCTCATCACCTCACCAAAAGAAAGGTGCTGTTGCTCTGAGAATTTGCTTCTGTAAGGTTTTCTAATTTACAGCAGGTTTTCAGGTTTGCTCATCCTTGTGATTCTAGTGATTACCTTCAGGCTCTTAAGAAAAAGTTCCTGTAGTGTCAGTGAACATGAGAGTGTCAAAGAAGCTATTTGTCAGTAAAACAGGAAACATTTCACTTGAGCATTACTATTGTCAGAATCAGCTTTTTTTTCCACGCCATTGCTGAGGTAACCTCTGAAAATAATTGATAGTAGTAATACTTTTAAGTAGCACCCACTGTTGCAACACCATTTTAGTGTCTTTCCAGTCAAGGTTTATTACTACTTAATGGATTTGCTGCCAAGATTATTCAGTAAGGAAGAGGGATAAATATAAACTTTCTCAATATGGTTTTATTTCCATCTTGAAAACATCCATACAAAACATGAAAGTGAGCCCTGACCACATGGCACAACAGTTGTGAAGCTCAGCTGAACTTCTTACAGAGGAATTTTACGGTCAAGAATTTCATCTCCAAAAAACAAATTCTGTTCCTGAAGCCTCACTTTATTGCACTAAGCATTGCACTTCTTTCATTGTCCCAGCTAGTTAGGTT
Source organism: Myiozetetes cayanensis (assembly GCF_022539395.1). Taxonomy (NCBI): domain Eukaryota; kingdom Metazoa; phylum Chordata; class Aves; order Passeriformes; family Tyrannidae; genus Myiozetetes; species Myiozetetes cayanensis. The sequence continues at coordinate 14,272,075 of NW_026088185.1, read as the reverse complement.
AGTTCTGTCCCTGCTCTTCTTCCCCAGCACTGCTTGTAATCTACCACCTGCAGAGGCTGTTAGGAAGAGCCTGTTTACTTACTCGTGCTGTGACTCACTACTCTTCAAAGGAAGAAAAAAAAGTCTTCTGTACCAGTAGTCTATCACTGGGGCCAAGATGAGAAGGAAAAACCTCCTTCTGAAATCTTTAGGAATTACACTAGTGATAGAAAGACTCCTGTTCCCCCAAAGAGATGAAGTTGTAATGCTCTGCTTTGAGGAAGGATTTAAATAAAAGGAAAACTAACAAACAGGTATGAAGAAGGGTCAAAAGAAATAGACAACACCGAGAATTATTACCCTCTAATGTAACATTCACAATAACATTTTTCTTTCTTTTCTTCTAAAGCATAATGTGCTTTTGCAGACTGCTTTAGAAGTAGTAAAAATACACTCCTACAGAAACAATTATTACAAGCAAAGAAAACAAGAAGAACCAGAGACCTTTCAGAAACAAAACACCCAGAATGAATTCCAGCACAAACTGGATCTCATGAAGGTTAGAAAGAAGAGAGTAGTTACATATATCTACTATCCAGCAGCCATTTTAAAATAAAAGAGGTCAGAGCTGGGAGTAAAAATTCACAAGTGACATGAAGTCAACTGTGTTCCTCATTATGAATCTCAGTGAAAGGGAAGCTGAATATACAGGATGCTGGGGTAAGGAGGCAGCCCATGCACGTCTCCCACACTCAGTGTTTTAAAGTAAGAATGACAGGCAGTAAAAACTCAATACTTCACTTTACAGTATAACTGAAAGGAAGAGCAAATACAAGGGGGAGGGAAGGTAGTTTATAGTAACATTATTCTAAGGGAGCAGTACAAAGTTCTGCCTTCTGATTTTGATTTTCTGTCAACATTGGACTTAAAATGCAGACTCGTACTGTTCTGTCTTCATTCCGGCTTTTGGTTCAGGTTTTGTTGAGACAGAATTTGACCCACCCAACCAAAGAATAGAAGTGAAAATGAGGTTCCCTGTGTTTGCAAATTGGTATTACAATTCTTCCCGCTGCCTGAATGAAGCTATTCTCCATGCTGCATGGAAGTTATTCTGCAGTCTCGACCCAGGCAAAACTTCTGTTGGTTTTAATTGTAATTTCCTGGCTGTGGGTTGCAGTTCTTAAGAGTTTTTTAATGTGTATACTTTTCCTTAGCAGGATGTGAAACACAGCTGGATAAAAAAAATAAGCAGTTTTGAAAGTATCATTTGTTTTCACGCTTGAAAGGGCAGCTTCAGCTGTAGTATTATTGTGCCTGTATATGCAAGTATAATCAACGTTTCTTCTGGTGACTTAATATTATACTGCCTTTTTAAATGTCTTTTAAAACGGTTGATGAAATCATCTTAATTAGATGATTTGCTTTAACATCTGTTGCTGTTGTCATTTAATTTTCAGTGTTTTCATTTGGTGGAAAGATTTTTCTTTTCTGTCTTGCAAAACAACATAATATCTGTGTGCACATATGTAACTGTAGAATGTATACATGTATTTTTAGTACACTCTGTTCTTTCAGCTGTGCTTGGGTAACCTGGTAAGCTTCATTGCCTTGTGTTTGCATGATCATGATGCACAGCATGGGGGGACTTTGGTAATGTGATAAAAGAACTGTGAAATCTCACATTTGCTTGCTGAAATAGGAAAAAGAGTTTATCTCACCATGACCAAAGAGTTTTTTGTAGGTTACAAAAGTTCTTTAAAATAAGCAGTAAGAAGGAATGGGACCACAGTCTCCTGTAAGTGTAGGGAGAATTAAGGTAAGCTTTGAGTAGATCAATATTTAGAGCTTTAGAACTGCTTCCTGTTATTCTCCTGGTTTATTTTCAACCCTTTTTTAGACTGAATCAGCTGCTGAGATGTTTCCTTTGTGTGATACCTTAGGTTTTAAGGAGGAACTTCTCACAGTCCAACAACATTCATTGGAAACAAGTCTAGGAGCTGACTACCAGAGAAAAAGATCGGCTGGAAGATTGTGCTGTAGTCTCAGGAAAAGCTGACCACTTTCTTCTGAGGGTAAACAACAAATCTATGAACAAATCTATTATGTATATGCTTTAATGAGGATCTCTATCTCACTTTCTGTAAAGTAAGAAATGTTTGCTTCACTCCTCACCCAGTCTTCTAAGTCAATAAAAAAATTTAAAATATATCATCTTACTGTATCCTGAGCTGCAGAGACTGTATAGAGGCAAAACAAAAAACCCCACATGCTAGCACATAAATTATTCCATGTCATTTATTAGAAAAGTCTAGATGGCACTTCCTTGAGAAAGGAAATTTTGTGTTTACTTTTTTACTGTTAGAATCTGCAGAGTATGAATTGAGTACACTGTAACAGTGGAAACTAGTCTTTAACTAGGTTCCTTTTAAATGCTAAATAGATAATACAGGGAGTCACTGTTAGGTGTGAGTGGTAATCCTTTCATGGCCAAAAATTCCACACTGATTTCACTGGCATCAAAGTCCAACTAGTGATAAACTACTCACTTTGACTAAGGTTTGAGTAATTATATAAATGGAAACTGCTGCTTCTCAGACACTGCTGCTGTTTTCAAGTGAATGGGGCAGTTTACTTCAGTTGCAGTCTCCTGTTCAAGCCTTGTGGCCAACATCATCTTCTGTGCTGGTGGGCACAGGGGCAGCTGTTCCCACCATCTGACCAGATGTGTGTGCAGGAGAGACTCCCAGAGAAATAGCAGCACATCTTCAGAGGTACAAGTGACTACTGAGAACTTTACAGGGAGAAATACTTATGGGTTTCAGTCGTGAACTTGAGTCATAACTGGGGTGGTGGAGTGACAGGAGTCAAATTTCTATTTTTTATTAAAGACACTTCAGCAGCTGACACTGATTTGGAGGGAACTGGTCAATATACTTGAGGGCAGAGCTGCATTCAGAGGAGCCCAGAGAGACGAAAGGGCCGAAAGTAATCTTGTGAAGTTCAAGGACAATGGCAAGTACTGCACTAGAGAAGGATGAAACCCTTGCAGTCATAAGGGCTGGGGACTGCCTGGTGAGGGTAGACCTCTGTGGAAAAGGCCCTGTGAACGGCAACTTCTATTTGTAATGTACTGTAAGTACTGAAGAATAAATATCAGCCCTTAGGAGAAATGCCTGGTCAGGAATACAGTGCAATAGTTTCACTTAATAGCAATCATCGCACACTGTACAAATAAAAGAGAACTATGTGGTCCTTCTTCTACTATTTCAATAAAAGAAGGTATGTTTTCCCTTTTGGAAGAATTCAGATTTTCTAAAAGGAACATTATATATTACGTGTTTGTCATTCACACTGTTGTACCAGCAAATCTAGAGAACATTTCAGCCATGAATGTCATCCCTTCCCCCTTCAATTTAACTTCAAGGCAGTTAACAGAAACTACCTGTTTCCATCTTCTCTGCATATAATAGCTACTTGTAACGATGTTTAGTAAGTAGGTGCTAACTAAAACAAGCTTACAAATCAAAGACGTTGGGTTTGTTACCTTCCCCGCCGGCATGCATATTAGAGTGATAGATGGGGTTTTGGGTGGAGTTCAGTTTCGTTTGTTATTGCCTATGGATCACACAGTTCCTAAATGAGTATGACACCAATTGTGTGACACTAATTTCCACAGAAGTCCAGACTTTAAAGCGTTTGATGTAGACCTTGCCATCTTATCATTTAGAAGAGCTTACTCTGTCACTGACTTACTTAAGAGCAGTGTGGGTACTTTGAACCTCTCAAGACTTTGAACATTTTCATGTTTCTAAGTTATGAATTTAAGAAATTTTTCCCTGTTGAGGTCAGTGCATCCCTGAGTGCTGCTTGCTGGTGAACTAAATACAGCAGAACAGTCTATGCAAACAGAAGTGTCCAGAGATGCTGAACCAAAGGTTTGAAAGAATTAATTTTTTTTTTCAGCATTTGTCCCTACTTTTAAAAACTCGCTCAGTTTTTCCAGGACCCCCAAAAAAGCCTTTTCTCTTGCTCTTGCAGGAGGACAATGAGGGCCTGAATATCCAGTCACAGAATTGTGACAGGTTTCAATCTTTCTTACTGACTAGAGATCACCATTGCAATCGCCATTACCACCCAGCATCTGAGAAAACTTTGCCTGAAACGACAGCCTGAAAAGTCCACACTGGGATTCAGTAAAGAAGAAAAATGAGAAAACATGTTTTGCTATGCATAACCCACACCTCAGTGGTAAAACAAGTAGAGGTAGGTGTCTATCCAGTGGAAGTAAATACAGAGGGAGAGGTTCAAGTGAAGTACAGCAAAGAAACTCTATGCAGCACACAGAGCTCTGCACTGTGCTCCCTTTTGTACTACAGGTACATACATCCTACCCTTCAGCAGAGCCGCAGAGCTGTGAGCTGTGGTTTAGGGTGGGGTTCGTTTGTGATTTGGGTTTTTTTGTGTTTGATTTTGTTTGTTTGTTTTTGTGAGGGGTGGTTAGCAAAAACAGATGCTGAAACGTGGTTCTTTTTTGTGAAGGACTAGTTCTAATTCTCAAAATACAAAAAGTATTACATTATTACTGAAAGGTTTTTACAGATGAGAAGTAGAGTTGAGGCTTCAAGCAAAGTTTGTTTTCTTCTGTCTTGGTTTGTCAAACTGACCATAAATATGACTCCAAGACTAACCTGAGGATTTGAGGATTTCAGGTGGTGATTACTAGGCCTCCAACTTTGAAACTACAGTGAATTTTTAATAGAAGAAAAGGTAATCATCACTTCAGTGGAGATGAAGTCTTGTGAGAAAAAGGTCTGTGGAGCTGAAGTAGACTGTGAGATAGTAACAGCAAATTACTTTAACCAGAATGTCTAAGGATATTTTACACTTCAGATTAACATTCTTAATGGGGCAGTTACCTGTATATTTCTCTATCAGTTCACAGTGTTTTGAGTTGTACTTCTGCACAAGGTAAAATTACTTCTGTAATGAACAGTTCCTTTCCTTTATAAATGTGTGATTGATTTCTGTAACACTTGACACTCAGTTTATGTACAGCCTGTGTACAGGTATAGTATAATCTATTTTCACAGTCCTTTGCAAGTGAGTGTCATCTCACTGACAGAGGTTTCTTCACACTCTATCATACAGAGACTTTCTTGGTCCTTGAGCTGCCACCAAATTATGTTACATTACATGCATCTTAAACTACTGGTAAGCTACAGGAACAATGAATTAATTAGTCCCTAACATTAGACACAAAGAAAAGGTTATCTGGTTTTATATATTCCTTTATGTCAAAAGACAATGTGATGCTAGTAAAGCAAACCAATTCAGGGATCTAAATGCATTTTCTTTGCTGGCATTTTTATTTATTATTTTAGGCATTTTTCTATCTGGGCTTCTTTTCTAGCCCAAAGACATCTGGAATGAACTTTCAAGATAAGTAAAATATATAGCACACAAAGCCAGTAGCAGTCTTTCAAGCAGTAAAATGATTGTATCATTTGGACAAAATACATGGATTACAGTGATTTTCTTAGACAATATTTTGACATGTAAGTGTTAGGACTAGTAGTTTTTCATGGTGACTTTAAGGTGGCATGCTAATCATTTGCTTTGTTCTTCTGCTGTTTCCAGTCTTCATCATATCATCTCTCTCTAAATAATCTGGATTTCTTCCTGTTCTGCTTATTTGTGCTGAAGAAGATCTAAGATCTAATTCAAGTTTTAAGCATTAGAAGTCAAAATAGAAAATCTTGCTTCTAACATGAAGGTGAAGAAAAGGTCAGCAGAGCAGTCAGAAGGATGACTGATATGGTTTGACAATTCAAGTAGTCATAGGGAGAGGAAAACCATTACAGTCATAATTTAAAGAGAAGAATTAGTAGGAGGTGAGAGTCAAATATGACTTTAGACAACAAGTGAGTGGCTGTCTGGGAGGCAATACCTTCTTATTTTTTAGTGACAGAAATAGACTGAGAAGTCACTCTGAGAAGTCTGACAAAAGCAGCGAGCACTTATTGGAACAGAGAGTCTGACTCTGCTTTTCTGAAATGTCACCCCATAGTCAGTAGATGAAAAGTAAAAGTAATGGACTGCTGCGAGTGTCACAAAGTAAGAAGGCCTTAATCTGAGAATAATACAAATTACAGATGTAGATAGACTTTGAACTAGACCCAAAAGATGTCATCTGTAAGACTTCTAAAGATGAAACCTGCAGATCATGATGCAAAAGGATACACAAGGAAAGTATCGGTATTACTTATTACACAATCTCCAGTGGCTGAGGATAATGAGAAAATTCTTTGGGAGAATGTGATAGATAATCTTTTGCCAATGAAAAAAGAATTAAACCTTTTGTTTTCCTGAATATTTCAATGTTTATTGATGGTGCTCTCACATTTGACAGCTTGCTACTGGTGGGTAGCAGTCCAGGTTTCATCTGTGTGATATAAAGTCTGTACTTTAAAATAACCACAGACTTGTCAGCACCATGTACCGTCTACCCCCTGACTCCATGCAGTAGTCTTTAATTTTCAACACACTGTAGGTCTTCCTCTCTAAAGCCTTTTAGGAAAGACAAGAGGTATTCAGTAGCTATGTAGAGATCTTGACTTGCCCAAGGCAGTAGAAAGGTCAGGTAGTGTTTCCGTTACTTCAGAAATGAGACAGTCATCTGCCTATTGCCTGACCATACTTCCTGTAAGGTGGCTGGTAAGAGTCTGCTGTAAAGGCTTTCACATCTAAAATGGGTTACAAATCTTGCAAGTGGTCAGCAGCCCAACCCATAAAACTCAGATGGTGATGATCAGACCAATCACATGTCCAATCACACACGGGACAAACTGGTATGGGCGAAACATGCGTTGGATTATCCTTACATGTGTTTGATACTATAAAGAAAAAACACATTTATGATGGTGGACTAGTATAGAAAATGTGCATTCTCATAGTGAATCTGATACTGCCTTGCAATACAGGTACTGCAAACATCACATTACTGGTGCTGCTGATGCTAAGAACTATGCAGGGTCACACGCTCAGCTCATGAAGCTTGGAAAGGCCTGTGAATGAGTTCTTACCAACTACTATGATTATTTTTAATTAATTCATTAAACTACGTAATACCTTGAATCCCATAGGATTACTGAGTAAATGTTCTACATTAATACAAGCTTGAATTGCTAATTACAAAATGAAAGGCAAGAGAAATCAACGCAACATGTGTTAATGCATCAACAAATGTAATCCAGTACTTGAGGACTTACTTTATTGGCAATTGCAAATGAAGTGCCACTACTGCAGTATATTTTTAGCTTAATGCTTTATTTCTGTAGTAAAAATGTTTGATATATTTGATATCTTAAATAAAAATACAAAACATTCAAGAGTTCCTTTGAAAGCAACTTTTGGCCTGAAAGTAATTTTCCAGTGTCAGTAACACAATTCTAGTACTTAGGGCACAAATTCAGCCAGTCAAAACTAGCTGGCACAACTATTGTAACTTCTATTAATTTCTTTTTCTTTTTTTTACATCTGAATGTGATTGATATGTCTCTGAGCATTGGCTGCAGAACCATGTTTCAAGAAATAAGTCAACTGAGAAAAACAATCTCATGCAAAAAAAATTCCAAATAAATTATTTTTTTCTTACAAAAATATCCTACATTTATAAACTTAGTGCAAGACATTCCTCTATAACTGAATGGAGGTTGTGCTAAAAAAGATATTCACATGTGAGTGCAATGCCACCAGGATTCCCCTGACATTTTACATGGAATTTGTAAATCTCCTTCAGCTGTACTGGGAAAGTTCTTCTCAAAATCAGAAGTTTACCAAGTGGGAGAAGCGCGGAAACACCCTTAGTTATTCTCATGAGACATTTTGCTGATTAGTCTGATTAGTTCATACTCCAACCAAGCATGCGGTTAGAGTCCTTCTCTGTGGGTTTAGTAGGTTGGTATTTGCTGCTGATATCAACAGAAGGCAAAACAAAAGTTTTCTCTGGACTGAAAATACTTCTGTTTTGCAGGGAAATATGTTACTGCTTCTTTCTAAGTCATTTCACATATTTACCATTCTCAGTCTACATGGGTAATAGAGACAGATGAAAGTCTGTGGAACTGATAGGATTGTGTTATTGTAGCTGCTGACAGATAAAGAGAAAAGCTCAGTGCTGTGAAAGTTTTTCATGCTGATGCCATCTTTCCACAACAATAGGTGTAGGACAAGAAATTATCTGTGTAATAGGATGATGTTTCTGATCTGTTTGGGAGAGGTACATCAAAAAATCTGAGCAATTTTTAATAATTCGGAACCATTGTCCCCTGGAGATTATGAAACAACGCATGTGAAAAGTTCACACCATAACCTAGAGATGTATAAAAGGAGGACAAACATTTTGTAAATAAGGGGTTTACTAAGAACAGGTGAAATAAAAGTATTCTTTCACTTGCTAGAGGAAACAAAGAAGAAAAGAGCAGGGATAAGAGAAGCAAAGGAGAAAACTGAAAAAGTTAGACAGAAAGAGAGAAAATTGCCAGAACCAATGATATGGTAAAAGTAAAGCTTCTACAGGGAGCAAGCAAAGTAGATAAATAAGGGAGAGAGAGGGAAGTCAAGACAGAAGGCCTGTCTTTTCAAAAATTTTGGCAGGACTTTTTTAAAAAAGCTGGGAAAATTACAAAATGAGAGAGGATACAGAACCTGTTATGGTAGCAGTGGCTGAAAGGCCTCTTACCACATTTTAACTGTCCTTGGGACAGAGAAGGAACTTTCAGACTGCAAATCATGACTTCGTGACAAATATTCCAGCACATTTGCATCGTGCATTTTTGGAATAGAATGTAAACAATGAGACCTTTAAACACCATGAAATACACTCTTTGCTATGTATTTTGATGTGGTTTTCAGTTCCTCTTACAGAAATCTCCAAATGTCTATAGTCAACAAACAATCAAAACTTTCAGCCTTTTGAAACAACTTTTTGAAAACAAAACATTCAACCTCTCAAACTAAGCAAGCAACATAAACTACTAATATTCTGCTAATTCTTTGTTTTGAAAGATAGCCAGTGGACTATATGCCCATGACAACATTGACTACTGTGCTAACTCTACAGCGGAAACCAAAATAACCTGTAGTTCCGTGTTATTGATCATTTTCTGATCAAGGGGTTATGAGGTTCCTGCCATTGACACATTGTGTGCCCACCCGCCAGCGCCGCTTATTCACCTGTTTGTGAACTCTCTCATCTAAAGCAGAACTGAAAAATTATCGAGTCATAGCAAGTCATTTCCTTAATCAGCATTTGAAAAGCAACTGTTTGTAAACTTAGTCCAGAGCAGTCACATAGTTTCTGGGAAACGGGAACTTGCCATGCTGAAGGTTTTGCAATGTGAGAAAGTGGGCTGGTGTTCCAGACTGGGCTGAGACTCTGCCTTTCAGTTCCTTTGGTTTGTGTATGCAGCGGGAGGTCTACAATCAGGTCTCAGATCCCATATGGACTTCGTAGATTTATTACAAAGCATTTATTTGCTTAGTTGAATTTCTTGCTGAGCAAGTGTTCGGTAATTTTGGGATTGTAGGTACTGCATGATGTAAATCATTTACAATTTTAAAAGATCATAGTATACATTTATTAATTTCTGTGGTGGTGAGCTGCAGAACCAGCAGCATCAGAGTACTGTTTCAAAAACAAGCTAAGCTTGTGACAGTAAAGACAACTATCATATGCTACAACAGAAAATTGTTGTTGTGTTTCTAAATTAAGAGAGAATACTTGTCTAGGGGAGGAGAAACTAAATTCCAGGATCTTCGAGTCCATACACTTCACTTAAGTAAATCTTCAATCATCCTCCCTCAAATAAAAAAAAAATTACATTTGCTTATAACTACAATAAACAAATTGGCTTAAGTACTTTTTTCCTTCTTTCTTGACAGATAGTCTCAACATGAAGAATGACAAATCACCTCAAATCATACTTAATCTTTAGAAATTACTTACAACAAGTCAATGCCCCCGAGAATAAAAGAAAGCATTTAATGTGGCAGACCATGATGTAAGGAAGCAATAAAAGGGAAACGCGGCTTGAACTGTGATATTGCCGGATAACTCACATCTCCCTGCTGAAGGCAGCAAAGTTGCAGTTACTGAATGGCTAATCTGTTCTACTGTTTTTTAATCAGATGTTGGCATTATCTGCCACTAATTGCTTTTTCATTTCCACTTGTAATTATTCCATTGCATGTTTGTGGTGAGAAGCTGAAAATGAAGCAGATCACCAAGAAAGAATTAATTGTTAATGAATAATCATCAGTAGGAAGCCAATTTCATTATCTTCAAAGAGGTAGCTAGAGATTAACTACTAACTGGGGTTCTCCTACATTCAGTGCATGACTGTAAAGTAATCACAAATAATCACACCCTCCAACTTCATCAATTAGTTTCTATTATGTGAATTGATACCCATTTTTGGTTTTGTTGTTTAATGTTAATGGTAGTATTCAAGCTGGGGAGTGCTAATTGGAAGGTGTTGTATTCAGTGGTCTTCGGCCCTAATTATTAGAGCATCTTTTTCATTAGCATATGATTCTAGAAGGGATATATCGTGGTAGTTGCTAAATTCACCTTGTTATAAATGCATTAACTTTATCAATAAATTTTAGACTGTCACTTAAAATAGAATGATACATACAAAGCTACTTTGTCAGCAATGCACAGCAGTAGGTCAATTTATAAAACATGTCATCATTAACTGTTTCTTGAGAAATTCTCCTTAAATCAAGATGTCAAAAACAAAGGCTACTTGGGATTTAAGCAATGGGTACAATAGAGTGAAGGTCTGAAAGAAATCAACTAGAGTAAAAAACCTATTAGATACTAAGCAGAAGTAAAAAAAAAAACCAAAACACATTTGCCTCTTCATTATTGCAGAGATTGATGTCCAGTGAGAACTGTTTACTATCAGCCTTCCATTCTGCTTTGCTACTAATTTCAATTCAGTCCTCTGTGATACTAGAAGCAAGTGTAAAGAATAGTTCTCCTAATATTTTTGGATGAATTCTGTATTACACTTGTATAATTTTTATTGAAAAAGAATAAAAGAAATAATGCCAGCTGTGTGATAGATTCGGTCTCTCTGTACTGCTGCCCTCAACAAAACCTCCAGTCTTCTCTGAAAACGATATAAACACAGAAGTTTGACCTTTACTGAGAAGTAAAATTTGGCCTATCTAATATGACCAACAATTCTGGAAACTGGAAAGTTCCATTCCTGCATGGAGGTGATAGTCACATCAAACCCCTTAAAATATTGCAGAGCAGCTACACTTATCTTCTGTCAATCATATAACTAACCTGTGCCACCTCTGTTAAGTAGCAATATGTTTCTTTCTCTTTGAAGACTTCATTCAATGTGTTGTGACAGAGCTTGTATCACTGCAGTTATTTTCAGCCAAAATAGTCCAAAGCAGTAAAAGTAATATTCTCTTTAAGGCAAGATATTTTTCCCAGCTATCATGACAATGTGTGACGTGCTGATGTCATTGTTGCCTCAAAATATTCTTCAAATTGTGCATATTTGCATCCAGAGTGGGGTGGCTTCTGTTATATTTCTTTTTTGGCACAGAATCTGATGATCTATTAAATAAATATTAATCTCTTGTTGCCTTCAAAGCTGTCTCTGCCATATTAGGATTTTAAATATCTTCATTAATTGCTTAACTACCTTTTCCTAAATTCCCCATGGGCTCCTTTGATACTAGTGGCTCTAATGTGTTACCATGTGATTCATGGCTTCACTCTGCTGTAACGTAGAACATGTTTTTAGCCAATTTTGTCTTGCAGATGCATTTGACGAAATGAAAATTCAGCATTGTCAGACTCCAAAGATAAGTAGGCCTAGAGTCATTAGAGTACTACATTTTTAAAAGGATAGAAAGCTTATTCTGTCTCAGTGCATGTTTGTGGAAAATGTTTGTGATTAAAATCATGGGTAAATAAATACCATCAGTATTACTTTACCTAGACACATGCACAGGATGATAGACGTGAAATGTGAAAACATGTAATGCCAACCAGGAAAAAACAGCTATACTCTGTGATAGTCCTAGAAAGATGACTTCTGAAATGTAACAGGAGAGCCTTACTTTCAGGAACATAATTTTGGCAGCTGCAAACACAGTCACAAGAAGCAAAAATGTAGTGTTCATGTATTGATGCATACATACTTTGATGCAAAGCTCCCATGCACTCTCCATTCATGTATCCTTGCAAAACTGAATTTCCTCACCTCTTCCAATCCCTGGTAGAGACTCAGTCATACACATTTTCCCATAGGATACTTCATATTGAAATGCCCACAATATTTTATAATCAGAGGTTGCATTACTTATTTTGTCATTACCTTTTCTGTTTAATCATCTTCTTTAAGGTGAACAAAAGACCTTATGAAGCATCTCCTGGCTCCTCTAATTAGAGCTCTGGGTTCGGTGATCAGAATACTGATCTAAGTACCTATACATATTCTTTTTTAATTGGGCAGGACAAGCTGATCTTCAAGAATATCTTAGAATATTTTTTTGCCATCACTTATTCTGTGGTATTTTAGTCATGCTACAGAGGGAGGAAAGTGCAAGAAATAGCACTTGATTTTTCCCTAGGCAGCCAAAGATGGGTAAGTGTTCATCTGTTATCTGGCCTTCTGTGAACTTTCAAGCTTTGCTTTCTGACCTTCCATGCATTAAAGAAGGCCTTCCAATTTGTATTGCCAATAGCCAGCTATCACACTTAGCCTGACGTATCAGAGACACAGATAACACTGTTAGGTTTGGGTTTCCCTCATGTTTAGCCTAAATTTAAGCTTATATGAGAACACTTTGACTACTAATTCATTTTGAAATGAATGTGATGCATTTGTACTAAGAAAAGTGTTTTGAGAAAGCAGTATATTGACATGGAAATAGTAGCAATGCCATCTTTTTCTACAAAGATTCATAGTACAAAGGGTCTTCATGATTTACTGGTTTTATTGTTTCCAGTGAGGAAGTGCTGATCACAAGATAAAGAATGCAGTTAGGTCCAGAATCCAAAGCTAACTATAACTTTTGGTAAAAACATCTTCATTTTGAAAGCTCAAGGAGCAGCGCATAAAGTTGCCTGCCTCACTGGCTTATTTTTTGTAAGTGACATTTAACAGCCACTCAGAAAAATGCATTAATATCCATTTTATTTCTGGAAATAAAGTAACTTGTTAGTATAGATCACAAAGCACTGCAGACCTTAAGTCCTATTTCCAAGAAGTGAAATTAAGTGGAGTACTGGAATGATGAGCCTCCGAAGCTAGAAGGCTTTGTAAATTTGTAACTTGACTCAATTTTTAGGCAAATTGTAGCTGGTTCCTTCATGTATGTATTAGAAGGAAGGAAACTTTTCAAACCTGATGCATGAGTAGAAGAGGGATCTGTAGTCTGCCTATAGAATTTAATGATAGAAAGCTCCTATTAGATCAATCAACTTGAAAAGAAACTGTGGAGCTGTAAAGCATCTTTATCTTTACTGTTACTGCAAACACAGGAAAACTGCTTCCTCAAAGCAATGAAAAAAGGAAAATAAGGCTTCCATAGGAGTAATTCAGATTTCTAACAGGATAGTAAGGTGTTTCACCCATCTTTCCCTATAAAGAGAAATTTAAATCACTTTCACTATTTAATCTTGTTTTGTCTTTAGCTATAAAACAAAAATTTGAACAAAACAAAAATTTGAACTGTTATATCCATATGCAATTAGATACCTCTTGCATCTATCATCTAAACCATCATGGCTCATGTTCTAAAAGCCCAGTTACCTTAGCTTTAAGGAGAATATTAGACATTGAAAATCAAGCAAGCAATTCATGGTTTATATGGCACATTACAAGAAATAGTACCAACCAGTAAGCTCTTTCTGGTCAAGTATCAAGACTCTGTAATCTCTGCTTTCCTTAGCTGGATTATTCACACCAAAATCCAAATGTCACCAGAACAAACATATTTTTGATTTTATTCAAACACATCCCGGCTCTTAGATTGACACAATGGACTGTGACAGCCCTTTCAGAGGCATTGTAGTTCATCATGTCCTGTGTGGTTGTTGTTCATGCACACAAGTCTGTGCACTAAAACCCTTTATGAAATATTTATCCCCAGAAAGGTAATGTGCATTATCACTAACAACTTCCCCAAACAAAACTAAGTTAGTCATTTCCCATTTTCCCCCCAAAGCACTAAGAGAGTACATCACAGATTAATGCCTTCAAATCTTTAGCTGTAAAAAAAAAAAAAAAAAAAAAAAGAAGACAGGAGGAAAAAATATTTATAATTTATAACTGCTTGAATAAATAGGTGAAAATTTTATGCCTTTCAAATACTTTAAAAGGGCCAAAAAAACAGCTGCAAGTGGAATTTATAATTGGAAGCAGTGGCACACTATACCCTACAGCAGCATCAAGAGTACTTTTATAATGCTGTCACCTGAACGCAGCATAATTTCATTTGGCAACTAGGTCCTTATATCAGTCACTTTTGAAACACACTCAATTCAATAAGGTAAAATACACAGTCATATTTTTGCATTTATTTTTAGGCTCCCTTTTTTTTTAATTTCAAAACAAACTTTCTACATAGCATACATAATTCTGTCTGGTTTTAGGGGGTTTTCATTAAACTATAAGTGAATTGCCCTTCTGGCTGAAAATCTGTTTTCTTTTGCATTCCCATCCATCCTATGTGCTACATTCCCTCTTAAATTCCACATGGATTCTATAGATTTTATTTAAGCAGGGCCAAGTTGCATGAACAGATCTGCCCTAGAGAAGTTTGCCTCTTTTAGCATGCAATCCACCACTAATGCTCCTTTTTCATTTAGGTTTTCAATTTGGATGAATTCCAAATTGCCATTTATTCCAATAGAAATGCAACTAATTACACAAAGCATCTTAATAAAGAATGGAAACAAGATTAAAAGCCCTCCTCCTTCTGGTGTTTCAATGTGTGGCATTTATAAAATGCAGAAAGGTGCTTTAATTTCAGTTGTAGTTGGGTTTCCTGATCTTTTATCTGGTTTTTAGTACTATCCACATAGAACAGTATGCAAGTGAAGGCTAAATATTGCCAACTTATATGAATCTGTTACAGAGGGTTTTCCTTACTCTCTGTGTTTTCTCATGTTTTGCAAAAAAAAAACCCCAGACAGGCTCTTCACATATGGTGTGTTCAGAGCACTTATTCTGACCTAGAAAATTCATTGTCCTGTCTTTCTTCAAAAGCTTTGCACACCCTGAAGAGATGAACAAGTGTGTGACTGGGGGAATGAACAGCAAGAGGTATTCTGTAGGTCAGCTTAATTCATTGCAGGCAAACCCCACATTTATACAGCCTCTAAGAGCACTGTCCGGCTGGATAAGACAGGTTTCAAACAAGCCCTTAATGGTTACACAGCTGTAATGGTCCTAAGCAGAAAGGAGAATGAGGCTGGAAATGGTCACATTAGGAAAGAATTATGAGAGATGGAAAAGAGTAGGAAAAGAAGGTTTAATATATTTAATATTTTATATTTTATATAAAATTTAATACTTAAGCAAGATAAGTACTACGTGAGTGATAAAAACAATGGCACAGACACCACTGGAGATGTAAAGATGGTGACTGAAATCCCAGAAGGGAATAACACACTCTGCAAGTGAGTAAGTCTGATGGCAAGTGTTTGTACTTGAAATTATCCAACACAAAGAATGCACGTACTACAAAGACCAAAGAATGTACTTTTCCCATGTAACTATTGCCACAGCCAAGCCTATGTAATTACAGATCTGGGCTGGGAAGAACAGACTGTGAGAGTACAAAAGAAAGGGGTATTTCCTTTACTCCACAAAGAAGCTGTGGCAGGATCCAGTTAAAACAGTCACTGTACAGCACAGAGGATCATTTATGCAGTGCTGCAGAGTCAAACTCAATCTGTGCATGAGGAACCTCTCTTATACTCATGATTTGTTGAACAAAACACAGTGTGATGGTCAAGCAAGTAGAAAAAAAGAGGTAAAAAAACTAAATAAGAGAGTTTTAACTTAACAGAAACCTGTGTAAATACTGGAGAACATTATAGCTGGAGAGTCAACTGGAACAAGGATATACTCTAAGTCAGGCAATACCTCCTCTGAACCTTCATGTTTGTAGCAATTTTCCAGTGGTTCAAAGGCTACTTGTGAATGGGTGTTACAGAGATTTACAAAATAGTGCAGGACCACTGCTGCTGCTGGTCCTATCCCTCTTGGATTCAGTCTCTGTATGTCCTTTCACAAAAACACAGTGCACTGTTGGTTTCTTCCCTTGTCGATTATTCACCTCATGGTTATATACAGTTTGGTCAAAAATAGCATCTCCTAGTGATACAGCAAGTCAGCATTTAGGGTGATTAAGAGGTCAAAAATGGGATGTGGCCAGGATTGTTTGCTTCATCCGATGTTTAGTTTTCAAGGGGATCTTATACAAACATACACACACACCAGCAAGATTCATTATGCTCTCTGGTATACATTCACTTCATAGTAGCAAGCATTTGAAATACCTGGGAGCTCAGGAGCACGTAAGAGAAAAACAAAGCCTTTCCAAATATTTTAGTGTATTTACTGCTTTTGAATCTCTGAAAGTGTTAATTACATTGCCAGTACATAGGGAGAAGACAGTACAAAATAGAATTCAATTATTCTAGGGGAATTTGTCCTTCGATCTCAGCACAAATGAAAGGATAGCATAAACCAGTGAAAAGGTGAAAATCAGTTATTTGTATCTTATATTTCATAAGAATCCCTTCATCAGATTTAGGACACTGCTAGCTAGTAAACAAACCAGTTCACAATCCTTTCTAGTACTAAACTCCTGACTGGTCTTTGCAGTGCTGTTTAACATAGGACAACTAGGAGATTCCACGATCCAACAGCAGAAAGGTCAATAGCTGGGAGTGGGACACAGTAGAAATCTGCCAGAGGCTACAGTCAAATGGCCAACTCATTATAGAGCCTCAGCTTTAAACTTTCAGTTCCTTTTCCCCAGGAGCTTACAGATAGCATGGCCTTTGTTTCCACAACAGCTTCCTTGAAACCTGTGTTTCCACTATGGTGTTGTCACAGTAGACAGGATATAGCTATTAATAACAGTGTTACACAATTTACAAAAGTGGATCATTTTTTGTTGTAGCATAGGCTATGCCCATCTCTATTAATATTCAGTGCTAACACAGGTCTCAGTAGTCTCACCTGTGGGCAATAAGGAAACACCAAAAATGCTGTGCACACCTGCAGCCAAGTACCTATTTAAGAACACCAGCGCTATATGTACCTGTATTTCTTATAGTGTGTGTTGTCAGTCTTCATCAAACTGTTTTGGCTTTTTTTGTTAGATTTAGAACAATTGACTAGCACCTCAGCCCTCTGTTCCCCTTGGGCAGTTCTGTACACCTCTACATATTTTAAAGACCTAGCCAGAATATATAACTGCAACCTTAATCAGCACAGTTCTGCAAACCTTTTCCAAGTAAACTGTCCCTGAGAATCTGCAGAACTAAGCACCTCCGGAGCAGTGTGTGTATTCAGACCATGAGTTTCTTGCTGCAGATTTTCACATCAGCGACTGTTACAAACGCACTTGCTCTCAAGCTCCCAAGACACTGAGAACTGACAGTAGTTTCAATAGAGACATATAAGATGGATATAAGAAACGCTATGAAATAAGAGCAAAAGATTAACATCACTGGTTTTGGATTTTGAGATATAGCAGTTCCTTTTAATCTCCAGTGCTGTTCAATATTGTATCAGTTGGCTACTCCTGTCATGCTTTCATCTGGAGAGACTTTAGGAAATACAGTTTGTCCCAAGTGCTTCTGGACTTACTCATTGTTTGAATCATAGAAAGGAAAATTGAACAAGAACTGACTAGCGCTAATACATTATTTTCCTACAGCAATCGCTGAGCTATTAATTATTTTACATGAAATAATGAATGTTTACATGATCTAATTGCATGTTATTTCCTTCTGTCTACAAATTAATTTTAAGAAATATGTTCTCTATGTGGGAAGAAGAATCACATTTATCAGCAACTACAGAAATCTGAAAATCACATCCAGTTTTACTCTGTTCTTGAGCAAATAACAAAACCTCACTGCTTGAACCAATGGTGCATTAGTATTTTAATGATAAACATGCATTTTTCATTGAACTTGGAATAGATTCTTATTATATAAATGTAGACTGAGTTAACTGCAAAAGTTGAATTCATAAAATCAACTAAGATAAAAAGAAATATAAACATTTTCTGAAGGCAATATTTTATGGATGATCAATACAAATAAAATGTACAAGATTAGGTTTTCATTCTGTGTGTGGCAAAATTATATGAACAACAGTTCTGCCCTGTTAATGAGATTTCAAAACACAAAGGAGAGGATCCTTAGTTATTATTTAATGCTAGAAAGAGTATCTCAAATTTGCATAGTACAGCAAAGGCTTCTCAGCTGTTTTATGAACCAAGACATCTATGAATGTGTTAAAATGTCCAAATATGGTTCACTTAATATAGCAATACCCTTATACTTGCTCCACTTATTGTCCCAGTAAAAAGTGGAAATCCCACCTGAAGAGAGATCTCAAAACAGAGAAAACGGCACTAAATCCTGATTTGACAGTCAAGTAAATGACTTGACTGACACGAACATTTTGAGAAAAATATCAATTAATAACGTCAGAAAGATTCTGAAAGTCACCACTTGCTCTGTAAATACTGAATGAGGGGGATGGCACATCACTGGCTAAAAGAGCATCCAAAAGCTGTCTTAAAGCTGTCAGGAAGGAAGAAGCTGGGAGACACAAAGACCAAGAAGCATGTGTAAGCTGCCCATGTAAAGCAGCATAGATTAATTCCAGTGAGCTGCTAGTTCCTGGCAGTGGGATCACAGAGGAGAAGGTTATCAAAATCATTTAAAATCCGTGAATGGAACTAGACTGAAGCTGAAGCAGTGGGACAGGCTTGGGAGACACAGCATGCCTCTTTGTGCTTTGAGGGAAGATTAAGAACACCAGCAGCATCCCAAACATTTTTGGTACATTGTTGCATGGCAGGTCTCCCTGAGAAGGATGCTCAGAAGAAATATGAGTAGTGGAGATGGCAACTAAAAACACAAATATTACAAAAAGAAGAGGGAAAGGCAGCAATAAGGTGGCAAGGCCACCCCTCAGGAGAGATCACTTTATGATCTAGTATATGATCTAGTAACCACATCTAGTTGTTTCTTTTCAGTCTGTCACCTATTCACACATAATGTAAAATAACAGACATCTGAGTTGTTAAAAGCTAACTTTGTACTAAGAGGTAGCTCCTGTTCAATTGTTCACACAGAAGAGCCAGCGTGCTCTTTCTTCCCATACTAGTTGAGGATACCTTGAAGACTGGAATCACTGCAACACCCTGATAGAAGAGGCTGAGGTGCAAGATCCTTCCTCTCATTCCTTCTGAAAGGAAAATGTTAATACAGAGGTCTTTTGTAGCTGCCAAACCCTAGCCATTGGGCCTCTGGGTAAAAGAAATAAAACCAAAAACCACAGAAGTTGCTGTTGGCATCAGCACCTCACCTAGAAGGAGGTGAGGAGAAACAGCTACAGCAGGAACCTTCTCCAGATGTTGCCATTCATCCAAGAAGAATGACTTTTGCACACTTATCAAGTACATGTGGTCCCTTTTTCGAAGCCCTTTGATACCATCACCTTATTCTGCCTCACCCTTCCATTCACATCCCCTTCCTCATCCCCCTTTTCCATACACTCTATGGCTCTTAACTAAACCTCACCTCTTTGAACTTTTTAAAGGTATGAACAGAAATGCTGTGACATCTCCAAATGCCATTGTTTTGTCTGTTTGACCCCTCCTGCCTGAGTCATCTCTTTGCCTTGCCTATTCAACTGTAAATTCTCCCAGATGGGAGGTTCCCATACCTTGTCTGTCACAAGTAGTGTCATTCTCAGCTGAAATTCCTTGGCACTACTATAAATGTTAATGTTAATAAAATCATTATCTTGGACTTCCCTAAGTGTAAATATAAATAAGAACGTAACATCAGTCGAATCTTTTAATAAAAAATTTCTCACACACCCTCATTTTCCCCCTCCTGCTCATTACTTTAAAATTTTCTATTAAAAATAGTTCATTAAGTTCTTTTTCTCCAGGTACTGAAGAGTTTGGAGATGCAACTTTCTGCAAGTATTTTTTTTTCATCTTTTTCTATATCTCTTTATCCTGGTTTTTATTTTTATTCAATTTTTATTGAATATTTAACTTACTTTCTCAGATGAAAGCTGCTATCACACGTATTTCAAAGCACTTGACTAAGTCCTAGAGAATTCACATACAGCTCTGCACCACAATAATTCTTCACCAGTCACAGATGGCAGAATAATAAATATAAGAAATGCCAGAGGAGAGTCACTGGCACTAGGGAAGGTTGGAAGCCCTATCTAAGGATTTCCAGCCTTCTGAGCTTGCAGGCAACGCACCTCGAAGGTGCCACTGTGAATTTATCAGTCGCATCACTGATTCATTGCCTCTCGTCTCCCATCAGAGGACCAAGACTCTGCCAGAGTGTTGCCAAGCAACACTGTCTTGGGCTAGACACAAAAATAGGTGCCACAAAGCCTTCATGATTGACTGAAGTCCCTTTTCTTCCTGCTGACAATCTTGCCTCCAGTTACCATGCAGGTCTCCGTTGCCCTAAAAACTTTGCTGTGCTAAGCTCTGCATGGGATGTGTGGGAACAGATCCCTGGCTGCAGTGCCCTCACTGCTGCACTGGTGGAAACAAAAGGGCTTTACTCAATCATTCTCCTTTAGCAAGGACACTTTGCCCAAAGTATGTTTTTGATGCTGCTGCCATGTGCTAAGCATACAACCAGTAAAAGATCATCACTAGACTTCTAGCTCACATGCTGCATAGAAGACTGTAATAAGATCCATCACCGCATAGTCACGGACTCAATCTATGCCATGCAGCAGCAACACTAAATAAGAGTTTGCATTCAGTTGTTTATTTCCAGCTGTCTTGATAAATACCAGTTCTTTCCCAATGTCATTCCTTAAGCACCATTTTGAAAACACCATAAATGAAAAATAAAGTCTATGTTTTGGAAGGGAGAGGTTAATAAAAGAGTCAGCTTTTATATCCCTTTTTATTGCTGAGAGCTTAGGCAATCTGAACTATTTTAGTGATACTGCTCTTGGTAGTATTTTGGCTTTTAATGTTACTGACTGGTCGTCCATTTTTAACCAAAGTATTCACAAGGGTGTTTTGTTTAAAAATGCACAAAGGTATCTTATTAAATAATGTCACAAACATGAAGTTCATTATTATGCAAATGCCATCCTCAGAACAGATTTGTTAATTGCAACTCATTTGCATAATTAATGAACTCTCAAATGAATAATGCCTTTGCAGATTTGTGCAGCATTGTTTTAAAATAAATTATAAAATACATGTCAAATGAAGAGTGCTTCTTAGATTCCCATAGCATTGTTTGAAAATTAATTACCAAATGCTTGTCAAATTAAAATGAGTTTATAGTTTTTACAATGTTATTTTAAAATTAATCACAAAATAAAATGTCACCATAGTAAAGTCAATAACCTGTTCTATTTTTTCCAAAAAAAGAAATGCATAGAAGTATGTCTAAACTTCAGTTAAATTGTTTGTTATACTGATCATGAGTTTTAGTTATTTTGTCATAGCGTTGTGATTTAGCAAACTTGGTAGCTGTTTGTATGTTAATATTGTAGTAAATTGAGATTAATTTAATTATATTGTGCTGTATCTCTAATAGTGCTAATGATTAATGATAGTGCATGTAAAAATGTTGTGTGGGCAAGGTCATAATATATTAGTAGCAAAAAAGCCTGGACTTCCGAGGACTGTAGATTTATGTTTACTTTCATAAAGGTTTATGTACCTTCAAAACTCATTGGGTTTTTGGATATTTTTAAAACAGTGCCTTAACCAGAGCTCTTATTTCCTGTCATATAATTTATACTTTCATTTTTTTCACTGAGAAAAACAGCCGAAAATTTTCTTCATAACCATACAGCCTAAATTAAGTCAGATCCATCTCAGGAATTCAGCACTACAGCTTGATATCCCTTAATTTGTCTTCTCTTTTAAAACTCAGAGCGTGGATGATCTTCCACTCTGAGACACAAAACCTTGGGTAGGTTTCCTGTGTTTTGTAAATTACTGTTCACTGACTCTACAACAAGAAAACCTTTTATGTCCTGAGAAGTCAAGCATGTCTGTAAATGATGGAGGATTCAAATACCCTGTTAGATGCAGCAAAAGATGCTATGGAGGCATTTTATCAATTCTTTTAAGATTATTCTTGGTAAGTAAAGAGAGACCTTCCAATCATTTCACAACCCTCTGAGTTATGTTAAATTAATCCCAAACAATTAATACAGTTCATAGCTTTTTTTAAATGCAGGAACAGTTCCTTTTTTTTTGACCATAATTTTTAAGAGCAGTTTTTTTCTATAGATGAACTTGTTTATCATTTTACTCAGTCCCAAGCACTGCCTTGGCAGTGCATAAATATATATTCTTGTGTCTCTCTGTGTTTAAGGAAGTATCATTTAAGAGATGCTTCAGACAAGAACTTAAATATTTGGCGTAATTGCATAAATAAAAAACCTAAAAAATAAAACAAACAAACAAACAAAACAGGAAAAAAATTCCAGTTCCTGGAATTTACTCAGGGTTACTTAAGGTTGTTGGTGACTGTGGAGTGACAAGAGAAAACATAAATATGCAAAATGGATTGACCCATTTCAAAGAATTCTTCAAACCTACAGTTCTTGGGATAAAGTAATAGGTTAAATAGAGATCAGGTATATGATGTGATCAGACAGAATCATCTTTTCTGCCCTTCCAATGCAGCAGCTTTGGGATTCGTGCTGCTAAAGAAATAACAGGGATTACCAATAAAATAGGACAAGCCTTCTCTTGGGTTATGTTGATATAAACTTGAGAGAAGGCTATTTGTTCTCATACTTTGTAAAACAGACTAAAAGCACACAAATTACACAAGAGATTGCAATAAATTATATCAAATGAAGGAACATCATGTCAGAGACACTTTTTAAATATTGAAAGATGTAATGGAGGACACATGATAACCAAGTAAGTAGTACAGTAATACCCACTCACATTTGGTCACGCAGCTGACAGAATGTTGTTCTGTGCCTTTAGATGACCATGGATGCCACAGCAGCACTGCTGCTGAGGAAGAGGGATCTATAAAACACAACAAAGCTAGTGTTGCTGCAGAACAAGCTTCTCCAGGCACTCCGATGGTGTGGTGTGGTTTCTGGCCATGACTAACCAATGCAATGTACTGGAGACAATTATCAGGGGTGACACACTGAAACTCTGGGGTGATACAGATGACTTTCAAGAAATCATTAAGTTCTTGAACCAAAGCATCGTTTAGTCAATTGCAGGTGTGAGAGTTTCTAATGAAGAATATAGCCACTATCACTTTAAAGTTTATTTTCCTTTATTACTCAGGGGCTAACTAGTTGTGTATGAGCCATCCATCACTATGTCTGTTGCCCTGGAGATTTAAAATGCTTAATGTGTTGTTGCTTCATTGTGTCAATGAGCTTACTGATGTACGGGAAGTTAGTTATGTCTTTGCATTGAGAGTCCGGATAGAGAATACTGGTGAGGTTAAATTCCTACTAACTGCCTTTCAGACTAATCCCAGCACCTTAAGACCAGGAAGAAATATTTCCTCTGATGATGCAAAGCGTGTTTGATTGCTGTGGAGGACTGGTCTGCATTAAGCAGTCTGGAAAGAGCCATCAGTTTTAAAAATTTCTCTGGATTAGGCAATGAAATATTTCCTCTTAGGAGTGTCATGGATATTAGTGGACTCTGGATTAATTTTCATTGTAATACGCATTCCTTGCTTATAAATCCTTATTTATAAATCTGGTCTGCATTCCTTGTTTATAAAATCTTCACTTATACAAAAAAAAGGAGCAATTTAACTTAATAGACACTTCATAACAGTGTCTTCTTTTACCCTCCTTGCATCTTCAAAATAGCTACAGAATTTCTGGATCATGGGGCATAAAGTTTCTGGACATCCAGAATGATACATTCTGCAGATTCTCCAAATGGTTGAGAAAACAAACGTTGAGGCTGATGTATGCTGGTGCAGGTCAAATTGTGTGTCTACTAATGCATGCTGCCAACAGTGCTATGTTGAAATTGATGCTGTCCAGATCATAGGCAATGCCCTTTGTGGATTAAAATCTAACCTTCATAAGAAAACCATCTCTCTACCAAAAATACCATATACTGCAACAGAAATGAAAAGTACTAAAGATGAACGTGACACACTTTATATGTACACATATGCACTGATCTATCACAAAGCAGATTGCAAAAATAATGAAGCACCATAATCTTAACTATTAGTTGGAGAAGCTAGGTAATAAAATAGTTAAGGATCTTGCCTGGAATATTACAGACAGTCAAAGAAACAAGGAAAAAAAATCAGTATCTTAGTCATGTGTGCTTTGCTGTGATTCTACATCTAAACTAGAATGAGAATTCATTAATTCATTAAAGTTTCTTCTCAGTTGGAATTTTCTAAATTCCCCATAGTTTCTATGTGCATTATTATCAAAAATAAAAATTTTTGTCTAATAATTGTGTTGCTAACTTTTCTGCTAGTGTAACAATTTACATTAATTTATATGATCTTTTAAAATAAACAATTCTAGTTGAAAGACATTTTTGGCTTGTTAACCATTCTGACTTTCGCTTCAATGCAATCAGTGGAATTGTACTGTTCTGTTAAGAATGAGATATGGCACTGCTGGTCCGGTGTTGTACAAAACCCCTGTTACTCTTTATGTTCTTCTTTAATGAATACCAATTAATCTTGAATTATTAAAACTTCTCTTCATCCAATAACATTCAATGAGAATGCCATTAATAAATCCGTTATTTATTTTCCCTGAAATTTGTATGAGTGAAGGACCAAATTTACTGCAATTCAGCAGGGTAGAGAGCAAGTCTGTGGAAGAAGCTCTGGGACCTGAAAGGAAGCAACCTGAGCATGTGCCAGTGGTGTGTCCTACTGCAAACATGGCCAGCAGCACCCTATCCAACCCACCTAACCTGGTGGGAGTTTTTGGAATCAAACCCAGACATGTAAAAACAATTTATTCTTTTAACTTGCTTAGGTAAGAAATGTGGGGAGAAATGTCTTGCTTTTAAAAATAAAAAAATTAAAAAAATTCATCGCTCTTCTTAAAAATAATCAAGATACAGATTTCTCTATGAGTTATACCCAAAATGGAAAAGGATTTTTTAAATCCTATAAAAACTGCAGTGTACTAGTTATATAAGACAATTCAATGCTCTAGAAAATAATAAAAAAAATCACCAAAGGAATTAAACTCTAATAGACCTGCCTTTAGAAAGTCACACATCCAATGTCAACTATAGAAGGATTACAGAGGACTTATTCTGCAGTAATCTTCAATTTATAATCACTTAGTTTCTTTTGGATTAGATTCAGTCCATTTCATTAACCTGTAGTAAGGTTTTTCCTTTCTTGCATTTTAATCCACTCTAGCCTGATTTACAAAGATTAACTTCAGATTGAAGTTCTTGAGATCCACATCCCCCAATCAGACTATTTTACTTGGAAACATATATATCATAAAATATGAATTGAATCATAACCCTTTTAAATTTTAATAATTAAACACATAACTCTCTGAAAATTATTGATAAACAAGCTTGTAGAGACATCATCCTCCTCAGACATTCCAAAAACTACTGTTAATCACAAAAAACAAACATCAAATTTGAATATACCTTTAGTGACCTTGAGGATAAAAATTATTCATTCCAGCGAATTCATGATCTAGCAAATTAAATAATAAGATAGATAGATAGATAGATAGATAGATAGATAGATAGATAGATAGATAGATAGATAGATAGACAGATGCAAGAAATAAATGAGAATCAGTATGAGGGTAAAAAGTAAGCAAGATAGCTACTGTTAAGTAATAAAGCCTGAAATAGACCTTAGTTTGATTTTCTTGTCATTCATAAGCTTGAAGAAAAAGTATATAACTGTGTAGCAAGACAATCTAATTCTACTTCCAATTGTCATGTTGTAAGTTAATCAAACATTACTGAATTGTAGTAGACTGAGGCTGAGTACTTGAAAGCACCTGATCTCAAATATTTTAAATATTAAAATATACCTGACAGCTGTATTTTGAAAATTTGAAAATAGTTCTGATACTTATATAGCTATTCCTACAGATGGTTACTATGAATCAATCAATATAGTTGATCAATCAATCCAGACGTTATAATGCATCTTCATTTGTGAAATAAGAAAATCAAAAGGTTAGGGTGCTATTGTGTTAAGACTCTGCATTTATTCTAGCTGTAATGTATGTAACCTTGATATTTCAGCTTTTCTATTTTGTTTTTAATGATGGATACTTCCTTCCAAAGTATTTCCATTTCACAGTATTATTTGTATTTCTCAGTATTTTTATACAAAATAATAAAGAAAACATAAGCCTTTAAGCCTTCTCCAAAGATGACTGACATTTTTTCAATCCAACCTGCATTTTTATTCTGGAAGTCCTGTACTAGAATGTAAATGGATTACCAGTTTGATTAATGTATTTTGTTAACTGAGATCGTTAGAGTTACAGAAGTCAGAACTTGTGAACTTAGTCTACACTGCTGCCAGTGCCAAACATCAGAGCGTTCAGTGGGTATTTTTCTCTGAATCATTCACAACTTTGCATAGAATGATGTGAAATACAGCAGGATCATATTATAGAACAAGGACATGAGTTTAAATTCATGTACGTGAGGAAAGGACTTGAAGCAGAAAAAGCCGCTGATATTTCTCCTTTTAGATTTGTTTTTGGCTCTGTCCCCAGCTGTCTGCAAACAGGCAGCCTCAGTGTAACATCCTGTAACATCCTGATCCTCTCCAGTGCTGAGGGTTGATGTGGGGAGCCCTTTGAGAGCTGTTGCTCTCCAAGTTTTTCATATCCAACCATCATCCTCTCTATTTGGAGGCAGGTGTCAATAAAATGCCTGAGTTTAGAAGGGCTCTAGAGAATCAGCTGACCTACGTATTAAGGGGAGATTTGTGAGTGTCCATCAGCCAGCTCTTTTTTCTGGGGAATGAATATCACACAGTCATGCCAATGAGCAATTCCCCTTCCCCTCTTCTTTCTGAATCAGACAAATGAATAGCTTGAAACACAGCAGTCCCTTTTCTGTTCTCTCTGCTCAAGGAATTCACCTTGTTTTTCCTCCATCACATGCTGCAACTCCTTCAACTAACCAGTAAATTTAGTAGACATACTGCCCACTTTTACCCTGGGGTGAGAGGTTTCATGCCTGTGGAGAGTGAGCTGTCATGCACAGCCCCTCAGCGAGTCTTTGCTGAATGCAGCCACAGCACATACCTAAGCACCAGCAGGGCTGTACAGGTCGTATTCTGACTGCTTTATCAGTGTGATCAGCGACAGGGGTGCAGGGGGGTGTGCATTAGCTTACAGTTAATACTATAAAATCCCAAAAGATCCAAAAAGATAAGGCTAATGGCATTGATCAAACAGAATTTAACATGTGACTGTGCATGAATTCTATGTGGTTTGTATCTAAGAGGCTTTTGTGAGTCCAACAGCCCCTGTGTGAAAGTGTCTCCAATTAGTGTTAATGCATGGTCAGTTGTGTCCAGGATGTGGTGTTTAAACTAATTTGAAGCAAATAATATTCTATTTAGAGGTATTTCTTCAATTAAATATTGTCTTTTTTTCAAAATATCATGGTTGTGGCATATATCTTTCTTCTTTCTATAGAGAGACAATATAGAAAACAACTGAAGTAAATAAATATGAATCTGAAATTACAGATGGAAAACCGTAATGAAAATGCATGTCTAGCAAGAGCTGAATTAAATTAAAAATATCTTCCAGAGAATTATAATAAATATTTTTTCACTCATTATTTTTCCAGAAAATTAGCTTTATACACAGCAGTTAAAAAGGACTTTAATAAATCTGGGACAGATTGTATTTTTCATTTGAGGATAAAAGGTGTAAACTAAAAATACTGATTTTTAAAGCAGGAATCAAAATAAAATATTCAGACCCAAGACACAAAATGTTTTGCTTAGTTTAGATTTTTCCTATGAATATATTTAGTCTACTTATTTTCTAATTTTCTTCTGTGAGATGAAAGTCAAATGAAAATGTTTTCAGAGCAAGGGCTCAATATTTTATACTTGAAAAAAATATTAAATTGTCCACAGTATTTTTCTAAAATAGTACTGTTCATATATTGTTGCATATTTTTACTTCACAAAATTCATGTACAAGTTAATTTAGTTACAAAAGAAAAAACTTTTGATTGAAAAAATTCCCAACCCACCTGAACCCCTGTGAGCTCTGGAATGAGACATTACTTTGGCAAGTGTCTTAGCCACCACTAAGTTGAGTTGATTGGCAGTTGGGATTGGTTTGTGGGTCTATTTTTTGTTTGTTTCTTGTGTGTCTTGTTTTTGTTTGTTTGTTTGTTTTGGTTTTGGGTTTTGGTTTGGTTGGTTGTTGTTGCTGGTTTGTTTTTGTTTGTTTGTTTGTTTTTTTAACTTCTGGAACCACATCCTGTAAATTACCAGGATATCTTTAACAAAACACTTTTTCATAGTAAAAATATTTAAGTATTGGAATTTCCTCAGCTTCGGTGTAAGATTTCTTGCTAATATAAGAAAGAAAATAATTTGGAGAGCCAGAATTGCTGATGTATTGAATTCCTGATATGTTGGATTCTCAAACTCATCAGGAATATGACAGGGTTTTCTCACTCAGAGAAGATAGAGATTTCAACATGAGCCCCTACATTCTAGATGAACATATTGGCCACTTGGTTATTTGGATAGTTCTCAGTTATGTTGTTAAATTTTAAAAATTTGAAAGCTCAAGGTTGTGGGTTGTTTTCTTTTTCCCCAATGTAGAATGAAGGCCAAATGCTTGAAATCATTTGCAAAACAGAATTCTTGTTTTACAGCCAATCTCACAGCTGACTTCACTGGAGCTATTTACGTGAAGAGGGGAAGCAGATTTTGACCACAGTAGCTGTGTCTAGACTAGTAGATTTAAAAGAGCCAGGGAAATGCTTCCAGGCACGGGAATTTGATTGTCTACACTGTTAAATTGTTAGAAGAGTCCCTGACCCACTCTTGGCTTTTCCCAGCTACAGTGGTTCCAAACAATTCACAAGGACCTTTCCCCATAGGTAGCGTGAACATAAACACCCCTTGGACAGTGAGACAGTTTCGTAGCATGGATATGGGCCAGTCTCCACCCTATGCCAAAGAACAGTCACAAGAAAGTTCAATTTACTGATGTAGAAATAAGTGGTATGGATCAAAAAAAGAAAGTCCAAGTTTTGACTTTCTCTTCATGAAAGCAAAGAAATGTGGAAATGTGGAAAACAACAACTATCTAGTCTAAATAACCAGAATTTTTAAAATGTAATATCCCCTTCTCTCATCTTCTTAATGCTAGGAACACCTGATATTCCTTCTTCCCTTGTCCATGCTAGTTTATTTTTATCTCATTTCTTCATTTTCCTGCTTTGTAGTTACTTACCAATTAACTGACAAAGAAAAAATGCATATGTTTAATTTATTAATAACTTTCTCAAAAAAAGTGCATTAATTCTGAGCAGGCCCTTTTCCAACCTAAACATCCTATTGAATTTTATGTGCCAAAGGGCAAAAAAGAGGAGTCTTCAAGTCCTTCTCCTCCAAATAACCCATGGCCAGGAGAAAAGATGCTTTTGAATTACACGGATCAGCTCAGTCGGGCAACTAAAAGCTAAATTGTGTCCATGTCTGCAGAGAAACACAAGGGCAGAAGGGCACCTTCAGGCATTCAGTCTCTGTGCGGGGCCGAGCACAATTGCAGAGATTGTACTCATGGAATGACAGGACTCCACAGGCTAAAGCTCCTAGAAATTATGTGTGAGAGGGGGTATGGCCTCTCGTCTGCTTTACTGCACCATGGATCTGGCTGGAATTAAAAAGCAGAGTATTCTGGCACCTAAGTAATTCTTTTGCTTGTACTGATTACGTTCACCTTTAGGACTCCCAGGACCGCACTGACTGCAGCACTGTGGAAAGTGTCTGAACTCCCCACTGCCACTGCTGCTGTTCTTTTCAAGGACCCTTCTGAAAAGGGCAGTGTGTGCTATCCTCTTAGAAACAGCTTCATTGAGGTGGGAAGGTCTGCTAAACTCAGTTTGAAGTGGCTACAGAAACAAGATCAAAGATTTGTTTTCCCTTTATCTTTCTTCTAACTCGAATGATGCATCACCCCAAGTAAATCCCCAGTTCTAGTTTCCTATCTATGCACTGCAATGTATCCCAAAGAACTGCTTTCCGCCAGAGTTTGGGGATGAAAAACAGTAGACTGGTTAATATCTATCTTTGTTGAGAGTACAGTACAGCCTGAGTGTTAAGGCTGTCTTAAATAAAGGAAGGTCACATGAATTAGTTGTTTTGAGGATTTCTCTATCATTTCAGAGGGAATTTATTTGAAATCATGTATATTAATAAAGCAAAGCCCATGGTGTTTCCAAGTATGCTTGGTGACATGTGCAGAACTGCCAAATGGTCCATTATTTCTAAAAATTATGTGTCCCAAGGCAGTAGCAAACTTGTTTTCCAGACTGTAGGCATCAGTTTATGTGCTACATTTAGCATGTCCCTTTTTCTTGTGTTTTCCAAGGTAAGTTTGGTTTAAAAAAATCCTATTCTTTGAATAACATTTGTGGTTTTTTCAGAATACATCCTAAAATGTCTGCTTATTCTGTTTTGTCCACTAAACTTTAGCACAATTCAAGATAGAGAATAAAAAAAGCGAAGTATAAAAATGAAAGATCTGTAATGTAATGGCTGTGTTACAGCAGCACACAAGGTCTGTATTGTAGTCAAAACTAAGATATTGCTGCACTTTTATGTGTCCCATATATTTATCATGTTAATTATCTGTTCATTAATACTGGTGAGAGCAATTATTTTCTTTAGGGGTACAGCATTCTGTATAAATCATGGTGCCTGAGGACTTTTAGAGGTTTTACTTTTAGTTTTAGCATCTACTGGATTATTTTGTATTGTAGTGACAATGAGAAATTCAGAGACAATATTTCAGATCATCTACTTAGAGAAAAACAGAATTTTTTTGCACAAGAGGAAGCTTTTAAGGGAGTACATAGCATTTAATTCAGTCAAAGCTTCCAGTAACGGTATCCTGCTAAAGATAAAAATACAGTTTACCAGTGACAAATGTTTATCAGGGTTTTAGAGTGTATAAAAAGCAGGAGAAAAAACCAAGCACAATAATACAACAGGGCAAATTCACTCTTCTTTCCAGATCCATGTGCTACTTGGTAGCACGTCAGTCATGTTAGGTATTAATGAAGAAACTAAAATATATTCCTTTTTTAACTTTAACAGGCCCGCAGTTTGATGCAACAGACCTCTACCAGGTCAGCCCAATTGTAATGTATTTTCCCCCAAAGACTTAGTGCCACTGAGAATTTTGGATTCATGAAGAATCATAGAACAGATCTCAGCTGATGCTTCAGTCTAAAAACAAGAATTCAGGAGAATGTATTTGATCAAAAAATTGAGCAAATAGCTACATTGTCTTCATCACAGTGTGATCTTTCCAGCTTTTAAATAGGTCACCATACAGTTTTATAGAGCACTGCCTGACTTGGCAGAGATATCTCTGGCTTAATATCTGACTTCAGGGAAGTCTCTCTGTTCATATCTCAGCTTCTCTCATGTTCTGTCATGTGCATGAACACACAGACATTACCTCTGACTCAGTTTCTCCACTTTACAGACAGATAATGCTAATGACCTATGAAAAGTTCTTTGGAAACTGCTGATGTGAAAGATTATGTGTAAGTAAAGTGCTACTCATGTACAACTACCCCTCCTTCCCCCTTTCTGGAGATTAGAGTGCCTCAAAAAAATTTAGAAAAATAAAACTTTTATATTCATAAAACAGTAAGTCTGTAGTAGAAGGATGAATGCTTGGAGTTGATCAGTTCTGCCCTCACCAGCAGAGCTGATAATAATCAGTCACTTATGTGCTATTTCACAGCTGATACCTCCTCCAAAAAAAATTAATTGCAAAAGTTTCACAGATGTCTGCAGCAGTTGACCAGAGCTCTTGGGTTATTGCTTGTCAGACTATTAATGGGTTTGGCTAACCATGACAGTCATTACTTTCCCCCTCCTGTGAGCTACTTTCTGTGTAATTTATGCATAGGTTTTGCCAAGATTTGACAACTTTCAGGATATTAACATAAAATTAGACTGCAGAGCTGAACAATGGGTGGCATTAAAATTAGCAGCAGTGGAAACCAATCAAAGAGAATTGGTTTCTCTCCTGCTTTGCTTTTAAGTTAATAATTTTTTTATTTATTTTATCTTATTTCATTATCATTTTAGAAATAAGGGTAAAAGAATAAATGCTAAAAACAGTTTTGTTTTTTGCTAGGTACCTCAGGAACCTTCAGAAAGTTGGAGAAATTTCAATTAGACAAAATGCCTGGCAGCATCTTAAACAACAGCTATCCTCAAATCAATCACAGAGGAAGAAAAGTTAGAAGTGGGGTTTTTTTGAAAAAGGGACTTTAAACAGAGCAGAGTCTGCTCCACACAGATTGTTTAGTGAATGCCATTACAGAATGCGATGTGTGTGTTAATAAGTAAGGACATCTGGTAACCAGCTTTTTTCTGATTCATTAACTGACTCTGCTTCTGTGGCCACAGGGCTTGATAGGGAAGGCTGCAAGACTTTTGCTCACAGTAAATGGGACTTCAATGTATGCTTTGTTTCTTTGACACAACCATATCCTTTAAATTTTCTCTTATGCTTCCATTATTAATATTTCATTTTAAAATCTTGGAAGAAACACTTAAAAGCTTGGAAGAACACATCCTCCTATTCAATTGTACATAGCAAACAGTCTTACTTAAGATTCCTCCACAGATCTACAATAATTCACCCCATCAACACAAATCAGTAAGTGATGTTCTCTACTTCTCTACTTGTTAGCATTTACCATGGTTATGTTTAAATACTAAGTTATTCTCCTGTTTCTCAATGTTTATACTCTTTCAAATATGATTCATTACAATGAATGGAATATTTCTGGAAAAGAATTTTGAAATTATTCCTTTTTTGGAAAACCTCAATATCTGCCAAACCAGCAAGGTTGTTGGGGTTTTTAAACCCTCCATGAGATTAATGAGCTTGGACAGAGAAAGTAAAACCATCACACTGCTCATATCAAGTGCTGTTTTTCTTCATATAATAAAAGTGAAATAGCTCCAAATGCTCTAGAGAGAATGATTGAGCAAAAGAAATCTAACTTGATAGTACATGTTGAGGGATGAAATGGACAATGAAGTTTCCATATGTTGTTTTTACGCAGTAATTAGAAACTGTCACACACCGTTTCATTTTTTAGTTTCCTTGGGCTTATTTGCATGTATGAGGCTTTCCTTAGAGCAGAATTGCAAGCATCAAACTGGCACCCAGTTGAAATCTGAGGCAGTGACACGTGGGTTTCTTCCACCTCATGGACAAGAAGCCAGCGGCAGGTACTGTGATGGCCCAGAGCACAGCTCAGCAGCAGCAGCTGCAGCCTCACTCACCTCTTTGCCTCTGCCAAATTTTCTTTTCCAGGTTGAAGCAGGGGCCGTTCTCATAATGTGTATTCCACAGAGTTCCCACATAGTATTCTGTGCATTCTTGGGTATGTGGACTAGCCTTTGTTTCCAAGAGAAACACAGAATTGAACATATTAATATGCATGCACGTTCAGCAGGAGTTTGGGTCCTCATTCCCTAAGGTTCCTTTGAAAATCCTTACACAGTTTTTCAGGGGCAAGACAGGCAAAGAGTGCTCTGGGTCTCAGTTTTCCTCATTAATACAGAGAATTGCCTATATGATTTTGAAAAGTTTTTCCAGCTCTTTGGTAGTGATTCCTTTCTATATTTTGATAAACAACTTGTTCACTTAAAACATCTGAATCTGGCCTTCAGAATTGCACCAGAGCAGAAAGACCAATAAAACTATTTGCATTTTATCTTTGTTATCCTGATGGCAATGATAACTGAGGATTTGATGACATTGAACTTTTTTCTAGAATAACGTATGTATTCTTTAAAGCTAAGAAACTAAGTCTGTTGTATGTCTTGTGTAAGTGGGCTAATGTTTTCTGTCTCTGTTTTCCAAGTCTTTGTAAAATACCACAAAGCCGGATGCATATCTCTCTTGTCCATGCAAGACAGATTAGCTCTCTGGATTGCTTAAAAGATCTAT
Organism: Myiozetetes cayanensis; assembly: GCF_022539395.1. Taxonomy (NCBI): domain Eukaryota; kingdom Metazoa; phylum Chordata; class Aves; order Passeriformes; family Tyrannidae; genus Myiozetetes; species Myiozetetes cayanensis. Next base: position 14,237,558 of record NW_026088185.1, on the reverse strand, counting down.
AACCCCAACAAGCAGGACTGCCGAAAACATCAAAGAACATTGATTACATTCATAGTTACATATGAGAAGCAGAATTCCAAGATCTACCATAAAACTACTGTTTCTTAGACATTGAACCAGATCCCTGATGTTATCGATATTATTTTTTTCATTCCCAACTAAGGCAAAATTGGGTTTGTTTTGAAAAATGTCTGAATAAACTTTTCCAGCAATCAGCAATTATTTGTACTGTAATAGCACTGAATAGCACTGCTCTCCTTTGTCAGCTACTCTGCAAGTTCCAGAGATCCTCATCTCCACACTCGATCCATAGATGGCTCTAATGTAAATTCATCCTTGCAAATTTGCCTTTGAGGAGAATGGGTCATGCTTACTAATAGTCATTTAAAGGTACATAACAATGATATTTGCTGAGGATTTTTATTTATACTATACTCAAATTACAACTAAAACTTTTTTCTAAACGTGGAGGCAAATGCTCAGAGAGCTTTGAAGATAGGCTGCTGATTTATACCAGAAAAAAAAAGTTGATATTCTACTATATAGAAATTTTAAAAGGCAGTTACAGTATCTTGCTTTATTTTTGCAATCAGAAAGATAATGAAAAAATTAAGAAAGGAAAAAAATCACTTAAACAGAAAATGATGTAAAGCTAGTTTGAGAGAGAGCAGAGATATTGGTCACCACAGTGGAAGGCATGTCATTGGTTATAGCACAGCTGCTGGAGGTGACTGTGTTGGTATCTGTAGCATGTTGATGTGTGAAGTGCAAAAATGAATCTTATTCCTCAGGAGAGTCCTGCATATGTCACGTATATTGTCTCATTAAGCCAATCCATTTATCAACCCACTGAATGCCAATTAAATTGCACAGGATGGTGCAGGTATATGGTGGGCTGATGGTGCCAAACTTTATTACAGCTGAGCTTTTCTGGCTCAGTACATTCCTGCATAGCAAAATGGCAGACATATCAAAGCCAAATTAAATGTTCTTGAAATAATGCCTTTAAAGAGGAAGAAATGCCCCAGTCTGGCACAAAAGAGTATGAAATGTAATGTCACTTCTTAGTGTACTTTTAGTTCCAATGAAGATGTCACGGCTCAGATCCAGCCAGTGCCAAATGTCTTCACAGCGTGCAAATTAGATCACTGTAATTTCATCAGGATGATGATCAGACTCTGTTGCAGTTCTATGGCTGCATACACAACTTCTGCTGACTGCTGCAGTCAGACTGGCACAGCTGAGCTAATGCTGCCATCCTCAGAAAGAGACAGAAGTTGATTTTATAGCATTCTACTGATGCCAGAGTCCAAAGAATATTCCTAAATCCTGGAAATATGTTGAATTAATATTTGCTCTGAAGTTTCAACTCAAAAACTCCCTTTTTTATCTCCAAAACCAGATCCTTTTATCTCCAATTGCAGTAACAAGAGTACTTTCATTCAACGTATTCTTGTTATATGTTATCAAATGATCAGGTTTTGAATGAAAGTATTTCAACCATGAGCAACAGTAACCTAGTCAAAAAATCCATTCTGCCCCTTTGCTTCAAGGCAGTGTCTAGAGAAGATCTACTGTCTTAGCTACTTAGGTCTGAAGCCTACCATGTAAATGTAAACTTACTCTCTTTGGCAGTGTTCACTAAGGGTCCTAATAAATGTACTCTGCTGGATTTAGTATCAGTCACTTAAACACTGTTTTTCCGTCTGTCCACCTGATTCCTTTTCTGGAGGTTATGGCCTGCATAGCAGGGGTGGGAGATATGAGCATTTCCCAGCTCCTTCAGTTCACAGTTCACAATTCATAATTCACCATTTTAGCTTGACTCGTTAGTGCCTAACCCAGCGTATCTGATCTGCTGAGTCTTTGGATATCAAACCCTCCCCTAGAATGGCTGGTGCATAAGCACACATTTTGTTCTGCTAAAGTGGTGTGGGGCCGGTCACCCTCAGTGCTGGGAAAAGAACAGACAGATGGGAAAAGTAATGGCTTAAAAAGACTCAGCCTGCCTGCTGCCTTTTTGCATGCCAGGTCTCCAGGTATGCAACATGAGGCTGGCTCTTCTCATAAATACCTTTGTTGTACAGCAAGATTTAATCTACTCAGTCAATGATTTGCTGATAAAAGCTTTCAGAAGCAGGAACGTGGTATTTAGTGCTAGATAGCAGTCCCAGTGCCAAGACATACCTTACATATATTGAAGGTTTGGGTTTGCTCTAGCTTTTTGCATGGAGAATTTCATATGTTAAATTGTTAGATTTGGTGATTTTTTTCTTTTCCCTAAAGCATTTGGTAAAGAGCAATTACTTATACATAAAACAGCTAAAATCCCCAAACACCATGGCACACAGCCATCTGAGGCAAGTTGCCAAGTCTGTAGCTTCAATTAACCTTCATATATCCCCCCAAACTTGGAACACTATCAGAAGCCCATTATGTTCAAGCCTTACTCATGTGGTGAGCACTTAGACAGTGAAGTTGAAATCAATAGCAGTGATGGATACATGATTGCTCATGTATTCAGGTTTGCCCAAGCAGACTTGTCTTTGTAGCACTCACCCAGACTGAAGCAGGGAGATGCAGGAACTTGGAAACACACAGCTGTTTCAGGATCTTGCCCCAGAGATCAAGCCCATTCTCCTCATACAGCATCTGTCCATCACTGACCCATTTGGGCTCAGATAGTAGCTACTGAAGGTGGGCTGAAGTTAAAGGGAAGGGAGCACAGCAAGATTTGGATATCCTATTAAATCTGTGAAGTAGCTACTGATTCCAGTAATAGCTCTATGTTCATCAGACATGCTGTGCAAATGGGTTCCTCTCTCTGGAGATTGAAACAGAGACTCTATGCATCCCAGATGTTCCTAAGCAGTTTACTTACCCTCCCCTGTGTGCACTTAATTCTCAAGATGGATGGAGATGGAACAGAAATGGGAAATGAAATAAAAAGTCAGTTTTGGCTCTAAAATGAAAATGTTACTTATGCTCACATGGAAAATGTAAAGCTCCAATAAAAGCAGATAAACACAGTTTTTATGTGGGGGCAGACAAAGGGCTAGATGCCCAGCTGGTATAAACTGGCATAGCTTCACACTGAAGTTGATTAGGCACAGTGCAGCCTGTGCCAGCTGAAGATCTGGCTTACAGTTACTGCTCAGTAGCCCTATTGTGTGGGTGAAATCCTATCTGTCCAGGACTGGATATGGCATCCGGTGATCAATATCTCACACGCAAAGGCTACGAGAGCCTCATAAGACTCAACCTGAAAACTTACATAATTTTTAAACCTCACGAATGCCACTACGAATTACTAGAAATGAAGAAAAAGTACTACTACACAGAGCCTGAAGTCCTGGGGAATAAAAAAAAAAAAGAAAAAAAAAAGAAAAAACTTGTCAATAGAAGAAAGGCAAATCATATTTAATAGGTGTACACAATGTTATATTTAGTGAGAAATATGTAATCTGTGGCACTTTCACTCAAGTATTTCACATTTGTGGTCTACAGGATCTGCAGTCTGAAGTAGATTAGATCTTTCAGCTGAGAAAAGAAACAGTTCACCCGGCCTTTATGTTTGTGCACCTACCCTTGTGTGGGGGGTAGCACCCCAGGGCGTTCCCGGGGCATGCCAGGACCCAGATGCCAAGCTTGGGAAGGCTCTATCAGCAACATCTGGCTGCATGGTGAGGTCTAAAGGCAGTTGTGCTAACAGATCTGGAATAGCCTCTGGGTCTGGGCTCGCTCACGCTCTCCTAGGACACATTTTCCTTCTGCTTACCTTTGTTTTGTCAAATGTGTGGGGTTTTCATTTATTACGCACTAGAGCAATACTCTAAGCCTTTCTATCTGATCAGCAATGATGTTTCCTATACAGTACCTTTTATTCTCCCACAAATCCTTCCCTCAGTAACTACAGCCTATGTAAGTTCATGTCACCTGATTTTTGCATCCTTTGTTTTATCATGAAATGCTTTGTAAGATCAAATTGCTGACTGGAAACTTGTGACATGAATTTGTCATCTCAATTTTAAACAAAAAAAGATATTTTGAAAAATTAGTTTGCTAAAGCTGAAAAATGTCATGGTTACTAGTATCTTATGATTACACCTATATTTTTGTACATGTTATAGGTAGAACTAAGCAAGACTGATTGAATGTGCACTAGAATTTGCTCAAGTTGCTTCTGGTAATACAAAAATACCAAATAAAGGACATGAAGCTATGAAAGTTGCTACTACATTTAAGAACACTTTCATATTAATTGTATGTCTTTAAGCCTCTGCTGTGCATTGTATATGCAATGCCAAACTTAGAAAAAGACATATCCTTGCACCACTAATACAGAATGAAAAATTTAAGAACTTCTGAATTCATGATAAACATTTTTTCCTGTAATTGCTTAAAATGTACACATATGACCTATGGAAAAATTATTCTAAGAACATGAATTCTGTTGCATTAACACTTGCATGCTTCCAAAATTTGAAAGTTTCCTTTGTGTCTGTTATTTTACAACAAAAACTTAATAGATATGGAAAAACATTTTAAAATAATACCAATTTCACTTAAATGGATCATGGCTTAGGAACTCACTAGGTGAGCTAAATAATATCTTGCAAATAGGGCACTAGCCTTTGGCCCTGAGCTAGAGAGAAATATGTCATCACACATCTAACATTCACTAACATTTAATAAATGAATGTTTACAGTATGCAAATTTTTCTATGGGCAAAGTACAAAAAGATACATTATAGGAAAGCATATGCTAGTTGTAATGTTCTGTGTACTGCTAAAGTGTTCAACAAATTTTAATACAAGCTGAAATACATAATATCTATTTGCTATAATCTATTAAATAAAGAAATAAATGGTAGAAAAATAATGCTACAACCATTACAGGTGCCAAATTTTTTTTTCCTCTAGGCTTGTGGGGATGAAATATCTATGACAGTTATAATTCTGTGGAGATCTTACTCTTCATAGATGAAAAAAGATCTTATACTTCACAGATAAAAAAAAAAATCAAGAAAGAATAAACCCAGAAAAATAATCCAAGGGAATCAAAAAGGACATGTGGATTAATATGGAGAAAAATTAATTGGAGCATTAAATGTTAAAGAAAGCATGAAATGGATAAACAAGAGATCTCTAACTTAACACGTTGCTTAGGGATTTATGTGTGGCTCTGCTTAGCTACAGGCCAATTCACGGGTTTAGGCTCAGTTTCTCTTGAGTTTAGAGTTAAGCTTATGGTACATTTAGGTACCCATATTAGGGTTACATCACCCATGTCTGAAAGTACATTTGAAAGAGTGTGGAGTTGGGGACAGTGATGGTGCAGTGACAGCCATTGCTGTGATATTGTACTGTATTTAAAACTATCTCCCGGAAACTGAGTTGACCACAACAACCTCACTTATGCAGATTTGTAAATGAGAAAATTAAAAATCGTAAGTGAAGTTATCACTAAAGCTAACTCAGAAAAGAGTGAAAAAGAGTTGCTGAGAGTTTGTAAAGCATATTTACACACACAAATTGGAATCTCAATTGGGAAGGTATTTACTAATAATCCAGTTAGTACAGACCCCCAACTATTGATCCCTTGCATCACAAGGAGGAATGTAGCCTGCTGTTCACTATCTCCTAGTACATCATATACTAAGCTTTTCTGGTTTTTGCATGGATCTGTGGGTGGGTACATGACTGAGAGAAGCCATTCCTTCTAAATGAATTCAAAATGACTGAAGCAAACTTCATAGAGAAATGAACTGTGGAAAAGAATGTTGGCACCAAAAAAATAGTAGAGTATGTCTGACAGATTTTTCTTTAATGTCCAAGAACAGCTGAACTATAATAGGGTGGGCAATTAACTATGATTAAGATGTGATGTCATTAATTTTTTTAGCATACAGGAAAAAATACATTTACTCAATGCAAAGGAATTTATAAGCGACTGTTATAGCCTTGCCTGTCCTCTGCTACACAAAAAAAAGCATCAAAATAACTCCAAAAGAGGAAGAATAATGATCAAAGCTTTACCCTGAAGGAGATTTCACACTGTTTTTCCTTGACAAGGGAAAGCTTGCCCTCATAACATAACTTGCCTCTCTTCCAGGAAAAACAATGAAAGCCATTAGTCTAATGTCCCTTCTGTGAGATATTGAAGAAGCAGGGCACTGGCCCCAGAGGGCATGGGGGGCCAGCCCTAGGGAGAAAAGAAGAGGTAGTCACATGCCCTTATGGATCAGCTAAGAGTGGTTAAATCTGCTTCTTGTCATCAGTCGCAATATCTAGGCAATTATTAGACAAGAGCTTTATAAAATAAAATCACCTCACTCTGTTCTTCATATTGCTTTTCTTAAATAATATGCTCCAGTGACAGGAATTTGTCCACATCTCGTCACAGAGTGGTGCCTCATTGATGGCTTTTACACAAGCCCTGAAAAAGCAAGTAGCAAAGCCCTACTTCAACTGTCAGTATGCCTGGATCATTTAATTTCGCTTTCGAAAGCAAGGGTCACAGTGTGTTTTCTAATCCTTGCCTATCTTTATTTATAGTTGTTCTACTCATCTCACTCCTCTGATATTGCTCCAAATAGTGGAATGCAGCCCATTCTTTTTTAAGTTAAAAGCATTTCAGCAGATCACAAGACTATTGAAGACATGAGCAGAGCCTGTCCCTGCAAACATGGATGCAACATTTCCAGCTTAGGCACACTGCGATTTACACGGCTGGGCTAGCAGTGTGCCACTTGGGTCTCTGATGGAGCTGCTCAGGGTGTCACCTGAGAGCACAATCCAGGCAACTTTGGAGACACTTTCACACTATCTTTCTTTGCCACACGTTTTCCTGAAAGTTACAGGGGTTCCAGATTTTATGATTTCTGTTCTTCCAACAAATAAAATAGTTAAGATTCTTCAAAAGCATCAGGCTATAACATTTACAGCATAACTTTTTTTTCTTAATTAGTGCATCCTACAAATTAACTTAGTTCATTGACTGACATGCAACTTTTGATAACAAATCACTTATTTACAGTGTTGCATCTGCTAACGAGAGCGGCCTCATTGATGTATCCAGCTCTTTATGATTCTTTTGTTACATGAGTACTCTTCAAACTGAAGGTTAATATGAAATGTTGTACTGTGTTTATCTTTTCTAAATTAACATTCTTCAGTATCCTCCTTTGGTTAACGCAAAAAAGACACGGATTACAGTCTTTCCCATTGGGTGTAGCAAGGGGAATACTCTGTCATAAAATACTAGTCTGGAATGTATTTGACAGATTTATGGTGATGACTTTGGAAAATGCTGGGTTAGAAAAGTAATTTCCAGCATTCTTTTCAATTCAAGCAGCTTGGCTGCTCTGGGGAATTTCCTCTTGTTGGTACTGATATTGACTACATAAAATACAGGGGACTTGGAGCAAATGCTTGGATGTGCAAAAATGAGCTTTCACAAAGGCCATATAAAACAAGCCATTGTCACTTTGTGTTTGTAAGATCTGATATTTATTTAATATGCTAGATCCAGGGGAACTTTACTTAAAACCTCTTTGTGCAGGGACAGTAGCATGGCTCTGCTCTGTCATAACCCTGAGGCTGATTTACATAGGCTCTATCCATGCCACAATTTATTCTAACTTGATGGCCAAGAAGATCAGTACTGAGACAGCAGTAACACAGTTATCACTGCTAAATGCCTTTTTCCCTTGGGCATTCTAGTCAGGGAAGTTGAGGAAACTTGAAGTGAAATGCTGACTTCATGACTTTCCAATTTCTTTGATCCAGGTCAAGAAGGGAAATAGTAGGAACAACAAGAATAGTGTATCAGACAGTGATCCTCTTAAACAGAAGCAGCCATTTAAGCCCACCCTGGGGCAGGCCTGCATGAGCAAAAGGACCTGAAGGTGATGGAAAAGTTAAGAACAGGACTCAAGGTTAAGTTTAAAACGTGGCATTGATACCTGAAATTGTTACTGAATCATGCAAATGAAAACTATTTCATGGCTCTAACACTGCTGGAAACTAAAACTTGTCTTTTTCTGGAATTATCTAAATTAGCTTCATTGTTTCTTTAAGTGCTTTTATATAATTTAAGGAGACTTTACTGTCATAATAGGTTACTGTAGGGTTTGAGAACAATATGCAGATGCTTACCACTGTAATTCTGTTTGGGGTTAACAGGAGTCTGCATGGTTAAATATCACTCATTGTTTTGACGTTATATAATGCCCTTAATTCTTTACACACAGATCAGATGTTGGTAGTGGAAAACATCTGTTTCTGCTCATATATTATAGGAAAAAAACCCCAAAGATTAGAAATTGGTAGCAGAGTTGTAAAATTCTGGATCAGAATATAAGCAATTATAATGTTAGCAGTCTCTTCTTTCCTGGGTTGCCTGAGTTTTATATTTTCTTAATATTTTAATATTAATCTATTATTTAATTCTCTTTTTAACAAATACTCTTGTTAATACTGAATAAATATATTTTGCAGTTGAACTCTTTGAAACTTTGAACAGGAAAATAAGACATTTGAAGGTTCATTCAGTTCAATTTTGAGTGTCAGCTTATTTCAGTCTGTCATGGGGCATTAAGAAAGCAGCAGCAGCAGCAGGAACAGAACCACATCACTCAGTGGCACAAAATCTCCAATTTGTCTACTAAACAAAATGTCTATAGAAGGTACATGGTGATTTCTGTTGTAAAACTTCTGTTCCATGACACCCACACAGTCTGTGTAGACACACAACAGCCGAGGCCTTACCCCACAGTTCAAGAGAGCACAACACTTGTTCCAACATGCAGCACATCCCCATCCACCCAAACTTCCACACTCCAGCCTCTGGATCAGAATTCTTCATGGGGTTGGACCTGAGGAGGTGTGTCCCTGGTGAACTATTTTTCCATAATTTATTGATTTCTAAGTTGGATGATCAGGAAAAGCCACCAACGGCCTTATTAAACCATTTGATTCCCCGGCATAGTGATTAAAGGGGACAGGCAGGAATCCGTGGAGCAAGGGTCTAAGGATGAGGTGACCTCGTCGAGTGGGCCTTTGTCTCAGCAGATCACTCAGCCCTGTGGGGTCCAGCCCTCCCACTCTGAAAGGCAGCAACTCTGCGGTGGCTGAAGTCCCCAGGGCACAGGGGGATGGACTTCTCCCAGGGCCAAGGTCTTTGAGGCGGTCCTGGCTCCACAGTGGCTTTGCTGTGTGCCCAGGCAAGGATTCACAAATCCAAGGAACCTCATCTTTCTTTTTTATTTCCCCAGTAGAAATAATAATGACTTTAAAAATTTCAATGAGTCTGAGTGAGCTAAAACTGCATTTCTCAACAGAAAAGGATTCTGACAGAAAATTTCTGCCCTGATATAGTAATTTCTGCTTGTGACTGAAATAGATTTTCTATAGCTTTTCCATGTAACACATTCTTTTCAACATGTATGTCACAGACACTGATTTACTAAATTAAGTTTTTTCAACAGCAATCATGTCTCTTTCGAATTCAATGGGAAAAACTCTACTGTCTTTCCTCCACCATTTATGTGAGTTGTTTAAACAACTTAAAATCACATTACTACATAATATAAGTTCTATTTATCACAAATTGTGGTAATTTAATTTAATACAGTAGCTATGCAGTTTGTATGTTTTTATAAATACTTAACAAGTAACTTCACAAAAATGTTCATGCTGGTCATTCTCATTAGTGTTTCATTGTTGCAAAACTGTTCATTAACATAATAAAACAATTGTTATAGCAAGCAAGAAACTAAACATTTTATTAAAGGTTTTCTTCTGTGAGTAAGCCAAGCATTACCGCCTAGATAAAAATTCATCTGCAGATGAAATACCTTCCTGTGTGTCCTTCATTCCTTTTTCCACCTTATGCTACTGTATTGTGCTTATGGTAAGAAAAAATTGGTAGTGATAATGGAGGAAATACTGTGTCAGCCTCAACATTTTCTGGGTTTCTTTTGTCTGTATGTGTTTCCTATTCAGCACTGGATCATACTTACAGCAGATGTCATCTAGATATTTTTCATGTAGGGTAGAAAGTTATCATGTAGATTACCCCAACCAGTGTAATAATGCACATACCTCAAACTATTGTTTATGTAATATCTTGTCTTCAGAGAGGAAATGGACCAGTGTAGGTAACTGGGAATGCCTCTTGGATAAAGGAGCTGCATTCTTTTATTCTAGTTCAAAACCAAAATGACTTGCACAGTTTTAGATTCATTCCATATATTCATGAAATCTGATGTCTCTGTACATTTTAGAGGTACTGGTACTGAAGTCTTTATCTTGAACCACTTCCACCTAGTTCCATTTCCAACTCGGGTGTATGTGACATGCCCAGACATTTGCGTTAGAAAATTGTTCCTGTTTTCTCAGACCATGTAACTTTGTCTTGATTTCTATTGATAGCAACCATAGTCGTATCTAACAACAATTCTGACACAACCCCTGAACACACCAGAAAAAATATTATATACCAGAGATCCTGAACTTCTTCCTCTGCCCCATTCTCCCACACATTTCATTGAGTCCTTTCAGCCTACTTTACCTCTCATATACAATAGTCTCTCTGTTCTTCACTGACTTCATATGTAACTTTCATTTATAAGCACTTCCTCTGCTCAGTAGCATCTAAAGGATTTTAAGCCTTCCTTTTCCCATAGTCAGCAAGAAATGAATTTGGTACTGACTAAGAAAAATTCTCAGTATTTTTATGTCAAGCATTTTTATGTCATGTTATTGGCCTTGTCCAAGACCAGTAAATAGGGTATTGGTTACATTTTCTTTTATTTCTTTGTGATAAGAGAATAATCCTTCAGATATACTTGGTAAAACTTTTCAAAATGTTATGTTTGTGTGCTGTAAAGAAGTTTTGCTAGCAAGTAGAGACATAGACAAGCATATATTAAATTAACCACACAAGATTTCCAAAAATACTCAAGGGATATTAGGCTGCATCTCCAAAAGGTTCACAGTAGCTACAGATGTGTTGACAAAAAGTTAAAAAATCTCACTGTATATATTTAACTGGAACCTAATTGTTGTTATAAGTGGGAATATAGCATAGCAGAATTTTTCAATTCAAATTAAATGAAATAATATTAGTAATAAACATAATGTTTTTTCTGAAATGCCCTAACCCTTTCCAGAAGTCTTCCTTTATCTGTCAAGATGCAACCATGTATGTAAATGGAGCCCTTTGCAAAGCTCTTTCCTGTTTGGGCTTTGTTTACGTCAAGTTTCTGGTTACCAGAATCTCTATGGAAAGGTCTTGTGCAAAGAGTGGCTGTTGGATTGTGAAAGAGCTCTGCAACTGCATTAAACTAACATTCTAAACAAGTGTATGTGGGAAAAAGTAAAGAGGAAAGAAATATCTTGAATTTATCTACTCACACGAAATAGATTTTATAATTAAATTATTCTTGTGATATTAGTAAGTCAACTAAAATAAGATATGCAGCTGGATTTTGTACATTTTTCAGCTCCTAGGCTCTTTGGAGTTTATGTTCCTGAGAGTATCAAATGAAAACTAAAATCTAGAGAAATTATTTATTCTGTAACAAACCATCCAGATGTATTGTTCTTTCATGTAACTGAAGTCTCTCAGTTACATCCAGGCTCCTTCAGAAAATTTTATCCCACTCCCAAGGTGTATAAGAATAAAAATGCTCAGCCTTCCAATTCCCCAGGCCTTGTGAAAAAGTGGAATGACTTTTTCCCTGATCTTTTCAAGAAGCACTCAGCTATGCACACTGTAGGGCAGAACAATTTAGATTCTCTCAGGGCATAGTTTAAGGTAAGTCAGAAGACAGTAGAAATAAAAAAATGCTAATAGGAAATGAGAAGCATCAGTAAAACTAATCTGAGAAAAGGACGTTCCACCCCTTCTACTCTTTTCCCTTAGAAGATGTCACCAAAGCTGGAAATAGAATTCTCCTAATTTTTTTTCAATTAAAACTTCCTAAGGAAGAGGGGAAAATATGTTGTATTCTCTGGAAACAGCAAATTCCGTTGCATAAATATTGCTTTACTCAAATATGAGTTTTGAGTTTGGGTGCTTCACAATTTCCCCTGCTTTGTACAGACTTAACTGCTGGTTTGCCTGTACCTTTCTTAGTGCCTTACGTATCATTCAGTGTTCTCTCACCATGAAAGAAGTGTTGCAAGACAGAAGCCTTTGTTCTACCACATCAAGGAAACAAGCCAGCTGGTATCTATGCTTATTTGAGCATGAGGAGCTAAGCTAGATGAAGTCAAACCACTGTTTTGAGCAGGCCAGAAAGATCTATCCAAGCAGGAATAGTTCATTTTAGCTGCTGAGAATGCATTTGCTCCCTCATTACCCTCTGAGATGGTTAAAGTATTGCCAAATTCATTTCACAGAAACTCCAGTGAAGATGAAATTAGCTCCAGAATCTAAAATCCTAGCAGTGAGTAAGCTTTATTTTTCCACATGCCCCACAGCAAAATTGCTGTTGCTTTAATCACTTTCAGGAAGACTAAAAGAAGCAAGAGTATTTGGGCATTATATCCTCCAGATGGATCTGGTTTTGCTGAAGTTTAGAAATCAAACTTAATTCAGTAAGTGCCTAGCTTTGTTTCTGCTGCTTCAAATATACCTTACATGACAACAGATGAGAAAAGTATTGTACTGTACAAACAGAAGATACAAGTTCATTTTCCCTTCTTCCCTGATTCTGTAGTGTGATAGCACAAAAGCTAAGAGACTAAGCTGAGATACAAAATTAAGTTACTAAGTCCTTTCATATTTCCTGTATGCATATTATTTATTTTTGTTGTTGATAAAAAAATCCAAAATACCTTGCCTACCTGGTGTTGCTGTTTTGTGCTATATGCTAAGAGAATGAGAGAATTACAATGTATTTCAGTGAGTAGGAAAAACATAAATTTGCAGTGAAGTGAAAAATATACATCATAGAAAATAATAAAGCAGAAACCTACTTTGTTTTTTTTTATTTTATGTTGTACTTTCACATCAAGAACTTCCTAATCTGCATTGAAAGTAGATCACGAAACCAAGGACTGTTTTAGTGCAGATAAATGGCTTGACAAAAATACCACTAATGAGCAGAAGTGAGCCTTTTTCTTTCAGAGGAATTTTCCCAAATTCATTCAGCTTAAAAATTTATCTGCACAAAATTCACACTAGGGTATAAAAATCAGTAAATCCCCTCCATATTCTATCCTGATAACTGAGATGCAACAGTGTGTAGCACCTTTCCTTCATAAGAAGATAAGAAAAATACCATTTCTATGGAGTTGCAGTTGACACTTCTAGTGTTGAAAGCTGTGCCTATATGAAGAAAACCTGATTCTGCATCGAGCACCCTCAACCTTGGCAGGTCATACTAGAACTGGGTCCACAAAAGGAGCAGATAAATATCCCTACCATCTGCTATTTCTCTAACACAAGATGATAAAAATGATTAAGCAAAGATTTGTAATGCAACCAACCTATAAGCCAAGGATGGCTGAAGAAGAACTGAACTGCAATTCAAAAGATGAAAGGGCAGGCTTGTGTAATATGAAAAAAAAAAAAGACAAAAAACCATTACTATTTATTGGCTAAATGTTGTATTCAGTACCCATAATAATTAAACAATATTAACAAATAATTTATGCTACCATAGACCTCTTAGATTCTATAATTTTAGTTCTAAATTTCTGAAATTTCAGAAAGACGGATGTCAGATAATTTGGAGTGTTCTCCAGAGTACCTCACTCATGAAAACAAAAACCTTTAGGACATGAAAACTAGAACCACTTGAAACAGAGAAGAAAAGCAAACATGAAAATGTACATCTGGCATTTTTGGATTCATGTGGTCACCAAAGCAGGTTTTATTGTACACACAACTAGAGTTGCTCATGTTAGAAGGAGCACATTCTTAACTTGCTATCTATGCTTTATTTGCAATACAGAAATCAAGTCTGAAAATGAGAATTGAAACCTTGTCATCTTTTCCAAGAAGTCTTCTAGCAGAATTCAAAATTAACACTCTGTTTACTAAATGCCATTTTCCCTGTTAGAGCTGAACCACAAACCAGTAATGATCTTAAACAATTTGCTTGTTATTCATGACTGTTCACTGACACTTGTCCAAATAAATTACTACCTATGGATTATCTGAAATGTAAGGCTGTTATTTGCACATAATTATACGTGATAGATCACTCAAGTCACATGTTATTTAGCTGTTAATTAGTTGATCTCTGTTTCATAAAAGTGAGCATACCTGAAAATCATTTACCTTTAGAATCTCTAAGTCATTAGACAGAGATCTAATTCCTGGGTTTGGGGGTGAGTTTTTGATTATTATATTTTTAAAACTTTTTGTTGTGTGTTGCAAGGGAAATCTGACTAACTAGAGACATCTTTCCTGGTAATATATGGAGACCTCAGATTTCAAAGCTCATTCTGGTTTGAGTAAGCTGCCTAACAAAATTTTCACTTCCTTTTTCCTTGACATACAGTTCTCAAGCAATAGGAAAGACGTGCTTAATGCTGTCATATACACTGTCCCCAGAGCCTGTTCTCACTTTAATTACCTATATGTGCATGCTGGAATTACTATACACTTCCCCAATGGCACACCACTTCAGACACCCTTTTCGTGCTTGGCTTGAAACTATCAGCCTTTGCATAAACTTGAAGAGTCACACCTAATGCTGTTCTTAATTTGCTCATTTTCCATCTCAGTACACACGTCCTGAATAAAAAAACTATACTAAGTGGTTACTAGTCCAATGGGTGTAGCCCGGTAGTGGTTACTATACTAGTGGTTACTAGTTCCAAAGGCTGTAGCCAAGAGTCCTGCTGGAATACTGGGAATCCCAAAAAACACCCATACTCCTCTCCTCCTGCCAATGAAAACTTGGACAGAAGAAAGAGAAAACCTAGACAAATGTTAGCTTTATGATTCTCTCTACAACAAAATAAGATCCCAAAACATGATTTTACTGAAGACTTTTCAATACCTATTTATTTTTTCTTTTCAGCACCTAATTATTTCTTCTTTTCAGCAATCACCTTGAGATGGGTTTTAACTTCAGATCTACTGCATGGAACTGAAAGGGTACACATGATTTGTACTTGGAGCTCCTTACAGTTGTGGGACATTATAATTATTTTTAAATTGCTGTGAGCAGTCTGTTTCATCAGGCATTTCATCCTTCTTTCTCTGACTTTCTATTCAGGCAAAACATTCACTTCAGTCAATGATACTTCTGTGAAAGAGCTAGAAGTATGAGCCCAACACTTCCTTCTACTCTGATACAATGGTGTAACTATATTTCAGACATAAATGGAACACAGTTTTCTTTCTTTTTGATATGAAGAAAATAGAAGCAATTTTGTAAGTTCCTTAACATAAAATAGTGCAGAGCAAAAAATAGTAATGTTTTAAGTGAATATGTCATTTACGTCTTTTATATGGAGGGTTGATTTGATATTCAAAGTCTTTATAATACGATTTAAGTTAACACTACCTTGACACAAAGATTTGCATATATTTCTTTAAGTAAGTACCTTAAGTAAGTATTTTCTTTAGTATTCTCTATCTCTAATTCTTCTTTTTTAAAGAAAAGATTCGGTGGCTATATGTTGTGGGCATTTCTTCTGATTTTTCAGAGTAATTTCCAATGCTATATGATTGTTACATTTGTATGGGATAGTGATTATAGTATAAAAGATTACTGAAACACAATTATTTTTAGACTTCAGGGAGTTGTCTGTTGTTCCTGACTGCATCTGTTAAGATCCTGTAAAAACTGAGCCAGATGCTGCGTGGTATGCAAACACTGTGAGTTGCAGAGATCATATGTGCAAAGACTACAAAAATACTCTCTAAAAAGTAACTGTGATTATGATCAACATGACAGGGACCTAAGATTGAATTCTGTCCACATAAATTGCATAATCCACACAAGGTTATGGGAAAACTTCAGTTGTCACTGAAACTGGTCCTACCTGTGACAAAATTGCTTTCAAATATTTAATGCCAGCAACCTCAGCTCAACAGAGGCAATTGGAGGAAAATATTTTAGAAGATAAAAATACATATCTACCGCTCAAGGAGCGATTGGAAATAATTCACCATATCAGATTCTCAGCAGGTGTAAATCAGTCTAACTCCACTGACCTCTCATCCCCAATCATCCCTCAGGCATATACTATTTAGCTTTGAGACATGGAATGAAAGTCTGTAGTATGCCTAACAAACTGTATTGCTGCATCTTAAAGTTTCTAATATATGATCTGCATGATTTACTATAGTGTATTCCTACAAGTCGTGGTTCACTATAAGCTCTGCTGGCTGTTACAGCCTAAGATGGCAAACAGTTACTCATACACACGCATCTATTAAGTCAGACCTTGTGTTCAATTGATTAGATCCAGAGCTGCAATTTTTATCCTAATACCAGAACTATGCATGACACTTCCTCTGTGCTTCATGATTCTGTGCTTCAGATATCACCCCAGACTTAAACAGGCCTTTCCCCACTAAGTATCACAGTGCTTGCTGCATTCTTCCTTCACAGCGACAACAACTCTTGTTGAAATACAGTTTGCCATGTTTAAAATGTAATTTTAAAAGATGCATAGGTACCAGTTTAAACCCTTTTAAGGGATAGTTATTTCCCCTTTCATGTGTGTGTATATATCTGTATCTATAGCGACATCTGTATCTACATTCTACATCATCCTTTATTTAAAGTTGGGGCCCCAGGGACTGATATTTAGCACATTGCTCTTTAATATCTTCATAAATTATCTTGATAACGGGCTCAAGTGTACCTTGATGAAATTTGCTGATGGTACCAAACTGAGTAGGGAAGTAGACATTCTGAAAGGCATAGCCACCCTGCAGGAAGACCTGAATAGGTGAGAAGAGTGGGCTAACAAGAACCTTACGAAGTTCAGTGAGAACAAATGTAAGGTCTTGCACCTGGGAAAACATAATCCAGGAGCATAGCACAGTCTGGGATCTACCTGTCTGGAGAGGAGCTCTGTGAAAGGGACCTGGGGGTCCTGGTGGACCAGCAGCTCAGAATGAGTGAACAGCGCTGCTACTGCTGCAGGGAAAGCTAGCTGGGCTGTATCAACAAGGGCAGCAGCAGCAGAGGTCATTATCCCAAATTATCCCAGCATTATCTTTCACCTGGAAGGTGCTGATTCCAGGCCACTCTTGGAATACTGTGGTCAGTTTTGGTGCCCAAGAAGGTCCAGAGAAGGGCTGCAGAGATGATCCAATGACTGGCAAGCCCACCATATGAGAAAAGGCAGAAAGGGCTGTGTTTGTTCAGCCTTGGAAAAAGAAGGCTTAGGTGAGACCTTATCACCATGTTCCAGTATTTAAAGTATGGTTACAAAGAAGATGGAGACTCACCTTTCAAAAGGACTCATACGGAAAAGACAAGGGATAATGGCTCCAATTTATTCCTGGGCAGATTCCAGTTGGACACAAGAGAAAAATGTTTCAGAATGCGAACAATCAGCCATTGGAATAATCTCGCCAGGGAAGCAATGGATTCCCCAACACTGGACACTTTTCAGATTCAGCTGCACAGGGTGCTGAGCCATCTTGTCTAGACTGTGCTTTTGCCAAGAAAGGTTGGACCAGATGATCCTTGAGGTCGCTTCCAACCTGGTACTCTATGATTCTGTGATTCTATGACTCATTACAGCAACAAACCCCAGACAATTCATATTATAAGTGAAATTTTTTTGTTTCCAGATGACTTTTTTTTTTTCTCCGAAAGTTTAATGCCAATACTTCTTTTGCTTTATCTTTTGTATAAATTAATATGCAAATGAAGGAAAAGCAAGATCCCGTGTGAATAATTACCTATTGCTTATCCTAAACACTTAGCAGACATGAACAATGACTAATTAAAAAAATACAATAAAACAAACTTCAGGGAACACTAATATTTGCACTGAAATTTCCATCAGTCAGCTTGTTCCTTTAAACATGAAGACATTTGAAAAGCTACAATTCTTTCCCCTGGTGGAAACCAGGACCCTACTACCATTAACTTTTGGGATTGTTCTACTCTCCTCTGAAGAATAAGCCTGAAGTCCAACAGTCACTGCAGTCTCCTAATGATTTCAGAAGCACTGGATTTCCCTTTCTATGGAAAAGAGCAGTTCTTTAAAAAATATTTAACTTTTTATGGGCATATCAAACTAAGTGACCATGAACACTGGATCCAAGTATCTGTTTTGAAGCAGAATTGTACTACTGGACTGGCACATGTGGTTTCCTTAATTTCAAAACACTAGGCCCCCTGGAAACACATAAAACTAGAGTTATTTGATTTTACACTCTTCACAAACTAGATCAAATAACAAGAGCAAAAACATGAAAGATGAAGAAACAGCCAATCCAACATGAATATTCAAAAACCTTCTGAAAACAGGGATGACACAAATCTAGGTTTTGGATTTTTAATTTCAAAAAAGCAGACATTTCTGGTTTTGCAAACTAGAGGTAAATGAAAGAATGAATCTAGACAAGAAGCAAGATAGATAAGCAATGCAGGTATCTTTGCACATGACCCAGTTGGGTTCAGAAGGCTATTACTGTATTCGTGATACCCATCTCAAGTTTTTCAATATATAAAAATTGATGACTACCTTCTTAATTCTATATGTTCATAAAGTTTATGTTTATGAAGACCTTTAATCTTGACTTTAAAATATTTACTGTCAATACATGAAACACTGGGACATGAGGGGTGATGTTTTGTGACTTGTTCCTCATAGTAACAGCAATACATTTATAGGAGAAACAAAGTTTGTTCAGAAAAAGATATACAATATTTCACTTCCTTCTACTTCAGAAGAAAAAACGTAACATCTTTTCACAAAAAAAAGGCTGATGACACTGATACTGTGAAGTAAAGACATTATAACACACTATATCATTTCAAAATAGAAAGATCTTGGGAAAACTCATTTAACTAGAGAATGGATTTTTTATACATTTTGCCAAGAATTTATGTGTTCATATTTTAAATAAATATACCAGAATTTTTGTGAGAGTTTTCATTTAATTTTCATGTTATAATTTTGTGAAGGTTTTAACTGAATTTTCATTAGCCAGAAAACCTGAAAAAAACAAACAAAAAACCAAAACAAAACAAAAAACCCAAACCAAACCAAAACAAAAAAACCAAACACTGCAAAGCACATTTATCTGATTCCATCTTAATGATTATGATTCAGTTTGCACACAGTCCCAGACAAATATACAGATTGTAGCCTAGTTGAAAACAATGGAAAAACTCTATTAGCTATTAAAAGAGCTAGAATTTTAAGCTGAGTCTAATAGTGAATAGTATGGGCAAATCTCCACTTTATTAAGTAAAATGCAAAACAGCTTTTACAGCTACTGAGGGTTAGAGGGACATGGCCCATTGCTGAAGATGTTCAGCATATGTTAGCTCTGGATCTGAATTTGTTTCTCTGTGAAACATACAATTTTGTCTTAGCTATACAAAATACATATTCAACATTTTATTTTTACCCATCTGTGATGACACTTAAATTCTGGTTTACTTTTCTCTGAACTGCCTTCTGTGATCTCAGTAAGCAGATTTTTTTTTTTTTTTTTAAAAGCAACACTCATTTCTCAAAACAGATATTATGTTTTATTACCCCTCAGGCATGTCTGTGGTGCAAACTATATGCTCATTTATGGTCAGTTTGTGTACATGAAATAGTCTTGACTGTGAGAATAAAGAGAAAACTGTGGTTCAGATATGTCACAAGAAAGAAAATGGATAAGTTACTTTTGTTCTTTTCTTATGTGGTAGGTTGATACCCATATCAGTTTTCATATCAAATTTTAAGTGCTATCACATGATTTATAATGATATTGAAATATAGGTGTGGGGTTTTATTAGTAATCTTTTCCCTTGCTCTAAAACCATGACCATAAAAAGACAACTGTACTTTGCCTAAAACAAGAAAAACTTTTGTTCTTAAAATTATGATGTATTTTTATATCTCTAATAATTATGTATTGAATACTGTGCTTTAGATTCTTCACTCACCTTATCTAAAACTGATACAAATTCACATATACAGGACAAGAGCCTAAACCATTTTTAAATTCTGCAACCCTCTGTACAGCCCCGGGAAGGATTCTCTCAGGGAAGACATGGTAGGGAAGAGTTATCAGAGGTGAGACCACAAGGTGTAATACTGAGCTTGTAATAACTGTAAACCCCAGAGAGATATTTGCATAACTAATATAACCAAGAGCTGGAGCCTTTGCTTATACATCATATAAGAAATTGTACATCACTTTAAAGTCTGTAAAAATAAAAACTGTGGTTTCTTACTATTTGGTTATGAAGAACTAGGTTGACTCTTCTGCAGTTTCTTGACCTTGATTAAGCCTTCTTTTATCATTACTCTCATGGTAAGCTGCACATACACACAAACAAAAAGTTAAAAAAAAGCATCAAACCATGTTTTAGGTAAGAGAGTTCAATAGAGAACATATTCATGATATTATATACATTCATTCACTTATACCTTGAATGTTGCCCTGAATATTGATTATACCTCAGATTTTACTGAGGTCCCAGTCCCTTTACACTGAGAGCAATATTGTGGAATTGGAAAAGGTCTGGAACTTTGTGGTAGGTTGACCTTGTCTGGCTGCCAGACAGCCACCCAGAGTCTCTCTTACAACCCCTCCTCAAACAGCACATGGAGACAAAATATGATGAAAAAGCTTTTGGGTCACTTACAATTCACTAGCATCAGAAAAAGACTGATTGAGTTGTGGAAAAATAATTTCATGCCAGTTAAAATAGATTTGGAGAGTGAGAATCAAAGACAGACTAAAACACCACCTTCCCCACCAACAGTTTTTTTTCCCACCCAACTTCACTCCTTGATTCCCAGGTTCCCTATATACCCCCAGCCATGCCCAAGAGGTTCAGAGTGGTTAGGGAATGCAGGGTCAGTACATGACATTCCCTTCCTGCCTCTCCCACTTTCTCACATTTTTCCTCAGCTCCAGTGTTCCTTTCCATGGGCTGCAGGTTTCCCTCCATGGGCTCCAGTTCTTGTCATGAGAAATTGCTCCCGTGTGGCCTCCTCAGGGCCACAGTTCTTCAACAGGAGGACCTGCCTCCAGTGTGAGTGCACTTGTAGCCCACTTGCTACAGTGTGGGCTCTACAGGGCCATGGTTCCTCTTAGGGGAACCACCTCCAGTGTGGGCTGTCCATCGCCACAGTTCCAGTCAGGAAAACTCTGCTCCAGCGTGAGCTCTCCAAGGCCTGTTTCTTTCAGGAAAGCCTGAAAGCTACAGTGTGGGCTCTCAACAGTCTGTGGTTCCTTCAGGACACATCTACTGGCTCCAGGATGGCATCCTCCACGAGCCGCAGCCTGGATATCTTTAATGGCGTCTCCTCTCCCCAGGCCGCCGGGGAGTCTCTGCTCTGACCGCCGGGGCACCTTCCACACCCTTGGTGCTTACAGGTTTATCCCTCACTCTTTTCCCCTCACACCTCACCCCCCGTGCAGTGTTTTGGCCTTTGTCGGGGATTGTCGGAGGTGCACCCAGCACTGGCTGCCTGGCCCAGCCCTCAGGGAGCTCCTGAGGAAGCTGGCTGGAACCGGCTGGAACCGGCTACAACTGGCTGATCCCAACCGGCTCTGTGCTGTGGGGCACTGGCCTCTCCCGCAAGGCCTGAGGCGGCCCAAAGTGACCTGTCAGCACTGACCTGACCCCTCACTCAAGGCACAACAGCCTCCTTGCAAGGGGTGACGGATTCGGCCAAGGACATGAGTGGCTTTCTGAATCATCTGTTTTATTGGGGTTATTGAACAGCCAGTCTCACTGTGCATTATGCTCATTTGTAAATATTCATGCACAGTAACTGGTCTATGTGTCTGTACGGATCTCCCCACAAAGACAGATCAGCATGCTTAGTTGGAGGCAAACCACAGCTATGCGGAAGACATACATATGGCCTTTCCTTGACTTTTAGAAGTACCATCTCACTAAAAGGAAATAACATTTTTAGATCTTACTCTTTCCTTAGGAAATCACTGATGTCTTAGAATTATAACATATTGTTTCTATAAGAAGGTTCATTTGCCACAGTTGGTTAAGGCAGTTTGTTTATTGTGTTCCTGTAACACAGAATTGGCTCGAGAGTGATATATATAAGCAACAAAAGCTGAATATCAATATTCTTTGATAACTGAAAGAACAATGCAGTCAGGGTATTCTCTTCTCATATAGACTGTACCATGGGGCACCTGCTCAGGTATGATAAGCACTCACCAAATAAGGAGAACAACATTTTTCAGATCTGACCCCAATGTATATAAGGTGTTTAAATTTTCAGAATAACTTAATGAAAAGTGTGAGTATGCAATAAGTGCTCCAGGTCCATTTTGCAACAGATGACACAGCATTGGAATATGAAATTAAAATACACATGTACATAGTTCATACATGTATATTGGGTGTGAAGTCTGTAGATTTTACAAGTGCACAAAAGGCCACATACATTTCAAATACATCTAGCCATGATTACACCTCCAAAAGAAACTGAGCTAGGACGTGACAAAATCAAAACCTAAAAAATAAAATATTGAGCTACTACATGCAGTACTCTAAAGCAGAGTAAAGAAAATTGTGAGGAACTTTGTTAAGTTGAACAGCAGTTCGTTGGCTTATTTCACTACAAGCTTTATAGCAACAACTTGTAACACTGTTTATGGTGCCCACTACATAGATGTACTATATACACTCTATACAGAGGGGAAAAAACCCAAAACAGGTAAATAAAAACAGCCTCTTTTGGAAACAAAACAACAAAACAAAACAAAACCACAAAACAAACACAAACACAAACAAACAAAACAAAAACAAAAACACACAAAAATAAACAAAACAAAAAAGGAACCAGAACAACAAAGTTTACCTGTAAGTGGATGAACTCTTAGCAGTATATTCTCTATATACTTTTTTTCCTGCCTAGTCTCAGCACTACTACATTTTCCTTGAATATTAGATTGTAACTGGAAAAAACCTCTCTTTCAAATTACATGACAGTGATACAGATTTGATCTTGTTTCTGCAAGCCAACAAAAATTCTTAATGTTTAAGATGTGAGGGTCTAAACTTTTATTTGACCTGATTACTAGGAAATCACAGATAAACAGCTAGCAAATAACTACTTATGAAGGTAATGTAAGTACCAAGGACATTTTAAGTCAACATTTTAGCAACTAGAGCTCTGATAGCTTGCCAGAAATTTTTTTGTTTCCTTAATTTTTAAAGAGGCTAAAAAATCCATGAAGACACGTTATGGGGAAAAGATGGTTTTTGGAATCATACTAGGACCTTTCATGGAAGGAATGCTAGAACAATATTAATACACATACATAAGATACTCAACAATGTAGAACAATGTCTGATTTTCATCTACTCTAAAAAAATTCCAGAAGTCTAATACTGTGCACACAGCTATACAAAATCAATCAATTTTCACTGCCTTCTACCATAATTACTTCTTATCATTCTTTTGTCCTGGGTTTAGCTGTGGCTCATCTTAGACTTCTCTGCAACTGTCTTGATGTCTCAGCATTGGCTCCTGGTATGAGATGCCTCCTTCCATCCTCACCTAAATTAGGAGTTTGTGAAGCAATCATTTTGTGCATATCTAGGATTTCATGCTAGCATCAAAGAAATGACCAGTTGATGAGAAATATTTTTAATATACTCTCTCAGGAAGCAGAATTAGACATAATGATTACCATGCTTCATAAAGGTGGCCTGGAGTCCATATTCAGAGGTATGATCTCATTGTGATGTTGTCTGATGAAGCACAGTATCACATCCCGGAGAATGTATGCTATGGTATCCTGAAGACAAGATTGAAATTGGACTGGCATTTCCTCCAGATGTTTCCTTTCAACAGTTCTCTTCCAACATTGTTTAGGTTTGGGTTTTGGTGTGGGGTTTTTTTTCAAGAAATAAGGGGGTCTTATGAGTTTTTTTCCTATCTGAAACAGCTCTTGTCACTGCTGAAAGGACATGGTCCACATGCAACCAAAATCTTCATAATTTGGTGGCTGTTTTCATAGTGTTTACTTTTCCTATGGAGCCAAAGGCTTTCAGCCTCAGCATCATTTGATCCAAAGTTTCTAAACTATTAATTGTCCAATTTGCACCAATCATTTACCAAGCAAAAAAATGTTAAAAAATTAAAAATAAATGACAGACAGCAAAGGTCACACACATTCCTCTCACAATATTCAGTCATTTCAGTAGCCTTGTATGGACATCTTTGGAAAATAACAGCTATTAAGGCAATCGTCTATAACATAAGGGTACCATTGTATTGACATATGCACATAATCAAAGACTGATACAAACTGAAACTATCATATGTGTGTAAAATGTTGTAAGTGACTTTGGTCTAGTGATGGTAGGTTCTCTATAAATTCATACCTGAGTACAGAACTAATCCTTCTTGTCAGCAAAACTAATATCTGCTTCGGTCTACCTCGGTTAAATAACCAAAGCTTGTGCTTTTACTTTGTCCTCCGGTTCACCTTGTCTAGCAGATGCAACAGACCAGTGTTTAACTTAAACTTGCTTTGCAGCTAAGAAATCAATCTGTTCCAATTCCCATTGCACACAATCTCATCAGTAGGCATGTGAAACCTATGGAAGAATAAAAATATGAAAAGAACTAGAAACTCACAATATCAAGAGATGATCAGGGATTTTTTTTCTGTGGAGTGATGAATATGTTGAAATGGAAATGAATTACGAGAAAGAGTTGATTTAAAGAAATTATTAAATAATAACTAAATTAAATAAAAACTAAATAATTTTTTTACACTGAAATTCTCTTAACATACATATTTGCTTTTCACATCAAAGTAACTATGTCAAACTAAAATATTTGTTTTAAGAGGTGAAAACAACAACAAAAAAATACAACTGTGCTGAACCGGACTTCTGCAATGGAAGACACAGAGATGGTACATGAAAACACTCTTTGTTTGAATTTCAGATGGGAAAGTTTTAAAAGATCAGCAATTCCCTAGAGATGGGAAAGGAGGAGTTATTGCCCAACTTCAATCTAAACTAGTAGTTTAGTTGCATCTGCTTTTGCAACTCCAAAATTTTAGACAAAATTCTAAGGAAGAAAAAAAGATGTGCAATGCATTAATCATACATACATATATAATGATTAATTTCTGGTCTTACCAATCTGTAAATCAAAATGCAGTTCTTAGTTAAGCGGCTGTTAACTATAATGAGCTATTGTTTGCATTTCCTAGGCAGGTTGCCATAGTAATTGTCTGTATGACACTATTAAATGTTTAAATATTGGAAAGCTCTTCTGGGAAGTCTGTCTTTACTTCAGCAGCATAAGTGTTCATGGGAGGAAAAAACTTCTTTAAAATATTTCCTAAGTAGACATCACGTGAGCGTGACGATATGTGCTGATTAAACTAGAAGCTTGTTCCTCTTTAACTGATTCTAAATTAAATTCAGATTTGTAAAGAGAACATAAGCAAAATTATAAAATTAGGACCTTCACTAACATTTGCTGCTTTTTGGTGCCTCAGACATCTGTGCTTAATTATACTTGTCAGTGGACAATATTTCCTCTTCAGGCAAGCTCGCATGTATCATACAGCAGAAAGAAAATGAAGTTTCTTGAAGAGAACCTTAGGGGTAAGTGTAAAAGTGTATTTGCCTTCTATAATTTCTCAGATGACAGCGTAAGAATAATAGACTTTATGGCCCACTGCCATTGTTGCAGGGTGTCCGGAGGGAAGGTTACAGGAAAAACAAGACATAGTTATGGTCTGACCAAAACCCTAGATTTCCCATGTTTTGTTAAATCATAAAGGTTTAGAAACTTTAAATTTTAAATACCTATATTTAAGTATTTAGACAATTTAAAAATAAAACTTTCTTTCTAATTAGGAACGGGAACACATCTACTGTTTGTTTTTATTTCTAATTGAGAGTAGATTTGGAGGTACTCTTTTATAAGCAGCAGTGGGCTTACATGACATACAGGAGACCAAGGACAGGCACAGCTGAAAGCAGGCATATCCATGAAGACTTTTAGGAACATGTGCTTTCATGTGTTTGCAACAGAGCAAAAGCAGTCATGTGATCAGTTACTCAACAGCAGCCCACACACAGAACCTAATTTAATACAAATGCCTTCCAAATTAGGGAATCAAAAAGGGAGTAGTATAGGATCCACAGAAAAAAGCTAGTGACAGACTTTCAGAATCATTATGTTCTTCCTACAGTGATTTTCTTTCCCTTCTTCTCACTAGCAAGGGGATGTATTACAGGTAAACAATGCTTTTCCCAAACTGAACAGCTATGGGGAAACTAAATTTTTTGTCTGTTCTGTTTTCCCAGCAACTTTCTCTCATACTCCTCCCAAATGCAAAAACTAACAAATCAAAATCTCAGCAATAGTTACTATCTCATAATTGCATTTGAAATTTTAAATCTTGAAGGATAGTATATGACCTTTTATAGAACTGCATGGTTACCTTGTTCACATGATGTTGGCATTTATGAACCAGTAATTCCATTTTACTCTATCTAATACAGTTTTTTTTAAAGTTGGACCCCTCAGGACTGAGGCAGAAAAATATTTGGACAAAGATCCTTGAGCTCCAATGATCCTTGAGACCAAGGCTGGGGAAATGGATTGCTGCTCCAATTTAAGGTAGATGTGTAGGTTTTAATTTTGCAGACTCTTGCTACTTCTAGAAATTTAAGGCTGTTGCCTGAGAAAGTTCCTAAAGTTGCAGTTTAAACCACCCTACTAATACAACCAATACAGCTGGCCAGCCACACATACAAGCTACAAATCTGACCTAGGTTTGGGGGTTTTGCTGGATTATTTTTAACCCAGATCACTTCTCTGATCTGGTTCACTGCTCTGGTACTGAACAGGATGAGGGTAACAGAGGCAGCAGTATGATTCAAGAATGAGCAGCAAGAGATGAGGACAGTCAGATGAGGTGCACTCATCTGCTATAAAGCTGCTGCTGAACTGTGGACCAATATGATCAATTCCAATGGCTCCTCTGAACTTGCCTTAGATGGTGAACCAATGCCAGAGCAAGTCACTGTGATAATTTGCTTCTAGTGTTATTAATTCGCAGACAACTGTGGGAGATGTGCATTTCTAATTATATAGTGGGAAGATGTTTTGGGAATTTCTTTGTATTATTTCAGGGTAACTTTATACATATATATATATGTATATATAAATATATATTTTATTTGTAAATATAGGTACTTGGCTGCCAGTGTTGGTTCCCCCTTTTCTGCAAGTTCTCCTAATCCCTAATAAAACCCAAGTTCTGTTACTCCATATTGTCAGTTTGCACTGATTTTGCTCTCTGACTGGTCCTTCACCTGCACATGCATCTGAGATACTAAAAACCTCAGATATTTCTCAAAATATGGATTTCTCACTCTCCAATAGATTTATCTTCCAGTTATTTTATTGATGCCTGGTGGATCATGATCACATTCACTCTAGCAAAAGGAGGCAACGGGCACATTTCCTTCTGACAGATGAGGTAGAAAGCAGTTCTCAAGTTTGTATCATAGCTGATAATCAGCTATTTATGTGTCTGTAACTGAATCCCACAATCTACCTTTTCCTGTCGGCTAGGAACCCTGCCACCATCTCAACACCCTCAGAAGCCATTAGACTGGAGGTTCTACAAAGTTGCTACAACTTTCAGCAGTGCCTTTCTCTTCCTAAACTCCCAGTAACAGGGATCTCAACAGGCTGTAATTTTTCTCTGAATGCCATAAGCAGCTTGCACACATTTACCCCTTGCCATACTCATTGATAAGCTACAACACAGAGTGTGAGAACCAACCTCACAATTGAGGTTTAGGGTGGGTTCACCCAAATGCTTAGAAACACAGCTGCAAAGAGATCCCTCAAACGAATGCAGTTGCATGGTTCCTGCATCAGCTTTTTGTAAAGTGGTAGATTTAAGACCGGTCTTGAGAAAGAGTAGAAAGAGTAGAGCTATTTAAGACATAAACTTGCAAGGGAAAAGGAGTCTGGAAAACTGTCCCCTTGTCTGTCACTCAAGGGATAGGGCTTTGGGTCCATTTTTGTTCTTAATTAAGAAATGAATCCAGGAACTGTAACAATCTCTTGCAGAAAAGCCTGTAAGACACTCAAAACTGGCTAAATGGTTGGGGTGGTGGTGCAACCACGTTACAATTTCTCACCAACTAAACCACAATTTAGCATTTCAGTTTTGAATCATGCTTGTTTTGCTGCTTTGAAAATGAGGGTGAAAACTTGAGTGGTAGAAATGCAGATTCACAGCTGCTGTTGATTGTTTTAACTCCTTTGATGTCAGTAGTTGGAAGGAAGATGAATAGCAGCTGAGAAGCTGTTTGATTCCTTTACATGCAACAGTCATTGCTCCACATCAGTGTCATCCAGGGAAGCCTTCTCATGGCTCTAGAGATGAGGACTTAAAAAAAGATATGCTACTGACTGACTGTCTGATCTTGCAGAGTGCTGATCTCATTCCAGGAGCTACACATCTGCATGCACTCAGGAAGACAAAGATGTCTCACTCCTGCATTGCCTCAGTGCCCTGCTCTGGTAGTTGCTTGGCATTTTGCAGAAGTGTTAAGCTTTCCACACTTCTACCATCTCCCAGTTAATTTCTAATGTGTGTAATATTCAATAGTTGTAATCATACTGGATTTTATTCCAGGTACAGTAAGTACTCTTTGCAAGTAAATTTTTCATTTCAAAGAAGTACTTCCATTCTTGTTCCTCAGGTTCAAAATACCATTATATGTAGGTTATCCATATACAGGGATTAGAGCAACAGGGAAGTCCTGGTATTCAAAGGACTTCAACAAGGCAAGGTTTGTACATAGGAGTAACAGAGTCAATTTCAGGATGCACACACTTCAGTGTGCGCTAAATCAAGAGTCAGTGATTGATCTGCTGAAAACATGCACAGTAAAGCTCCTCACTAAGACAGACCAAGGGAACCCTTCCAAGGCCAGCTAAATACCAGATCTCTTCCTCAATGCTCCTTTTCCTTTATTTCCATACTGTCTGAAGGCATGGCTGGTAACTTTGTCAGCAACTGAAGGGCTGACCAGGAAAGTGAAAAAGTTACTCTAAAACATAAAAGAAGCAATGGGGGTTTGTTCTGATTTCATACCATCCAGAAGGAAGGAGCCATCAGCAGTGAGCAGTCTTGTGCAACATGGGTAGGCAAAGCTGACTCTGCTCCACTGCTGTGGCACTGGTTTCAGGAGTAAAATACCCCCCACCGGGGGAGGGCAAGGAAGACCCCGTCAGCACGGCGACAGTGGGGTTAAGGCTTAGGGACAGTAGGATATTAGGATTTTTTCCTAAATCTGATAGGAAAACTCAATCCTCTCCACAGTTCCGTTCCCAGAAAACGGTCCTGCGCTTGAGTGGAGCTGCCTGGCCAGTGTGCGGAGGGAGATTTCAGGACAAGCTTGCTGGCTCTCCCTTCCCCTCTACCGGCCTGGCACACGGGCAGGTGTGCCGAGGTGAGGTGAGGCGAGCGGAGCCGCCCCCTTCTCTATCCCGCCGGGATCGGGATGGCCGCGTCGCACGGTGCCGTGCTCTGACCGGGCCCGCGGGGTCTCGGCAGCCGTGCCCCTTCCGCTGCGCCCACCTTGGGCGCGGACGGGGCGGGGAGAAACCCGACCCTTACCGCCTGGGGAGGGAGAGGGGCTGCGGCCGCGGGGGAGGAGGCGGCGGCGCGGCTGTGCGACTCCCCCATCCGGAGGGGACACCCCCACCCCGGGCAGCGGGGACATCGCCCCGGCCACCGCGGCAGCAGAGGCAGGGCAGGGCGTCCCGGGGCAAGGCAGGGCGGGGCTCTCGCCGAGCGGGGAGCGGAGAGAAGAGGGAGCCGGCGCTGGGCGCCCGTGTGCCGCTGGCCGGCCGGAGCAATGCGGAGCTGCGAGAGGACGCGGGGGGCTGCGGGCTGGGCTGCCCCGCTACTCCTGCTGTGGCAGTGCCTGCCGACGGCGCGGCCCTACAACCTGGACACCCGGCACGCGCTGCTCTTCCGCGGGGGCAACGGGACCCTCTTTGGCTTCTCGGTTCTTCTGCACGGCCACGGCGAGGAGCGATGGTGAGTCCCCGGCCCGGCTGCCCCTGCGGAGGCCGGTCGCTCTTTTTCGCGGCCGCGGCTCCTCACGCTGCCGTCTCTGCCCCGCAGGCTGGTGGCGGGCGCGCCCCGGGCCACCTGGCCCGCCAACACCTCGGTGGTCAACCCTGGGGCCATTTTCCGGTGCCGGATCGGCGGGAACCCCCACGGGCAGTGCGAGCAGCTCCAGCTGGGTGAGTCGTGGGCGGGGAGCCCCCGGCCGGCGCGGGGCGGGCGGCAGGGCTGGCCCCGCTGCCGACGGGACGGGACGGGACAGGGAGGGCCGGTGCCCGCCGCCCTGCGCTCACCGCGGTTCCTCCGCCGCTGCCTTGCGGGCGGGTTGTGCCGGGTCCTCCCCGGGTTAAACTGGGGTTTGCTTCTCGCTCCAGGGCGAGATCAGCGCTATTGCCAAAGGGCAGTAACGGCGGCATCAAAACAGAAAACGTGCACCAAAATTCGCTTGGGAGAAGTTGGGTGTGACAGCGCCCGTTCCCACAGCCGTGTTTCGCACCTTTGAGCGTGCGGATCAAAAGTCCCGTGAGAGGTTCTGTCCGACTCCCGTACTGCTCGAGAGAGCTAGTGCAGCTTTCGGAGCAGGGACCGGATACAATTAGCTCAGGAATGGAGGAGTTTAAGTATGTACGCGAATCATCTTTTCTTCTGCAAAGCCTGCCCTTCATAGAAGTCACCCTAAAGTAACTCTGAACCACAGTTGTCTCCCTGCTTGCAACTTTGTTGAAAAAGTGATTTTCAGGGGAATAAAGCAATTTTTAACTGAATCAGTTTTTCCAGCTTTTGCATTTAACCTAACTCCTCTCTACCTCTGCAGCCTCCATAGTTTGGAGATGTAACTGGATGCACTTATCCAACTTCCAAGTGGTTGATACTTTTTAAAAAGGAGAAGGCTTTGCAATGGGTTAATATGAACACGTGTGAATTGCTTTAGGCTCTCTTCCTGTTACCCTTGGAGGCCTTGCTATTCATTCTATCCTTACGCTATGCATAGAAAGTTTCCTGAACTTCCTACCCTGCTGCAACCAAGACCATTGGATCCGTTAGATCTATGACCGTGCCGCCCAATAAGGATAAGAAGCGCGAGAAGGAGCTTTCAAATTGCGCGCCATGAACTGATGGGCCTTCAGGGCAGAACGCAGCATTCCATGACAAAAATGTTAAAACAGTTATTTCTCTACACATCTGTGCATAAAGCTTAGAACTGATGGGTTGTGCCTATTTTATATTACTATTAATAGAAGTTATTTTTTGTAACTGAGCTACAAAAACCTAAGATACTTCAGTGGTGCTTTACTTGTAGTCACATAAGAAAAAGACAAGCAGTTGTTACTAGCAAGAACAGCCCAAATAATTGTTTGGGGTTTTTTTTGAGTAATATCGTTCCAATATTAGATCAATAGAAAAGATATATAACAAAGAGCTTTTTTTCTCCAACTGCTTGTTTGTAAGAAGAGGCTTGCAAAAAGTTGAGGAAGTCAACTAAAGAGGTGAAGAAGCATATGCTAGGAGGCAATAAACCCCTGCTCCTGGATTGGAGGTAAAAGTAGTCCTTCAGAGTGTGGGGGAAGGAAAGGAAGGATTGAAAGTTTCAGGTTCTTTCAAAACTACATACATCTGCTGTACTTCTCGTCTTACTTATTTAGCCAGTGGAGAAACAAAAGCTCTAAAGAAGTAATTTGATGGGCTTTTCCTCAGTAGCTTAGGGGATTCTAAATGAAATGATGCAACAGATGTATGAAAATGTTTGTGGTTCCAAAGGCTTAATTTAACATGGCCTCTATTCCCAGGTCTAGAGGCTGCAGGTTACACAATGTAGTTTACTGTTCTGCCCTGCACTTCTTTAAAAACTGGTGATACCACACCAGATATTTCCAAATTTAAGGATTCCATTAGTGCTAGATGGCATCTTTACGTTGCCACGTTTCATCTATAGTATTTCTGAAGATAAATAGATACTGAAAAGAAGTGCTGTATTGTAAAACAGGTCAGTGAGGTCAATAAAGAAGCCAAAGGCAGCTGTGGTGCATGGGATGTAAATGAAGTGGGATAGTATCTGAGGGTGGTTAAACCTCTGCCATCCTGCTGAGCAGTCACAGAAATGCAGAAGGGAACTTGCAATTACAAAACTGAACTTAATTATCTCTTGTCTAACTCATTCAGGCTGTCAGCAACTTTTGGACATGATGGTTTTATCAATGCTGAGTCTTTAAGCCAGTGACCTCAGTTTTTCTGCTTGGATTCTTGCTAATGCCAAGTTTGGATTCTGATCTTATAAAACAGAGTAATTTTCTTTGGAAAATGTATGGAATCATTGCTGGACGGGCTCTACTTCTCTCTTAAATACTTGAATTCACATTTCTTTCTAGGAAAAGTAAGTTTTTTGAGATAGTAAGTTTTGGATAAGTCATAGAAATGTAGAGGTGACAACAGGCAATAGTAGTGGCTTTCCAAATGTTGGGCCTTTGTAATTGAATGGATGTTAATTACTTAGAGACATAAATATGTTAAACCATTTTGTTGCTATATTTCACTAAAGTGGCCTTGAAACTGGCATAACTAATTAATGTAGGATTTACGCAAAATTACAAAGCCTCTGATCACACAAAACTGCTGTTGTATTTTTTTGTGTCACATGTTTCTATCTGCTTTCTTAGTTGCGAAAGAGTTGCTGCAATCATCACAGTATCTGGGATAACTCGTTCAGACATACTTCGGAGAACATTCACGTTGTTCAAGGTGTTGCAGGGGCCTGACCTGGTTTAAGAGCCAAAGGAGCCATGAGATAACTAGCAAGTCTTTGTCTTCCCAGCCCCTCACTGGCACTTTTAAATTTCTCTTCAAATAATGAATAGAGGAGTTTTAAGAGGTTTTTTCCCGGTTCTAGTACTTCTGGCTAGGGTGTCAAATGTTCTATTCTTCAGATTTATTTGCATTTGCAGTATTTTTAAATAATGGCTTATGTTAGGTGCAGAGACTTGTAATCAAACCCTAGGCACAAGTACAAAATACAGTGCTTCATGTTCAGTTTATTACTTGGAGCACTGAGTGTCTTATCTTCTAGTCTTGAATTTCAAGTCCTTGCCCATATTAGTTTAGGGTAGTCACAGATTATTGCAGAGGAATTTACACAGAATTCTTTAGATGTTTTGACCTATTGCATTTTGGACTTACAAAACATTACAGAAATTTTCCAACAACATTGCTCTCAGATTTGAAACAGTGGGATTCACTGGCTAAAATATATAGAAAACAATTTATGCAATTTGCCACCCAGTCTAAAAAAAAAAAAAGTTTTAACTACAAATGTATACAGTAAATTCGGTGCATGCAGTTTAACATAAGGCCAGGAACCTCAGCCTGCAGTTTCAGTCTTGCACCCTTCCTTTAAGGCTCTGCTGTAATTAACCTATGAACAAATTGCCCTCTAGCTCCCCCAGCTGAATCATTACAATGGAAAAGCGAACAGTTAATGGTTTTCCCCAAAGGGCTGACCTGTGTTTGTTCAATATTGATTTCGGTAAGTTTGGCTTTTGATAGCTTGGCTTTTTTATCTCACTTGCATTGCTCATACCCTGCCAGTGATCTCCTTTCAAATAGCCATACTATTCCAAGGAACATGGGACCTTCTGGACCTAGGACTGTTGCAGAAGTATTGAAACAGGTGTCACTTAAAAATGTTTTGGGTAAAAGTCATTTGAGAGATGTAAGAGGAATAAGACCTATCAGATCTATGAAAAGAGAGAGAATTTCTCTGGGCAAGTGAAAGA
Source organism: Myiozetetes cayanensis (assembly GCF_022539395.1). Taxonomy (NCBI): domain Eukaryota; kingdom Metazoa; phylum Chordata; class Aves; order Passeriformes; family Tyrannidae; genus Myiozetetes; species Myiozetetes cayanensis. Next base: position 14,203,505 of record NW_026088185.1, on the reverse strand, counting down.
AAGACCGATGAGGCCCTGACATGTAGGAGCAGAATATCAGAAGGCTTACTGTCTTTGCAGTAGACTTCACAGTTTTCATCAGTTAGCAACAGGACCAGAGGAGTTATTGGAGGATAAAAAGGATCGTGGGAAGCTGTTGGGCATGGAAAACACTGGAGCAAGTTGTATAAAACTGTTTTCTCAGATGACATTGCAAACATCTGTATTATAGTCCTTGAGGCCAAAGCTAGAAGTGGCTTTGTAAGTTGTGACCTTATTTATATGTGATTGTAGTGTTTCTGTGGATGTGTTCAGTGGGGATTATAGCAGAAGTGTATCTTCCAGCTGTGTGATGTACATAGGCTGGGCAATTACTTATTTCTCAGTGACTTTATGACAGCACGTGTTCCTTTTCCCTGAGGCAACCAAGCTGCCATGTCCTCTTGAGCTTATGCAGCGCTGCTCTGTTGCTTGTGCAGAATACTGAATTTTTTCATTTGGTAGAGCTTTTATAATGTCATACCCTGAGCAGGGACTCATCATGGAGTCTGGGATGTCGAGCTCACACTTCTCTCTCCCACAAAGGCCTATAATTTTCAAGGTGGTTGAATACTTGCCAGTCAGAGAAAGAAAGGAGACATAAGGCAGCAGGTCAACAGAGGGCCAAAGTGAGCCTAAATCAACTTATACCGGAGCCAAGGAAAGGGGGAATACAATCCAATGAGCACGAATGGTGGTGATTTTTCTTCTTACAAACCTCTGAAACAGGCACAGGAATGAAGTACTGAGACAAGCCAAACTTCCTCATCTCTCATGTCATCCTTGTCTGGTTCTATTTGATTTACTGATAAAAAGTCTCAGAAAGCCTCTTGAGATTTAAATGTATTACCCTGGTCTTCCCTAATTCTTCCATCTCCTGCAAATGCACATACGAAGCAAGTCCCAAGAAAGTCACTGTCATAAGAGGATGGAATGCAGTGCCAGAAGGGATTTACCAGAAGTACCTTTTGTGATTTAAAGGAGGATAGGACATTACACATGGGAGTGTAATGGAGTTTTGTTTTCTGAGGAGGTTTCAATCAGATTAACATGCTCTATAATTCATGCAGACTATGGAAATGTCTCCCTTAGGAAGTGGGAAGATTTACATGACATAACTCCACAGTTAAATTCCAAAACTAAATTCCAAACTTGCTTCTGAAAAGTGGTATATATTCAGTACATGGAAGTTCACTGACATTAGCCAAGAAGGATACTTTGAAAGTTCATCACTTAATCCTCAGTAATAGAGAACTTGCAGAAAAATCAACTTCTTTTTAGTAGATTTTAGAAGTGCATTTTAATTTGTGCTTGTCTTGGAAGAAGAGCCCACATGTTAATTCCCTAGGTGACCTAGAGGAATTATTAAATTATGGTAATATAAAATCTCTTGGCCCAAAGACAATTGAATTTGATGTTATTGTGAGTACTAAGGTCATTTCCTGTTTACTTGGATTTTGCATACTATTTCCTTGATGTCTTAGGGCAAGGCACGTGCTGGAGGAAGTAGTAAAGAAGAGATGAAGGAGGGTCAGGTGCCTCTTGACCCTGTGAAGAGTGTTGTTTTTGGAAGAAGGTAGAGTACAGTTGTGTGCAGGGTACGTCATCCTTTCTGCAGTGTCGTGAGGTGTTCTGGGTTGCACTATTGGTCTCCCTATCCAAGCAGGGAGAAAGCGTGATGTTTGGAAAAAGTGGAGGGGTAGTGTGGGAGTAGGAGAAAGCAAGGCTCCAGCACTTTCTTCAGACAAATGTCAATGGCTAGGCCTGTCATAAAACAGTAGGGAACAAGCTCTGAAATAAGGATGGTTGTTAGGTCTTACTCCTACAAATGTTTGATGAAGAATTATCTCAATTCCATTAACCTAATATTTTCTATCAAAAAGTCCATGACATCCTAAGTATAAAATCATCTTAGTCAGTGTTGGCTATGAGAATATATGTAGCAAAGCCCACAGTCTCTCATCTTTCTCCTGGTTACTGAATAGATTAGGTGTATCCCTTTATTCTGTTTCCATACTTAATATTGTGCAGTTTTATGTCCTGTAAAGTGAGCAAGTCCACTAAATTAGGAGTGTATTCCTGTAAACTCTCTAATGGATTGGACAATAATAAATTTCAGCTCTGCTGTGAGCAGTTGTTTTGTTTGTTTCTTTGTTTGGTTTGTTTGTTTGTTTTGTTTTGTGGAGAGGGAGGGTGATTAAAGGTTGTTTTCCTCACGAAAACAATGTACCCGTCAGCATTGGTCGCCCCCTTCTGGGTAAACCCCTTAAACCTCAAAAGTTTTGGGTTTACTAGTAACTGAATTGAATCTGGGAAGGTCTTAAAAATTATACAAAAGAACTTGTTCAAATGACATAATATGTTTCCTTATTTTATAGGAAGGTTTTTTCATAAACTGTCATGGTGATGCATAGAAAATACCAATTCAATAATTTGATTAATGCTCAGTCATGCAAACATCTTACAAATGAAAAGTTTTGTATAACTCAGAATAAATATGTAGCCTCTCTTGATCTTTACACTACTTCTTTCCAGAAGAAAGCAAATATTTACTAACTTGGCAATACTGTAGCCTTCTCCCTCTTTTGGGGGGGGGAAGGAGAGGAAAGCGGAGATAGAAGAAATTTTAGTATGTTCTCTAACATTTTTAGAAATTACTCTCCTTAAGAACAAACACAAAAAGCTGCTGCTAAATAATTGCAACAGTGCAAGGAGCACACAGGACATACATATGTAATGATCTGACATCCCCAGTAGACACTGCAGTTATACACCCTTTATTTGACAGCCATTAGCAGTAGAGATTGTCTGCTTCCAGTAGAAACACAGTTGGAGAGATGCTTGCTTTAGGCTAGATTTTAGGTAGCATTCATGGGTATTACTTGTGTTTCTTATGAACTTTTAGGCTGAAGAACACTTACAAAGCCAGCCCTTCACCAAAATTGAATGTAATGTCACTTTCTATCTTCATAATGATCCTCACTGCCAACCTATCTGGCTCAGAGCCAGTATGATCCCTTTGGCTATATGCAATTGTACCTTTGTTCAAAAAAAAAATAAAAAGTCTACATGACCTATGGAAGACAAAGATCACATCCACCAAATCCAAATTCCTGCAATGTCCCCATGGAGTTCTTGGATGCTCCTGTTACCCACCACATGGCTCTTCACCTTGTCCCTCTGCTCAGAGCATTGGTCTTTGTATCCTAGGCAACCCCAGAGGAGAGTCCTGTGGGAAGACTTGTTTGGAAGAGCGTGATAATCAGTGGCTGGGTGTCAGCTTGTCAAGGCAACCAAAAGAAAATGGATCTATCGTTGTATGTATCAACCACTGGATCTGCGTTTCTGTCTGTCAGATTGCATTCACCTTCCTTATGATTCCGTGGCAAATGTCATGTTTGTTTTATATCTACAGGCTTGTGGACATAGATGGAAAAATATATTTTACATGAAAAATGAACACAAGCTTCCACATGGTATTTGTTTTGCCATGTCTTCTGACTTTCGAACTGAACTGAGCAGAAGAATATGCCCCTGCTATATTGGTAAGAGGAATGCTTGGGTCCTTTCGTGGGGAAGGGAGAGATGTATAACTGGATGATGCAGAGTTTGTGAAGAGCCTGTGTGGCTCTGAGCAGGCATTCTGCAGCAAAGATTTGAAGATTGAGTGCTGATGATATGAGCTCAGCTTATGATGCAAATTTATTAGCAAGATCTTTATCACTTCAAGAAAAACTGCTTTCAACAGGCAAAAAATCAATTGAAGCAGGGCATCAGAATTCTTTCTCTCTGAACTGGATCACTGAAGGATATGCCCTTCTCAAAAACAGGCCAGTAGAGGACATCCTCCCTTCCTTTACTCTTGTCATTTGCTTTTTCTGCTCAAGAGAGTCACACAGCAGAGCAACAGAAATACCTGCAAGTGATTGTTGCCATCTGCTCCTTATCCTTTGATACAAAGATGCTGTGGTGCCTCCTCACAGTGCATGTCCTTTTCCTTACTTGCCTTCTGGCGAGGATGCTGCTGTGGCATGAGACCTTCACTGGTTCTTCCTCTGAGGACCTCAGGAGCAGAGTAAGAGTCATGACTTGAAGATATCAGATGACTCTATCCATGCCTTCCATGCCTTCCCTTTCTCTACTTCCCATCCAGGAGAACAATCTCATGACCCTGTTCCTTGCCAATGCAAGGATCAGCTGACAATCTGGCCTTACTGTGCAGACAGAGTATTGCCATCAAATGTCCCACTGCTGGCTTTGGAGACTGTTGCATGTGTTGGTGAAATCATACTTTTATCTTCAGAGACTTTAAGTGTACAGATCCGTGCAGGAGATGAAGGGAACCCTGGTGGAAGGCAGTTAGCAAAGAATTACAGGAAAACAGAGCTGGGAGAGAGTGTTGGATGTAAATAGAACTGCTAAGGATGGTAGATACCAATATGTCTAAGACAGCCATAACACAAGCCCTTCATGTCACTAGGGGAGCATCAGGGCAACTCCTATGAAGATACATAAACCTGTCAGTCAGACTATGGGCTCATGTAAATTTCAGAGTGGAGGAGTTAAGTTTATCCAGATGTGGTGCTCAAACTATTAGTGCTGTTTCATTCACTTTTAAAAGAAAGGTATAGTCTTTAAAGTCACAGTATTTCAAAGGCAAGTGTGATCAAGTGATACATAGTGCTTTGAGTTTGTTACAATACTATATTGCAGCTAAAGGCTATATAGTGGAAACCAGTGGTTTTAGTTTTCTTACACAACTGAAAACCAACTTCTTTTTTTTGGAGGGGGTGGCGGGGGGAGGTGCTGGGGAGGTTTTTGTTTTCTACGTTGTTTCAACTGCTGTAGAAGACCTGGTAAAAAAGTGTGAAACTACATGTTTCTCATGCTTTTTAATATTCTTGCCCATTTACAGATTTTGCACGAAAGTTTGGAGAAAACTATGGGTCATGCCAGGCTGGAATTTCTAGTTTTTATATTGAGGTGTGTGTTAAAGATACCAAACTTCTCTCTATTTATTTACTTATTTATATGTATACATATATAAAAGTGTATCTGTAAATGCAAATATCAACACTGTCTTTTACTGTGGGAGGGAAAAATCACTTTTCTAATTTCTTTTAAATTGAATGTTGTTAAGATTTACATGATAATTCCCAAATAAGACTTTTACTTTTTATTCGCAAGAATACTTTTATATTGTACTAAATCCAAAATTACTTTTCATTGGAAAAAGAGCATGAATACAGCAGAGCATGAAGTTTTATTATTCTCTTTAGTCTGTTTGATGTAATATTAATATTCAGTGCTTACATTCTTGCTTTACAGAGTCATATTCTATATTATTCAATCTCCATTCCACCCTAAGATTATAATTTAAAAAAAACTCTTTTGAGAAGAGAATATCCTAGTTTATTACTCTGTTTTTTTGTTACAGCTCAAAGCTTTTAATAACTGTATTTTTAGAAAGTCTGGAAAATATTTTCTGTAATCTAGTGGTGAACCCCAGCACTGAGCCAGATACATCTCCAGTAACATTTCGTAGAATTCAAAGGAGATCTAAAGAAAAGCATTTGATTTGTTTTGCTTATTTTCATGAATATTTATATGTCAATAACATGGCTCTGTTTTACTTTTCTTTTAGGACTTAATTATAATGGGAGCCCCTGGATCATTTTATTGGACAGGTTCTGTTTTTGTATACAATACAACTGCGAATACAATCCATGCGTACACAGATTCAAATAACCAAGTGAAATTTGGCAGTTATCTAGGTATTTAAAATATTTTATACTTTACAAAAACATAAGCTAAATAACTGGTCTTGAAGTGAGTGCACAGTGATTTTCAGTGCTTTCATTATTAATCCCAGAAGTGACAGTTGTAAAAATGTATTCTGATTTTGTTAAATATTATTTTAAGACTTCCTCTCTGCTCTTTCTACAAGGAAACTTCTCAAACACTGGATTTCTGTTATTATCATCTCTCCACTGAATTTTAATCATCTCTTGATTTAGAAGGTAGAGATGTGCTTATGCTTAGTAATGGTTTGCACTTCACTCTTAACTCTGAAATGCTGCTTTCATAGAAAAAGGGCTTTCATAGAAAAAGACAATGATTTCACATATAACAGAAATATGGAAAGTTTGTTACAGTGAAAGCTGCAAGCAAGTCTTAATTGCATTGTCAATAAGGGGAAGTATGCTATGATCTTTAGAGACAAACTTGCCTGCAATTGTGATTTTTTATTTTTTATTTCAACCCTATCTCGGTCTGGATACGTGGAAGGGCAAATTTTGTCTATCAATGTCTGCAAAGAAGGCCATGAGATTCCTACTCATGTACCTATATCCAAGTAATTAGCTGAATTTAGTGCTACCATTTGGAAAGGTTTATGCCAAAAACCATCAGCAGCTTCAGTCTTCTCACTACACACTCAGAAAAGCTCATCTGTTGTTCCCAAACTCCTGAGCAAGGGTATTTTTGCTTGTGACCATTGCATTTTCCCATTCATAGATCCGGTTCCCGTGGATAAACATTTCCTGTTTCTAATTCCACTCCTTTGACAATAGGAAGTAGACATATGTTATGAAATAGCTATTATGAAATACAGAATGGCTAACTAACACTTCAGAATTCAGTACTGAGCCTTGCAAAGGCTGCCGATGGACCCTGCAGGAAAGACAAACAAAAGAGATGCTGGGTGGTAAAAGGTAATCAGACATGCAGATCGGTAGGGTCAACCAGTAACATTTCTAACCTTTCAGAGGACAAATAAAAAAACTTCAGAGAATGCTTCCTTCAGCTTTCCAGTAACAGCAGAAAAAGTACTGCACCTGTCAGGGGGGAAAAACTCATTCTGGATTTCTGCTCCTACAAGTATGAGAATTTCTGTAATGAATGAGTCAAATCATTGATAGCCAGAAGCCGGATACAGGCAAATGGGTAAAGGCTTGTATAAGGACTGTGCTGGGGAGAGTGTAGGGAAGGCCTTTATGCACATTTATGGTCTCTTCTAGTTTCCTTTGCTATCCAGGACCTGAAATCAGCTGGAGTTTGTTTCACAAATCTCTAGTGACCTGGTACACATTGGCTCGGCAGAGCCCTGTGTCTTCTAAACTTGGCCTTTCTACAGGGAAGTGAAGAAATGAGCCATTAGCTCATCTGTGTGTCTCTACAGTAGCAGCTGTGATAAACCTTAAATTCTGCATTGTTTCATGCTCCTTAAACCTCTGCTTTGTTCCCTTATAATAATACATAATGTGATTTAAAGAACATAAAGGTACCTACCTTCCCCTCCCTCAGCTTCTGCTCTGTTCCATCTTTGTAATTATTGAAGGCAAAAATCTTTTCAGGGCTAATTCTCTTACCAAAATTATCTTTTTTAAAGTCTGAGTTTGCTTCTCCCTTAAGTAATGAATAAAAATATCCCTGCCAAGTGGTGGAATAATATTGTGACAAAAGTGTAATTCAAGCACATGACTAGACATATCTTATCTACTTATCTACTTATCTACTTACTCTGTCCTTCTTCTGACAAGGACTGAGAAGTCGACGTCTTTATTTACATGTTTTTCATTGAACTCTCAAAAAGTAATAATTAAGAAACTAGAGACTGTAGGAAGTGAAAAAGCATCATAACATTTTCCATAAGTTGGAGGAAATAAAGCTGTTTATGTACCAGACAACTGAAAGAAAGAAGAAAGTTAGAAAGAGAAGCTGGTAATACATAACTCTTGGTAGTATTTCCTTGACTACTTCGGAGTATCTTGGAGATTAATAACTGATGTCTTTAAAAGGAACTATGTAAGTCAGTCTTAACAAACTGCCTTAAAGAAAACACAGAGTAAAAGACAGTTTCTTTTAGGAATCTGAGAATGGCAAATAACATTACCATTACTAAGTTTGTCAGAAAAGATGAGAGAATTCTGGAGCTGAAAGTAAAATTTCATTTATCTATGCCCTTAAAGGGTCAATTATGTGATTTTTCCCTCCCCCACCAAACATTTTAATACCATTAAATAAAAGTGAGGACTATGTGATTACTGGGGTTTTTTTGTCTGTTTGGTGCTTTTTTTTTCAAATTCTTAAGAATTACCAATGTTTACACTTCAACAAATCCAAAATAACTAGAAAATAAGTGTCAGAGGAGGTAAATTAAGGTTCATCCGTTTCAGCTTAATTTTTTGTTAAATAAATAAAAACTAGGTGTTGACCTTTAAATGATAAATTGCTTTGTTCACCTTTTTTAACTTAAAAAAATGAAAAGAAAATGATGGCTTAATGAGAACTTGAATTCTGTACAGTTATCTTCACAGATGAAGATTCAAGGCTTGTTCTCATCTGATCCAAGATGATTTTCCAGTTTCTCTGCATGCTGTGAAAATCAGCAGTCATTCAGTAAATGCAAGAGTAGCAGAATATGTTAACTGTCTTCCCAGTTTCAACTTATCTGTAATGTATTCTGGAAAGAGTAAGGATAACTTGTGCAGCTACAGGTTAAGGCATTAAGCCTTCATTTTGCAATTCCATGTCTGGATGTCTGCACCAAAATATGGTCCTGTTTAGAATCTGTCTACACATACAGCGATGCTTTGTTACCTAGATTCATTTACAAAAGCTGATGTAATGTTTTCTTAATACATAATCAGGCTGTTGCTCCACTTTGTTCCTGACATTTCCCTGTGTATGTCCACAGTGCTGTGTGTGTGTGTATGTGCACATGCATAGAAGTAGCACTACATATAATTTTGCTGCAGTCCAGTTACGATAGCCAGAGTAACAATTGAATCAAGTGTTTCCACCATGCAGTGAATGGACTTTTGGTCGTTTTTATTTGTATTACAATATGGACTCAATGAACAATTGCAGAATATGCAATAAAAGAAGGTGTTTGCAATTTACTGGATTTTAAAGTATGGCAGATAATTGAGTTCCTGGGGGAAAAAAAAAAGTCTTTCTGGCACTTGTTTCTGCTTGCTGAAACATAATGTTTGTATTAACCTTTTGCTTCCATTTCAAAAACTTTCTTTTCTGTTTTCGTTGCTAACTTAGATGAGGTCCGAATGTCAGACTCACAATGATCTGTGGTGTTGACAGCTTTTATGTGGCATGCTCCCACTTTTTTTTCTCTATGTAGCATTTCCAGTACTGAACAGTGCATTTCTAATTTACAGGATATGCTGTTGGAGCTGGACATTTTCTGACACCAGCCAGTACAGAAGTAATTGGAGGGGCTCCCCAACAGGAGCAGACTGGTAAAGTAAGGGATTGTCTATACTATTGGTTTGAAGAATATAGCCCCACAAAACCACACGTGATTTTTCAACTTAGATTAATATATTAGAGATAAGTATCCAATAGGTATGACTTCACCCTGGGAGAAAAGTTAAAAGAAGGAATTAGGGTAAACAGTCTAGATAACATTGTTGTGAACTATGGTGTTAAAGAAAGATACAGATAGGAAATAGTAAATAGCTGTATCTTGTGATACTGTGTTTTGCTTTGGTGATTCTCTAGCACATGCTGTAGAGAAAGCAGAGGAAAATATTTCAGATTACAGTTTGCTGAACTTCACTTGTATTTTCTTTTCATTTTAGGCCTACATTTTTAGCATTGAGAGGCAACTAAACATTCTATTTGAATTAAGAGGTAAAAAGGTAAATATTTCATACTACTTTTCTGCACCTTATAACTTTGAGCACGTCTTCATCAAAATTCAAAAATAGTAATGATTTCTTGCTTGTACACAGCTTGGTTCTTACTTTGGAGCTGCAGTTTGTGCTGTGGACCTGAATTCAGATGGCTTCTCAGACTTGCTAGTTGGTGCTCCAATGCAAAGTACCATCAGAGAAGAAGGAAGAGTTTATGTCTATATTAATTCAGGTTCTGTAAGTATTTTCTCCTAGAAACACATGGCAACACAGCCATTTTAATATAAGAGGCTAAGAAGAGATTTCCTCTCTATTATCATACAATATTTCAAGATACAAGAAGAACAACTGTAGAACTGTGATGACAACCCCAGCAGGAGTGTGTAGCGTACCCTGTAGGCCAGCGGTGTCACTTACAATAGTGTTAGAACTGAAGACAGGCTGGGTTTGTTTCCAGTAGCTTCAGGGGGTGACAGCCTGCCCCTGTAGCCCCTTTGCAAGCTCTCCTACATTACTGTGCTTCCACTGAACTGGCATGTGAAGAGCAACTTTTTAAGTGCTTTAGAAACAGACAAAGAATGAAAAATTTGCATGCAGTTTCTGGTACTAGGCAGGAAAGAGACTGTGTGATGCATGCTCTGGTAGTCCTCAGTTTTGCACCTAAAGTAACTGGACAGATCATGCATTAGAATTAACTGCTTCTTAGTCTTTCTAAGAGTTTAGAAATGACAGTGTAATCACTATTTTTGTGTGCTTTTGAATTTGTCTAGGTTTACAAATTATATCTTCGTGTCTTATTTCCCTTCCTTTTCATGCTAGTATGTATTTACTCTCTTATGCTTGCTATTAGCATTTTCTTAACTTTTTCTTACAGAGAACTAAGTCACTGCAGAATACCAAAAACTCACAAAGGCACATACAATGGCTCTGAAGCAGCTGCTGTCTACCACTTTTTTAGCACACACAGTTTTCTCAGAGCAGTAAGGCCCTGTATTCTGATATAAGCTTGCTGCTGTTAACAGGTGCTTGCTGTGGGAACACATTGATGGTCTCTTTCTTAAAGAGCAACTTATTCATTTACACCAAATACTTGTGAAATATCTTTGATGGTGCTTGCTTCTACACCAAGGAGTTTGTAGGATGATATATTGGTATCCAAGGCAGTTTTAACACTTTGAGTAATATTCCGTGTCACCTGGAAGATGCTCTGTTAATGTGCCATTGACTCTGATTTCCTTCAGGAAGCAAAGATGGTTGAACTGAACGTAGAGCTCAGTGGGAGTGACTCATATGCAGCGAGATTTGGAGAGGCCATAGCCAATCTAGGAGACATAGATAATGATGGTTTTGAAGGTAAGAATACAAAGAAAACCCCTTGGTTTTCATTCTCCTAGATCAGTGGACTGTCATGATAGACAGGAGGATTTTGGAAGTCTAAGAATAATTTTGGGTTGGGGCTTGACCTTTTCTTTCTGATTTAAAATATGGCTGCTTCACAGTCAATGAGCTGTAATACCAAGGATTAGGTTCTGTCTCTTTAATGAAGAGCATGAACATAAGGTGATAACAGTCTGTTACTTTTGGTGCTGGACCTCAAAACTAATCCTGTTTTAGCTGAGACAAAGGTTAGGGAACAATTTGGCAATTTTGTAACATCATAAATAAAAATTATATATTGAGTCTAGGTCTACTTCTGTGCCACCCATAGATACTAAATATATGGGGATATTGAAAACAACCTTCAAGCTGGGAGACTATTGTGGAACTACTTCCCAGTTAGGATCTCAGGTGACTCATGAATTGCCTAGTATGTGCCCCCAGTGAATGGAAAACAAAGGGAAGGACATAAATGACCATGCCCCAGTACTGAATTCATAGTTTTATATACAAGTTTCACATTTTGCCCTAAAACATTTGCTTACTACGAAAGAAAACTGAATCCCAATGTAGGACTGGGGAACAGAAAAGTAAAATCAAATCAATAGCAGCATAGCAAAGCAGATGTATGACACAGAATATAATGTAAAATGGGCATCCTAAAACTGCAGGGGAGGAGGGGCAAACAAGTCGATAAGGTTTTGAAGGGAGCAAAAACATTGAAAATAAAAAGTAGAAGTAATGTTGAGAGTGGCAGTAGAAAAAGAAATTTTGTGAAAAAAAAGCTGGAAGCAAAATATGAAGAGAAATTGGGTGCTAGAAACCATTATTCTGTAGTCAGTAATAAAAAAGAAGAGCAGAACAAGCTTCTTCAATGATCTAAACCATCAGTATCAGTCCTGTGAAGATAATGGGTGTGTGCTGCTGTAGAATCTGACCTCATCAAGAACATGTATGTTATTTTAATAGGCACAAGTTGACTGTACTAGTTTCATCACACCAGTAGAGAGACATAACATATTTTGTGTGTTTTAGTTGCCACAGTATGGATTCAGTCAATGTAGATTCAGTCAGAGAAGTGTTCAGTAAAACCAAATAGTCAGAGCTTTGATTTTCTTGCGATTTTGGTTTGGTACAGTCTGCAGTATTTTTGATTTGCAGATAGTTCAGTTTTCCTTATTTTTAAATGCAAACTCACAGTTATTAATAGTGACTTTCAAGATGGTGTAATTCATCTCCCACTCCCTCCACTCTTTGGTCAACAACCTCTGGCTCTTTGAACCATGGGAGTTTTTGGTAAGGGCTGTTGAGGTGGATTGGTGGGTGGCTAGGTTCATTCAGTTTGTTATGAATTGCCACACCACTCTGGGATTAAATCATCTAGGCATAAAATATATCCCTTTTTACAAACCAGCTACCTTCACTTCCTGCCTAAATGCCTTTCCAAGCCTGTTATCAACTATTGTGGACATTTCATGAAAAAATAAATGATTCATTTCAGACAGCGTAACAAGAGTACTTCTTGTGTTTCAGTGATTTAATGCATATGGGAAGACCAGGAAAATCATCACAGTTCCATGAATACAAGGCTTTTTTTTTTTCTTTTTTTTAAAGACCGTCATAATTTTGGCTATTTTCATGGTAACCTTTTAACTTCTTAAGGGTCAAAATAAGTATTGCTAGAAACAGACTTTGACTTCAACAAAATAGCTGTATTTGACCCTTGTTTCCAGAAACACAGCAATTCAAGTAGAGTCAGACGACTGAGCTGCTCTGTACTGTTTCTGTTTGCTTTATGTCAGTGTTCAGCACTGCTTTTGAATTCAGTCAGGTAAATTTGGTCTGGCATTGCATGCATCATGATTTGCATTCCTTTAACCATTCCTTGTTCATATTTCCTAGTTAGCTGATCATTGCTAAATTGTTTTTCCACAGATGTGGCAATTGGGGCTCCACAAGAAGATAATCTAAAAGGGGCTATTTATATTTACAATGGCAGGGAAGATGGAATAACACCATCATTTTCACAGGTATGCTTTTTCAATGAAAAATAATCATTCCAGAAAAAAAAGTAAGTTTAAATCTGAGAGGGTTTTCCCTTTAACACCGTGACCACCTGAAGTACTGTTAAAGACTTCAGAAAATTTTTACATAATCTGTAATTTCCAGTCATAATATAACTTGTACTCTAAGACAGAAATAAATTGGGTTTGGGGCTTTAGACAGGGTTTAGTGGATTTAACATTTGCAGGAATTGAGGGAGCACGTAATTGCCTTCATCAGTTGGTTGGGATAACATTGTAGCTCAGAGATTAGCTTTCCAAGAATAATTTTCTCTTTTACCTTTTCCTTCTCAGAGAATACAAGGACATCAAGTCAGTAATTCTTTAAGCATGTTTGGACAATCCATAGCAAGTGGCATTGACACAGATAACAATGGATATCAAGGTAAATTAAACAATTTTTTTTATTTATTTTTCATTTTTAAAAGAGTAGAAATTCATGGGGAACAACCCTACTGTGCTACTTGATACTTTTAACGGAAGCAACATCTGTTATTAAGACAACATGTCACATCTTGTATTTTGGAAGGAAAAGAAGAGGTAAAACTGAGGCCAAGCAGTCAGTTTTCACGGTCATCTAACTATTATTTAAGGACTGAGAACAATGCAATAGTAAGATCACAGTGCACAAGCAGAAGAAAAACATAATTTTTACTTTTAAAGCAACTATGTCATCTGCTAATGTCACAATGAGCTGGTTTGGGCACTAGACGGCATGTTTCTTGTGCAGATTAGTGTGCCAACCTAAATATATTACTGGCCTTCACATGGTCTGGATTTTGCCAGGAGTGATGAGCTCCTTGACTCTGTGTGAACAACACACGAACCCCTCTTAGGGCTCACGGCACTGAATAAGACCCATGTGGAGTTGTTGTGGGCACAACGTGGTAGTGTTAATTTGGTGTAAAACAAGTTAGCTGTTTCCAAGTATACATTAATTGCTTTATACATACCATCAAAATATTTTAACATTTTGCAGATTGGTGTCACATCAGGTCGAGTATGTCTGTCCTGCCCCTGTGGATGTAAAAGCACAAAGTTACGTGAACTGCATGATGTATGCTCTGGCACTGCCCATAGAAATGTTACCCAGGTTAATTTGTAATGCTGGGCTAAAAGATAGTTTACAAGTAGTTTGCTCTCAGGTCACCTGTTGTTTACTGATTTGCAAGTCATATCCTCAGATCCTTGTATCATTTAGAGTCATCTGACAATTCACTTTTGCTACCTCATTTGATAGGTGTGTGTATATATATATATACTGTGTGTATTTCTTTCCTTAGTACATTAATAGGTTTGAGTTAGTTTGGAATAAATTAAATAATTTTTTTCTCTTTCTCTCGATGTATGATTTCATTCATACAATACACATAAGCAATTCATTTTGTTATATATATGTATAACTATATATGTGTGTTTGTACAGCAATATTGAATATCTGGATTAGAAAAAGGCGAGTGCCTCCTTTTTAGCTGAATTGTCCTTCAGTATCAGCCACTTAAATATGGAATAGAAATCCAGTCATAACATTATCAATATCTGCAAGTCCAGCAAATGAGCATGCAGTGTTAATGGACAGTGGAAAAGTGTTTCAGGAATTGTTTTGTAGACCTTTGAATACCAGCATATCCCTTCCAATAAATAAAGGGCAAAAGGTGTTTTAATGCTGACCAAAAGGTGAAAATGCTATAAAATGCTAGTACCTTAGAAGTAATTCTTCTTGACAAATTATTCTTATTGATACATTGTTTTGTACAGATGTAGCAGTTGGTGCATTTTTCTCCGATTCTGCTGTGGTGCTGAGGTGAGATTGCTGTGTTTCAGTGCTTTTGAAGACCATACAATTTAACTCTATTTTTTAGTGCAGTTCAATAAAACTCAGTAGTATAATTTAACCTCATTATATTCTTCTTGATGTCTTGAACTTCAGTCATTAGGCTCTAGAGTGCTCTACAAAAACATTTAAGTAAACACCTTGAAGAAAATGAAAATATTGTTCTGAAACCTCTTGAAGCAACAAATAATACGTATACAACTATTTGAAACTATCTAAGAAATGCCGATAGCTTAAAAATGATGATTCTAAAATATAAAAATAGCTTGTCAGAAATGGTTAGTTTTGCACAGATTGTGTAAGCTATTTCTGAATATTATTTGTGAGCATTTACTCTTTTCTGTTCTTAGAACAAAACCAGTGATAATTGTTGAAGCTTCTTTAAAACATCCTAATTCAATAAATCGAACTAATTTAAACTGCATGGAAAATGACCAGCCTGCCACCTGCATGAATTTGAAGATATGCTTTAGCTATAGAGGACGAGAGGTACCTGGTTATATTGGTAAGCTACTGGGAAAAAAAAAATCCAGTATATGTATTCAATATAAATGCACCTGTTTCCATAACAATGCTCCTGGTATTTAGTAGACTATTCATCTGAGTTCAGAATGAAATGAAAAGTTGATAACATGGATACCTTTTTTATCTCATGATTCCCCCATACCATCAAGCCATTACACTTCTGTCCAATTTAGAGTAACAGCACATCCCTACCAGGACTTTCTTAGTTCCATGGCTAAGGAGAGACATTCATGTTAAAATGGTGATATTTAGATGTCCTCTAAAAGCACTCCTCTCAGGCATGGACCAAACCACATGGGACTGCTGTGGGATGCAGTCTTCCACTTAGCAATAGGAGAAGACAATTTCTTCCTAAAGCAGCTCAAGCACCTGATCATACCATTGTGGAACATTATACAAAAGAGAGGGAGTCCCACCAAAATTACTGAAAAATATGTCTTGTATTGTATTTTATATAATGCCTGTTTTGCTTTTGACAGAAACCAGTATTGCTTGAAGCAATATCTATCAGAAGGAATATTCATGGTGAATTTATTTAAGATAATTTACGGTCTAAATTTGACTATTGCCTGGGTGCTTTTAACCTACTTGTCATGTGCTATTTGTAAACTGCAAACAGCCCTGCAAATACATGGTATATAAAATTAAATTGTTTAACTCTTCTGTGTGAGAATATCCTTTAGGAACACATTACAGAGAACATATTGCAATGATGAACTGTAAAGTTGCAAGTCCAGATTTTTTGAAATTCATACTCATTTTGCAAGATGAACAGTCAGACTGGATCACCCTTGGTGGACTTGGACATGAGACTCTTCAACTTCAGTTAAAAAAACTAGGAGAAATTGTAGATAATCTAACTCATCTTTTGGCAAAGATTAAGTAAAAGATCAGTAATGCTCTGAAATTCATTTGCAATTTGCTATCATAGCAATCTGTGCTAACTTAGATAGAAAAACCTGTGAAGTTCCACAACATTTGTCAGTGTTTGTTTACCTATCAGTTTGTTGTAATTTGTCAAGTAACTGAAGTGGGTTTTCTTTAAATAGATTCTGGTAGAAAGCTATAAATATATATGATAAATTATATAAAATAAAAAATGATAAAACTATCCCTGATGTAAAAGCATGTATCAGAGAACAGTCACAAAGCAATCAATTTTCAAAGTACTAGAAGCCTTCATTAGGTATGGATTTATGTCAGATCATTTTTAAGCAGAGCATTTTAAAATGGATGTTACAGAATATCCTTGAGGAAATGAGTCAGAAGACATAATTTCTGTCATAAATTCATGAAAATCAAAACACCTAAAGATTTTACAACCTTTATTTTCCCTGGGTTTTATTTTGCAGTATTGCTTTATAATCTGAGTGTTGACGTGACCAGAAAAGAGGATACACAAGCAAGGTTCTATTTTTCCTCCAATGGAACATCTGATACAATCTCAGGAAAAGTAAAGATTTACAGCAAGAATACTGCCTGCAAAGATCATCCAGCATTTATGAGGGTAATGTAATTTTCAGTGTATATTGTCCTGTAAATCCTTTGGTCTCCTTTGAAAAGCACACCTGCTGCAAAGAAACCTATTTTGTTTGCAATCGCATCACATCATTTTGAATGTGAAATATTTGTGTTCATAACTTCCACAGTTATTATATACTAATTCTGATGCTTTCTCAGCTTTCTGTAGAGAAGTCAGCAGGTCTGCCATCTCTTATGCTTGTGAGACCATGCAGAATAATAATAATCACAGTGATGAAGTAGGACATGAGCAGTCTTGACATTTTTCACCATTTGTTATGAATGACAGATCATAGAGTGAGGCTGGTTTGGAGCAACCAAGAAGATGCAGTGTAACATGTACATTCTGAACATTTCTGATGGAACTTTCCAATGAGCTCCTAAGTGCAAAATCTTAAAACTTGTGGTTTTTATTTTGATTTGTAACTGTTTCAAAGAACACATGTATGGTCTTGCTCCCGTTTTTACTGTGAGAAATTAAGGTAGACTCAGCTAATAAGAAAAGAGCCCATCCCTAATCCATAGGAACTGAAATGAAGGCAATTGCTAGAAAAGAGGTTCAAGGTTTATAGTGTGGTCTGTTTTGTGAATTTGTTGTAAGGAGCCAAAGGCTAGCAGGGTGTGAAGAAGAGCACTTGCTTGAGGTCGTTTGATCTTTTTCTCCAAGGGATGCAGCACTCGCTGAGGGGAACATTCACATAAGCTAAAGATGGAAATGGAGCAGGAAGAGCACTCATGACAGTTTCGTTAATGAATTTAGATCTGAACAATATGGAGAATGTGCACTGTGCTGAAAAAATTATCTCTCTATTCATCTGCTTACAAATGTGGAAGCCTGCACAGATACGTCTCTCTCCTGGATGAGTTTTGTAGTGAATACAGTTACTGTTCTCCGTCTCAAGATGTAGAGGCAACTTTGTTGTAGAAGAAATCTGCTGGTAGAAATGCTTCAGAAGAGAAGCCACTGAGGTAGAAGTGCTGCCACAGCACTGGGTGTTGAGCAGGAGGCTGTTGGAGACCTGCAGGGTGTCAGCTGGCCAGGGAGGCCTGTACCCAACCAGTAACAGAGATGGCACAGCTGCTGAGCAGCAGGAAGCTGGCTGTTGGTTTCAGAAGTAGAGTTTGATTCAACAGCAACCATCCTTTCAAACTGAGTATGGTACTGACTTAGATATAGGTTATTAAGAATCTAGTCAGGAAGATCTTAACTGCAAAGTAGTCTCGAAGTCACTGTTACCCTGGAGGGATTGAATGTCGTATTCATGCTTGATGTATCCCTCTGAAAGATGAATGAGGAACTTGTCTTGAAAGTGGAAAAAACCCCTGAAATCAGGATAAGGATATAATATTTTTAAGGCCGTTCAATGGAGAAGGAAGAGTAAAAGTGATTAATTCTGTCAAACATCTTAGATGCTTGTCTATTCCAACAAAAAATTGGGAGAATAAATGGGAAGAACTTGGAAGTCCTAAACCATGACAAACAATAAAAACCAGTGGGCACAAAGGGATCACATTTCATTAAGCTTAGAAAAAAATAGACTTATTTGCTCTAAGACCTTATCTAAGGGGGAAAACAATTCTTTAAAGAAATACTAAGGACAGGGATTATTTAGATGTAAGGGGAAACAAGGGTAATAAAATAATAGACCAGTTTACCTAACCTTTTCTTTAAAATCCTCAAGGTAGCAATTCTGTGACCTTTTGAAACAAGCATCTATCAGGGTGACTGATGCAGTTGATCCTGCACAGAGGCTGGAAAAGAGACTTAATTTTCTACAGCTACAAAAAAAACCTGCAGGGAAAAATTCTTCCATGTATTTTTCTTCTTCTTTCCTTTCACTTACTTTTTGTTTATGACACCAATAGAAGCCAATTCTTTATGATAAAGCTTCTGGGTAAAAAGGAAAGCTTGTGTTGTCTACTGGAAAATTGCCCAGATGCATCTCAACTGGTAGTGGCACCTAAGTGAATGTTTCTTACAGGAGCAGTGGAAAATTGCCACTTACTTATAAGAGTTTTGTAAACTAAGAGGGATCTGATTGACAGCCAACCTTGTACAGATTGCTGTACCAGCATCAGAGGCATTTGTGTAGGAGGAAGGAATTGATTTGGCTCATCACTTCCTATAGTCTATCATTAGTATTTTTTTCCTCCATAGAATTCAATTTTCTTCTTAGTTCTTAATTAATAGCATTATAAGCATCTCCTTCCACCCACTGAAGCTCCTAAAGTTAAGTAAGTGTGAATGTCTGTCAAGTACAGTCCTTGCAAGAGACAATATAAATTTTATGTATTTTGAGTAAAGGCTAATTAATAGCTAATTAGTATAATGGAAGTAATATAAAGCAGATGCAGAGAAAGACCTTGTGGAAAATTATTATGAATTAGATAATATGTGATTTGGCTAACACAAGCTTGCAGATAAGAATTAAAGTAGTGGCCATGTGGAGGGACAATCAGTGTCTATCTATCCCCTACACTTAGGGAATAATTTAATCAGGTTTGCTATTGCTAGTACTTGGTGCTTCAAGCTGTTCAGTTTTCACAAGTAGGTAGTTTGGATTCCGATCTGCAACATTCCTATGCAGTCAAGGCTTCATGTACAAAACAGTCATTTATTAAGGAGTTCAATCTTTTTATTACAGAATGAGAAATAAAGAGGCATAAAAATAAAATGCAGTCAAGCCCTGATTTAGTGGTACCACTGGAGAACTCCTTTTGATCTCATACAGAAATACCCACAGGTTTTGTCTGGCATTATCCCACTGCTTGGCCTTTCTTCATTTTAGCCAACTCTCACCTATTTTTCTGCTTGGGCAGTACAGCATTCCATAGGTGTGTAAGGCAGTATTATTGATAGTAAGTTCACTTTTAGATAAGATTTCTCATAACAGAAGAATCTTCCGTTCTGAAAAGCCTGATGCTGTCATTGAACAGTATTACACTTTTCTGTGTTTCTGATTAACTCCTTCAGCAGCAGAGATGTCTGCAAAAGTATATGAGCCATGTGGAATTAATTTACATGTGAAAAATAAGTGTTGCTGTTTTAGTTAGTTCTAGGCAACCTTATAACTTTAAAACATAAGCATACATGTCTTGTCTTATATGATTAACTCATTAGGTTTCCAATTTTCATAGAAAGATGTAAGGGATATCTTGACTCCTGTACATGTTGAAGCGAGTTATCGTCTGGGGCATCATATTCTACAGAAAAGAAATGCTCAAGAATTTTCACCACTTCAACCTGTTCTTCAACGGAGGAAGGAAAAAGATATTATAAAAAGCAAGGTTAGTGTATAAGTTCTCTTTTTTTCTATGCAGTAAGTAAATATTCGTGTTTTAGTCTTCAGTTAAAAATGCTTCGCAGATCCATAGCGTGCATTTTCCAGGAATGCATTTTCCAGACCCACACCTAGTGCCTTGATCTTAATTAATAAACTAATATGTTAAAAAAATGCCTAATTTTTTGCTGAAAAAAATGTTTACAGAACTTGTATACAATCTGTATTATGATTTAAAAATAAATAAATGGTATGTGCAGAGAACTTGCCTGAATATATAACATTATATACCCCAAATCACACATGTATGAAATTCACTCTTTGAAATATGCTTTATTTCATAACTATACTCTATGAGTCACTTTCCAGTATAAAATAGTTCTTTCAAATTAATTCTGTGTTAAATACACAATATCATGTTGGTATTTATCTTGAATTTTGACAATGTTGCTGAAATATTAGTTCTTTGAAGGTATTGCAAGTTTTCAAACACAGTCTGAGAGGGGAACAAAAGAGTACATTCTGTATCCTTTCATAAATATGAAATTAACTTTCCCCCCCAAAAAAAAGAACTTACTGAGAGTTAATAGACTTTGACTTTAGCAAAATCCAGAATGCACTGAATTTTTAACTACCCAATGGTCATAAACATATTATAACTTTTCACAAATAGGAAATGTAATTAAGATGGAGTTGACCATCAGAACTCTAGAGATATGTGAAAGCTTCTTTTATATGGCATGCTTTGCTTTTTCATCTTCATTCAAAATTTTATTTTAGTAACCTCAGAATTATAGAGAAATAAAGAGGGTGTTGTTGAATATAGTGACATAAACATGCTCTGTAGCAGCACGCTGATAACCGAGGCACAGACACATGCAACTCATGATGTCTCTACTCCCATCAAACCCTACTGACAATACGATAAGTACAGGTTGTGTAAAGGAAACCTTGTGTCAAAGGAGAGACTGCAGAGACATCAGTTCTGGATCTTTTCAAACACTCTGCTCTCTTTATGTACTACTTTTAAAAATTTGTCTGACCATACACCCACTGGTTTGACTGTGAGAGGCTGAGTCTGGAAAGCCTCTCCACTGTTATTCTGGGTGCACAGAATGGTAAATCATAGACTCATGGAATTGCCTTTTAGGAGTAAGAGCTATCAGACACTTCCAGATACTTAGTTACTGGATGATAGGTTTCTTTCTGTTAAATACTGTTACTGATTATAATAAGCATAATACACTGAAGTGCCTTTTTTTTTTTTTTAAATTTGGCTTTTACAGTTTATTTTTGCACGACATTGCTCCCAAGAAAATTGTTCTGCTGACTTAAGAGTTTCTGGAAAAGTTGTTTTTCCAAAGTAAGTATGATGTAGCTTTCTTTGTTTGGAGAATGATTCAGTAAGGTTTTATCTAAATTATTAATTAATCTTTTACATATAAATAACATTAATTTGCAAAAGTAGACTGGGGACTCCCTGTGAAAATACAAGGATTAGAGCTGTGTTTAGTTGAAGAATATTTTTAAATCATAAATCTTCCAGGAAATGTGACAGAAGTCTATATAATTGAAGAACTGTTACTGCATATTTAGAAGATTTTACAGCTCAACATATATCTTCTTCCCAAAAACATAGATTTGTATTCTGCACTTCATATATAACTGGGCTAAGATACACTGCACAGAGCATACTCAATATGCAGCCATCATAACTACTGTTAAATTGACAAGCTATTGGTTATTTCTGCTGATCTTCTGAAGATATTGTATTTTCACTGTACAAAGTCTCAGTATAAAACTGAAGATGTAGTATTCTCAAATAAATGAGGAAAAAGAGCCACTTAATTATTTTAACTTATATTTTATCATTACAACCTTTGTCTTTATTGACTATTATATTTCAAAGTAAGAAGTGTATATGGGGTTCGGTGTGCAAAAAGAGAAATTGTACCTGTTGTAAATCTCAGCTAGTTAGGTATTTTGTATGTGACCTGGATTTTCTTGTGTAATTTATCACTTTTTAAGTTGATTCTACTTGAATCAAAATACTAGGTTAAACAACCTAAAATGACACTGAAAGATGACAATCATATAATGCTGATTAATCACACTCGTGTGATCCTGAGCACAAGCTTTTTCATATTCATAGACTTCAGAGTAAGATAAGATTTTCTGCCTACTTTAACACATGGCCTGTAGCATGAGTCATAAGCCCTTTAATTTTCTTAGGCTGGATGTTTATTTTATATGAATGCTCATAAACTTTTCAGAAAGAAAGATTATGCAGCATTTTCATTCATGAAATTAGCAATGCAGTTTTGTAAGTACTTCAAAACTCAAAGAAAGGAAAACAGATTACAACAAACCTGCTTGACATTAGGTACCAGTAGCAGATTTGCAGTGTAAATAAATAGTCTAAATATCTTGATAAAGTGTGAAGTATCACCTTAAATTACCTTGTGCCCCTAGAATCTCGATTAAAAACTAGTTAACTGTGAAGCGTTAATTTATTTTGTCTAGACAGAATGCATTCATTATCGTTTAAGAGCAGAGCAAACACTTGGTTTTAAAAGAATGAAATCAAATAGGGGTGGCAATGTAATGCTTTCCTTACTGAGTTACAAGTCTTCATGTACACACTATCATGTTTTGTTTAAATTGCTTAGATTTTGGCCTGGTAAATTTCTAGTCGGCATCATGCATTTTTTTAATGAAGAATGAAATATGATTACCAGGGAAAAGCTCTAGTTCAGCTTTGTTGTAGTCCCAGATGTGCACCTGGTGCTTTTGTGTACTTGTGTGTTAAGCTGGGAGGCATCTCTGTGACAGCATATTGTTAATGAGAGCTTGGCTTTCACACATAGAAAAGGATGGCATGGTAGACATATAACTCGTAAAACAATGCTAAAATTTAACCTAAACTTGACAAGCTACCGAAATGTTAACACTGTGTTTTTCTTTAATTTGCTTTTGTCTTGGAACCTATCTGCTTATGCAGTGCTTTTGCCTTCTGTTGCTTTTCTCAGTGCCAGCTTCTTTCCCAAAGGTGTTCAGTGACTAATGCTTTGGTTTCAAGCCAGAATATCTGATAAATGTCTATTTCTAGGCAGCCTTTCTACAAGTCTTAATTAAACTTTAATGTCAAGCTGAAGTTTACTTTTAGCCCCCCATAGGATGTCTGTACTTGTAACATGATTATAGAACATCACATAGATCATAAGCTAGGCATGTTCACTTGCCCTCTTTGTGACGAGTTTCATATTAACTCAATCCTGTATCTTGGGTGCAAAGAGTGAATTTTGAAGTAATGTCTGGAAATACTGTAGCAGTGGTGCATTGCTATTCTGGGCTGTAAAGGGAAGGGCTGATCTTGTAAAGGCCAGAAGCACAACTGGAATGGTAACAATTTTCTTGCTCTCGCATTAACCACTTCAAGCTTTAAAAGGTACAGTACTGGGGTTGACCATCTTATAACTGGTGTTGTACCTTCAGTTACAGGACTGAGTAAAACCTTACATCTCCAACAGAGCTTTGTCAGAACCAGCTGAAAGTAATTAAAAGGGCAGCAAAGGAAAATTTTTGCAAACAACCTGTAAATAGAATTACTTTTCATTTATATTATGATCACTTATTTTTCAGGCCTCATGATAAGAAAACATATCTTGTTGTTGGAAGTATGAAGACTTTATTGTTGAACATTTCTCTGCTTAATGCTGGAGATGATGCATACGAAACTGTCCTCCACATTCAGATCCCTAAAGGTCTTTATTTCATTCGAGTTTTAGAATTGGTAAGGAAAAAAAAAAGTCTCAAACAGTAATCCTTTGATATTTTTCTTTCTCAGCTAGGCATTTTTCAAATTATGGATTGTTGAGGTTTTTTTAGATACTGACAACTTACACACACATCCCCTTCCTGCCAAAAGAAGCTGACAAAACACCAGTTTTCAAGTTCTCAGACTTGTAGCTACCTAAATCAAGTGCAATTTAATCAATGCAGTGACTTAAATAATTTCAGTAACAAGAAGAATAAAAAAAATGTTTATAAGTGTACTTCAGGATGTTATGGTTTCTATTTGTCTGATGATCATGTTCTCACTGATCACAAAGATCTCCCTGAATCTGTCCTTTTCACAAATACACAGGCTTATAAGAAGTCACAAACCTAACTGTGCTCTTCCTGCCTTTTAAAAATAACGGTTGTCTGTGTAGAATCTCCCTGATCCACCTTTCTGAGGTTGGCTTTTAACATGAGTCTGATGCATTTGCTTTAGCTTCACTATAAGCAAGCAGCAGACAAAGTAACCAGATACAGTAATCCATACAAAATGTTATGTTAAAGTGGTTGTGAATGATATCAATGTCTTGTATATTTGCATCACTGAAATATATAACAAATGCGTAGTTCAGGAAAACATAAAGCACCCAATTTCAGTGTGTGCATGTAATTTTAAATGTCTGGGAAAAAAACCCTGTTTTGTTTTAATGACTAATAATTTGTTCTTTATTTTAGGAAGAAAAACAGATACACTGTGATGTGTTAGATAAAGAAATTCATGCAGTAAAACTTGAGTGCAGTGTTGGTTATTTATATGTAGATCAAAAATCAAAGGTAAGCTATGGCTGAAGTTCCTAGCCTTAGAAACACCCTAAATATGAGGATTTATGACTGGGAAAAAAAATCACCTTGTTTTTCAGAATCTCTTCTTCATTCTCAACTGACATATGTTGGTATCTGTATCTCTCCTGCTAATTTTAAAATTAATTGCTTAAACAGTCTCTGGAATAATTCATTAAGGCACAACAAAGTGTTATGTATCAACCGATTGTGCTTGGGTTCCAGACCAGTGAGCTGACTTAAGGCTACAAACAAATATGTAAAGCCAATAGAAAGGAGTAGAAGACACAAAAATCAAGTGTTTTCTTAGTTCTCAATTTTTTTAGAGCAGGAAATTATAAATTAGTTTAATAAAATAATTTTATTTAAACTGTATTATGATATATAAGCAAAATTTTGTTTTTTCTACAGCTGGATTACAGTTTCCTCTTGGATGCAAGCTCGTTTACCAAAGCAGAGGAGGACCTTAACATCATTGTTAATGCTACCTGGTAAAGTCTAACAAAAATTGCTCAATGAAAAATACTACTAGCTTTGGAAAACAGACTAGGGAACACTGGAAAGACTTAGCAAGTCACAATTGCAAGAAAGTACGATTGCCTATCTGTAGAGAAAGAGAAATGATCCAAAAAACCAGATAATAGATATTTAAATAACCAGCAGGTTTCTGCCTGTATAGAATGTGGGGGGTTTTAGTGTCTGAAGTGTTGTTACCAATAAAATATTTTGGGTTTTATAAGCTGAAAGGTCTGTTTAGTATTTGTTTACAGAAATAATGCATAGCATGTGATGATGTCTTCAACACAGATTTTTCTCTCATTGTATTTTTATAGTAAAAATGAAGATGGAAACATGTTGCTGGATAACTCACTAACTTTAGCTATACCTCTAAAATATGAGATTGAGTTAAATACTCATGGGTAAGTCAGCTGTTGGTATACCTGCATATCCATAGAACTGTTATGTTACTATTCTAAATTCACAAAGGTTTTAAGTAGAAGGTGATGTGGCTGAAAAATGCTGGGAATGACATGGCACGGCCATCCTGGGGTCTGACCCGTACACTTCTAAGATTTTGTTTTCACAATTGTGAGATGAGACCCCATTGGTATTTATGGTGCTTCAAACCTGTCTCTTAACAGACTAATATTTTTTTAAAACAGGGATTTTTTTTTTTTATATATATAAAGAGGTATTTAATAAGAGTATAGCAGATGCTCAGATTCCTTGCTTAACATGGACCATATTCTGGTTTGTTGTGGGGCATTCATGGAGCATGGTTTTGGGATTTTTGGATTTATGATTTTTTCTGATTCATCTGCCTTTTTAAGAGGGAAGAGTAAAAATGTGAATAATTCCTACTCCAAAGGTAGAGGATTTCAACTCTGTGTTCCTAGCTATACTCAAATGCAAACTTGGGTATTTTCTTAGAACTAATCCTACTGGATGGAGATAGCACGGAACAGGAAGTTATGCTAAGGATATACAGCAATTCCATTAATTAACAACTTCTAAACCATTGCAGGTTTGTGTCACCAGCTTTGTTTGTTTATGGAACAGAAGAGAAAGATTCACCAGTTACATGCATGAAGGAGAATATCAACTTCACTTTCCATGTAAGAGTTTTCCTTTGTAAATGCTGTCATCCTTGTTTTGAAGGTTAATGCTTAGTGTATGTAGTGACAGTCTGTGCAGTCAGTTAGGGAACTTGTAAGGGAACTTTTTAAGTTCTCTTTTACTCACAAGGGCACAGTGAGTAGCTCATGCATTGGCGGTGGGAAGTTGCTGTTAATCCCACTTAGAACACATTTTTGGCCTGGAAAATCTTCCACTGAATGATCAGAACAAAAATGCTTAGCACAAGAAGGATTGAAAGTGGTAAAGCAGTTCTGACTTGCCACTTTTTCTATTAAGAAACACTTAAAAAGTGTATCTTACAGTAAGAAAAAGGAACTAGGAGCTCCTTATAAGAGGATCCGTAGGTATCAGATTTGCATCCAGTGGATTAAAAGCAGGAGTTTAGACATTAATCCCTCCTAGTTCCTTTCCCATATTCTCCTGGAACAGGCTGTATGACCTCAGGGTAGTCATCACAGATTAGCACTACTTACTCATTGGCTTTGGAGGAGTAAAGGGTTCAGTAAACCTTCAGAATGAATGAAACTAAATGTTAGAACTCCCAGCAGAATCCACTTTCATGACAGCATAACAGCACAGGTGCTACCCTATTCTGTGAAGTTCTTTTTGTATTTATATATATATATATTTGTTACTTGAATAGCTACCACTGAAGCTTTAACTGTATAACACTTTTCCCCACAAGGTTATCAGTGCAGGACCGAGCATGTCTCCAAACACTAACTTAGAGATAATGATACCAAATGCTTTTGCACCCAGGGACTTCAAATTATTCAACACACTGAATATCAAGGTAAGCACGGGTTACATCATATATTATTAGCTATATGAATTAGATTCAAAAGAGAAGCAGAGCATAGCCAACTAGGTACTCAGTATAAGTTTGATTTGCTTGCTATGGTGAGGCAGAGTGAACAATAGGATTATCTTCAGCCCCATGTTTCAGAATCCTGAAGATAAAATTTATATTTCTTTTGAGCTTTTCAGAAATCTGTACTCTGATTATTATCTGATATTTAAAATTCTAAAATTAATGATGTTATATTTATTTCCAGACAACAGTTGGACAGTGCTCCTATAATACATATCCCAGAAACTGTACTGCAGCAGAAAAAAATGAAAATATATTAAAGGATGTCGTCACTTTCTTTTCAAAGCCTACTAAGAGACAAATGGTAAGGTCTGTCTTTTGGCATCAGTAGAAAATAAATGACTGTATGAATAAGCCTTAAGACAACAGTACATCTTGTGTAATGAGGTCACCAGAGCAGTCTTCCAAGGATTTGTGGTGGGACCTGTGGTAAGTTCAGTGTAGTCATAAGTGACTTTAGTGAAAGAGGTGAGAACTGAAATGCTAAGGTTAATTAATGACATGTTGCTGAAGTCAGTGGATGACAGTCACCTAAAAAGAACTGCCAAAGGGGTGTATAACTGGGCAAACAGAGTAGCAGAGGACATTCAATAACAAATAGAAAATCATGCATGAGGCAAAGCCAGGCTTTATCTTAATTACATGAAATATGCAGATCAAATACATCAAAAAATGCTGTGAAATGTAACTAGTAGGAGCTAGGTAAGAAAACCCCAAAAGTAGTACTCATGGTAGAAGTTCTTCCTGAAGGGTGTTATGTGTACTAAAAATAAGTGAATTCCAAGAAATTCACTTCAAGTTAATGGGACTGAAAGTCCAAAAGAATTACAAAATATATGGAAATAATTTTTGGCTGGGAAGTTCTTAGTAAAAATTTTACTGTTTGTACCAGATAGCATAGATTTATTGTCATTTACCATTATTGAAAAAAGCTGATTTGAAATAACAGTGCAAAAAAACCCCCAACCAAACATATAAACAAATTATGAAAACCATTCTTTTTCAGTCTACAAAAACTTGAATTTTTTTAGAAAAATTATGTGTTTTTTATAACAATTGGGTCGGTCCCTTGTTACTGTACCTTTAGCACCTGTGGACTGACAGTGACGGATGACAACCTGGAGTTACACCCTCCGTTTTCAAGAACAAATATAGATCTTTTTATTTGACTCGGTTCCTGAGAGTCTTTAATACTAAGATTATAAAGTTGATAACTTTAGTTTTAACCTTTCCCCTCCCTTCTACAGTACTGCATGAAAAATGACAGCCTTTGCTTACAAATACATTGCAAGCTTGGCAACATGGAAAGCGGAAAAGAAGCGACTGTTCAGTTGCATCTGGAGGCCACTCCTTCACTTTTAGAAATGGTAACACATTAATTTTTCATAGTTGAGGGGAATATTTCAGGGCGTATTTGCAGTATTCTCATCATACAAATTCTAGTTATTAATCTGTTTTTGCAAACAGTATGATTAAATCTAAAGCTTTGGGGTTTTAACCTATTTTATGTTTTCAATGCTAAGGCTCAAGGTGATGTATGAAAAATGAAAACCACTGAAAAATATGTATTTCAGTTTATCACTGTATTTATGGTATGTGTTGCTTTGCCTATTCTGGCTGGGTTATGTAGGATTGGGATTTAATTTCAACTCATAATTGTACTTTTCTAAGAAAAGCAGTGTGGATGTGGACTTAAGTAAAATCCAGCCTGGCTTCATTCCAGCTTCTGATCTAATTTCTTTTGTGATCAGAAAAAGGCACCATTGTGCATTTCTATGAGATTCTGTTTCTGTGAGCAGCTGTGTTACTGTTTCTGATGGGCAGGAATAAACATGTTGAAGTTTTATTTTTTAAAAGAATTATTTTTTTTTTAATCAGGATGATGCATCAGCATTGAAGTTTGAAGTAAGAGCAACAGCCTGGCCAGAAAAAAATGCAAAAGTTATTGAACTACATAAGGACAAGCAAGTTGCATATGTAAGGATTCTCTTAATGAATTTGTGATAAACTTGTTAAAGTAGAAAAACCAATAGCAATTAAAATTGTGGAAATCTTTGCACATCTATACACAGGCAATGAATATACTATTAATTACTTGAGAATGTAACTATTTTTCCTAGCTAGGACTAAACTCATTTTCTCTTTTTCAGGTCTATTTGGAAGGAATGCACCACCTAAAGCCAAAATACCATGTTACTGTGCTAATTATTGCCATAGGCTTAATAATTGGTGTTACCTTGTTTTTGCTTCTTTCATTTATATTATGGAAGGTAGGTTTTCAGTATTTCTTAGTTGTTCTCAAGTCAGGAATTCACACTGTTGGAGGATTTTTGGATCTGTTAATGCAGGTTAAAGGATAAATAACATTTTATTATGATCTGTCCTTTCTAAAGAAAGATAATTCCTCCTGTAACTTATGTTTTTTCAAAAGTACTTCTCCATTTTATCTTCTGCATATTCTACATTTTCTCTTATTCAACACCACAATTCCTTTTACAGTGTTTTATGTGACATCATGTTTGCAAATGATTTAAATAATTTAATGATATCAAATGGATCATTTTTGTGGGATGGTGCTCCACACTTGCTGTCACTTCATGTGATGACTAAAAGTCTACAACGTCATTTCATACCAGAATAAAATATTGAAGATTTCAAACTGCAATATAAATACAAAAAAAATCTGTGCATAAGTGAAAGAGAAAACCATGAGAGATGCTGTTTCTCTGACAAGCGATTAAGAGATTGTTCGCTTCTTGAGCTAGATGGAGATTTTCTCCATCCATCATTTTTTCATGGAAGAGTAGAAATGAAACAAATTTAACAGGAAAGTTTTATTATTATTTCACATTTTTAAAGATATTGGATTCTGTGGACTGTTAACAATTCACAAGCTCATATGTCCTTACTTCTTGCAGAAGAGCATCTCAAAAAGTAAAAAAAATGAAAAGCAAACCTACTTTTTTGATTGATGAGTAACACTTGATTACTTTATATGACAGAGGAATGGCAAGTACCATAATTCATAAATGCCATATATATGTACTTTTATTTTCATTCATCTTTTATGGTTTGGATTTGATAACCAAGAGTTGCTGACAACAGATTCCAAAATTATGTATTTCAGATTGGCTTTTTCAAAAGGCAATACAAACCAGTCCCTCAAGACACGAACAGAAGAGACAGCTGGAGTTTTACAACTGGGAACAAAGATGACTAAGATGGCAAATAAACATTTGATTTTAAAATGAAGAAATTAAGATTCAGATTAATTCACAGAAGAAACATCAGCAACAAGAAAACTAGGCCTCGAGCGCGCTCGCTCTTACAAAACACACTTTATTTCCTTGAACTGTACGGAGGACTACAGCTTACAGTACTGTTGTTCTAATATGAAAGTGGTAAAACAGTTGGTTCTAAAGTCTCACAGTAGTATTTGAAATGCCAGATATATACATACATGGTTTCATACAGACAGAAGAACACTAAAGAGAAGAAGAATTACTTACCAGAAAGAAGCATTTCTAGAAAGTAATAATTTTTGGCCAATCCTGAAAAGTCAAGATTTCGAACACATTAGCAGGAGTTATTCTAGTAATTTTGAAGTTTTAATAATATTTGGATTAGACATTCAAGAAGAAATCCTCTCTCATCTTGCTTTGGCAGTTTAACAAGGGTAAATTAGCTTAAACCAACAGAAGGACTGTAATTAGAGCACACGGATGCAGAAAAGGGCTGTCAGAAGCTCTCTCGGGCTTCTGAAGGTAACCTCAAAAGCTTTGGCTTCACAGGCACAACCACATCATTGAAGAGACTTAGATACCCAGGCAAGCCAGAACCAGGAAGGTCAAAGGTGGATTCAGAGCAGGGAATTACGTGGGGTAGCCTGGATATGCAGCTGTAGAGAGTAAAGTATTGTAGATCATAATTTGTTGCCATCTTTAACATGGTACTTGCAAACATGACAGAACTACTTGCTTCATCCTTTCCTCAGATAGTGCTGCCATGATGTTCTGGACTTCTCCAATGAATTATTTCTATGTGGGTTTTTTTGAAAGCAAGTATTTATTTTTATTTATTTAAAGATTTTTCTATAGTACTTATCCTAGTAGTATTTAGTGCTGGCATTCTTCCAGAACCCATAAAAAAAAAAGACTTCACCTGACAAAACAGAGACATGCATACCCAAGAGCCTCCAGCTGCCAACCTTAACGGGCCAAATTTTGTCTTTAGATGTGCCAACCTATACCTGAAAGTACTTAATAAGGAAGCCATTTGGAGAGCTAGCTTGGGTTCTTGTGAAGCTGTCAGATAAGTACCCTCCAAACAGGCACCCTCAGCAGCAATGCAAGGGTGGGAAGGCAAATGTCTGAACAGAAACATGGATCAAACCACTGCTCTGCTACTGCAGGAAGTTTCTTCAGCTTGCTAAGTTCGCAGTGCCACCTAGCTTTGGTGAAATAGTACAATCCAGGGAAGAAAACGTTACTTTGCTCCCCAGTACAGCTGGAGAATGTACAACTGCTTCGATCAGTTATTCCAACAGCAATGTGCAGCATGGCCTTTCTGGCCCAGCCTTTGATGTCTTTCTGAACTCCAAGGAGAACTGTCAGTCATCTGTACACACACTTTGAAGCTGCACCATCATATAGGAATTAGCCTGACAATCAAAAGCTACACAGAGTGCCTTCAGCAAGTGCTTCTGCTAATAGAGTGCTTGGTGCCATAAAAGCCACGTTGTCCACAGATTCTAAAGGTAGTGGGGACCATTTTCTAATTTTCTTTCACTGCATTTGATGCCAAAGATGTGGATCACTCCAAAGTATGTTTTCCTCTAAAACCTTCTACAGTGCAAGGACAAATGAATGTGCATATATATTTTTTTTTTAAAGTCAAAATAAAGTATGTCAAGAATGAAATATATTCTTGCAATGTATTCTGAAAATGTACACAAAATGCTTATCTTCCATATGGCTATAGTGAATTTTTGCACTTTAACCAGAAAACCTTTGAACAGAAATTAGTTTGACATTACTGTGAAAAATATACCTCAAATATTGGAAGAAGCATTAATGTTCTTTTGCGTACAAACAATGCAAAGAAGTTAAACCAAAGCTTTTTATTTCTCTTTGAAACAGTTTACTTAAGTCAGTACATGAGATAACGTTGCCTTGGAAACTGTACACTTCCTATTTGGATTTAATTGTTAACATGTAAACATTGGTTGCCTATTCTTAGGATATGAAGCAAAATTATGAAGCTTTTATAAACCAAGTTAACAAAAAATGAATGTACAATGTCCTGATGGTGGCAAGATTATAAAGTATCACTTGATTTCATTTCATTAAAAAGAACCCAAAAAAGTTAAATGCATGAATGCTGTTTCTTCTGCAAGTTCAATTATTTCATTAATTTTCATTTATTTAATTACAGTTAAATCTACTAACTGTTGCTGGAATTGCCTTTTTAGACAACTTTAGGAAGATTAGCTTGAGTTATTAGCATGTTAAAAATATTTGATGGGATACAGCATCCATTTTAGCTGGAGACTATTCACTGTGACTTAGACAACAGGGAACAGCTTGTTCTTAGGAGCTAAGTCATCACCTGCAGTACTTCAGGTGCAGTACTTCTTTGTCTTGTGTATTTAGCACAGGTAAGAATTTTTCCCAAGTAGTTTTTAAAATCATATAATTTCATCAGAGAAAGCCAGTTCCCAGAAAGAGTATAGTCGTAATTTGCTGTCATCTCAAATTATTGTATTAAGTATTAAATAAGTTACAAAAAAAAAAAAAACCACTCAAAAGTTATGTTTATGCACTATAAGGAAATTAAAAGAATTTAAGTCAACTCAGAAGTTATTTATCATAATTTTATTCTCAGCAACATTAAAAACTATGCTGAATAACATTTCAGTTCTAGAGTAGAGAAAATACTTACTTTGTACAAAGAGTAGTTTTTAAAATACATGTGAACAAAGAAAAGTTGTAAAGGACACCAGCATAGTCTTTTATATTATTTGCCTAGAAACATTGTGAAAGCAAATATATTAAGGCAACATTAAAAATCATAACTAGAAACAGAAGTTCTGGATTAAAAAAATAAATACATAAATCTATATTTTGCCACCATTCTTCAGCATGAGGGGGTACCATACCTGCACTTGCCAGCTCTAGTTGAACTGAGTCATCTGACAACATGGATACCAGCAGCAGATTTAAAAGTATCTCATAATAAAAAAATCTAGAAAGATATTTTCTCCTCCTCTGATGCACACTTCTCGAACCCCAAATTTGTAAGAGACCAATATAATCAGTTTTCATTTTTTCTTGTTAAGCCTACCAGCTTCTATACAGTTAAATACAACCTGGTAAAAATATATAACTTGATAAGAATTTAAAACTAGAAATACTACAAACATCCCAGTTAAGCTTCTGCTGCAACTGACATCATGGAGTGCAAGTCCAGCACCTTGGAAAACTTTGCATAGAGGTGAGAAAAGGATTCTTTATTACAGAACTTCCAGTGGGTCCCTTCTAGATGCAGTTACACGTTGCTTGGGAACTCTCCAGGTCATCAGTGTTCACTCCATAGAGATCAATAAGTTGAGGATGGACCCTGAGAAGCAAGGAAGTCAAATTTAATCAAACAACTTCATCAACTCTTGCAATGGGTGTGCTCCTTTTTGAGGTTGAGGGGAAGAAAAAAAATATGTATGAGCTGCTATATGGAAATAAATCAGGGTGAATTACTTTTCGACAATTCCTGTAAGGTCATCTTTAGAAGCATATATCCTATAACAAGATCTACCTTTTATTTTACATATGTACCAGACTGTTACTCTAAGCTGTGTGCCTTCAACTAATCCTGTGTGCATTGCAGAAAAATGAGCTACTGCCCATTTAATTTCACTGATAATCCTCCTCTTTCCCCATGTATTTGTAATCTCTTTCTTAGATCCTAGATATGGAAACTATTCTCAAGCAGCATTAAGTTTCCCACTATTGAAGAATTACATGTTTTTCTCAACCTTACACACGCTGCTTTCTAACCACAACAGTACTATTCTAAGAGCACCTAATTTTGGTGTCATTTGTTTCATATACAGAAGCAACACATTTAAGATTGCAGCACTAATCTGTTAGAGGTCGCTAAATGCAATATTTAACGTTACCGAACATGAACTTCTGATGCTTCTTTCATTAAGTCTCCATCTATATTCCAGGGGTAATTTCCTTCTGCAGAAGCAGCATTCAAATCTGTATTTTCTTTGGCATGAAGTCCACTTTTAAGCCTTGGTTGTACTTTTACTTCTTCAACTGTGTAGGTCTCAACAAAGGGAAAATTGAACTAAACCAAACACAGATATGTATTAAATGAGGATGAAAGACAGAGGAAGTAGCTTAGCAACAAACTGGATTACTTGAAATAAAAAAAGCTGGAAAGCTAGCCTTTTTTTTTTTTTAGCTTAAGTAAATGGGAACATTTAACTTGAGCTTTGACCACATGAGCCATTATATATTCCAGCTAGCATTTATATATTAACATGGGGGTTTTTTTATCCTAAGTATTGCCTCAGAAAAAACAGTACTGTTCCATTTGCATTCCCATATTGGGCTCAATCAATCTATAGGTGAGGTGCTACATTTTACACATACCAAATACTTTCAGAAAATGTTTAAGTCCACACAGATTTTTTCCTGTGCTCTGTTCATCTTCACCAGTAATCTTGTCCTAAACCAGTCTAGTTAGAATTCTAGTAAACGGTCATCTTAAATTTAAAGTAGGGCCCACATCTCCTTGGCTGATTTCTAAACAAAGACAGAGAGAAAAGCAAGGCCTTCCTCCAAAAGCGTAACTGAAAAGCTTAAACTGTTTCCTACATTCAGCTGTTAGTGCTGTCACATGGAATTGTTATCCTCCTCTCCCCAAAACTCTATGACTGTTGATGAATTCAAACCCCAACCTTCCTGTTAAAGTGATTTCACATAACCGTGGAATATCTGAATGGGTACCAGTGTGCTTGGGCTATGCAGTGGGTCTTTAGGACAGCAATAAGATCTGTGTTTGGATGCTTCATTCTTCTCTTCAAAGACAAAATAATGACCACAATCCTGAAATGCAGTTCTGCAAACGTTCATAACTAGATGGAATGCATACCTGCTGAAAAATGAATGCCCATAATTCACTGCTACCAGCACAGCATTCAGTGATCTGCTGAAATTATGAACTTTGAAATTATGAACTTGACCAATTTCTGACAGAGTTGCATGATGGCCCCCTAGTCTGTGTTCTTGATCTCTGTACTACACAAAATTCTGACACAGCATGGATTTCCTTATTGTGGTGGAAGGGCTTTACACCCATAAAACTGTGGTACAACACAAATACAATTTAAACCACAACAGATGGACTGAAATAGGCTAATCTGTATTAGTCTAGTGATTTAAAAAAAAAAGAAAAAAAACATCAGATAAAAAGGGGGCTAATGTATTCTGACAGGAAGCTAAGTCTCCTTATGAGGATGCTAACATTAACTCTTGCAGCTTGTCTACTTTCGTGATTAACTGTTCTTTTTATAATCACCAGAAAGAAATTACCAGTACCTGATTTTTTATGCTGGTGTATCTTTTCAGATGCTTTATAAACTCTGTTCGAGAAGTATTTTGTACAACAATAAGAGCCATGCTTCCATTATTCAACCTGAAAAGAAGACCAATTTAGTTCCCAAAAGAATATTCATTAATTTGGAAGTTTAACAGGCTCTTCAATAGTCTAGATTAAAAAGAAAATAAAAGAAAGCCAACAGGAGTAAATTAATAGAATAATGTCTTTTTTTTTTTTATTTACATCTTTTTGTCAAGCCCCAGCCATAGATCAATCTAAACTATGCATTGGGGTAATTTATCAGATATATTTATCTCATACAGTGTAATAATTAAATTGTACTCCCTTATCAATAATTTATTGACCACAATACATATAACCTAAGAAAACCTTTCTTTTCTACTGAACAGATGGTTTTTAAACACTGGGGGTCACAAATTTATGTTTTTACTTTTCTCTCCATTGAAACATAACAATTACCAAGAGTGCTGCGAGGCAAAGCTTTACCAAGAAAACAATCCCAGTGTGCCTGCAGGGACACACCCACCATATACCCCAATGCAGATGGGTTCATTCACCCCCTCCACTAAACACACTGCCCTAACAAAGATGTTGATCTTCAACTATGCCACTGTGTAAATTCTCTTAGCAGTTCTTAGTACAGTTCTATTCACATATTTCACAAAGCACATAAAAGTTAAAGACGAAGAGAATTTTGTGCTAGATAAAACAGTCACATACTAGAGATTAAACAAGACCCCCCAGTGCAGATTCTTAGTGGTTCTAGGCATCCAGTCACCATGGGTATTTTAGCATCTTTGAGAATTTGGGTCAGACAATGAGCCAGTATCAATTCACAGATTCCTTAATGTGCACTTTGACACAAAACCTAACAACTCAAATCTCAGTTCAATCATGCCTATGTCCCATTTGAGTTATAGAGACAAATGAGTGTTCAACAAGAGTATCTGATGAACGTGACAATCACTGATGAGACTGTGTTCTGTACAGAGATGATGTATTGCATATCTTATGAATATATATGAATACATATATTTATGTATTTATCCAGCATTTATCCATGGTTGGAAAATATCTTAAGAGTATTTAAAAACCAAAAACTTCCAGCCAATCACCACAGATCTCTCCTCACTGATAGTTCTTTGGCTACTGAACAACTGCATCAGGAATGTTCTCAGACTGTGATACAGCACTGTCTAGGAGGGTAATTCAGCTCTGTGGCCTTTCATCTTCAAAAATGACTAAGAATTCCCATTGATTCTCTTGAAAGCCCAATCTGCAGTGAAGCACAACACCAATGCTGTGAGAAACACGCATCCCACACAGCCCACCCAGCACACACAGTTAAATGTATCTTGACATGTTTCTGCAAATTTAGACCAGCATAACTAGAGTTACAGACAGCAGCCAAAGCTTTCATTCCACTTTAAAGGTCTTCACATGGTAGAAACTTCTTGGGAACACAGGAGAGAGAGAAGAAACCTAGTTGAGTTCCTTCTATAGTGGGTCTGGAGTCTCTAACAAATTAGTGCAACACTGAAGTTTTCTGAACTGAAAAGACATACAGTCAATATGCTATTCACTATGACAAGTGAAACACCTGTTTGGAAGTGTACCCTTCCTACCCTACTAGATAATTTTTAAAAACAAATTAAAGGACAAAGGATGTCCTTTATATGAAAAGACAGGGAGATCCACCAAGAAGCTAAACTGGGAGAGAAATAAGCTCATTTAAACCTGCAATAATTGCATGGAGTTGTCACAAAATTCTGTCATGGAGAAACAGGCCAGAACACATGGAAAGAGAAAACAAAGCTAGAAGAAAATAATTTCTTCAATTCTTGTCAGAATTTTTATGCTGACTGGTATATAAATGCACTAAATGGAGAATAAAGTTCCTAAGAGTGGACAGGATCACAGCAGTATCTAGAGAAGCATGAGGTTTAGCAGGATCCCTGTAGCAGTAAGGGTTTCATCATAAGTACTGGTTTCTATATTGTTTCCAAGAAGTCAAAATCTACTGGTTGAGCCAGTAGTTTTGAAGAAAAACACCTCATCAACTCTTCTCTATTTTCACCTAATGACAACTAAATGAAACAAAAGGCAAAACGAGTCATTGTCAACAACCAGGTTGCATAATCATTCATTTCCAAAAACACTCTGCATGTAGAAGCCGTATTTCTCAAGTTCAGAGGGGAAAACAAAAAAACCACAAACAAACAAAAACCCAACCGACCACAAAACAAACAAAAACCTAACAACAACAACAAAAACACCACAAGTGAATTTTAGTTCTTAATAGCACAGGAATGACTCCTATTTCATTTCTACTGATTGTAAAGCAGAAGACGAGAGGTATCTTTCTATTTGAAAAAATAAAATCCAAGAATGAAGTTTCCACATATAGCCAAATCCTATGACAGATGATTGCTCGATGACTAGTTCTTAAGTCAGACTTGCCAACTAATTCAATCACAGCAATTATCCACTCATTATTCTAGTTAGACTGCTTGACCTTATTTGCCTGATCCAAAAACTGATTACAATTCCTGGGATTATCGAGTCTGCTGCAGTCTATGCTCCCTCCCCCATTCCAGAGGGACTAGACTACCTAAACATAGGCTCATATTCTCGGAAAAGCCAAGGTCTTAAGGTAAGATGTCAGAATTTATAGACATGACTAATTCTCTAAACCCATACTGACCTCGTATTAGGTGCCAAGCCTCTTGGTGCCATTGAACACAGACAAGGGATTGCCATAATGCTCACATTCAGGAAGTGACCCTGAATTTTCTGCCATTGATCCTTGCTACCTAAATATAACAGAGTAATTCTATATTACTCCAGTTAATCAGCCACAGTTGGTTTTTAAATAGTCATAAAAGTAAAAACTCACCTTTTTTTATTTTCTCTTTCTTCTTTCTAAATGGGTGGAAATATGTAGGTAAAACAATTAATTTTTGCACATTTAAACAACATATACTTTAGAAAAAAGTAACATATTAATGGAACAGAACAAATCAATACTACTGAGTGGAAGATTGCCTTGTAACAAATCCTCCATAGTCTACAGAGAACACTTTACAATGTGTACAAGTTTGCAGTTGTCAAAATAAATATTTTTTTTTTAAGACTGTTTTCACCTGTTGATTAAATTTGAACACAATTGAGAAACTGTACAATTTTATCTTCAAAGACATATTTTTGTAGCTTTGGAATTGTTTGACTCAGTTTTACTTACATGTCATTCTCATGAGAGTCTTCCTGTGGAATTTGTAGAGGTAGAAATGATAATTCACATTCCTCTGGCCTAGAAAATATTTACTATAATGTAATATATTAAATATTAAATATTTACTATCATGTAAATCAATACTGTGACTGTTAGACTTTGATAAAAGTTAAGATGAATTTAAGGCGATGCTGTATGTACAGAATTGATCTCCTCTTTAACTCGTAAGAGGGATATACATCCCATCTGACTTAAACCTGCCTGCAATTAAAACAGCTAAACTACTGCTGTCTGTATTTTTATCACATTAAGTATTGCATTTCCCTCAAGAAAATGAGAAATACTAGAAAAATATAACATCTCATGACATACCTGAGATCTGCCAGTGTTTTGATAAAAGCAAAATCCTTCCGCTGACTGGAGGGCATCCAACGGTGTTTTTCAGCCAAAGCCAGAGTCCTCGCACCGAAACCAAACATAGCTGAGAAACCAAATCTCAACAGCTTGCTTGGAGTACTGAAGGTACAGACATCTACTGCCTGAATATGTCCTAAAATTTCAAACATAAAGAACAGAAATTAAAAATAGCTTCTGTGTTGCACATGAAATAAAGTTTCTTTTCCACGTAATTTAGCTGGGAGAAAAAAAACATTCCAGACTCCTCTCTTTAGAAAATCAAGTTTTACCAACGCTAGTTATGGTGAAAACTCAGCTACTCCATCCACAAGGCTGCTAAGGGTCCAACTCTTTATTCTGTTCATATTTTTAACAATAAGTATTAAAGAAAATGTAATATTGCTAATATTTGCATAAGTATTTGCAACCATTTCACCAAATACCCGTAATGATTGAACATCCTACTGGAGAAAATATGGGAA
Source organism: Myiozetetes cayanensis (assembly GCF_022539395.1). Lineage (NCBI taxonomy): Eukaryota > Metazoa > Chordata > Aves > Passeriformes > Tyrannidae > Myiozetetes > Myiozetetes cayanensis. Next base: position 14,163,366 of record NW_026088185.1, on the reverse strand, counting down.
CTCAAACATAGGTTTCAAATGTATTCTCATTTACAGTTACAGAATATAATAATCTACTTCTCTTAAAGACAAGGTATATATGTTTTTTCTGTAACAGAACCTGGGAAGTTTGCATTAGATTGAGCGTTTCCGATTTTTTAAAAATGACAGTTTTATATTTTGGCTGTAAAGACTTGTGTACGACTATTTAAGAAATACAGCAAAAGCTCTTCCACTGCTGACTGCAAGGTCTAGAAAACAGATACTCAAGATGGACTTGCCCCATTATTCTATTTTCCATTAAAAGAAAGTCCTAAAGAAAAATTGCTGCGCGAGTAATATTAACATTGCCTAAGTATTCACTACTTCCTAAGACCCAAAAATTAGGTTTGCACTAGCAACTAATTTTTTCCTTTTAGCATTTTCACATTCAAAATCCTATTTATTGTGCAGACCAAATGGCAAGTGAGACAGTTTTTTCTACTAATAAAGTTTTCTTCTAAAGCTGTTAGTATTGAAAAGAACTGTGCCTAGAGCTAAAAAGATGAATGAGACTTTCTGAGAAATATGACAATACTTTCCTGAAAAGTCCAATCCTAATCACTTCCTCAAGTGTTTTCTGTGTTTTCATATTGTCTTCAGCAGCAGATACATGAAATTAAAATAATCCAACCAATCATTGCATAAGAACACACACAGAGTAACACTATTTACACAATCATGTCTGGAAAAGGTTACTTTTTGCATTAGAAGAACATCAGTAATAGGGCACAAACACCAAAATCAGACATTATTCCATGTTAGATTTTAGTCACCAAAGATGAGGTCCACAGCCATTGCTACTGAACTCTACTCAAGGGATGATAACCTTTCCAGTCCACTATAAACCAGGATAGAATCATTTGGGTTTAAAAGCCTTACAGTGCAGTTTACAGCAACAGAGCATAATGCTATGCCTTTACTGAACAACTGGTTAGGGAAAACTTCTAGATGCTGCTTTATTATTTAAACTCTGACAATGTATGTAAAAATATTCACCCATTATGATGTGCAATGTCGCAGTCACCGCGTGCTTAACACCATAGAGCGTATGGGCCAAAATATTAGTAGTACCTGTAAAAGTAAACACAATTTGCTGAAAAAATATGATAGATACAGAATAACAAGAAAAAACCAGCATTTTTAGTTACTGGTTAAAAAAAAGGTTAAAAAGTTACTAGTTAAAAAAAAAAAAAAAGCCTCCCCATAAATTACTTAGTCTCGTTAGCAGCAGAAATCCTTAAGAGTATTAAATTAAAACCTTTAAAACTTCCAGAAGTCTATAAAATCTTCTCTGCAAATTCATTCATATGTGCCATAAAAACAAAGGTGGTTGAAACAAACTTTACAAAAATTGCCTGTTTGGTACCTGTCAAGGCACTTTACCTATGTAAGAAACACAGATATATATGCAAATTTTGCCCTTCTCCTTTAACGTCTAGGTCATAAAATACCATGTATCAGCTGACTTTTAAACATCAATTTATTTTTAAGTCCTGAAGAAGGAACAGTTATGTCTTTCCCAAATGGGTATAAGTTTTAACAGAATTTAAAGTTGATTTTTGTCATCTCTGGCATTTCTTATCCAAGCAGAAGAGCCTGCAGAAAAGTAAAGAACCAGGGCCTGCCACCAAGCAGAATACTGACCTCTTCATATCATTAAGGGATTAATAATTCAATGACAGTTTAATTAAAAGAACAAAAACTATAATAGAAAAATTCAGAACTAAAGTTCCCATAAAGAAATTACGTCACACACGTTTTCAAAAAATTTTCTGGTTGCTTGAATTCTTTAATATGCTACAGAAGCAACAGACAATTCTGGCTGCTAAATTTGCCTTAAATTTAATGGAAGCATTTAAACTTTCAAAAGTAGGACAGAGAGGAGAGAAAAGGGAAATACTATCACATTTCAAACAAGAGGCATTCAATATTTAAATAAACACTTTTAAAGCATCATGTACTAGATTGAAAAATTTTGTTTAGCCCAAAACTCTGCTATCTTTGATGTCATGTTAGTGGTAGAAAAAACCCCACTCTAAATTTGCAAATTTATGATGTACATAATTACAACACTCTAAAGGTATCATTTCATTCTTATTCAGGAATATATCCTTTGATTTTTTTTCAATAATTTCTCAATAAAAAAGTGTAAAATAGCTGAAAATCTCAGTATCTCACAGATCCCCTGTTAAGTCCCTGAAGCATCTTAGTCTCTGAAGGTAATTCAGAACTTCATGGAAAGTTGCTGTAACATCAGAGAGAGGAGCTCTGAGCAGGGCTCTCAGGGTTCCTACTAAGTGAGGTACATCCTCAGTGAGGTAACAGATGTCCAAAAGCTACAACCCCCCCTATATTTGACCTAAAAAGCAATTCTTCACAAAATACTACAGGTATGCACAACACCATTTCCCGTTTGAATGACTTCAGAGGTTTAACTTCTAGATCCAACCTGTTCTGCTCTGCCAGAGAAGCTAGCTAAAGACACAACTCAAAAATACTCAAGTATTTCCTTCAATCAAAATTTTTTACTCCTATCAGCTGTCATGGGTATCTCTCCAAAACAAGGGAAATCACACACACAAGCAGCAGATCATCACAAGTCAGGTTAATCGTGTTTATTTCCTGTACCATGAAACAGGGAAGTTGTTATTCTGAATAAAATATTTAACTTGTCCCTGAACATCAAGTTAATAAAAGAGCACAAGGCAGAATATACTTCTGAAGACCAGGCTTGGTATGTCTTAAAAGTTCAATTCCTCATTTAAGAGTAATTTATCAATATAGATGGCAGCAAGATATCAAATGACCACAGCTGAAGTCAGTACCAATCTTCATAGTGATTTTAATGAGAGTTAAATCTCATTTCTACTTAACAGGATAGGCACAAGTAATTGCATCCCTCTCTTAAATCTGTGGAGCTCATCAACATTTGCAAAAGCAAACAAAGCAAAATACCATCCCTTCAGGACTCCTAGGAAGATAAAACAAGTTCTACGTGTGCTAAAAACAAATACCACATCCACCCTTCTACAAATTGAAAATCTAGAACAAGCAGTCTTGTTACATTCTCTAAAAACCCCTCTTAATACATCCCAAACAGCATTTTTGATCCAAATAATGACTGAATAACGTGTCTCATTAACCAGGTCCTATACAAGCAGGATGGCAGATAACATAACCCAAAACAAACAAGGAAAACCAAAACACACAGTCTAGAAACAATGTGAAAATAAAAATACTACAAGCTTTTCTGATATAAGTGGTGATTCAATAATAACGGTATTAATGCCATTATTCCTCCTCCCAAGCAATCTTCCCTGTGTAAGATCAAGCTATTATTTACCAATAATAAGATGGTTCCCCTGAACATTATCATATCACTACAGAGACTAACTTTGATGCCCTTGTCTGGCTTGCACCCCTCACACATTATTAACACATTTTCAGTTCTCACTCCAGCTACTCAATTTACTATGATAAGGTTTCATCCATACAATTCAAGCATTTTTGTCACCTGCATTTTTTTGAACAGAAACAAAGAAGGTTTTACTACTCAAAAAATATAATTCTGTTCAAAATATCAACCCATTTTCCTGACATTACAAACAACTTCCTACAACCTCCTTCCTATGAGATGTGCAATAAGCATCACAGTAAGGACAAAGTATCTGCGGGTCATGTAAAGCATGACTGATGAAGGTACCAAACAGAAATTGTAGAGAAAAAAATTGTCCTTGGAAGTGCAAGCACTTCTGCAGTACAATTAACTTAATTAACCAGACGACATGAATATTCATAAGGCTGTTAATGTCTCCCCCATCCAAACAGATAAATGTGATGTAATGACTTCCTAGTCAAGCATAGCTAAAATTCCGTTGAAAACTGCACCAACATTTTGGTTCTTTGCCTGAAATATCACAGAAATTAACACTCCCTCAGTAATATTTTATTTTCTGAATTAATTGGAAATCATGAATTTATTTAAATGAATCATTTCAGACCAAAACGTTCACAGCCATCAGATATAGATTGTCTCTTGTTCTGTAACAACTGGATAGCTTTTTTAATGTCCTTCCAGTTCCCCCCTCCCTTTCTCCATTTCCCCCTCTGTACAATTTCTTAGCAGTAGTTCCCATAGCAACAAACAGTCTTGCTAATGGCCAACAGTACAACTGCAGGCTTCCCCACATCTCATCTATTTGATTTGGACCAGAATAAGGCAGCTCAGTAGAGTATTTTAGTAAGGACACACTCCCCTCTGAACCTTTCTCTTCAGGAGGTAAACTGCTTCAAGAGCATCTCCTTCCCATCAAGTTGACTGAAAGTTCAAAATGCTGTCTTAACTACTTATAACAGAGGCTAAAACTAGATTTTTAAGCCACTCACATAATGCTATCCTGTAATGCAGTTGCTGTTTCTACTCAGCTGGGGAATCCTATTATTTCTGTACAATGGATTTCTGGTGGCAAAAAAAAATTAATTGACCATTGATTTCCATCTTCATGAGAAGAAGTACCATACTTATTTGTTTCCTAACTGACTACCTCTTGGATTATCAGCAATATGGAAATAAAATAAACAATAGATTATTTTTAAGAACTTATTAAGGAGTTTCTCACAATATAATTTAAGAAATTCTTCTCATCCTTTTGTAACAAGCTGTACAGCATCCTTTTGGGTTTACAGGTCCTTTTTGATCATGACATATTTGTCTTAAACTGAAGAGAGTAAGCACTAATGATGAAGCACAGTGACCTAAGCACAACATGAAGTCAAGTGCTGGAGAGATTCTCAACACCATCAAGATATTCACAGGAACTGAACCGTGATTCACATCACTGAAGTGATGGCCCAACTGCTGTACTCAAACTCATTAGCTTTATGTATTTGAGATTGCCACCTCTTTTACAAATACATTTCCAAGGGGTTTTTAACTTGGAAAAAAGCTAATGTAATGTCACACTTTTACAAGCAACTAGTCCCTGTCTTCATCTTGCTTTTTGTAAGTGCAAACCAAGTCAAAGCACTTAAAATCTTGCTTGCTGAGTTCAAAGTGACTTGCTCCAATTTTTTTGTAGAAAACAAAACAGCGATTTCCTGTTCAACTGGCTGCAGGAATTTTTTCCTTACTAGTTAGAAGCATCTGAGAAACTACATCAAGTAGTTCACATCAAACATCCACAGCAGAGAGTAGTGTCCATGCAAGAATGCCCCTTCTCTTTTCAAGGGAAGCGATTCATATACCCAGCCAGAATCAACCCTTACTGTACTGATCTGTGCTGATTTTGGCTGGGGTAGAGTTCACTTTCTTTCCAGTGGCTACTATGAGACTGTGTTTTGGATTTGTGCTGAACACAGGGTTGATAAAATAGTGATGGGATTTTTTACTGCTGCAAGAGCCAAGGCCTTTTCTGTTTTCCATACTGCCATGATGGCAAGGATGTTGGGGGTGCATGAGAGGCTGGGAGAAGACACAGCCAGGACAAGTGACTCAACCATATGACATTATGCTCAGTATATAAAGTGGAGGAAAGAAGCAGGAAGTGTGGGATGTTTGGAATGATGGCATTTGTCTTCCCAAGTCACTGTTATGAGTGATGGAGCCCTGCTCTCCTGGAGGTGGCTGAACCACTGCCTGCCCATGGGAAGCAGTGAATTAATTCATTGTTTTGCTCTGCTTATATGCACAGCTTTTGCTTTACCTACTAAACAGTCTATACCTCAATCCATGAGTTTTCCAATTCTCTCCCTGATCCTGCTGGTGGGCAAGTGAGTGAGTGGCTGTGTGGGGTTTGGCTGCTGGCTGTGGTTAAACCTCAACACAGTTCCAGCTAAAGCCTTCCTGCCTGGGCCAAGTTATACTCCAATAAGGGCAAATACAAAAAGTGTGAGGAGAAGGGACACACAATCCCCCCCAAACCAACCAACCAAAACCACACCACAAGATTCAAGTAAAAGGTAGCAAAGAAGCAAAAGGATTTTTAAAGAGAGAGAGAGATATTTTCAGGTCTGTAAGAGTAAAGAAAAGAAAAAGTAGTTTTGTTAGCATATGTTTTTTTTAACATAATCCATAAAATGTTTTTCTGGGACACCATGTTAAAATAGACCCTAAGCATGAATCCAAGAGAGAACTCTGCCAAGAAAACAGGAGAGATGCAAGAAAGGAAGATCTAGAAAACAAAGTTTCGTAGGGTATCATTTCTCTCAGGAAATAAGGGCAAAACTTGATCTTTACATGAATCAGCTGGAAATTATTTTAGTTTTATTCTTCCTCAGCTTCTTCCTTCAGGCAAAGAGCTCATCTGTGCCATTGCTATAAATTATCATTACAATTTAAAATCCAGTCATTTGTAATCAATCTAAATCACTAATTTAGGACATTTATTCCCTTAAGTAACTGGAGCTTTAGCATCAAGAACTGCCTTCAGTAGCCAAAACTGTAAAACACACCAGGGGGACTTAAAACAGATGACTAACAAAATGTAACAGTACCTTTTATTCTCACCTGCTGGTATTACTCCGAGAGGAACCAGTGCTCTAACAGGGTTTGATACATAATCTGTGTCTTTTCCAGCATCTATCTGGGCTCTAAGCAGGAGACCATGAGCAACTTCACTGACAGATCCATCTCCACCAACACAAACTACCCTATTACAAAACAAAAAATACACAGTTCAAAATAAACTCTTTCATAGCCGAGCAAACAAGTGGAAGGCAGCGACCACACACCATATACATAATGATATTTCAAATAGCTAAAATTATTCTTTCAGAACAAGCTCAGGCTTCGTTGTCAGATCAGTGAATGTTACCTCATGAGATATAAGCACTCTTATTTCTGCTTTCAGTCTGAATAGGAGTAAATATATTTAACAACTTACAAAATTCTTCTTACCTTATCACACATTATGGTCGTAGACTGATCAGATGGAAGAACCAAACACAAGCTTAAGTGCCTCAATGAGAAAGCTCTTCATTTTTCAATGCTGACCCACACAATCATTCCAATGCCTTTTAATTGCCCTTATAATACCAACTCACCAAATATTACAATAAAATAAAAAAATACTTGAAAACAGCTATTTTCACACACTATGTAGGCAGTTGAGGGATTTAGGAAGGTATAAAATCCTAGTGCCAGCAATCCTTTGCACGAAGGTACTTAATCACTGCTTCTGGAGCACATAATTAAACTCCCACCTGCTGTGGCTATAGAGAGGAATGCATTTGTCTGTAAAAGCTCTGTTACAGCAAACCTTTTTTTTTCCCCCCCTTGTTTTGTTTATTTAAATAGCTATTACAGTGATTCTCCAAATTATTAAACACATCTTAATGATAAAAATAGTAATAATACATTTCAAGCATTTATAATATAAATGTCAGAATCACTTTAGGAGGAACTCAAAATATATTTTTTTGTTGTGTATCTATATGAATGCAGCTGTGCAATTATATCCAATAATTCAACCAGATAAAACTAGTAAGGTCTTGAAAAGAAAATACTCATTATGTTATTACATGTTTTAATTCAATTACCTCACCTCCCTTACATTCTTTCTTCAGTTCCTATTATTATTTCCAAGGTGGTTTTTAATTTCTGTGAAGCACATTTTCTTCCTCCTTAATCTGGAGTCATTACCTGTCTTTTGACTCCTTTTTTGTTTATTCCTAGGCTTTAAAGGTTCTTCCAAAGCAGCAAAAACATTTAATTTTTGAAGTCTGACAAAATATACACATGGAAGGACTTATCTGATTGTCCTCTGGCTATTAAAACTTAGAAAATCAGACATATTTTGTTCTGATTTTGGAAAACTGTGTTTGTTGTAAATAAAGTGTCCAAGGAGTAACAAAAATACTGCTAATTTTTATTTTATTATTTTAGTATCAAGAGTTACCCTTTTGGTTGGAAATAAAGATACCATCAGGGACCTGGGATTCCAAAGCTAATCAGCGAGAACCTGCTATGCATGAGTAGAAAGTTTCAAGCAAACAGACTTCACTTAGACCACAAAGAAGGCTTCTTAGAGAGGAAGAAACGTCTATCTAACCATCAGACACAACTTTCCAAATCAACTATTTAGTAAATTCTGACTTAACCCAGGCTACTCTTAATATCCTTAATGCCTTAGGTTCCAGGTTGGGGAAGAAATACATGCACGTACATTGCCTCTTTCTCTCACTGTACAAACAGGAAAAGGCAGCTGCAATGGCAGCACCACAAATACACTCTATTTGTTACCAAGGCTCAGCCACAAGACAGGGGTAACAAACACACTGCCACGTTGACAAAGTGCCAAAATTTTCAGTGTCCCTAAAAAAAAAAAGTGGGTAGCAAAAAAGGTGAAATATATAAGGCATATGACATGCCAACGGTCTCTGCAAAATAGGGTGGTAACTGGAGTAATCAGAGAAAAGAAATTATACATACAAACAACTTTGACAAAAAAATTACACATAGGAGTGTGCTGTTACAGAAAGCACTGAAATATGAACTGTCAATTTACTACTGCAAATAGTAAGCTTCAATTTACTTCATATTCTGTTTTAACACGTAAGGAACCATAACTCTTAGAGAAAAAAATTCAAGTGTTTGATTTTGAAATTGCATGTCTCTATACTGCTTACCTACTATAATGAACAATAAAAAAAAAAAAATACTTGTCTTACCCTTTCTATATTTCCACTCGAATTAGCTTTCTATCCATCTGAAGTAAGCAACACTTGGCAAACACAAGCTGAGTTAAGAGTAGCAGATTAATGCACACAAGCACAGCCTTCAGTCCACACCTAACTCGCCTCCAGTTGCTTCCAAGCTTGGGCAGAGCATGTAAGGTGTATGTGCAGAAACAGCACAAAAACTACCTTACCTCTTACCACAACACACCGTGCCTCAGAAATCCTAGCATCGTATTGACCTAAGGGTTATATTCTTCCAGCTTCTTCTGCTCCTGTTTGCCCTCAGATGTGTCTTACAGGGGAGCTACTCCAGTGACTCTACCCAAAGATGAAACAATTCAAATACACCTCAGTACAGAAGATGTTTGTGAAAAAACATATAATTTTTTCTTCTTTGTCTTCATATTCTTGCAAATACAGAGATGGCAATTTTCATGAAGCTCATTTCAGAAAGGTTTATGCCTATTTACCATTATTTATGAATCTAAAATACATATCTGTTGTCAGTAATTTTTAAACACCAAAGCATTTAATGAGAACTGATTTTATCAGCTTTCATAGATATGAGAAACAGAATGACTCATGAAATGCCTACTAGCACAGTTTTGATTGGAATACAAATAAAACAGTAACGTGACAAGGTTTACTAACATTCACAGTCACTTACCCATCAAATGCCTGGAGTTCACATTCTTTAAGTACCGAGAGAGCATGTCCTTCATATTCAGTTACTGCAGAAAATATTAATTATCAGCAGATCAGATAATTTTAAAGAGTTTTAAATTATTTTGCCTTCATAACATAAGGAACACACAGTAATTCAATTCATTTTATTTTTTAAAATCATTAATGTTTTAAAAAGTACATGAGGTTTTATTTTACATCAAAAGGAGAAGACATTAAAACTCAGCTGCCATCAGACACGTGGTTATTTAGTGCATTTAAATTCTGATAATTTAAGATGTTTGTTGCATCAAAATGCAAGTTTTAGCATTGACACAGTTGGTAAACTTCAGGAAAATAAGCATATCCTCAGTAAAGACTGAATTATTTCAGGATCAATCAAATTTAATTGCCTTTGTGTTAGGATATGCAAATTGCTAAATCAAAAATATGAGGAGTTAAACACAGAAATATGAAATCAAGCCAAATACCAGTGACAAGAGAATATAACACACAGAGGAAGGTGGCACAAGTATACACCAGAGTTCATAGCCTCTGGAGGAAATGAATCTGTCACTCTACATTGATGTCTCTGTGTTTGCTGATACCCTATATAGCACTGTAAATGCCAGTGAAGACAGGATAAACTGGCATACTACAGATGGCACAAAGCATCATAACTACATTTAGCATTTTCTAGGGCAGCTTTGCCAGAAGAGACAGCCCAGCTGCAGCCACCCATCAAAGATTTTTGCTGACTGACATGACACTTGCAGATGGATTTTTTGTGTAAGAATGTGCATCATTATATGCAAAATTACATTAATCTTTCATGCTTGTCTGTCCCTAGTGCTTGCATAGTTCAAGGCTTTTCTCCAGTGTTTCTAAACACCATTAAAATTATTAGTCTTGGTGTCTAAAACAATCATTCCGTATCTGTACCTATTCTAACAGTATTTCTACAGACTATTCACATGCTGCTTACAAGAACTGAAAATACCCCTCTCTCTCCCTATGTATACATACACACAAGCATGCTTCTATATATAGTGAGTGTACAGATCTTTATTCCAAAAAAATAAAAAGGAAAACAAAATCAAACCAAAAGTGATAAAATGTTTACACTCCACACTAAATTGTGTATACAGACACACACACACATATTGCATATAACCTCAAAATCCCCCAACCAGTATTAGCAAAGTTCTAGTGCTTAGTGGTTTGAACATTTGTAATTAAAACCTAGAGTTATTTTGATTATATCAAAGGCAGAGAATTATCATTTTGCTGCAGAAATGCCTACCACTACAACAACTTTTGGGAATTATTGACAGCAATTACTTTCATGTAGGGCCTCTTTGGAAGATCAAAGCACAATATTTAAGCTACCATATTCAGTTTTGCATTACCAATAGGAACTATGCTTTTATCAATTCCTGTAGACTGTGCAAGAAGTGACCAATAAAACTGCACATCATGCAAAAAGGCAGAAAGGTTCAAGTATCTTACCATTGCTTAGCTGTGAAAGAAATTCTTCCTATGAGAACATACAGTTGGTTACCAGGTTACATGCCTTTTTAAATGAACATGATGACATTTAGAAAGTTATGAGTACAGTCTAATTAAAATGGAACAGTAAATAAGATTTATTTTGCAACAGAAAACATGTTCAGTGCTTTCCTAATGTAAGTAAGTTATGCCTACTATTACAAAATTAATTCACTCAAAGAACAAGGACATGAAAATAAAGAGGGCTCATGTCTACAGAGAAATCAATAAAGGCAGTAAAAATGACTAATGTTAGCCAGGTTGATAGTAACTCCATCCTCTTTGCATCTAATTGCTTAAGTTTGAAAATTACGTACAAAGACTGCTGCAAGGCTTAAGACTGGGAAATTTCAAGAAATTTAAAATTTGATGAGCAAATGACAGAAGTACACAGCACCTATTTTGAAATACTGCAACAAAAAGGCAATGAAAAAATGAGGTTTCCAGGAAAAACTTTGTGAGAACATATAGAAAACCATTCAAGTAGACAAAAACCTTTAAAAAATCCAACACAGATATAAAAAGACTATGTCTAAAAAGTTTTCTGCAGGCTTGACAATCTCCAGAAGGGCATGTACAAATCATTCTGATAGCTGGAAAAGAAGCTAAATGTTTGAATATTTGGCCCCGTTCCAATTTGGGGGAAAAAACCCAAACAAACAAAAACCCCCTACACAGTATATTTTTGACAAGAGGAAAAAGCTTCTTTCATCATTTGAGAAGGAACAAGATTTCATATTTGGTAAAACTTATACAAATATTATTTAATTATTTTTCAAGCACTTCTAATCGCAAAATTGAGAAAGCTTTTCTTTTTCAAGGACATCATGTTCTTAAGTTTGAAGTAACAGAATTCTGAAGGAAGGACACCAATGTTGAACCAGATTTGAACAGTCACACATACCCCAAAACATTTTAACACCCTTTCTCACATAGTGAGCAAGAACTAAGGGTTCTGCCTCTACACATAGAAAAAGCAACATACAATTAGTACAACACTTCAAAACACAGAATGCTTTCCTATGACACCTCAAAATGTTAGCACTCATGTCACAGACTAAATTCAACAGGATTAGAACTGCTAATGATAACTTTTTTTTCATCCAGGGTCAACATCAGTTAATCTGTTATTATTTACTGCACAGTAAGTTTAAACCAATGTTATTTATCCAATTCTCAAACACTCTTCTTCCCTTTGTGATTCTGCCCTAAAAACAGGCAGCCTTACTTTTGCCTAAATGGTAGTTTGTAATTGTGCATAAACAGAAGCAAAAGACTGAAAACTAGGAAGACAACTGAGACAAGCTATGATTCTGTCAGGGTTTCTTTCACTTATTTATTTATTTATTATGTGTAAAATTTTGCAAGATACTACTTTATTTTTAAAATATTGGTTCCAATTATCTCTATTTGTCAATATTTGCAGGTATCTCAACAGTGGAGTGAGTTCTTGTTGAACTGAATTTTTGGAAGGGTCCATGGCAGACATATCCCTACTGCAGCACAAAAGATTGCCAAATTCTTAAAAGAATGCATAAAGGTCAGATTTTAACTATTGTTTAGCCTTAGGTACAGTTAAAAGTCCTGTTTCAGTTTTAATTTGCTAATTCCCACTTTCTAGTGCAGTAAGCACTTCAGAGATTTGTTTACTGCATGTAACCAAAATAACCCAAAAATCAACAAAATCAACATAATCCACTCTATAAGGCCTTTGGTTACTTTTACTGAAATTAATACAGCTCTAGTGCATAAAGTAATTTGGTAAATACAAACAAACAAAAAAACCTACCAAATTTGAAGATAATTTGAAAAAGTAAATGTTACTTCAGAACTCACTTATTTACATACATGCCTTTTGATTGCTTTATGTCCTTGAGTAGGAGACAATACTTCCACTCCAGACTTCTAAATACATAAGAAGTTTATTCCAAGAGAAGTTACAATGAAGAATAAGATCTGGCAAGCCTGATCACTGAGGAAGCAACAGTCAGCTACCACTGCACAAGACTGCAAGAGGAGAGCTCTGTCTTTCAGCACTCCACTGGCAACCTTTGTCAACCTGCAAGTCTTGCATTGTGTATGCACTGGAAGCCACTTCACAGGTTCAAATTTGCTGTAAGGTTTTTGTGTACAATGAATTTTAAGCTTTAAATGTGTGCACGTGGAAAAGTATAAATGTAAACTATCTTCAGTGTAAAAAATGTACAAAAGCCTTCACAATTTCAGTATCTAATACACCTTTGTAAACCACCAGTTATCTAAATATTGGCCATATTCCAAAAAAGCAGGGACAGCAAGATACACATTCCAGCTTCACAACATCCAAAATAATTATGGGAGGAAAAACCCCGCTCAATTTACTTGAAATAAAGCACTCAGTTTTATTATAAGATGGTACCAAAGGACAGGGTTTTCACTCAGCACCCACCACCACCACCTTTTTATTAAATGCACAGTTCCTAAGTATTTAGTTCTCTACTAGCATTGAAAACTGTAATGCAGTTTTCTCATTTTGCCTGTAGGAGGAGTGTTAGGCAGCTAATAAGCACAATAGTATTTCAACACTGCCAAAAAACCCTTATTTAAAGGATAAGCCATTAAGCATTTTTCTGGCTAAACCCAGAAGTTTACTTTCAAAATTTAAAATAGTAATAATTAAAAAAATAAGCTTTACACTGTTTCTATTCAATTAGGAAAAACGTTTTTAAACACACTACAAATTACGTTCATAGCTTACATTAAACTTTTTTTTTTTTTAAATATCGTGACTAAACAAGGCTAAGTTCAATTTCTAAGACAACAGCATTATTATTAATCTGTTCACACCACCATCCATGCCTTGCAGGTGAAAAATATGTCTGTGAGAATCAAAACTTATACAAAGTTGCTGGCAGTCCCTTCTCAGTTAAGGGATGCTATCCCTACAGAAGGATTATCCCTACAGAATTCTAACACAGACAATCTTTTTCACATTTATTTTAATATGCCTTTAATCAAGTGATTTTACTTTAAATTGTGGCCTAAATAATTAAAAACCAAAGATACAGGTAATAAAATTAGCAAGATAAATCCCATGTACAAACACTTATTGCATTATTCTATCTTCATGCCTAAATTTTCTAAATTTTCAGATTTCCTCAGAATAATTTCTGGCCTGCAACCAGAACTAGTCATCATTTAATGAGAAGTTTAAAAAACAACTGCAGAATGAGCCCTCTGTCTTATAATTTATTTAAGTGGGGACTAATTTTTTCAAGTCAATTACAACAGACATAGGAAAAAAACTTTTTGGTTTTAAAATGTCTTGCACCAGAATTTATATTTCACATGAATGTGAAATGCATAATCAAAAAATAGTAATGTATTAAAGGTAAATGTAATACTAGGGATTAGAAATTGTGAACAGGAAATTCTCTGTAAATTTAGGTGGTTTGGGGGACCAAATTTGATGCAGTGCAAGTTTTGGTCTGTTCATAGAAGGGAGCAGAATAATGATCAGATCACTAATATTTTACTGGCTTAAGAAAACTCATTATTTCCCTGTTCAGTTTCTTATAAAAAGTCAGTCAAACAAAACAGCCAAAGGGCAATTTCAGGACATAAAGCAGAACTCTGGCACAAATTGGGGCCTTAAATCCAAACCTGCTATCGGGAACCCATTGTTGAGCAGAAGGCAGCATCACTACAATATTACAGTTGTACCTTTGCATTACCCAGACAAGTCATGCCCATGTGCCTCGTGAGAACTGCCCTTGTCATCACAGAACTTAATCACTCAGGCTTCCCTGAAACTGAGTCAGAACCCAGAAATACTGTGTCCTTCAGATTAGCCCCTCTTATATGTCAGGCCAACAGAAGTTCTCCAAAGAGAATAGTTAAGGTCATGTGTTTGTCAGAATGCAGGAACAACTCTTAGCAAGCTATATAAGACTGTCAGATATTAAATGCTTGTTTGTTTATAGAGAATGCTTACTTTAAAATAATTATGAATTACTAGTATTGATTGCTATTCATGAAAAATACTCAATAAACAGAACTACAAAACTGCTTTTTGACTCGAGTTTTGAATGCACTACTTGCAGGCAAAGCCAATAAGGATTAGCAGTAAATTTTAATTGTCTTGTATGTTTAAGAACTAGTTTCACAAAGGATTAAGTATGCTTTTGAAGCAACTTACCAGTGACATCAGTTTTTATGTCAGCAAGCTTAAAAAGAGGTGCAACTTGTTCATAATAAACATGAGTGGCTTCTCTTTTGTGGCTGCTTGGATTAACAAACACTTTTAAGGTTTTTGGTCTGTTTCGAAAGCCTTGAAAGGAAAACACAAAACATTGAAGATTACACACAGCCCAACTATTTCTACAGCTTAAATGAATTTTAGTATTAGAACCATTATAATACTTGAACAGGACAAGTAAATTATAGCAAAAAAATTTTCAGTTTCTTCTTGGATGTGAACTAGTTATCTCTTAATTACAGTGCTAATTACTTTTGTGTGTACAGCTAATAAACAGCTGAAGGAACCAGAAAAAAAATTTATATCATAACCTTGTTAAATCCTGATACAGGAACAGAAGGAATATGAAGAAGTTCTAAGTTTGGGCAACAAAAAGAAAAGAAACCCAAACACCAAAACATATCCTTGTTGGAATTTAATATGACACCCTCCCAGTAGGCACATGAAAAAAAACACCCAGTAAAACTGATACTACAATACAACACTTTTGTTTTCTGAGAGTGAAAATCAAACAGTGTAAATAAAATTCCCTCACCTTGAAGGAGGTCCAAAGAAATAGAAAGAAATATAAAAGTTGGCAATTTTATTCAGAAATCTGAGAATTATTGTTCATTTTGTTTTTTAAGCATTTCAACCTTTGAAGTAATGAACTCCAAATAAACAGCACTGAGAAATACTGCTAGACAAGCTGTACCTTATCTTGCACATTCATCTCATGAAGTAGTTTTATTCTTTGAAATTTGGCATTTTGTTGAATAGTAAATAACTCGTACTAAACAAATAGCATTACAAATGCCAAGTTCTCCTCTCTAGAATTCCTAAAGTTTCCATGGTTCAGTGAGGCTGCTTTTTTTCAAAAAGCAAGCAGTAGCATGCAATACTGCTGTTCTTTTGGTAGTTGTTTAAAATATATGATTTGAACAATTCTAGTTCTTATTTTAGGATCAGGTGAGATTATCACTTTCTTAGCCAAATAAAAGCTAGAATATCTGGCAAGTGTACATCTTTCAATATTCAAGAACAAAATTAGTAGTAGGCCATAACTCCAAAAGGAGCCAAGCATGAAAGCACATTTTCCTGCCCCATGAAGAGTTTTATTTCAATTTTTGAAGCCATGTGTACCTTCAGAGTGTCAGCTGGGACTTTTGGAAGCTCCTTCCACTTACTTTCCCTCCACAATTGAACAGGAATGATTCTTCAAAAAAATTAGAGCTAAATACTATTTCATCATTAAAGGTGAAAGCTCTTCCTTAAGATCAAAACATAACAATTATAAAAAATCCCATAGATTATTTTTTCATTTATTTAAACACATCAAATAATCCGAAATGAAAACTAGTACTTTATCCAGTTTGTGTTAGCAAATCTAGACGATTTCTTAAAGATACTGAAGGAAATTACTGGATGAGTTTGCTGCTATAAATCCAAATGCATACTTAAAAAAATGTTATAACTACAATTATGTCAAAATGTTACACATAGTGATGAGTCACTGCACAGCAAACTAATCCTGAGGAATCCTTAATGTCCTGCATGTCTTAGTACCTATATCTAAAAGTATCTCCTTCAAAAAGGAGGGGAAAGAAAATGGAAAGAAAAGGAATTTGATGAGGACTTCAGATGTGTTGGAGGGCAGGGCTGCTGTTCACAAGGGCCTTGATTAAGTAGAAGAAAGGTCTGACAAAGCCTGAAGATGTTCAGTAAAGACAAACACACAGTTCAGCACCTGGTCTGGCAAAACCCTGTGAGTGCGGGGTTGGGGAGGGACCGACCACGCAGCGCCTCTTGAGAGACAATCGGCAGCTCCTGACGCACAACGAGCTGAACACAAGTAAGCAGCGTGCCCTTGATGCCATGAAGTCTGAGTGCTTACTGGGTTGCAGTAAAAAGAGAACACCCAGCAGTCCAAAGGATATCACTATGCCCTTGTTTTCAACATCTTCTGAGCCTGAAGTGCAAAAACTGCATCCACTTTCAGGGCCCCCAGCACAAGACTGAAGAAGTCGAGTTCAACGGAGAATTGTGACTACAACAGGGGCTGAAAAAGGTCACAGACAAGAGTCCACAGTAGCTGACTTGTACAGCCTTAAGAGCAGAATCTACCTAAATGCTTGCCTTAAGTATCTACTGCAGGAGTAACAAAGACCATCAAGCCAGACCCCTTGAAGGGACAAAAAGGCAATGGACACAAGTTGCACACGGAATATTCCAGTGTGAAATAAAGAACAACACTCTTCACAATGAGGGCAGCTATGCCATGGATGCCATTGTCCATCCTTAGAGATCTTCAAAACTTACCTAGACATGGCTTCTTAGCAACCTGATCTCCAGTAGAAGCTCACCTGCCCTGAGAACTAGAACAGATTATCTCCAGAGGTCCACTCCAACCTAAATTACTCCTGATTCTCTGGAAACAGAAACAAGCACTGCAGGTATGTACTTCAGTGCAATTTCTAATCACAGGAGTTACAACAAAAACAAGGAAGACCACAGAAAAGTTCCCAAGAACTATTAATATATAAAAATCATCATCATAAAGATATTATAATAATGTCTTAATTGAAATACGCTATCCAGTATTATTGCAGTCTTTTAGAAGCTATAAAAATATTAAGACCAAAAATCATTTCTGTGACTTGATAATTTGCCTAAAGTATCAGTAGAAATCAAATTGAAAACTACTGATTTAAAGAGACTCCTGATTTAAAAGAGAAAAGATTTAGCCACAATCATAAATGTGCTGTCATGCTTTTTATCTTCTTTACAGGAACTCCTACCTGTGACAGCTGGTCCTAAATGCTCAACCCCCACCAAACCCAGAGTCACAAAATTGTAAGAACTGACTTCAGAGTCACTGATTTCTAAGTATACCTTTAAACTTAAAAAACCCCACCAAACCCATATAAATTAATATAAGACACAAAGCAGAGGGAATAGGATAGTTTATAGCATTAGAGAAAGGTGATGAAGTGTCATAAATTGTTGCCCAGACAGCAAAAGTCACAACACTGCTAAACAGCCATTAGGAGAAAACTGAAGGGAAAAAAGCAAACATCGCTACTCACTTCCATGTTTTTGAGTTTTAGGTGTACAAATTTAAGCCCTGGGTAGCAATACACATGTTTAAAAGAAATCCTAATTATGGGGAAAAAATAAAGGTTTTTCAACTGTTGAAAAAAAATTCTAGATTTTTAAGGAAACAGTTGAACTTCATTTTTTTAAAACAAAAATTTATTTATTAAATGATTCTAAATCAGAAATTGTATTTATGATTATGTATATTAGGCTATTTCTGAAAACTAGATCAGATTTGACACATAAATCCTAGTGAGATTTTTAAGAACCAAATGAATTCACAGGGTGAAAGTACTGGAATATTCTCTTTATGACTACTTTAATATCAATTTACTTTTTTGGAGAGGTAAAATATTTCATTTACAGAAACAGGTATCATAAAGAAGGCTTTTGAGCAGAGCTGGTACACTTCTGATGTGGATTTGTCTGTGCCAAATAATTGCCAACTGACGTGAAAGGATGATCGTGACAAAAATAACTACTTTATCATTCCCAGCGTGCACTGGGCATGTTATAAGACACCAAACAACCGAGTTTAATGAAAAAATGTCCAGTATCAAAGATTAAACTTTCAGACAACATTACTGTGAAACTTCCTTAAAAGTATTTTTAAATGATAATCTTTTAATTGTCTTTAAACAACGTCTCTATGAATGAATCAATGTCATTGACTACAGCGTGCAACTGATTCCAGTCTGCCAGCCTTTTGGTGCTCTCCTAACTGGTATTCTGTTATTGTTTTCTGGGGCTGCTCCGTTTGAAATGAACCAGCAGCCTAAAGCAGGAAGGCCAACTGTTCCTCTAGTACTAACAAATGTGCTAATATGCACTAGTTTAAACTTGATCTATCAAGTGAATCAGTGAACCATGAAGGGTGGTGGGTCAATCAGGGTGTTCTGAAAACAAAGGCTCATAGGGCAGCAGCGACGCTGTGCTCAGACATACATCTGTGCTGCTTTCAGTCCTCAGCTTTATGAAAATGGGTTTATGTTACAAAAGTTAAGAGCCTGGAATCATGTCATTACTGCCTACATTTATAAATACTTTATACCACATTAGGAATATTATACATGAGAAAAACTAATAACATGAGACGAATTTGTTAATGTAACTATGGAGATACCACTGTTAATATTAACTAACCAAAGTTAATGTTTAACATTAATGGTTTAATTAAAACTTCATGCATGAAGTTTCAGGCATTCATATCAAATCCCAGTATGATACTACAGAATAGTAGATAAAAATAAAAAAGTATTTTATGCCTTTTTTGCTACTTTATCATTTATTCTTAACCACATTTACTGTCTTCTGTTAGTTTACAGATTTTTTAAGCACAACACTTTCAAAACAACTCTTAATGAAAATATGTGTTATTCTGTTAAAAAAAGTATTTCCAAAAAAAACGGATGAGCATTGACAACTGAGAATTTTCTCTCCCTTCTGAACCTGCCTTAACCCTTTAAAACCCTTTAAAAACCCTTAACCCTTTAAAAAACACTGGGCACAGAGAATTTTAGATTAAACATTCTACTGACACAGTATGTCCCCCCAGTGTACCTGCCTCTAAGTCCTGTACAAAAAGATGTGACGTGTAAATGGAAATCATTGAGAGCCAGGTGTGTAACAGGACTGACAGGAGATCAACAGCACATTAGAATCTGTTTAGGCTGCTCTTTGGGGCCTTCCAGGAGCCAGTCCAGAACCAATGTTCCACAGGGGCATTAAGGTGGCACCTTACATATTAAGATGGTTACCTGACATCAGTTTAACAAATACATGGTGTACAGAAGATCAGTTTTCAGGAACACCACACCACTGAGCAAGCCCTTCATACCCAGCTGGCACACACTTGAACAGCGGCAACATTAGGCAGAAAATAAAACTTATTTAAAAGTGGGAAGATGGTGGTACATATATTTTGTTACCCTGTCAAACACATACAAAAAAACCCCATAATAGCAGTCACTGTAACAAAATTCTAAACAATTATATCTCTTTGTTTGCTCACTTCTATGATGACAGGCTTCATAAAAAATTATAGCCTAGTTAAACTTTAAATTGAATTACTTTGAACACAAAGTCAAATCAACAGAGGACACTTGCTATGAAGAGAGTAAGAAAGAACAGGGAAAAAACATGTATGAAACATTCATGCCAGACAAATCACACAGTAAAAGAGAAATTGTGTACATGAAATTTCAGGAAAAAAATGAAATCTTCATTAAAAGATCGGAAATCTTCATTAGAAACCTCCAGATAAAACTCTAGCTCATATCATCACTGATAAACTTTATATTGTTGTTCCTTAATTGATGTATATGCATAAAAATATTAAAAAAATCTTGCCAAGGAGTAAGGTAAACAAACAGAAATTGCATTTATCTTCAGAGGAAACACCGGTCAGTCACATGTACACTCATTTGTCAGAATGTCAAAGTATTGCTGACAGACATACCCAAATATATGTATGTTCTGCTTTGGTAAATCACCTCCTTTTCATTTGTTCCAGCCCAGAAACAATACAAAAACCCTTCAAGTAAATAATGCAGCGGTTAATGAAAATTTACTTTGCGATCAGATAGATTGGGGGAAGGGAGCAGGGCAGTACACTAAAATTTTGACTATTTTAAAAGGATAAAACCAAAAGGAGACACTTTGAGTTCATTAACAAAGATGTCTCCAACACTATTACAAAAGGGAAAAAAAAGCTGCAGCAAAAACTATGAAAATTCATCGCTGTTTCACACAGAGATATCAATGTGCCTATTGAGATTTCAGTTACCGAGGAATCAGCAGAACTCAACTGCATTGTATACTTTTAGTCCAGACCTAAATCCTATTGGGAACTTCCTACCAACGTTTGGTACATTTTAATTCAGAAGACTTTTTTTCTGAATTATATCATAACTATACCATCACTGTTTGAATTACTGATAATGGGCCTCTGCCACACTGAATGCATAAATATTGTTGGGTTTTTTGGTGATTTTAGTAATAGGAAGGCAGTCTGACTATCTAGCCAGAATGTAAGAGTATGAAAATAAATACTTTATTGTAATTATAGAACTTAGAATAATATACACATTAGAGAATTATATTGGGGGGGGGAGTATCTGATTGGTTTTTTCCCCTCCGAGTCTCATTATTCCTGGTAAGTAGAAAAAAAAAATGTACTGATCGGATATTTAAAAAAAAAAAAAAAATCAGCACAAGGTTTGAGCTTCTGGAGAAAGAACGAAGCTGAAGGAAGAACCTGAACCAGCAACATTGCACAGAATACTTTTTTCAGGTTCAGGTGGCTTCCAATTACAAAGCCATAAAACAGAGACTTCACCTTGAGGTCAAGGCAACCTGAGCAGAGATACTGCAGGTTTTTTTCTGTGAACATATGGTATCACTGCTCCTGATAGATGGAGGGTAATCTGGGAACAAAACAGACATTTGCTCCTTATGCAAATGTCCTTGCCTTTATGGGTAGCTGGAGATCTGCAGGAATCTTGGCACTTCTGCAGATTTAGATATTTCATGATAAAGTCTTTCAAAAAGGAAGACTTTTTAATAACATCTTCATTTTAAAAATCCAAAGGATAGTGTAAAGAAACAATGTAAGAATGCACTGTTAATAACTCATGTTGTATCTCTCATATCTGCTTTGACACTTCCAAGTCACTTTAGTAGTACACTGAGTTGTTACTGAAAGTGCTGTTACAAACACTACAGATGTACAAGATTTGAATTCTGTAATCTGGTTCAGTCTTAACAATTCACCTGGAGTTTTAATAGTCTATTACCAGATGGACTGTTTTTCTTCTGTTCTAAACAAACTCCTTTGCTATAATCTGTAAACAGAGGCATGTTTTGGAGCTAAATCAGAGTTTGGTATGGTGAAGGAAGTGTTTTTTCAGGTTTTTAAATCAAAAGTGTCCTATATTATGTGTTTTTCTAATATGAACTTATAGTAAAAGGCTTGGATTTCTTGTGGGGCCCTTTTCCCTAAATGGTGAATAATTTTTCTTAAATTTGATACACTTCTAGAAAAAAATAAAACTATAATGGGTTAAACAAAGCATTCTGAAATGGGCATTATCCTAGGCAAACACAGAAAGGTATTTTTAAAGTAAAGAATTGCCTCTCATCACTAGCTAGTGTCAATACACTTTGTATCAAATTATACAAGAGTCCTACAGAACCTTAGGAGCACTGCCACCTGTGAATTTATGAAGCTGAGGAAAGTCTCTCCCATTAGTCACTTAAAGAATCTGCAGGTCTCAAGTGGGAGCTCCTAAACAGTCACCAAAAAATCCTTGAAGAGTTCCCAGAACTGCAACTACTGTAGTACCATCAGGTGTGATGCAATTTCAAGTGAAAATATCAACAAAATAGTTTATTTGTTTCAGAAACAGATTTCCCAGAAGACTCTTCAATCAGAATAAACTACTTATTTTCAGTATCTTTCAAAACACTTCCAAAAAATAGCATCAATTTGTTTCATTTTTACCGATAGTTAATTATTGTCCCTTCCCTAAATTTTACACTTCACCATGCAAAATTTCAGTAGTAAACATTTGCCAGAAATAACACTCATGTCTTAATTTCCACTGGCAAAATGTTTCTAAGGCTTTGCTCAACCTCATGTATTGCCAATAGAAATAACATCAACCCCAATCAAATGCTTACCGTTCAAAATGTCCTTCAGATGTCTAAACCATGATTGACAATGATCTTCACTTAAGTTATTTAAATGGATAGCACAGTCTGTTAGTTTATTCTCTTCTTTCTTGAAGCATTTAAAAACTGTGATACCCAACAAAGTGCCACCCTTTGTCTGCCCTGCAAAACGACGTCGTTTCAGTTTTACTGAAAATACATCCTTCATTTCAATAATCTCCTCTTGAGCCTGTAAAACCATACTGGAATCATCTGTAAGGGGGACAAAAGAAAAGCATTAGCAATGTGATTAGGAGTAACATATAAAAACGATATTATTATTGCTTCATCTCTAGCTTCACTTGTTGCATCTGTTCATGTTTGTATTGAAACTTACTGCATAGCATTTGTCTCAGACATGGGTCTTATATTTTACCAACTTTCTGGTTTTTGTATCCAGCTATACAAATAACACAATATCAAAGAGATTATTTAAGCAGTTTTCTGATGTTTAATAAAATTAATAACACTGCAGACTCTAAGAACAGCAAATGACTTTTTTTTGTATTTGCATTCAAGAAGCAAATTCTTTATTGTATTCTCCTAAATTATAGCAAGCATGGTTGTTGTATACTCCTAAATCATGGATCAGAAATTGTGCTATGACTCAAGCTGACTACATGCTCATCCTATTTTTTCATTTGATACAACCATTGCCTTTTGGGTTTACACTAGAAAAGTATAAGTTAAGTAAAAATGGAGAAATAAATCAAAATTTCATTTTTGAGTTATGAATTTACCTTAGAAGACAAGAAAAACAGTTTCAAAAAAGTTCCTGTGACAGTTCAAGATCCTCACCCCTCGGGGAGATTTGTGTTAGGCTAAGTGAAGGTTTTATTATCTTGGGGTTGTTATATTCATGGACAATGTGGTTGGAGACATTATCACTTCACTTCCAAATGCCTTTTGTAGAGGTATCAACTGAACCACTGTGGTAAGGGCTTCTCCTTTTTCTGCTCTCTTGAGTTGCAAAACACCTGATTCCTCAAAAAAATAAAGTCAAACACACAAACTGAAGGGAAAGTGTTACTGCTCCTGTAGGTATCAGATACTCTGGACACAGAAAGAAAAGTTTCCTCACTTTCTCTGTAATAACAGCAGATCTGACACACTATTCAAAAAAGGTCCCTTTGCAGCTCAAGGCAAGAAATACTAGAAACCAGAAACCTTTCCCAAATCTAGCAAGAGCTCTGTCAACTGGTTTCTCAACAGCAAAAGCCCTAACAGATTGTTTGATGCGCAATTGCTACATGCTGTACTGAAGTGCCAGGAAAAGTCTATTTTAACTGCCATCCTGGGAAAGATGGACAGCACCACCTACTTCATCGTACCACATGAAGCTGAGGGTTTCAGCAAGTCATACTTCTTCTGGGCAGGAAAAAAGACATTGTCAATTCTTGTAACAGTTTTATGCTGGCATTTATCAACATTTATCATTCCTTGAATGAGACTATGCAGTGATCATCCTTCTATCCAGAAATCCTGGAGGACTGCACCTCAGCCATGCCAACACAGCCAAAGCTCAAATCGGTATTACCTCTCCTCACAATTCTCAACCAATTCAATTTTTCCTGTTCCATACCAAATAACCTGCTACAGATGGAAGCATGCCCTTATTATACTTCCCACATATTTTTCCCACCTTGTTATATTTTAACATCATCATTTCTCCGTACATCAGCTACTAAGGTGTAAAATTGCACTGAAATCATTTCATTCCTAGCAGGAATACTGTGACAAGTAAATGTTCGTGTGCACTGAGAATACACAGGAAATTGTAGTGCAAATTTTCAGAAGTTCACAGCAAATAAACAGGAGGAAACTCACCTAACAATTAAAAAAAACCCAAAACCAACACAGATCTTAAAGTACTGTAATGACTGCTGTCGAATTATTTTCTATAGGATACATTGAATGAAATCAGAGAACTGAGGAGGGAATATTGTTCAATTTCATTTGAACTATGATCTTCCATAGTCTCAAAGTAGACATTGTACAAATAAACTTGGTACTAGCATTACCAAAACTAAGATTTTCATTTTTTTCAACTCTGTATTGCTCTTCTAAAACATTTTGGGGTAAATAGTCTTGGTAGGTCTTAAAGGAAAGATTGACTGGTGACACCCCAAATCACTTGCCTAGAAATGCATAGTTTATTATCTTTATTAAAGACTTTTTAATTTTTAAAACAACAACATTTTTGAGGGGTCTGCTTATTTTTTTTTCCAGAAAGTCTTACTGTCAGACATACAGCATACTGAAAATTCCAGCACACAAACTCAATGTTTTAGGAAAATGAGTAAATAAAGACACATGAAATATAACCACAACCATTGTGCAGCAGTAACCGAGCTGCAGATTTATTTCCCCAGACCAATACAAATATTCTCAATTACTTTGCTTTTTAAATACTTTTAAATAAATAATATTTTTAAATAAATAATATTTTGGATTAAGCTATTAGTTTTGCTGAGAATATCACAAAATCTATTATGCCAATGTTATCGATGTGCATCACAGATAAATTACAAACATTAGCCTATTTGTCCTGCACAAGTCAAGTAAAATGAAGGCCTGTTAAAATATATTTTTATTCCCCACTAGCTTTCATAGAATGACATTTAGTCATAAGCCAGACAAGGTCTACCTTTTCTTTTCATGCTACTATTTCAGCCAGTAACTTGTTTTCACATCTTCCTCTTACTGTGTATTTATCAAATTTTTGTGTTGTTCACATGTAGGTTAAAACTTTTGAAATTTAAAATTATACATTCTTAACTAGGCAGCACTACACTTTCAAAACCAGTATCTGACTGGTTGTTTTACTGGAACACATTTCCAGATGCAGGTCAGAGTTAACGTACTAATTGTAGGAATACTGAATCATACAAACCCATCACCCCTAAGTTTTAATTTGTAGAGGAAATGTTGAACTAGCTGGTAGGATTAGGACAGCCAATTGTTATTAAAGTTGTTAAGAAATCTGCATAAAATTCTAGGCATATTCTATAATTTTCATATTCTATGCTTCCTGAAAATAAGATCATTGCAAATACATTAACATTTTATTTAAAAATTCAGATAGAGAATTTATACCTTATAGAGTTATATTTATAAAGTACTTCTACTGTGTGATAACAACCAAGTTTACTTTTAAAATAAAGTGTGTACTGGATTACACACTTCTTTTTAAACTTTGAAAACCCTATCGGTTCGTTAGTATCATATTGGTTATTGCTAGCAGTTTCAGGACATTAAATGTCCTCTCACATTACTTAGAAAGATATTGGGTACCATCTGTTCTTGCAAGAGATTTAAGTATACATCTATTAGATATCATGCTATTTATTTAATTCAGTACCCACTTCCCATTGTTGTATCTTCTGAAAAAAAAAAAAAAAGTCAATTTAATTACAAGGAATAAAGATAATCTCTTCTACCAGGCTGCCCTGTCATCATGAAAGCAGAGAGGGAACCTGTATAAAGTAGGTTACAGGCGTTAGGGAAGAGAAAAACTCACAGCACTTAACATTTAAAAGATCTAACAAAACCAGAATATATGGCACTTAAAAAAAAAATTACTATAAGCCAAGGGCTTGTCTAAATCAATCTCTGCACATCTGTCTGATGTAGAGCGTAAACAGGATTAGAGTTGGATTTATCTGCTTGACGCTAATTGTACTCACAGTTTCTGCACATGTCCACTTTTTTTTTTTTTCTCCAAATACAGCACGAAAAAAGAAAAGCCTGGATAAATGAATTTCTAGGAAGTTTTATGCCCCTATTTATCCTCTCACTAATTTCAAGCAAAGAGACTATCCTACATTTTTCCTAATTATGGTAGTCCAAAGTCTTATTAAAAAAAAAAATTATGTCTAAGTCAACCATACCAAGCTAAATCAAAAGATGAGGAACTAATACATTCAAACACAGTTCAACTGTAAATAGTGAGCCAAATTTTAAATAGTTAATAGAGTGTTAAACTAGACTTTAAACAAATAGATTACCTCATGTTTACAGGAGGACTACTGAAAAAATTGAACAGTTTTAAAGACAATGTGTTATTAAAATATAAACACCAAGACTTCTACAGGAAAACACTTTTTGGGCTGTTTTTCTCCCACAGAGGTCCAACATCTAGAAGAGGTACTTAAGGACTTAATTTCCATAACAAATATCTGGAGCACATGGAAAACTGCAGAAAATACACATGAAATGTGACTGTATAATTTAAGCCAAAGAACTGGACACAAAGCAAAATGGGTTATACCCCCTTGGTCATAAATGCTTCCTATGACCTCTGGCAAGACACCCAGTCCCCCTTAACTACATTAAATAGATAAATTTTGTACATAGTTTAGGTTCTCTGTTCCATTACACTCTCAAAGTTTACTTCTGTAACAGCTGATTGCTACAGCTGAGTGCAGTGTGACATAACAGAACTAATTAGAGATTTTAGAAAATCATCAAGACTATACCCAAGAAAATACAATGATCAGTACTTATTACAGAAGCATCTTATTACAGTACTTATTACAATATTGATTACAGACCTTACTACACTGTATGAACACTCTTTTCAAAATAACCATTCGGGACATACAATAAAGTACAAGTTTATTAATAAAACCCCAAAAATAAAATAAATAAAATCAAAAATTAAATTCGTTTTGACAATATGTCTATAAATTTAGATTTAGGAATATTTTAAATTAATATGATAATGTCTAATGCATATAAACCAGCAACTATTAACCCATCAATAATTAAGCTTAATTTTCCTTTGCTGTAAATTGGCAAAGCACAGTAAGCAGTATGCAACTGATTCATAAAACCTCCACAGTTCTCAGTTCCTTATTGATTAAGAAGGTCTGGCAATGAGAAATATAAAGAAGTAGGTAAGATCATTTTTGCCAGAGGAGCCAAGAATCACTGTTAAGCTTCCCAGGCTATTCAGCACTAATTTAAAGACTCCAAATATGAGGCAGAAAAGCTATTTTCAAAACACCTGAATTTTCAAGAGTTTTTTTATTTCGAAAAGACAGGTCACACAACACCTTTGACAAAACCTGATGTTATGCTTCTTACTCTCTTTTGAATCAAAGAGAGCAAAACTGCAATTTCTGCTTGCCAGAAGTATCAAACAGTAAGGTGAGGTGGTACCACAGGGGCCAAGTTGGGGCTGGGCTGTTTTTTGTTTGAAGATTACCTTTACATTACTCTAGTCCTTTTAAATGGTGTTGTAAGAGAAGCGTAACACAAACAAGGCCCTGGCCTAAAAACACATTTCTCAGACCGTGTGTAATGATGTCCTTTGGAACAGGAAGGAGTTCAGAAAGTAGTACAAAGGACTGAAGAGATGCATCTCAGCTTCTCCAGAGCTGGAGAGTAAAAGCAGGGTGTAACTACTAACTTCATCTTTTAATGGCAGCTATTCACTTGCAGCAACAGCTGTATTGCTTCAGGGCAGAAAACTGAGCTTGAAAACATCTGACAGGAATACAACCAATTTTCATTCTCCTTCTCTAGAGAATCTGAGGGTGAAGTGATGTATTTTGCCAAGCCAATGCAATACCTTGCTGCTAATCCCTCTCCCAGTACAGACACCCACCCTCAGCTCACCTGCCATAACTGTGCAGTCCGACCCTTTTCCTTACGTCTGGCACTGGGCACAACCAAGCTGAGTCAAATCAACTCCCTAAAGTGACACAGATCATTCACTTTTCTTTTTCCCCTGGCTTAGTCTTCTGACAAGTTGTTTACTATAATCACAAGTCCTACAAAACTGGAGATGCTACAAAGTGATAAGAAAATTCACAGCAGGGAAGAAGGAAGGACTGGGACCATCTCCTTTTATCATTTCAAGTCAACATGGTTTGAGTCAATCTGCTGTGCATTTTCACTTCCAGTTGTTAACTACCTAAAGATCATATAAATTAACAAGAGTCAGCAAGAACTGGGAAAGATGCACAATGGCTTCACGTAGTTCTTTAGAGCTCTAGTAACATCCTACAAATCAAAAACAAACAAACAAACAAAAAAGAGTCTCAGGATAAAACTCCGCTTTACAAAACTATAATGACACATTCAGATTGTTTCACTGGACAAGAAGTTACATGCTATTTTAATACACCACTAAAAGGCATTATTCACTCTTCCAGCTTAAAGAAGTCATCTTATTTGAAATTACTATCAGAGGTAGGTAGCTCTAAAAATAGTATTATTATGAATAATAATTAGTATCCTAAAAACAATAAAATTCTGCAAAAAATTTGTACTTCAGGTTTCAATTTTTCAACACCATACTAACCAAAAGAAACCTAAGAAACCTAGCAATTTTCCAATGCAAATCTCAGTCCTGAGATAAAGTCTTACATTATATAACAGAAATTACATTATTTTATTTCTCTGTTTAGTAATTCTTTCAAATAGTTTTTAAAAAGACACAGTGTGGTAACTGCAGTAATATAAAACTGGCTTTCGTAGTGCTGTGTGAATTTCATTATATTCTATAAAAAAGTAAAAAGTTTTTTCATTCTTCGCTCGGGGTATTTCTTGACAATTTTATTATATTCACAGCATGGGTAAACCCATCTAAAACTTCAATCTCCTACCTTTCATCCTCTCCCCACTTTTCAAAGGGTTCTATGACCGCAACACCCCTTGATCAGCTGATTCCAATCCCTGTTCTTCACCGTGTCCTTTAAAAACTAATCCTCAAACTTCTGAACATCCTCATCAAACCAGGTGGGCCATGGCAGATCTGTGCCCTGTGCCCAGCATCATATCACAGCAACTGCAGGAAGAGCAGCTTCAGGGAACATTTGAAGCCCTTGAAGCCTTGAGTTGGACCATATTCAATGACTTAAAACTTTGGTTAAGCTTCACTACAGCTTTAAAAAATGGCAATAGGCAAACTTCTGAAAAAGAACAACCACCACCAAACTGCCGAGCTGTGGCTGACCCAAAACGAAAGATGACGTTGGCTACTGGCAGAGCAAACATGGGAAGAGTTACATTAATCCCATAGGAAAGGGCAGAGTTTAGTACAGTTCAAAGGTTGTTTTTTCTGGAGCAAAATGATGAATTTAAAAATAAGCCCCTTAACAAGAAGATCTACTGGCAATAATTCTAGAACAAGGTTAGCTGAAAGGAAGCAAGACAGACAAGTGATTCTGAACCTGAAGCACTCAAGAGGATGAACGGAGCAAAGACTTTGCTTTTTAATAGTTATCTTTCCTCATTAACACCACAGCAAGAAAGGGGTCACTGAAAATAACTTTTTTATAGAAAGCTCTACATTTTATGTTAAGAATATGGCCCACATACTGCCTAATTTCACAATATAGTTTGAAAAGTAGCAGCAAACCTTTTATTTAGTGACTGAAACTTCATGGCTTTTCATTTAAGAAATGAAAGAAGCTACATAAGAAACTTTGGAGTACAACAGGGTGAAAAGCATCGCTGATTTTCATCATTTTGTAAAGCCTCTACAAACATAAGCATCAGATTAAATGACTCATCTTACAGAGACCACCAACACAACCCTCCTAAAGCAGAATATTCAGAGATATTTCTGAAATAAAGAGAAGACAGGGATCTAATGGCTTACAAGATTTAATACAATGGGCTAGCAGAGCTGAGAGATACTAAAGAAACCCCAAAGAGGAAATATGAGCTTAATTCTACATTCCCTCCAAAACATCTCACACATACACACTCTTTTGTACCTACTCATTTATGTCATAATCATGGCAATTACTTATGTCATTTTGGAAAAACAAATAACCTCTTATGGCCACAAGACATTACTGAGTTTGATTAAATACAAGTTAATAATTACTTTTACTTGGACTTGTACTTCTGCTTCAGCCTCAAATACAGATTCACAAGCCATCCACACTGCTAAATATCAGTCTCACTTTCAGGCAACTCAACATGCCTCAGATATCTGAATTTAGGTCTTCTCTGAAAAAGATTTTCAAGAAACATTTTCTTCAGGAAAAAAAGAACAAACAGCCCATTCTAAACACAGGACAATTTCCTTCCATAACCCTGGTAATTCATGAACAGGCAAGTCATGCTTTTAGGTATTGAAGCATAGCTGTCAGCTGCTAGATAAGCTCACCCACGAACTTCTACACATTTGGCTTTATCCTCATTGATCTCTGATCTATATTTATTTTTTCAGTTTCATTAAGAAAACTCAGCCATCCTTTGTGTGGTTATATCTGCACCTTCTACACTAGCCCAAGGCAAGAGATGGCAATAGCACCACCTGAATCCTCTGACAAGCATAAAACCCTTTCCTCAAACCAACACTCTTTGGCTCAGTTGCCACATAGGAACAGGAAGAATGTACACTACACCACTTTGCCTGCAGGGATGAATTAGAGCTATTTTGTTTGTGTACCCCACAACTGCAACAAACTTAAAGGGAAAGCAACAAAAAATTCCCAACATTTTGTTAGATTGTCTTTATAATATTTTTTTTTCCTTCTTAGGGAAACTGTTCTATTTCTCCAACTTTGTAAAATATTTTGTCATATTAAAAATATAATTTATATTACATGATATATGTTCAATACAAAAATTACTCAGAGCACAATGCCAAATTCAAGGTACTCTTAGTCAATTGTGCAGTACACAAATTAGCCTTTCATACAAAGAGGAAGTTTATAAAATACAACACTCCAGAAGCTTTCTGGTATTAGAATTATTTTTCTATACAGAATTGGCTCCATTTGCAATGATGCATAAACCTGTGACTGAGGAAATTACATTCTCAGACTTTCATCAATTTTAAAATTTTGTTTGCAGCTTAACACTATGACAAACGACTCACAAAAGATTTGATACCAATATGATGTGACACAACTGAACCAAACCTTAATTTCACTCACAGTAAGAAATCACAGGATTAAGTAACACTGTGCAGTCTTTTAGAAAAGTTTATTGCTTCCAGATGGATGCAAGTTTCCTTTCAGCACTGATTGTATCTTCTGTACACAGGGTGCCAACGTTACTATAAATATAGACAAAAGCAGTTATAAAGATAAATTATTAAAATATTGACATAAACAAGCTCATGCAATACTGCCTCTTTCCACAAAGTACAGACAACCACATTAGAGTGCTGTCTGTATCACAAACGTTCAACATAAAACATGTGCACCCTTTTTAGAAATTACAACCCCTATACGAACAAGCACAAATTTACAAGGTATCCATAAAATGATTTCTAATTCAAACGGCGTGCTCTTTGCCCCATGTTGTGTAGTGCCATGTGTTTCACTGCATGGTGCTCCCTACCAAGATGTCCACCTGTGCCCGTGTATCTGTGCAGCAAGCGAAGGATACACTTACTTCATTTAGCAGCAGAACTGTTGAACACACACTGCGACACACTTACGTCAACCTGAAACTGTAAGTAATAAATACCTTCAAGCTAATTGAAATTTCAATCCACGTACAACAGACACTAATAAAGGGCATCAACAGGTCTACAGAATGTTTTGCAGGAAAAAAAAAAATCCTAGAGAATATCTGATCGGTCTATAAGAAAATTACACATAATGTATTTTTAAAAATCAAAATACACTCAAAATTATCAGGTGAAGCCATTAATTTGAGTTTTTAAAATATTTAATGTTGTTGTACTGTTCAGGAATTATATGAATAATTGGTAATGAGTAATTTAAAACATTTGAAATTTTCATGAGATACGCAAAAATTAAGAGCTCCATTTTGATTTGTGAAATAACCAGTGCATAAAGTAGAATAAGTTAATGCATTTTAGAGAATATGTAGAATTCATAAAATGCTTTATGAATAAAATGTCAACACTGAGTACCATGAAATTTAAAATTAACCATCAGCATAGAAATAGTTTTCTCTTTTACATCAAACTACATTATTATACTAATATACAGAAACCTACTTATTTTCTGACAGGCATATCCACTGTTTTAAAACAGAGACAGTCTTAAAAAAAAAAAAAAACCACAAAAAAATCCACCCCAAAATGTTCCACAATGTGTGCTTTGCATCCTAGCATGCACCAGTACTTTCAAACGCGCAGTCTCCTATCTATTTTAAGCAAATTCTTTGACATCCCCTGTCAACTTCTCTTTGCTCCAGTGTGGTAACTGCACCTACGCACCACATTTACATATCTATTCCTAATCCTAGTACTAAAATCAAACAGAGAGACTGAAAACACATAATAAAAAAAAAAAAAACAAACAAGCAAACAAACAAAAAAAAACCAACCAACAACCAGTTTCTGATGAAATTCACTGTTGGATAAACCCATGTTAGATGACAAAGATGCATGACATGACCTCTCATGACTCATTTAAATGTTTACTCCCCCAAACTTTTAAATACTAGCATTTATATCAAATGGACACATATGTACAGGGGCAACCACTATGAGGTTGAAGTAAATATCTTACCTGCAGATTGTAGGAATTTTACTCACAGCACAGAGATCCTGCATATGGTTGCAGGTTCAGAGAGCAATTCATATTCAAAGCACTCATACAGCAATGAACAGAGATGCATCTTAAACTCTCCAATATGCATTTGCACAGTGTGTGTGTTATTGTTCTACGTAAATTTTAGTCTGTCACAATATTAAACGTACTTTGCTTTTGCATTAAAAGTAAATTTAACAGATATTAGTTTCTACACATATTCAGCTGCACATTACAAATCATACAATAATCTTTGACTTAGCCTTAAGTGAATCAGGGCAAGAAAATTATCACCGCCTGTGTTCAAGATATAATTAGTATCGATACCTTGGCACACATCCTTAAGTTGTTGACATAACAAATGGAAATGGATGTTTTATACTGAGGATTGTCTTCCATGAGCATCAGAAATCCTCTCAAAGTTATTTATGGAAAAATACCAGCTAAGCATACTGAAGCTATACTTTTCCCTCATTTTGAGGTTGATCAAACTAAATGGTTTGCAATGGTTTCAGACTCTTATCCTATCCTATACAAGTTTAACTACGTCCTTGGAATTTAACTTCCCTTCTCCACAACAAAAATAAAAAAACAACCCACGACTATAGAAATTATAAACATTCAGATGAACAGTATTTTCAAAGGAATTATGGCTAAGAAGCTCGGGTTTTCTGTACAGTCTGCTACTGTATTGTAATTCTTAACAACATTTAATAAAATTAACCTCTTGATATTTTGTCAGGCAAAGGACATGCATTCTTTAAACTGTATTGTTCCGCTGATAAAAATAAGTACCTTGCAAATGGTAGGCTAGGCAAACTGAAGTTCAGAATCTATCAAGAAATCTCACTTAGTATTGCAAACACAGGTGGAATTACAGACTGCTGATGTGTGTATTTTTACTCAAAATATCATTTAAATATAATTTAACCGCTTTTTAGTACATAAGACCAGCAAAACCAGGACAGGGCAAACGTCCATCTGTCCCAGTATCTTATATCAAACCATAGCCATAAGCAGATGCTAAGAGAAGACAAGGAATAAAGGAAGCATTTATTCTGTTTTCCACGAGTACTTTTCCATTCCCCACCTGTTTTCATTTGGGACACCCTGAACTAACTGTGGTTTCTACAAATTTAACAGCACTCAGATGAGGCCTTCTGTCTCCAGCTGAACCCACAAAATCTTCTAAGTAAGTTTTGCAGTTCTCTTACCTATCCTTCTGTTTTGAGCCTGATTCTATTAAAAACACCATATCTCTTCTGTTGGTCAATAGAAAGCCTCTACTTTGTCCAGGCCCCATCTCAACTATTGTCATTTCAGACCAAAAAGTGCCAGCCTAGCCCGTCCCTCTCAGCCAGGAGCCATTTGGTACCTTTAATCATTGTCACCCCCTGAACCTTCTCCAGTCCCACATCATCTCTGCCGAGAACACCAGAACTGCAGAGTATTCAAGATGTGGTTAAATAACTGCTGGTTTATAGAGCATACAAACATCTGTTTTAGTCTCTATTTATTTTCTAATTGCCTTAACATAATAGTCCTAACAACTATTTCAGTGACAGATGACATTTTCCACATGATAAACCTATGATCATACACATTAGGAATGGTAAAGCTACAGCTCCTGGTCTCTATTCCAAGCTGATGGCATTCAAACAAGAGATCAATACATTACACTACGCTTAATTATTCCAGTTCTTTAACTGACTGTCCCATTGCCTAGTCAAATCTGTAAAACTAACATATGTCTCTGCAGTTGTGCTGTAGGACAGAACTGACAAATTAAAAATTATTTTCCACTCCTATTTTAACAGTCCCCAAACAAATCTGGCATTTCCCCTTTACTATGTTTATTCAATGCCATTTTTTCTCTTCCTTACTCCTTCTAGATCACATGGTTAATATACCAAAGGAACTGTGAACTCTTCAGGCAACCTTCACTCCATGAATTAGACAAAAAAACCCCAAACATTAGAGACATAAAACAGAGAAACATACTAAGAACAGTTTTCTTTCTACTGTAACCTTATTTTATTGCTCTGCTCCTGCATAGAACTAATATTGCTGTTAAAAATAAAACTGTTAAACTTGCTCAAAGGAGATACTGTTTTTTTCATTAGCAAGGTAAACATACATATACATATAAATAAATAACATTGTAAGTTCAGTACTGAATTTGTGTATACGTTCCCCAAATGATTTCCATAAAACAAGTGAGACCTAGGGACAGCATTTCAAAAACACCACCTGCTTGTTTCCATCATATTTTAAATAATTAACTCCTCAACAAATGTAATTGCAAAATAAAAAAAAGCTTTCTTATTTATTTTTTGTTTGTACTACACTTAAAAAAAGAAAAACCATTTTTCAGGTACTCTTTTTTTCAGCTAAGCATTGTTTGCCAAACCAACTCTAGTCACTACTAGCCTTGTTCAGTGAGTATGTTGCAGTCAAGTGACCAAGAAACACTACACTTCACATGAAATACTCAGAAGCATTCTTTGTCCTTTAACAAAATAATACAAAATTAAAAATAGACATGCATATACATCTATCTTCTCCCAAACGTGGTAAAATAACAATACCCTTCAGTTTATCCTGGAAGGTGTCAGCTGCAGAATTTACTGAAGGAAATCACAAACCTGTTCAAAGTTTGACATCGACATGAGTTACCACCATTTACAGCCACCTAACTGTTACTTACTCTATTATTCACTGGCACTATGATAATTTTGATCCCAGCTAATCACCTCACTCCAAGTTAAATTATGTAGATGTGACAGAGCAGCCTTTGGGAAACCCAAAACCATCCAAGCGTGAAATCTTTCAGTACCTTTCTTGACAGAGTTGTTTGACAAGTCTCCAAAAGGCCATGTAACAAACAGTATAGCAGGGAGAGGACTTGGACAGGAGCAGTCTCATTTTGAATCATCTTCAGAACAGTCAACAGATCAGCCAGACAAAGATGTGCTATTTTTCACATGGAAAGCCAGCATGTTATCTTGATTATTTTCTATTCACTGTTAGTCATTTATTTATAAAAATTTTTCACCTGTAAGAATTACATGGACTTTTGTTTCCCAAAGCCATTTTCATACAATGTTATTTTTAAGTGAGAATACTTACTCTGTTTCTACTCCACTGTACTAAAACAACACAGAAAAATATAAATATAAGGTCATTTTTAAACTTCTTTCAAACGGGGAGAGGTAATATAACAATGATCATTTAATTACTTAGAACAGTATCTGCAAAACAGCATTATATTTAGCCGTAAGTATTTATTGTTGTTGCCCTTGATCATTCATATGTCAAATTTTGTTTTTCCAAGACTGTCTGCACTGTGTAAAGATCTGTTTCCAGGATACGTATAATTGTGCAGTACATAACATCTGTTGCTTTGCATTTTCGGAGCCTCACAAAGCATACTTTCCTATATTCACTTGAGTGTATGGACTGACAGAAGAGATATATTGTCACAGTTCAAATAAGCTGACAACTACAGCACCTATTCTGTACTGAAAAGCGTCTAACTACCTACCATCTGACATCGCTTAAATAGGCAAAAGCCGGGAAATTCAGAGTTCAGCACTGAACTCTGTTAATGAACCAACCATTTGCTTAAACTTGCAGCACACAGGCAAGAAACAGCCACACGCTGGACTAGAGAACCGAGTCAAACCAAGTTATTAAACAATTTTTTGTCAGTGATACAATATATTCCTACAGCAACACCTAAGTCAGGGAAGGAGAAAGTCACACCAGATCTTAAACATAAGTAGAACTGTCTTTCACCAAATCCCCTAGAGGTACGCTACCAGACATCAAGGCTCACACAAAAATTCAGGCCTAAAATTTCAGGGTTTTTTTGGTAACACTTGGTTTCACTGTTCAAAGGATTACCTGCTCTTCAACTAACGGGAAAGGGTTCCTAAATGGCAAGATAAGAGTTACAAAACCCTAGTGAAACAGTTTGAAAAATACCATCCACCCCCTTAGTCTGCAAACACAAGTATTTTTGAAACCACCTAAACAGTTGGCAGGAGGATGTTCTAGTCACCTATTTCAAGTCAGCAGTTAAAAAAAAAATTATCCTTAAATGGTATTTTAAAAGGTTAATTTAACAACTTCAGAGTTGCACTTAACTCTGTAGTACAATCAGAAAACGGTGAAACACTATTAACTCAAAACACTGACAGTGTCTAGGACACAGGAACCATTTTAGAAAAGGATCCTAGTGAAACACAGTTCTCTAGCAGCCACAGTTACTAAATGCCAAAAAGGTCAGATTTTGAAAGGAAACAGCAGATACCACCACAAAACTAGCAGATGTTCCTAAAGGATCATCTGTACAAAAACATAAGCATATGTGAGGGAAATCCAACACTATCACAAAATCAGTTGGTGTCTAACATAATAGCAGTTCCTTATGGCAATATGGTAATACATGTATCAGATACTCAACACATTATGTTTTTTTTGTCTGCACATACTGTTACAACATAAGTCATAAAACCCAGGACCACTGATTTCCTTGAAAACATTAGTTCCACAACCCACTAGTGTTAAGGTGCAAAGATTACTCAGTTCTTCAGGTTATATTCTCAGATTTTCAGCCATTTAATCATTTTCTAGTAGGATATAGATATTTTTAGAGTACTGCATGTGTTGAAGTAAACACTTCCTTCTAAAGGCAGTGCATAATACAGTTGGATATACCTAAATGAAACAGCAAACAAAAAGGGATTTCTTCTATCCAATATCTATTTGTTTGTGTTTTGCATAATGCAACAGCATCTATTATTTACCTGCTGCTTTTGTAACACACATAGTTAACAAGATATTTACAAGGAAAGGAAAATTGTTTATCTAAGTTTTGTTTATATTGACTACAACAAGAGCAGATGACAGACCTTCCTGTTTTAAATTTTTTTCTACTTTGCAACTGTAAAATAAAGACAGAAATACCCTAATTTAGCATGTCTTTTGTCACGACAACAAAATAAGAAAACAAGAAATTGGAATATGATATTCTTTTGCAAGACATTTATGAGCATGAACAGTTACAACTATGGAAGCAAGTTCATATGGATTTTCCACATGATCCCCACAACTAACCCACACAAGGTGCTACAGCATCACATCCTACACACAGTCCAAAGAGACAAACAGCCATAATCAAAGAAAGCAGGTACCACTCTCAGAATTCGAGAGGCCAAGCAAATAATCAGATTTTGTATTATTTTCCTGTAGACATTACCAAAAAAGGAAAGTATTTCAGGAATTACGCCCATGAAACTGCACTTAAAACTCAAAAGAGGTTGACAATATTTGATGCAAGAGAAAAGACGTAAATGTACATAATAGAGGGATACAAATCCAGGGATGATATGGTAAAATGACAACCAGGCAAAGAATACAATAGCATTTGAAGGACGGGTTCAAAAAATTAGTGTTTCTCAAGGGCCAAAGAGCAGCTCAACTAAGAAACTGAGATGAGATTTATGCTTAGATAAGGGATTTGACTACATAATCTTTTTAATGATTTAAAAAGAACATAAATTTCTACTGAGAAAGGGACTTTTAGTCCTACAGCACTATTGTGGGCATGAAAATATCACCAGTATGGAGAGCATATCAACTTTTTTTTTTTTTAACATATACTTTTGGATTCTCTCCATTATGCTATAAAAGTAAGGCCATCAACTGACTCTTGCACGCCTTTGCACAGAAAAAATAGTAAGAGTTGTCAATTATTCTATGAATAAAAAAATTATGGAACTTTGATAATTTGTTTTTAAATGAATTTGCATTCTCTGTCTCTTTACTTTGTCATCTTACTTTGTCTCTTCTGACTAGCCAGTGATTTCTCTACCCTGTATCACACACACCTCACACTACAGCATCACCCTGCATGTCTCCTTGTCTGCCCCTCTGATCACTCAAATCCCTCTCCACAGTATCCACAAATCCCTCCCACATCCATATGGCACTGCACCAAAACCCTTACAGCTTCCCCAGTACATCAGCTCACC
Organism: Myiozetetes cayanensis; assembly: GCF_022539395.1. Lineage (NCBI taxonomy): Eukaryota > Metazoa > Chordata > Aves > Passeriformes > Tyrannidae > Myiozetetes > Myiozetetes cayanensis. The sequence goes on along the minus strand of NW_026088185.1, from coordinate 14,123,920 downwards.
CCCACCACAGCACTCTTGACTGCCCCTTGATTCCAACCTATCTCTCTTCCAGCAGCCTGATCAGCAGCCAAAAAACAGCACCAATCACGTCTGGCTTGTTACTGGTGTGCCAACTGCCTGATGATGCATACTATGCCAAGCACCCAGCCATCACCATCCTTGCTCCCCAGGCAGGCAGAGGAGCAAAGCAGAACACTGCCTTACCTATAATAAGAGCACATGGCAAGACTGAATTATGACATAGGGTAACAGAAGAAAAAAAAAAAAAAAAAAAAAAAAAACACACACAAAAAAACACCAAAAAAAACCCCAAAAAAACACACAACCACAAAACCAAACCCCATCATCTGCTGGCAAGTCTAAAACTTGCTGGTTTATGGCTTACAGCAGCTTTAAGGTAACACAAACTATGATATCATCCACAGAAAGTTTTACATTAAAAAGAAAAGGCCATCAAGAAGGGTTACTTTCTGTGAAAAATAAACCCTGTTATTTCAAATTCATGTAGCATCAGAATCCAACTCACTAACATGTGCAGCACCTAATGTGTATGTAAACCCAAACACTCACAAATTTGCAAGACCTAGCACTGAAACTTTCTTCTGGAGTAAAGATTTAAATATCTCATGTCTCTCTTTGGAGGTACAGAATTAAAGTGCATAGAAAAGCCCCTGTTAGATATCCAGGGTATGTTAATCCCTTTCAACATAAGCAGAGTGATGCCTAAACCTGTGAAATACAAGAAAAAACAGAAAGCATGAAACAATATATGGTGTTCCTCAAACACATAGTCACGAACTGCTCTTCTGATAAAGGATAAGACACATGGAGAGTAAAGACATTATGTTTAAAAGTCTCCTGAAATAAAGAACAAACTTTAACAGTCCTTTGATTAGAAAATCCCATTTCCATAAACATTTTTTAATTTCCACAATAAGTTGTAAAATAAAAAATTATTTTGCACTTTCATGCAGCATTTATCTAAAAGACATTAATTTTATGGACTTCCTGGAAGAAGATTTGAGGACCCAATAAGTTCAGACACCACGGAATTGTTTAAAACTACACGTTATCTTCCTTCAGTTTACATCTTAAAGCCATATAATGTGACACCTGTACATCTCTCTCTCAATTACACTTCTATTATTTATTTTTATCTCTCTTCCTTAAAAAGAGTTTTCCTGTTTGGACAATAGATAAGCCACTTAGAGAAATTATGTTCTCTGTATGTAGAATCAAAAGCTTTGAATTTGGTCGACGTGGAACTTCAGTAATTCACATTTTGTAACAGCCCGTTTCCATTTCCATTATTCCTGACTGACCGATAGACTGACAGATGTCTTACTTTAGAGATCCCAAACAGACTATTGGTATCTATTTCAGCCACATCTGTTCCTAAATAGCCTTGGCAACAGGCCACTATGCACTCGGAATTAATTTTAAGTCCTTTATTGCTGACTCTTTCACTGTTGAAATACATCAGTGATTTTTTTCTTATTGCTGCTCTTACATAGAATATTTATAAATCTATACTTTAGATTAATATCAACAAGAGCTATAGTTTACTATAGATAGGAATATTATACTTAAACAATACATTGATTTTACTTCATTATGAAAATATATATTCATGTTCTTTTTTAATTCATTATGAAATGTATATTCAATATTACATTAACCTCTGAATTGCTCCAGAGATCTTATTTTTCTTATTGGTCAATTAACTTAGAAAGTCTGCTCCATTACTTTTATTTAAAAAGCAAGTTTTATCTAAATTATTACTATTATTATCCAAATAGTCAGACCAGGTTGCAAGTTGTCAGTCTGAGAGAATAACTTCATATACCCTTCAGTCTATTACATACACACACAATAAATTACACTTATAAAGTTTTTCATAATGATCAAAAGCCTCCAGACTTCACATATTGGTAAATCACTGAGCAAGTGCCAGTCTCGTTACACTTCCTATCTGACAGAAACCTGCTGGAAAATGGCAATTACTGTTAATGAGAAAACTCTGTGACAATCTTTAAAAACACACTGAAGGCTTTAAAAAAATATCAGGATTAAACTTCTCAATCAACAGCAAAAACAGGCCATATGCATAAAGAGGATTTGACACTATTTGTACTGAAACTGTTATAAAATACAAATGATTCCCACATCCACTGCTGCTAATCCCCTACATTTCATTAGTTTTTAAACTTTAGCCACACACACTCAAAATCCTGAGTATTTGTTCTCAAATATATAAATATTTTTTCCCATCATTCACTCATTCTTCGGAATTTCTGGGAACTCCTGAAAATCACATATAATACTCAAATCTGTACTTAGGATAGCTTTCTCTTTGAAGCAGCGTTCAAAACAAGAAGCTCTACAGTTCAGGGCTGGATTATTAATAGGAGAGAAGTCTTGTCTTTTTCTTAATATCCATTAATACATTTATAGCATAGAAATGCCACACAGAAAGAAGCTAGAGAAAAAACTAGTAACTACTGATTATGAGCTCTATTTCTCATTGCAGCACCTCCTGCACTGTTAAAAGCAAGCAGCCAGCTCTGGGCCAGAGGGTATCTGGCTCTGGTGAGAAAAAAAGGCTCAGCTGAGCTGCACACCCAAGCTGTAGCTGCAGCATTTCAGAGGGAGCAGCTGAGCCATGCCTCACGCTGTCCAAATTCCCACTTGACACATTCACTCCCCCCCAGGCTCCACATCCAAGTTGCCTGCTCAGGCCTTACTTCTGCCCAAAGCTTCGTTATAATAAAGAACACACAAAATTCATAATGGGTCATGCTTGAGAGGGGAGAAGACTTTGCTGTAGAGTGAACAACAAAGGAAGCCATTAAAAATCATCAGCAAGCAGGGGTAGCCAAAAACCTCTAGGAGACAGAAGCTGCAGAAATCAAAATGGAGTAAAGAATGAAGTCCTCCTGACAATCACACTGCCCAAAACCCCATGGGAACAGTGCAATGGGGCAGAACTATGCATGCATCAGTGGGACATGACGGGGTCCAGGCACAGCAGGTGTTGCATGCTTGGGAACTTTGAGCTGGAGCTTTCAGTTCTATTTAGAAAACGAAGGATCCAAGGGTGCATAAACGGAACTGGAACTGCAGAACTGTGGATGAGAAACGACAACTGCAGCAAGACAGAAATACACTTGGGGAACTATTGGGGATATGAGGTTAGGAAAAAGGGAAGAAAGAAACTACTCCAATTTTGACAGACCGGAGCGATTGTCACAGAAGAAAGGTCCTTTCCTAAAATAGGGAGAATTACTACATACAAGTCCAAGCAGCAGACATTTAGCATCACTGGCAAAGCACAAAAACCTGACTTGACCTCTTCGAGCCTAAGAAAACTACATTATGAAGCTTTTGGTTAGGAGAAAGTATGCATAAGCCAAATCCCAGTGGAAATACTTGCCCAGACAGCCATTAACATTCCCCCAACGCTGCACTGCTGTACTTATGAATGAGACCATAACACAGATGGCTCCTCCCAGCACCAGCACAGATCCCACACTTACAATACTCCAGGGTAATTGCTACTGGGATCCAAGAATGAGGCAGAAAAAAAACATTCAGGCTCCAAAATCCATATTTGACTCCTGCAACTGCAGAGGAAAAAGCACCCTGGCCAAGCATATCCAAGACGGAAGGAAAAACAGACAAGACTTCTGTTGAATTCATCGCTCTGAGAGCAACAAGACCCATACAGTGAAATTTCCAGTTCCTACTCAGCTCATCTTCAATCACTGGCAGGCACACACAGAGCCATGCTGGCCCAAAGGAAGGAGTGACAAGTATCCTTCAGAATGCTGCTTGGGTAGACCGTTGTGTTCCCATCACAAAGTGGACAGAAGGATAGAAGGGTCTTAGAAACAGCCTAATAGTTTTCCTTTTAAAATTATTTCAGTCTCCAAGAGATCCTGGAACAGCAGCAGATGATACAACTGTGGCACCTATGGCAACAGAGAAACTGAAAAACTCTTTATCTTCAATATCAGTATTCGACATTTAAGATTTGACAATCCTACAGTAAAAATTCATCTACCACAATCTTCAGGAAAAACCTGGCATTTGAAGACACCTCTGTCTTTCCCACTGAAGCTAGTAAAGAAGTAGGACATCAAGATCCTCTCAAAAATCAAAATATTCAGCAGCTCAATGCTATGTAGTACAAAACTCAATTGTCAGAGAGAGAAGTAACAGCACATTTAATACATGTGCAGTAAAAGCCCAAATCCTGATACCATTGACAGCAACTTGCCGATGCTGCTCTCTGTAAGACTCCTGAAGTTCTGCTATCTGCTATATCTGACTTTAAGCACTGTATACTTCATTACCTTGCAGGAACCAAGAAAAGTTTCCAATGTCTGTATGAGTAATCTAAGGATGAAAAGCTGTTACACAAAGTATCAGTTTAGGGGGGTGAATTTTTCCTAGGAAAAAAACCAAACACAAACCAAGCCAACAAAACAAAACCAAACCAAAACAAACACACATCAAAAAAATCCCAAATTGCAGAATATACTCCCCATTTCTGGAAACGCGAAGCAATATATACAAAAATTTATTTTTCTTGTCTGTACCTTAAAATCCTTCACTGGTGATAATTAAAAGACAATCATGGACCCTGGTTCCTGATATATGGCAATTCAACCTACATTCAAGGAACTAGAACAAAATGGCAATCATATTAGAGCTATACACACAGAATCAAATAATTAATAAATCATACTACATATGATCATATACACAGAGACCTGTAGCTAATCCCAAAAGGGAAGGAAGAGAGCCTACAGCATTCCTAAGGCACCCAGACTGGCTCCACAAGAGGAAGGACTGTATGGGCACACCAGACCCCAGTGGTCCTGCTGAAAAGCAGATATTTAAGTCTGAGCACAGCACAACATTAACATGGTTACACTATTCGGAGGAGAGGATTCAATAGTAGTGCATGGTACCATATTTGTTTGGTTTTGGTAGCTCTGGATCCCAGCAGTTACGTGAAATAAAGCATAATCACTTCAGCCGTGAGCATCTCAGTATTTCTTTGCAGCAGTAGTAGTGAAAATGCTTCCACATCCCTCCCAAGCCTCTGCAGCATACAGACTACCTTAAAAGGAAAAAGATTATCCTAACATAGAAAAACTGGTATACGAAAGAAAATTTGTTTCTCTCTATGCTGACTTTACAGCTGTTGGATCTTACCTATATGAAGTTTTATATTCTGTCCAAAATACTATTAAGTTAAACCTGGTCTTTTAAGCATGCACAAGCTAACCACGGCATACCAGAAGGCAAATAAGCTGTCTGGAAACTGCATTCCTGAATACAACTTTAATTTCTCCTTCACATAAGCACTGAGAGGTCACTGAAGTAAATAAGCACCTTTAAGAGTGTGTATGCAGTTTTAAAAGTAAATTCATGTTTTCACAGTTTCCAGGAGAAACATGACTATATGGATAAGTTCAAGAAGTATTCCTTTCCTCCTAAAACTTTTGTGTATAATTTGTTTTACTTGATCAAATTCTTGAACCGCACTTTCTCAGTGTGTTACTGTGTAGAGCAACGACAACCTGCCACAGAAGCGTCATCACAAAACGCAGGTGCATCACACAAAACCATACCCTCCCCCATGTGCTCTAATTTATGTACATGCTTGAGAGAGTAAGCAGGGAAAAGTTGATGCAGCAGAAACAAAATCAAATCCTATTACTGCTCTGCGTGGGGCTAAGAGGACATAAAAACATCATTCTACATTCTGATCCACCAAGTATGACCCACCAAGAAGGAAAAGTTCTTGCCAGAAAGAGGTGGTTCAGATACAAGCCGCTCATTGCACTATGCGCAATTTCTTTTTCCTTTTAATCACCAGAGTAACCTTGAGGAGAAGAGACGCGCCTGACAGCGCCGCCTTTAACCACTCTACTGTAACCCCGTCCTAAGGTGACTCTGCCCCGTCCTGCCCGTAGAGCCCCCGCTCGCCCCGGGCCGTCGCTGCTCCCGCTCCCCGCGGCACGGCCTGAGCTGGTCCCGGCCCCGCGGGCGGACACCCCCTGCCCTGCCCCGCCCCGTCCCACCTGTGGGGCTCTCGGGCAGGATGGGGCTCCAGCGGAGCCGCCGGGGGCTCAGCACCACGTCGCAGCTCCTCTTGTCGATCTCGAAGATGCCCCTGAGGAGCGGCTCATCCCCCGCCGGGGCCGGCGGGGCGGCGGCCAGCGGGGCCACCCTCCGCCGCCGCTCCTGGGGCGCCGCCCGGGCGCGCTGCTCCGGGCGCTGGGGCCGGGGGAGCGGGGCCGCGGCTCCCGGCATGGCGGCGGCACGGTCGAACCGGCCCCGCCGCGTCCCGCGGCTGCCAAGGCAGCGCCCGCCCCGCCCCGCGGGCGGGGTCGCGGCCGCTCGGGGGCCGGCGGGAGGGCGCCCGTCCCGGGCCGGGCACCGCGGGCCCGGTGAAGCTGTGCATGGCAGCGGCGGGACAGAGCGGTCCGATCGCCGGGGCCGCGCTGAGCCCGACCGATGCAGGGCGGCACCGCCGCTTCCATCCCGCACACGGCCCGGACCCCGCGCCAGGTGCGATGCGGGAGCGGGCTGAAGGCACTCTGGCATCCCAGCGCTCTGTTCTCCTCAGCTTCTTCCACCAGGAGAGCAACGCAGGAACACTCCAGCTACAGAAATTACTTTCCCTTGTCAGGGACCCACGTCTTCCACTGTTCTGTTATCATTAACAATATTACTGTTATTTCACTTCAGAAAACTACGACGTGAAGTTCTAATAACCCTTTCATACTAAAAAGGCTGAAAGGCTGAATCTTTCACAGATTATGACTATGACATAGGCTTAATGTAAATACCATGTTGGCATTCATGCTGCAAAACAGAGTATTGCTGTAAACCTGAGTGGAGGTATCACAATTATGCCCTTCATTCCTAAACACAGTAACTCGGAGTCTGATACCAACTCGTACAACAGCTCCTGTAGCAAGTGGACCAATGCAGAAAGTGTACCCAAAAGGGTTGCATAGTCATCCCTTACCCTGCAAGCTTAAATGCAGAGGAGAGAGACCACGTTACTCCTGCTCTATGAGTGATAGACTTTACTGATTGGAGGTATGACAGCTTTACTCACAGGTTCTGTAAGATTCACTGATGATAATCACATTAGAGCTGCAGCATCAACTCACAATTTATAAGGCAATCCTGAGCCTGTAAGGGCTAAACTTGTATATATATAAAGTTTTATAATGTTGTGGTGGCTTATTAGTGCATAAAAAGGGTATTTTGAAATGATAGCTTCAGTAATTTTATCCTTAGTGTTTGTAACAAGACAAATGTAAATGTGTCTCTGAGAAACAAAGCAATACCTTGAAAATACTGCCTTTTGCTTGATGGATACAAGTTACAGTTCAAACTACATGTCAGAATATTCAAGGCTCTTCCTGTTAAGGGCCAAATTGGATGGAGCTCTGAGCAACTTGGTCTAGTGAAATATGTCCTTGTCCATAGCAGGTGGGTTGGAACTAAATGGTCTTCCAGGTCACTTCCAACCGAGGCCATTCTATGATTCAATATCAATGAAATACCAAGAAAACAAAGAAGCCCTACTCTTAATAAAGAGTAAGGTGAATGATTTTTTTTATAATAACCCTTCAGATTAAATTTTGCAGCTCTTCAGGTAGTTACTGGAGAGGTTTCAAGCTGCCCTAGATATTGTTGTAGCATTTTTGTTTGGTTACTTTGTTTTAGACAAATAAGCAAAGTCACAACAACAACAAAAATGGGGCGGGGGGGTGAGGGTGGTGGTGAAGGAGGCATACCAGAAAAGGAAGCAAAGCCACTGTCAAGAACAGCAAGGGCCAGCTGCTCTCTAAGAACCAGGGAGCCAAGGAAAATGCCAGGGTTTGCAAGGCAGAGACCTTTCTTGGCCAGGACCAACCTAGTAGTACCTGAGCAAGGAAGTCTAGGGAGTGTGCTAGAATCCATCAGGAATACAGATCATCAGCCAAGTCCACAATGATGAGGCAGGTTTGGGTTAGCAGGATTTATAGCCAGATCAGGGTTGTAGACAAGTGGAAAACCAGCATCCTACAGCATCTGTAAATGTTGTATCCCCAGGGTGAGCTTAAATAGAGCTCCAGGTCCTGAGGTGAGGAAAGTGAGGGGGATGCAGGTAGAGTTCCTCAGGGTTTTTAAGGCTCAGTAGTGGTCTTAGAGCCTTAGCAGCTAGAAGGTCAAGAGGAGGAGTTCTAAGGAACAGTAGGAGCAGACTGCTTTATAAAGAAAGTGGAGTTGAGAATGATTACAAATCAGGTAGGACCCCCATATACCTGAACAAGGTAAACAGAACTGTTTACTTATGTAGATTCAATCAAGAGTCTACTCTTGGTTTGCCTAGGTAGACAAACCCCTTGTAACAAGGTAGGCCCAACATCAAGCTGAAAAGCAGAGTTATTAGGTCAGGTCTGGTAATAGTAACCAGTGTCAGTGCTAGCCCAACAGCCACCAGGGAACATTATCTTGTCAAGGCAGGTCCCAGGTCAAGCAAGGATATCAAGTTTGTGGGTCAGGACCTGGGTATGGCCTGGCACAGGCATGACTGCAATATCATGAAGGCAGATACCAGGCATAAGAACCTCTTATAAAACACAGTTCTTGCATGAGGGAGGGGAGATCTCCCTTATGATTTCTTGGAGCGTGTTGTCCAGCAGTCTAGACCCAGAGGACATTTTGTTCTATATCATGGCCTTGAGCATACACAGATGACCTAGAAGAGGGAAGTATCCTCTGTTACCAGACAAGAGACAGTAGGCAACAAGGAGCAAAGCTAACCTTTCCTTAGTTTCTCTCTGGAAATCATCTCTTGCTGTCTAAATTCTAAGTAGTAAGAGTCTCAGAACTGTTTTCCAGAAGAACCCTGTGAAATGAAGAAAGAGTTAGGACAACCTGTGGCAGAAATAGCGAGTGAGGGAAGTACAGCTAGTTTACTGAAGGAGAGCAAGGTAAGGAATGCTATTGGAAAAGAGCTCCTCCCACTTCAAGAAAAATGGGTATGAAAATGCTATGAGATAAATAGTCAAGAAATGGGAAGGCCAGTTTTTGATTCATGGACAATGTGATATTGAAGTTAAGAAACAGGAATTTAGACAAGAAGAGATGAAGGGATGCTGTGGGGAAAATACCTTATACCCATGCTGGAGGTATCAGCTGAACATTTCTGGTAGCTGGCTTGTTTTCAGTAGCTAATGGAGATTTGCTTCTGGAGAAAGCTGAATTTTGAAGTTGGCAGCATACCATTGGCTTGTATGTTTTTCTGGCTACAGTATGTGTTTATACAATGAAGGTTTAGTGTATAGTCAGTTCTCCTTCAGCTGTTCATTCCCAGATATTAGCTCTTCCTTCTTGCATTTCTACTTTAGAAAAGAATCTTCTGTAACTATCAATTCAGCTCTCTTGGTTTACTGTGACTGAAAAAGAGACATTAAGCAGAACACCAAACTTTTTGGACAGTAAGCAAAGTCATAAATTATTCTGAAGGAAAATGGCATCAAAGGTCTGTAGAAGAGAGCATTACTATTACTATACATCTTTCTCGATTCTCAAAAGAGGGAAAGCATTAAAAACAAGAGAAATAAAAGCAGGTAAGGAAATGGACAAATATTTGCAAGAATAACAAGTGAAATTATTATGCAGGCATAAGAAGCTGCAGGAATGCAGTCTGAAATGAAGGTCATTCCTGAGACCCCCTTGAACTGATATTGGTCTTAATAGGAGAAAAATGTGGTAATGGGAAGAATATAAAATATGAATGTCTTGATCAGAAGACATTGTCTTTTGTTTGCATTGAGGTCGATATGTTGTCCTTTTAAGGCAATAATTTTTTTTCTCCGAATCTTTTTCTTATTGCTCTGTCACCAAAATGAGTGTAAATGTATAAATCTTAGTTGCTTCTATTTCATACAAAGTGCACTTAACTCTATGCTGCAAACTACTACAAGCTAGGAAACTGAAAACTAGGGCTGATATTCTATGTTTTACATACCCTGTAGGCAACCTAAATACTTAAGAGAATGCTTTGAGAGCATTGTCAGTTTTAATTTTGTATTGCATAGCTTCTGACAGTTTGTTAAATACGTATATGAATTATTTAAAAAAACACTTATGTACATATTTAAATAACAGTCTATTTATAGATCTTCAGCTCGATGTTTCAACATTTATTAATGTGCTATATTTTTCAGGATTTTTGGATTGTGGGATTTTCAGGTAAGGAAAGAGTGTAGACCACTTATAATTTCTGAAATTACCACACATCCCATCCTGGTTAATAAAATCAAAGACAAATGTCTACGTATTTTCCCTGCTACAGTGCCAGGCAGAACTCCAAGTTTCATTTCTGTGAGTTCTTCCTCAATAGGAATGAATGGGTTTTGTTTGATTGTTTTTCTCTTTGCGTACTTTAAATATAAAAAAAGAGAATGGCATTTATCTCTGTAATTTCTAAAACTATTTGATAAAATGGTTCTTTGAACAGAAGTATTCTATTTTAAAAGAGACTCATTTTTGATATGTGAAAAGCAATTGTTAAGATCATGGTGGATTGATTAGTTACAATATTGAAATAATTGCAAGAATTCTTACTGTTACAGAAGATAGAAAAGATTTGCTTTACCTGCCCTCAAAACTTAGTTTAGAATTATTTCCATTAATCCATGTTAGCTCTGGAATTGCATGTTGCTTTTTACTATCAGTTTATTAAAATTGTAGAACAGTATCTTTGGAAAAAGCAGCTCTCTGTTTTCTTCTAGTGAATTTGGGTTCTCCTTGAATCTACTTCCCTTCCCTTCTGAAGGCAGTGGGACAAAGTCTGATGTTGTTTAGGCATGTTTCTCGTTTGGGCTATGTGAAACTTGAGGCTTCAGTCTCTGAGGTCTCGTGGATGTAACCTGGGTGGGATTCCACCATTTGAGATTCCTCTGCCATAGCTGGGGCCTCAGCTGTACCACGGGCAACGAGGGGTCCACAAACTCCAGACCCTCTTCTGTTGCTTCAGAACACCAAGGGAAAAGCTGCAAGTTGTGACTTAACGTATGTACTGAACCTGCAGAGATTTCACTGAGGTCTCCTCAAGCATGCACTGGTGGCAGAGCAATTTCTGCTGTAGGAGGTATGTCGTAAAGAAGGGAAGGGCCACTGGTCACGATAAGCCATAAAAATACAGTTTCAGGTCTGTGCCAGATGACCCAGTATGTGTGTGTGGGTACAACTCAACCCCAGAGTTTTCTCTGCATGCGGAAGTCAGATAATCCCACTATATCCTTAGTTAATTAGTGATATGTTTATAGGAGAGGAACAGTGTGAGTAATTCTTTCCATTAAAAGAGACCTTGATAGACCTTCCTGGGGGAGTCATGCGCAGAAATTTCAAGATTTGGCTTGATGTTAATAGTGTGAAAGAAATATCATGGAGACATCAGAAGCATCAGCAAAGCGGGGGAGGGGGAAGGATCTCCAATATTTTAAAAGGGTGGTGGGGAAAAAAAAAGCACCCAAAACTAATTGAAATAACAAGTCTCACAAGTTATTTGTAAAATGGAGCCTCTAGTTACCAAAATGCCCAAATTATTTTCCTTATTACATTGCTCATAACATTAAAATATTACTTTTTCTAAAGCATCACAGTGGCAAACATTCAGATAGCCTAGGTAGATCTTCTAAGTAAGTTGCATTGGCTAGAGGAGTTGAATTTTCTTATTAACAGTGGAAAAAGAAAAGGTAATTGAAAAGGTTTCTTGTGGTTTGGAAATGCCTTCCAAATATTCATTAAACATTTAAGCGACTAAATTTGCAGAATATGTTCCTGACATTGGCACTGGTTCTGTGGTATTTCTCTCATCAGATGGAAGTACTGTGTGTTATGCAGAGTGCATTCATGCATAAACAATATCATTTTCATAAATTAAAACCTCCCCTGCAGAAGGAACATCTGTGCCTGCCTTTGAATAAAAGATGGTGGCATGCGAGTTGCCCCTTGACTGACTAGAAGAATCCTTATTTTTAAGAAGAAGGTGCATAACCAAAAGGCAAGCAGGCCTGGGTCAGCTTTTTCAATTTTATCTGAAAAATTGACATTCATTCACTCCCCCTCGGGTTATCTAGAGTACATTTAGCTCTGTTGCCACTAACTGAGAAAGGTTAATCGGGTACTTGAAAAGTTGCCTTTTGCTTTCTTTTCAGATTCAGCAACAGTTTTCGAGCTGCAGGCTCGGGTGAAACGCGGGCAGACGCTGCAAAATGCAGTACTCGGAGTCACAATTAGTTTTTAGCCTGCTTATAGCTGGGAAGCCTGGCAGAGGGGTGTGCTGCACCACTAGGACAGGTTTGCCATGCTTACGCATTGGATTTCCGTAGCTATAAACACCTTCAAAATAGAAGTTAATAGCTCGATTTCTCCTGGAAAAAAAATCCTTCGTCCATAGGGGACAAGGATGTTCACTTTCTGCTGAATTTAAATGAAATATTTGTGAAATACCTTCGCTTTGTGGCAGGCTTCATGTAAAGTATTTCAGGTAACGTCTTAAATCTGATGGTCAGAGGCAAAGACCTGTTGATAATTGTTCTTGGTCATTAGGGGAATTGCTCTCCCGCAGGTTGTGTCTCCGGGTTTCTTAAGCCTCGGAATAACCAGTGAAGATTAAAGAAACACGTTTCCATTCTGGGAAGAGGAGGGACGGTGAATCGATGGCGCTGGGTCCAGGTCTGCCTTGCAGAGGAAGGCGCACCTGCTGCCACCGAGCCGCGCCGGGGCCACAGCCGCGTTCCCGGTGTGCCGGTCCCGGACGGGCGCGGGAGCTCCCGCGGTTCGGGGCGGGTTGGGAGCCCGAGAGGAGAGCCCCGAGGGCTGCAGGTGCCGGGCTGAGCTGGCCGGGGGCCGCCTGGGCGGGTGCGGGGCGCTTGGCGCATCCCGCGCCGGCAGCCGCAGCTCTGGCGAACCGCGTCTCTGCCCCCGTTTCCCTAATTCAACAAATCAGCATTGCAAATAGCAGGGTTCGCTGTAAACAAACCAACAACCCCCGCCCCCTTCCCCTGGTACTCCTCAAGGTAAGTAAAGAATCCATGTCCTTTTTTTTAGTCCAATTTTATTCTACAAATAATAAGTGTTGCACCTTTCATGAGCTATCCGAATAAAACAATAATCCCATAGGAATTACTTACACTAAGAAAAAATAAATCACATTTAAGGAGAAATGCAACATTCGACCAAATGTTCAATACTATGTTGTTGCCAAAGGATGGATGTTTTTCTAAAATCCCAGTGTGCATTACACCATAATATACAGGATTACAAACAAAATTACAGTACAGATTGATTCCAGTTGAACCAGCGTTACATTTCAAACAGCACTTATTCTGGACTGCATTGTACATGCAATAGCTATTGTTCTAATTACGGATTAAATGGTTTGAATTTGTTTCAAGCTACCGTACTAATCGACTACAATAGGTATATAGCCCGACTTTAACAACCTGATTAGATTTCGGTTCCGATTTATAAAATGAGCATATGACAACCACGGATTGTGTGAACATGTATAAAATCATGCATTTATATCGCCTGGAAACATTAACATCTTCAAGTTATCTTAAAAAAGAAAAAAAAAAAAAAGAAAAAAACCGAAAAACCCACCAAACCCACGGAATGTCAAGGGGTTCAAAGACTAAAAAGAAACAGTGCAAATTGTATGTGATAGTCAAGCAGCTTTCGATTTTAAAAAGGGTGTTGGCATTTGCTTATAATCTTTATATACAAGTTTGTGCAAGTAATGTGTTGAATTGATATGTTCTGATAGAAAATAAGTCTATCGTTCTTAAATCTTCTCAAGACCTAGGGGATCTGGTTCTTATTGTAAGGGGTAAAGGAAAAAGAAATAAAGAAAGAAAAAAGAAGAGACTTGCATGGGAAAGAAATTGCCCGGATTGTGCATTTTTTTTTCTTCTTCATCTATTTGAAAAGGAAAGAAGTGCTAAGGCAACATAACTTCTCTAAGCACTTTTCTGCTGGTTTAAATTAGTTAAATCATTTTGTATAAATTAGATATAATTCTACCTTTCCAATATGTATAAAAATTGATGAAGCTGCATGGTTTAAAATAGGAAATTCACGTTATAAAAAGTCATTAAAAATTCTGTACAAAATCACAACAAAATAATTCAGCATGGGAAAGGTAACAAGTAGTAAAACGTTGGTTGAAAAATATAGATTTCATATATATTTTGTAATTGGCCCATCGCTAGTTTAAAAATTGCATAGATCCTAATTATTGCTTGTGATTTTGTTATCCCGATCAGGTAATTGACGCGATCCCAATGCCCCTACCCCAATTTACAGCGTCGCTCGGAGGAGCGGAAGCAAAGACAGCGGGTGAGCGGGTGGGGAGGGGCGGGGGGGCGCGGCGGCCCCGGAGGCGGCGGCGGGACCCGCCGGGCTGCCCCCTGTAAACAAGGCGGTGTCGGGCGGCGGGGCTCGGCGCTCCCCCTGCCCTCGCTCATCGCGGGGAGGCTCAGTCGTGGAAGATGGCGTTGAGCTGGGCGCTGAGGACGCGCTCGTGGTGCGGGTGGCCCTCGTAGGGCGCCAGCCCGTCCACCGGGATCTCGCAGCGGGAGGCGGCGGGCGGGAAGATGGCGGCGTGGGCGGGCGCGGCGGCCAGCGCGGCGGCGGCGGCGGGGTAGTGCATGGAGAAGGCGTAGCTCTTGTCGAAGTCGGCGGTCGGCTCGTGCTTGAAGGAGAAGTTGCCGTTCACGCTGAGGGGCGGGCTGAGCGGCCCGTCGAAGGCGGGGCTGGCGCCCTCCGCCAGCCCGCTCTCGAAGAAGGGCTCCAGCGCGGCGCCGTAGGCGTGCGGCGGCTTGAGGTGGAAGAGGTGGGAGCTGTCCATGGTGCCGTAGGGCGGGCTGGGCAGGCCCGGAGACTGGTACGGGTAGGGATGCGCCGGGAAGGGCGCGCCCGCCGCCGCCGCCGCCACGTGCGGCGGCACCTCCTGGCTCTGCTCGGGGAGGAAAGTCCGCGGGTTGAGCTGCAGGCAGCCGGCCACCAGGTTGGTGGTGGGCTGCGACAGGCCCTTGCAGAGGGTCTGCACGAAGGAGACCAGGTCTGGGCTCTTGCCCGAGCGCAGGATCTCGGAGAGCGCCCAGATGTAGTTCTTGGCCAGGCGCAGGGTCTCGATCTTGGAGAGCTTCTGCGTCTTGGAGTAGCAGGGCACCACCTTGCGCAGGTTGTCCAGGGCCGCGTTCAGCCCGTGCATGCGGTTGCGCTCCCGGGCGTTGGCCTTCATGCGCCGCAGCTTGAACCGCTCCATGCGCGCCTTGGTCATCTTCTTCTTCTTGGGGCCCCGCCTCTTGGGCTTCTGGTCGTCGTCTTCCTCCTCCTCTTCCTCCTCCTCCTCTTCATCCAAGTCGTCCTCCTCGTCCTCCTCCTCGCCGTTCCGCAGCGAGTCCTCCTCAGCCTCGGCGTGTAGACCCTCCAGGTCCTCCTCCTTCTTGTCCACCTCGTGCTCCTCGTCCTGGGAGCTGAGGCACTCGTCCGTCCAGCTCGGGGGGCCCTGCGGCTGGGGCTCGCCCATCAACCCGCTCTCGCTGTACGACTTGGTCATGGTGAGCCTCTGCATCGTGGAGAAGACAGTAAAGAGACGTGTCAGCACCCAGAGCAGCGCCCGTGGCCCCGAGCGGTCGCCCGCAGGGAGAAGCCTCACGCAATACCCCCATCCCCCCTCCCCGCTTCCCCAGTCCTCTCCCGAGGGAAGTTTAGATTTCCCACCGTGCCAGGGCAAACTTTTAATTGTCTCCGCGGTCCTGTCTTATAATTAAGTTTACATATGTTCAAATGCCATTATGTAACTCGCAGATATTAGCGGAGAATATAAGCAGATTATGCGTGAGGGAGGCAGCCCGGGCAGCACGACGCAAGTGGACCAAGCGTAGATTGGGTTGGTTTGTTTTGTTTTGGAAGAAACCGTCAAACACTCTTAAGGAATAGGGCAGGGGGAAAGGCGGACACACGCACACACCCGCAGGGACGGATGGCCACCCCTGACGCCTGTCCCCGCCGCTCTCCGCGGCTCCCCCTTGCCGCCTCCTTTCACGGGGCTTGTGCCGCCCCAGCGGGCGCCGAGCACCTGCTCCCTGGTCCTGCCTTCGGCCACAGAACTGTCGCTGGGTTCCCGCGGCCCCCGCCCGTGGTAACAGGTGCGGGACTGGCCCTAGTTTCCCGTTGTCCGTCGTCCCCTCCGTTGCAGACGGGCATCGTCCCCCTCCCTTTCCACGGGGACGTTTCGTGTGGGATTGCGACCGTTCCCCCTAGCATCGGGAACACCGTAAAGAAACAATGCCGCCCGCCCGCCGAGGCGCAGCCTGCCGTGGGACCGTGGCGACCGCGCTCCGAAGAGGAAAAGGGAGCTGGAAGTTCGGAGGGCAGCATAGGTGGAACCACATTAACACATCTAATATGCCTCTGTATAAATGCACGCACACATACATATTTATATATGTGTACGGACGCACATACACATTTACACATATATATGTATACACTTATGTGTGTGTGCGTTTATGGATGGATACAGGTGTGCCCGCACACACCGGCAGCAACGAGCGCAAGCGACAATAAAAAACCGAAGCCGCTCCGGCAGAGGCAGATCCCGTCCACCCCGACATCGCAGGGCCCTCTCCCACCCCGGCAGTCGCCGAGAACCCCTTTCCCCCCGTGAGGCGAAAACCCAGTTTCCCGTTACCTCCGTTGCTCAGCCTCTCCTTCGCGGTGACGGTCTCATAACCCCGGCACAGCTCTCCGTGCGAGGGCGCCGCGCGTGTGTGTGTGTGTGTGTGTGTGTGTGTGGTGGGTCGGCTTTTTTTTTTTTTTCCCCGAGGTTGCGCAGCGCCGGGCTCCCCCCGTTATATAGCGGGGCCGAGGATGCGCGGCGGGGGGCCGGCACCGGGACCCGGGTACCGCGGCTGCCGCCCTGCCCTGCCCCGCGCCCCGCCCCGCCCGGTGGCACGCGCCATATGGCCGCCCACGTCAGGCGCGGCGGCGGCGCCCCCCCCACGTGACGCCCCTGATTTGTATGCGGGCCCGCGCCCGCCCGCGGAGCCGCCACGCCCCCGGTGACCCGCCGGGCCGCGCCATCTGTCACCGCGCGGGACCCGCCGGCGGCACCGCGCCGGCACCGCACCGCTCCGCACCGCGCCGCACCCGCCACCCTGGGGCCGCCGGCCCGCGGAGCCGCATTGTTCCTATTGTTCTGGGTCCCCGCCGACCGCCCTCAGCATCTCCTAACGGGCACCTCTGAGGTGTCCCAGTCTCTGCCGCTCCCTCGCCACCGCAGACCCGCAGTTAACCCCCGTCCCCGCATTTCTCCGGTGATGGAGAAAACGGACGTCCCGTGACTGCTGTGCCCACCCGTGGACCAAGCTCCGGTTTGCTTTTCCCAGCTTTTCGATGGGAATGCGCCGGTTAACGGGAAGTTTGGACGAAAGACGCCAAGAGGGGCGGCTTTAAAGTCTTTGAACGCCTCAGCGGAGTTTGCAAACGCTGAACAAATCTTAGAGATGCACTTTAAGGGGAGAGATAGCCCCTTCGCACCATAGCTGTGCTACAGGGTTATCTGGATATTTAATCAATAAAAATAAACTAAAATAATTTTCGCCTCCTGAGGCTTTAAATGAGAAACAAATAATTCCGACCTGAGGAGACTGTTTCGGAAGATATTTTTCCAGGTCGGAAACATTTTTAAAATGTTTCTCTCCTGTTGGTGACCTACATAGCCCGGGGCCGCCGGGGCGGCAGGAGGGGACTCCGGGGGATGTTCGCCTTCTCGGTAATCAAATACAGAGGGCAGCCGGCAGCGTTTTGTTATTTCCAAGGTGGCCGGTTCTCCGTGGGAAGCGAGGGCCAGCAGCGCGGCGTGTATTGCCAGGTCGGGAGAGCGGGGCTGGAGCGGGGTACCCTCGGATCACCGGCAGCTGCGGCCCTTCCCTGGGACACGCCAGGGAGGGAAGCGCCGTCCCACGGAAGGGCTGCCCCCTGCCCGTGGCGAGCCTACTCTGACCATAGAGGGGCCCCGGGGTCAGGATCCAGGAGGATGCCTGTGCCCGGGGCAGCTGGCCCGGACCTCCCCCGGTCGGCCACTCCCTGGAGAACGCGACCCCATTAACGGGGACCGGCTGGTGTGGGGATGCGTTTTGGAAGCGGTGAGGCACAAACAGGTTTGGAGGGTGCGGTAGAGGGATGGGTCTGGTCCATCCCTGTCTCGGCTGCTGGAAAATGTCACCCGTCTTTAAATGGTACTGGCTGGGAATACACCCGGGATTGTGGGGCGCTGGGGAAACACTAGGCAAAAACACCGGGAGGAGGGCACTGGGAGAAAGCTGGATATCGGGGAGCGGTGAGAGCTTTGGTATGCTGGTGTGCTTCTGAGTGTGGCCAACACAGTCATCTTCCCTGGGAGCAAAATAAAATCAACATGTTGTCGAGAGACAGATGAGTAGAGAGACAAATAAAGAGGCAGCCAGTCGGACAGAGGGGCTTAAATCCGCCGAGCCCGGCGCGGGAGGCTCGTTCCACCACGGTGACACACGTGGCCGTGGAGGAGCAAGGCCGAAAGGTACGAGGCACTGCTCCGTGCCGCCCGTCGGGGCACAGGACGGACGCTGCGCTCCGGGTGCGTCGGGGCTCTCTGTCGCTCCGCCGCTTCGGCACTGCTTCTCTTACCGATCTCCCAGGCAGTTGGCTCTGCCTTCCCTGCACAGGCCGTCCCTTGCCTGGCTCAATGGCTCCGATTTCCCACCTTCCCTGTCTCTCCTCTTCCCCCAGCCTCTTGATTTTATCGCTCCAAGCGTGTCTTTTTTTTTCTCCCTGACCTACAGACTCCTCCTTCTCCATCTGTCCTCTAATTCGGCTTCTGCTTATTTTTCCTCCCAAATCCTTTGATTTTCTTTTCCCCTGTTCTTTTTTTTTTTCAAATTTTAATTTTTCTTTTTACTTGTCTTTTATTTTTGTCTTTTCCATTTTCTTTATTATTTCCTTTTCCTTTCCTTTTCTTTTTCTCTTCTCTTTCTCCTTTCTTTCCTGCCTCCCTGCCTCCCTCCCCTCTCCTTCCCCCCCTTCCCCCTCCTCCCGCGGCGCGGCACGCGAACCGCACGCGTCCCAACAAAGCTATGGCCGGCCCGGCCGCCCCCGCTCCCTCCTCAGCTGCTGCCTCCCGGCCCCGGCAGGAGGAGATCCCGGGGCCGGCTGGGGCCCGGTGTAGCGGGAGGTGGCAGCGAGCGCGGCCCCTCCGCGGGACGCCGCCGGGACTGAGCCCTATCCCGGCCGGGCGGGAGGGAGGTTTTGTTGCGGTGGGGTAGGAGAAGCGCAAGGTGGAAACACCTTACAGTTGTCCAGGCCGGGAAATTCACTCCCGATGAAATCTCTTGGGTTTGCGGCATTATCTTAATTAAGATAATTGATTCATATTGCACCTGCGAGAGTGCGGGGAAAGGATGCCTCCCCAAATAGCTTAGAGCTATTGGAGAGAAGAAGCCACGCTTATAATTGAGCTAGTGATTTACTGCCCGTGTAGTCTGGGCTCTTCGGGCTCTCTCGCTATCATGTTTCTCGCTCCCTCCTTCTCCAGAGGGGCACCCACACAAACCCCGAAGGTTATCCTGAATGAAAAAAGAGAAGGGAAAACGTCCCTGCCTGCCATCCCTGTCCCTCCGTCCCACCCCACCGCATCGCACTGTGGGGCCGGAGCCGTCGCCAGCGCGGGTTTCGGGCTCGGGAAGGACCGGCTTGGGTTTGGCCGCGGTTTTCCCCAGCTCGATCATTTCCAAACGCTGCGGTGAGAGGACAGGACGGGAGGAGAGGGCAGCCCCGTTGCCCGGATCAGTCCGAGTTGTGACCAGCCTGCTGCAAAAGCCATTGGTCAGGAATCACCGGGAAAATAAAGCTTTAAAGTGCCGCTCCGATACCGGTTCGGTGCCGGAAGCGTCTGCATCGCACTTCGTAGCGTCTCTCTAGGACAGAATGTACAGCTGGCCTCGAAAGTGGTATGACTGATTAAGGTGCCTTTTCTGCTCTTTTCCCCCTTAAAACTCATTGTATTAATTTTATTGAGCTTTCCCCGTTAGGTAAATGCTGTTGTTGTTTTAATTCTATAAATGTAAACTTCTATTTAGTTAATGGAAAATACATCACCACCAAGGTTTAATTATCAGCCTTTAAAATTACTCTTTTAGTCAAGTGCGCACAATTATGAAATCACAATAGATTTAAAATATAATTCAAATTGATTAAAAAAAACCCACACAAACAAATCAGAGAAGTACGTACCATTAAAGCAAACGTCTAAATTGTATTGGTAGGCTGGCTACCGCCTGAGCTACAGTATAAATAGCATCAGCAGTCTTTGCTATCAGTGTCAAACCACCTCTGTTATTAGGAAAAAGGATTCTTATCAGAAGGGATTTAGATGCTGTTATAACTGCAAAATCTAATTATTTTTGATCCAGGCATTTACCCCCAGAGTCCCACCTTGTTTAAATAAAGTGTTTTCTTTCCTCTTGAACAAATGCATTTCCATTTGAATTAAATATTGATAATTTGACCTTTTAGTTCCTTTAACTAATCAAAAGAAAAAAAATTCCAAATGTAGATCCTAGTGCCTTGCCCTAGTGGGTCTTTCCGCTTGAATAGACACTGAGATTAAATGAGTCAAACTTCCTCTTTCATTGCACTCTCTTTTCACTAATTGCTTATGCAAAAATGCAGATTTGTATTAATTAGTAACTCCACTGATTAGTTCGGTGGTATTTTCACGTAATAAATCATGCTGCAGACACGATTTTTGGCACATCCCCAGTAGTGGCTCAGGATGCAATAAGTTTTCCATATTAAATAAAATCTTAGCCTAAATCTACCTTTTCGTTGCAGGTACACTGTGTACCACCTGCTGTACGCACCTGCTACGGGAAATTACCTTCTGTCCCTGGCAAGCCTCTTTCCTTGATAATGCACTCCTCTTCACAGGGTGTAGACTTTAAAATGGGACACATGAATCACAGAATCAAAGAAGGAAAGAAATCTGATGTTATTTTTAACCCTTTAAAATGAATAATGCTCATTTTTAAGGAGATGAAAGATACATATATTGATGTAAGATACAACAATGTAGATTTCTTTCTTTTCTTTCCCATGCCCAGCCACATTATCTCCTTTTACAGCAGTGTTCACTGCATGCTCAAATTATCACACACAAACCCATTTTTTTCGTACATTTCTTTCTTTTTCCCTTGAGCTGCGGAGGCTGAATTCCTACAAACATGACACTTGTTAGCTGCAGTTCATGTCTCAGTCAGATACAGAGGCCTCAGTATCAATAAGACTCCACAGCATCCGCAGTGGTATCTACATTGTACCAAAAACGTCCCCGCTTGCTTGTATTGTGAAACCACTACAAAAATCTCTCCAGAGCAGACACAGGCTGATGTAGAGCCTCCAGTAGCTGAGATCTACATCTGAAAAACCTTTCCCAAGTCTCTCCAAAATCATTCTAGATATTACCTTTCTCCTGGTTTCCCAGGGACAGAGCTGTCTATACTTCACACCATTTCCTCAAGCAAGGCAGCATAATGCATGGCTATGATTTGTGCCACAACAAATAATGTCAACTCACACAGTACTTGTAAAAGAGAATAAGAGGCTCCAAAGGAATATAAAAGATGATGACAGTGGTGTCATTTCCTCATAGGTGGCACTTTCAAGGGCTGATCCTGACAAAACCTTTGCCTCTCTTGTGCTAAGACTCTCCCTCACATAAGCAGGACCGTTACCACAAATACACTTGCAGGATCTGGCCTTTGGCCTCAGTCTAAGCGTGCAATGGGGTGGAAGAGCAGCAAACACAGGTGCCAGGAGATTATCCAAAGCTTTGCTGAGATTAAAATCTTGTCTCAATATGAGTTATTGCATATTCTCTAAATAGAAATCTCCTTAGTGGTGGCTTTAAAAGGTCTGCTTTTGTTTTCCTCTTAGAGAAAAAAAGGTTGAATCCCAGGCTATGCACATAACAGCTTACGCGTTTGTTCTCTGTGGCCATCCAATCTGAACATTTTGCCAGCATTTTTCCAGTTCCTACAAAAGGTACTGCTTCTGTTAGTGTTCCTTTATTGAAGAGAGAAAGTAAAGTCAAAATGCTCTTAACAGGGTTATACAAAAAATGATCCTGATTAATTTGAGAACATGGTTACTTGTTTTAGCAATATCCCAAGAACAAAACAAGAAAGGTTAAATCAATGATCCACAGGAATGGAAAAACAGATTCAAATAATCATTAAATCTTATTACATAATGCGGCTTTGTTTTTACCTCTTGCAGTGAGTTCACACCTGTGTCTGTGCCTTACGTGCTCCACACTGAGCTGGGCATGATGGAGAATCATTTTCCCATCACAGTACAGCATAACCTCTACAGGCATAGAACAGAACTAGTCAGCTGAAACTCTAGCTAAGCATTTTAAGTGTATATGGGGATATTCTTAATAATACACATCACCACATTTTAGGTGATTACCTTCCTCTGCCATTCCTGTCACCACTCCCAGTTTACCAGCACGATTGCCACTGGTATTTCACAATATTGTGTCAAATACCCAACAGTGTGTGTTGTCTCATGGGACTGCTTTTCAGAGACGCTTCTGGGATGTTAACTATCCCTACTATGAGTGTGCTTATCCCAGCACTCTACTGACATGCAGTGCTCTTCCTCTGTGTCTCAAGGAGGTGTCTCAATCTCTAACCCACAAACACCAGAATGAGTATCAGATAACACACCTTGTTTGCTCTCTTTCAATGCAAAGATGCACACAAGAGATGACATCTCGTCATCAAAAAAGCATCTTTGTTCTTATATCAGTTCCTGCAGAGTGTAATTTGATTGCCCTCAGTCAAATTGGGGCAATCTTAACATTCATCTAAATGAGTTATGGACATATCAAGGCCCTACGACTCAGTTCAGGCACAACATAGACATAAAAAGCCCGCAATCACATTCCAAGGACTCTCAAAACCAAGTGTTCATTAGAACAAAAAATACATCTGACACCCAAAATATCTTATTGTAAGCTCTTGTGCAAAATTAACTTTCTGTGATTTTTCAGTAGGGAAGATGCAAGGTTTGCAAGCCTTGTTGAGGTGCTCAGTGTAGAACTGATATCCATAGGACTCAGTAATTGTGGGAGAAGGTGGGAAAAGCTGGAAAAAAGCAGTAGACAAGGAATGATCTATACACTGTAGCCTGCCAGGTGCCCTTTGGAGAAAGGCTGGCATTGGTAGAGTTAGGGCATGAGCAACCAGTGATGAAATAGCTAAGAACATTTTGACTGGAGTAATCTTGCAGGTGGACATTCTGAATGCTGAGCTTCAGCACAAAGCTAGAGAGAATTCTGAGGTGCTGGGGCCAAATGTGCCATGATGCACACACACTTCTCTCACATGCCCAGGTAGACCTATCATATTGATTTATGATGACCCTTGCCAGGAGAACATTGCTCTTTGCTAGTCATTGTCTGAGCCCTAAGTATGTCTTGAAAACCTGTAGCTCTCTCATCTGGTTTAGTCCTTCCGTCAGATTTTTTTTTTCTCAGTGCTGAACCTTTGCTTGGTTTATGCAGATTCCCAAGAGAGGAGGAACATGCTTGTAAATCACTGTTTTCTCTACTACTGAGCTCCAGTTACACGCCACTATAACAATATAAATATTTACTCATTTTGTCTCTCTTCACCCTTGTAAGAGGATAAGAGCATCTGGCCCTTTGTTGGTAGTCCATTGTCAGTTTGCTAGAGTATCCACTTGTTTATGTTCACTTGTACAAGAACACATAAATAACCCTCCTCTCCCCTGCTTTGCAGAGTGCAGTCATTGTTGAAAGGAGGTGTGAAACCTATCCTCCTGATGGGAGTGAAAAATTCTCACCTGATCACTCTTGAAGAGTGGCTTGAAGAACTGTATTTGAAAACATAGAATATGAAGCAGTGGAGAAGAAATCTATGACTCTTGCACTTCCATATATCCATCCTGGCACTTCATGCTGTGGTATTTGGCAGAATCTTTTTGGTAACACAGAAAACCTCAAAACCAATGACAGGGCAATGGAGAATGAGACATAGCATCTTTTAAAATTGACTCTAAGTGTTGGTGGAAACAGAAATATGGAGTATTACGTTAAAGTGTATTTTTTTAAAGTTCCATTTCAAACTATCATCTGTAGTTCTTCTATATCCTTGTCATCTCTAGGTAGACTGATACCCTGTAAAACTATCAAAAAATAAAATGAATATATATGCTTTCCAAAATTAAAGTTTATAATTGTCCAGAATTCAAAAGGAACTGTCATCTAGTTGTTTAGTTTTTCTTGGGTTGGGTTTTGTTGTTGTTGTTTGTTTGTTTAGTTTTGTTTCTGTTGTTTGTTTTTTTAACTAGAGGGTTAAGGTTCACAATAGCAAGAATGTCTACCTCTTATACATTTGTATTTCTAAAATAATTTATTATTGAAAAGGATAAAATAGAGACATAATTACAAACCCTTGGCAATTTCAGTTGATGTCTCAAGGGAAATTTATAGTCCATTTCTTCTGTTATAGATCCACAAGTAGTTACAAGCTTCTCGGATCATCTTGATTTCAAATTTTCTTTTGAAATTTTGGGGCACCTCATTGAAGAGCTGATGTGAACAAATGAGTGTAAGAGCTGTGAACTGGAAGCAGCAGTGGTGCAGAGTGAATCTGGCCGCCGGTTGGCAGCACTGTTGTATTTTCACCCTTTGATTAAAGACTTTGTTCTGAGAAAATGAGCCCGAGTGTGACAATGTAGGTCATGCTACATTGGTAGGTCAAGCATTTGAGGGCTCAGTAAAACTAGTGTGATTACTTGCACATCATCTAGCTCACAAGCCTATGGAGCTAGAAGCAGGACATTATCTCACCATCTGCAGTCAGAGAAATGTAACAGTTTGCTGCTGTTCAAGGTGGGAGGGTTCACTGCCTCTACCTAGTTTTCTATTTCTGTCTTCCCTTTGCTCTTGTCTTATAATCTGTTCCATCCCCTGAACCGGATCTGGTGTCTGGGAGACTCAGGTTAGAAAAGTCCTTGTCACTGAACTGGTTATATTGGCTCAGAGAAGACCTGACAAACACCTTCACACATGTAGGGTAAGGGGCAGAAATGTGCAGCCAGGAGCAAAATAAAGATGGGGAAACTGGAAGATTGAATGGAAGAAGACCCTTGCTTTTTTGCTGCAACGTGGTTCCGCATTGACTCATCATGACTGGTGGAACTGTACCTTTTTCTTCTCTTTGCTGAACCATCCAGGATGGACCTGCTGAAAAAATCCTTAGCAGGCTAGATGAACCTTTGATCTGGCCCAGTATGGGATCACTGTTTTATTACGTTTACATTATTTTGTCCTTCTCCTCATTTTTAACTTTGTAGAAACAGCACATGGGAAGTCCTACCTACCCTAGTTTGCATCCCTGAAGCACTGAACAAAACTGAAGATGTCTTCAGTGAGGCTGAAGTCTCCCTGGATGGCTTAAGCCCACTGCACTGCCCATCTGCAATATGTTTCCTTCTCACTCCAAGTTCACACACATGCGTCACCTGTGCTTGTTCAGTCTGAAAAATAGACAAGCAGACCTGCTTAGGTGTACATTTTCAGTTTGAAGAGATGGCAACTTTCACTTATCTGGCCAAAATAATTGTTTTAGTCAGAAACAAAACTAGCAAGCTCCATTGGAAAGAAAATGTCCCGTAAGATACTGATGTTCTTTAAGACCAGATTGAAGGGGGTTCTGTAAAAGATCCACAATGATATTTGGGAAGAAATACACGAGAGTCTATATCAGATTCAGAGAAGATGGCATTCAGAATCCATTGCTAATGATAGAGGACTTCATGCATCAACCATCAGAAGCTTGCTTCTAACAACCTTAATGCTAACATTTATTTGATCACAAAAAGCAGTATTTTCTATGAATCCTTTCTACAAACAGAAGAAGATCACTTTTTTAAATGCCTGGCATTTTTAAGTAAACCTTATGTTAAAGACCATGAACTTAAGCAAGGTTTTATTTTATTTTGTTTTGTTTTGTTTCTAGTTAACAGCAAGAGAACATATCTTAATTTCTTTGCATTAAGATGCAAATTAGAGATAATATTCTGGACCATTATGTGAGAGAGTTTACAAGAGACTGAAAATAAGCCTTTCAGAAAATATAAACATTAAAATAGAAAATGAAGTAAAAAAAAAATTGATCAAATATTTTGCTTCCTACAGGCAATAGAAAAGAAATAGAGCACCTGCACAGAAGTTCATTTGGGCGTGTTACTGCCTTGGTGAAGAGATGGATGGCAATGAGGGCAGTGCTGTGCAGATGAGTGGGAGGAGTGGGGGAGGCAATGAAACAAGGTAACTTAAAGCCATTTCTGTGCTCATTTGCCTCCTGCATTCCCAATCAACTTTTGAAATAAATTAGAAAAGATTAAGAATGTCTTCAACTTATACCAGCTGCCAGTTGCCTTGCACAGTTAAAATGTGTGGAAGTAACACTGTGCCCCACGACCTGCAGTGGCCGTGGAAGCTCACAGCAGTCGTTGGTGTTTCTGCAATAGTTTCCTCTGTTTGTCATCCAGGACAGGACGTACAGGAGTAGGATTCTGTCTATGGGAAGCTCCATTCTGCTCTGCAGTTGCAGTAATGTCTGAGCACAAGATTATCTTTCTCTTCACCTCCATTCTCTGTTCAGCTCAGCACCTATAACTGAAGATGGCATAGAGGGGTTGCTGTAAAGTCAGCAATAAAGTGATGATAATGACCTCCTTTGCAAAAATTGTCTGCTTTCTCTTGCAGAGAAGATAGTCATGTCCTTTTATTGTGTGCTCGATGCAGCAAATATTTATTAGATGGTGAAAATAAGAAAGCTAACTCCCTTCAAAAAATGTATTTTCACATTTGCATTTATTTGAAAAAGATCTTTCTCACATATTCTAGACATGAAGTAGCAATGTTCTATGTGCTCCATTTCTTTGTATAGAAGTAAATTCATATATATACATATGAATATATATATGTATTGACGGATAACAAGGCATAGTACAAATTATACAAGTCACATGCAGAAAAAAAAAATCTGCCACTAGATTGTGTCAATCTATTTTATAAGTTGCCAGAAAAAAATATTTGTACTGACATTTCATCTCAACCCTACATAAGCTTCAGTGCCATGGTCTTCCTGATGATTGTGCCTACCGGAAGATTGCACTGAAGAACCTGTCCTACAGATAGACCCTAGAAAGAAGAAAACTCACACTCAAAACTGGCTCTGAGTTTGTGAATACAGAATAATTCAAAAGGTACCTCTCCTGGGTAGTATTTGCTTTTAAGAAAGACTTAAGACTTTTAAATTTTTTTTCATTTTGTTCTCAAGTATGATGAAGAAAAGGCTAAAAGTCAACCAACCATCATACCTTGTGAATGCCATCCAAGTTTGCCTAGTCAAGCATGTTGCTGTTTTCTGAAGTACGTCCTTTTATCAAAGTGCAACACTGATGAGGTTTCAAATACAAAACATTGTGAGCAAAAAGGGTTTTGCTCATGTAATTATTATTTATACTTGCTGTTTTCTGACTGGACAATCCAGTCGTTTTGAATAGAGCCATAATTCTGACTGAGAAAGGCAATTCTGCAACTTCACGTGGAAATACATTTTCAAAACTTTAGTAAAAAATACAAAGGATTTTCTAGTGACATAAACATTTTCACCTTTTAAAGACATCTGGTAAATACTAAAGATTTCCTTGGCTTATTGAAGAATTTCAGTAAAAGCACATTCCCAACCTAAAATGCAAACCTGTGACTTCCAACATATTCCTACCACTGAATAGCAGCTGAATGGGTGTAAGTCCTTCAGACTCAGTAACAGAGACATATGAGAAAAAATTAACTATATATAATATTTTGGTATAAAAGACCAGTTACTTAAGAAAATGTAGAGACTGCAAGATGGAAACTCGTTCATATCTCTTTCTCTACAATAGCTGTAGCTTATCATGAAGATTGATGAAAATGTCTTCAACATGATCTAAATGGCATTTATGCCTCAGGGTTCACTTCATGTCTTTTGATGCGTCCCTGATCAGGCTTTGTTTTGGGAGGTGTGATGGTATAGGACCACTAACCGTTACCAGTAAGTGCTAATGTTAATTACATTAAGCAAAATCCTCCAGTTGGTCCATCTGTTACTCATTTTTTATATGCTACCTATTATTGTTCGGGGTTTCACTGCACTCCAGGAAGATATCTTCTAGTTTTCTTCTGGTTTTATTTAAAAGATGTTGATTATGTATGCCTATTGAAACACTTTTATACGTTTTTAATTTTGCTTTCATTTTCAAGAGATTTTTTAAAGATCATTTTTGTATGTGGTTTTAGTGTTTAGTTATGGTGTTGCACCTGAATGTTTAACTTGGTAAGTGAATTCAGCATCTTGTATTTTATATAGTAAGCCTCTTGCAAATAATCTATCTCAATATACTTTTGGATGAATTTGGGCTGTTTTCCTCACATTTGAATATCAGTTTGTGTCTTTGCTATCATCGCGTGCAAACTGTATTTGTTTCCATTTTCCTTGCTAAATTTCCCCTAATTTTCCTCTTCTAAATTATAAACTGAAAATTGTATTTTCTGTATTCTTCATCTTCTGCTTTACTTCTCGTTTTAGCTCGGCGCTGCCACTGGCTGAAGCAGCAGGGGCAGGGACAGGTTGCTGATCTATAGCTATCAGCCCGTACCGCTTCGCGCACCGCAGCTAATTACTATAAAGTCGTAAGCCGACATAAAGCAGTCAGATTAGGATTTAGATGATTGCAGTGTGTTCAAACCGGGGCTCCTGGCTGTTGGTGCCTCCCCCCGGGAGCGATCCCGGCCGGCGGGCGCGGAGCTGGGGATGGGCGGGCGCGCAGCTCCATCTCCTGGGCAGGGGGGAACCCGCCGCCCCGGGGGGAAACGTCATTCCCCTCTGCCTTCGGGAATCTCAGCCTTCCCTGGCAACCTGTGCCACGACTGGAGAACATTACAGAAAATCCGAATAACTGGGTTTGGGACGGTTTTCAACCTGGAAACTTGAGCACGGAGAGCATTGGGAAAGTCAGATTTGGTGCAGGGGCTTCTTTTCCTCCCTCGTTTAGCAACTTTCTCAGAGTTAAGCAAGAAACTGACCCTGAGAGCCACTTTATTTGTAAAATTTGAGGCTTCAAAAATCAAAAGGAGGGGTTGAGGTTAAATTTAGGATCTGAGGAAAGAAGTGTTGCAGAAGCAGGTTTTCTGCTGGATTTACAATGCCCTGGGATTGGTACACACATATGCCTTGTTAAAGTTTGAGCAGCTATAGATGTTTAGGCTCTTGTAGGCTTACAGTTACCACTCAGTTGAGGGTTTGGAAAAGATATTTTGGAGACATCTTACCAGTTATATGTAAGTTAAGATTGCCTGAGGTAAGGGGAAAGTAGGTCTGGAGACATTTAGTGGTCTTATTCAAAGTACCTGAGCAACAGGGTAGTTCAGGTCAAGTACATACCACACTGGAGAGAGGAGATGGTAATGTTATATACTTAATTTTGGGCTAGCTTAAACAACATTTTATCTTACTTGTTTAAGGGCTTAAGTTTGGTTACAGAGTAGAAAGCAGTGCTATGCATTTCAATGTCCACACTAGGCTAGTACTGATAGGTGTGAATCCCTTATACTTAATAAATTTCTGGGGTTTGGTAAGGGCTAGTGTTAAGGTTAGAAAATCTGCAGAAGCAAGTTAAGATTTGCAGGTTATTTCAAACTTTCAGCAGGTTATTAGGTGAAGCCTGTTGCAGTTAGCTTGGATTTAAAGAACTTAATTTTTTGGGCAGCAGAGGGTGCTTGGTCTACATGATCATCTAGTAGCCACTAGCCATCGACTGGCTTGCTATGACATAGCACTCGGTAGCGAGTGTTACTCGCTGCCCATTTTTCACTGAGGGTTTCAGCAGAACAAGTGATGTGATTACAGATATTTGCCATGGTATGATTATTTCTGCAAATCACCAGGAAAACTGGGATTTATTGAAGGAGGGAATGTGTATGTGGTTGCATTTTAAGCAAATCATAGTCAGGATGATTATAATCAAGAATATCAGAAATAAAAGGAGAGAGGATTGATTCTTCCCCCAGTCTCATGCAGCCAGGAAGCTGGCTGAGGCATCCATGCCTGAACCTGCCTCTGAAAAATGGGAAGGGGAATACACATCTGGAAAGCACACAAAGATCAGCTGGTGATTTCCAGGCTCCTGTGGACATCTGTTAGGTGGACACCCCAAGGAAAGTGCTGAGTACAGTGGTTTCCAGCTTATCCTGCCTGGCCACAGCATTCTGAGATGGGGCTTTGTCCTCAGTGGTCTCCTTTCTATGGCCATGAGCTCTGCTACGATAATGTTTTTAGACTTGCACAAGTGATTTGGGAGTCTACATCCCATTTCCTAAGGTGACATAGCTAATCAGAAGGACAAGGATGTGATCCTGTGGCAGCCAGAGCAACTCCAGCCCAGCACGGACTGGGAAGCCATGGTAACATGGCACTCCCTCTTCTCCTAGCTCTGCCAAGGAAGAGGTGCTCTGCAGGGGAGTGCACAGTACTGGCACTGGCATGAACAGCAGAGTGTGGCTGCAGCCAGGCAAGACAAATTAGGAAATGAAAATCACAAAGAAATAGATAGTGTTTTAATGTCAAAAACAAGCCATGGAAATAGATGGGTTATGAGAATTTCCTTGTTTTACCTGGAAGTGCCTTGTCTCTCAATTCCTGCTGAAGATCAACCAGAAAAGCCAGCTCAAAGGAGTAGAAGGATCCTTCTTTGGTTTGTTTGGGTAGCATATAAAGGCACCTTAGATGCTAACAGTAACAGACTGAGAATCTCACATCGCTCGGAAACTAAAAAAGCCATCAATCACATTTTTTGCTTACTATACCCCAAAAAATAAAGGTGTCGGTGTCACAGATATGAAGTCCCTGACAGCAGCTGACAAGGCAGAAGCATGTACCTAGCTCCATTGGAGCCACTGGCCATGCTGCTTCCTCTGATCCAGAACCCTGCAGGAACATTCCAGCTTGTCAGCATGTGGCCAGAGGATGTGATTCTCGAGATGCAGGTGCCATTGAGTTCTCTTGTACAAGAAAAGAGTTTTATTTAGAAGGCTCTGACACGCCTACAGTAACATAACACAGTCCAAAAAGAAAAAGGTTTTCTCTGCAGTAGCATCCATTGGTGGTTTCTCCATGCTATGCCCATCCCTGTTACATGAAGCAAATCCCCAGCCATGCTGAAAGCAGTGATTCCTGCACACATCGCAGCCTGCGACAGCAGCTGAGCAACTGGGTGTGTGCTTATGCATATGTAGGTAATGAATATGAACCCATTCAAAATGTTGAGAAGCTTTAACTATAAATTCATATTTAAATTATTTCCTTATTCATTTGGAATATATTTTGTTTTCTGAAAATACTAGTATTACCTTGACACAGCATAATGTATCTGGACACTTGGAAGAAGGCTTACAGGTTCCAGACATTGACATGGATATTAAACAATTTTTAAAATTAAACTGTTTTCATTTAGATGCCAACAAGTTAGTTGGGTTTGCTTTTTTAAAATGTTTGTTCTTGCAATTCCTGCAGAAATTGGACATTTTCCTAATATGTGATGTTTTCAGTGCTGACACTTGGTGGTGCTGCAGGTAATAGGTTCATATATTTCTGCTGCTCTTTCTCTGCTGTGACTGGTTTGCTCCTCTCCTTCTTTTGCAGATACTGCTGAGCCATTGAAGTCCCCGAGAAAAAAATGTTATTCACATTCCTGAGGAACTACAATCCATCTTTCAGTGGTTCTAAAGTTAATAATAATAACTGGAATAACAACATCAGCAACACAACTGCCTTTATGGTGAAGTTTCCTTTCAAAATGCATAAGTATTATTTTAGTGAAACAGTGCAAAACCAGGCAAGGTCCAGTAATTATAAGCCTCAACATAAAGGGGAAGCTCCAAAAAGGATCTTGAAAAATCATGGAGTCCATCATCTTTATGCAGGAACAAGGATAGCTGGAGGTCTGCCCAATCTTTTCTTGAATACTAGTGTAGGTTTTATGGGAATAGTTCAGATGCTTTTATGTGTTTTACGTGCACCTCTCCCACATGGATCCTTGCCTAAGTAAAGACAGAGGCGAGGCATGTAGTGTTTGGGTGTTTTAACCTGAAAGGCCAGAAATAGCTGTATGTGCCAGTGGACAGTGGAACAGGGATTTTGGCTTGTTCCAGCACTTCTGTGGGGCTCCTCTGTAAGTTCAAGGTCCAGAGGAACTATAGGAAGCAGTAGGAGCTGCATGGATGCCCTGCTTCATTGCTTTGCTCTGAGACTCTCCAGGTTTTCCTCCTGATGCTCCAGAAGCTTGGCATGCCCACTCTTGGGCTTTCCTCCCCAGGAGTCCTTACAAATGTTCATGGCATTAAGGAAGACATTGCAGCTGATCCGGACTTGATCATTACCCAGCAAGGTTTTGCTGCTGGGAAGGAGGTGCATTCCTGTGTGGGAGGTGGGCAGTGCTGTGATGAGAAGCTGTCTCTCTGTTCCCACTCCCGCTGGCTCAGCCCTCCACCTTCACATAGCACCAGCCTCTGTTTTAGGCAAGAAATAACCTGTAGGGACAAGTGATCTTAATTATTAGGACAAGGATTACTTGTTTAAGTGTAGAATCTTAGTATTAATACAGGAAATAATCAAGATACGTTGTTGTAATTAAATTGAATCTGTTCTTTCCTCCCCAAAGATTTCGCTTTAAATCTAATTTATTATTTGGTTGGTTAATTAGTATTAAAGACTCAAAGAAATTGCGCTTCACACATGATATGCATGACCTAGAGCATCATTGCTATTACACTCTTCCTGGGAAGTGGTCATGTTACAGGCTCCAAAAAACAATGCTATAGCTGAAAAAATGCAGTGAACGTACACATGTACGCAAAAAGGTTAAGAAGTACAATAAATGTGCTCCTGCTGAGCAGGAACAACGGAGGAACTAAGCTGATGTGGAAAAATTGTCTCCTTAGGCAGGAAAATATGTTTCTTACTTGGTGGTACCGTGTGGTGAAAGCCTCAAAACATATGGTAAGATCAATTTTGGTTTTGGACACATGTTTTAATGCTTTTTAACACACAAGCTTCATATTTCATAGATAAAAGTGAGCTGCTTGTCACATTCTCCTGCTTCACAGAGGCTGATTTTATGTGAGGACTTTGGAGTTGAGGCAGATGGAGGGAATTATGTGTCAGCAGGAAAAAAAAGATACCCATTGTCAGATTGTGAAGGGGAGAAATTAGAACATATACCACTTACTCAAGCTCTTAAATAAAAAACAAAAAAGAAAAACTAAAAGGCTGAAAGTTCCCTTCATTATTTGAACAGAACAAATTTTTTTCCAGAAGAAAAACGTTTGTTCCTTTGTTTATTTTCTTGATTTATTTTTTATTCCCTCTTTCTGTAATTCCCTCTTTCTGTTAATATCTGAAGATTGGATATGTTTTCTAAGAGAAGAATTTTTGTTTAACCTTTGCCTGAGGAATAAAGTTTGTTTTCCTTTGCACCCTGAGGTCTGTCCTTTTTACCAAAGGATTATATTACATGTGATTTTCCCCTGGAAATTATAGAGCAACGCTGCCTCTTCTGGGAAGTGACAGAGTAAAACCTAGTCTGTCTGACATATTGAAATGGTTTTGCTGAACTCTTTTTCAGAATTGTGTCGCATTTTATTTTAAATCATCTTTAAAGCCAACATCAAACATTGCTTGAGCTCTTTTATTTCAGTCCACAATGTACCTAGTAAGCTGTAAGTCATTAATTTACACATGCATATTTACAGATGCACTTGCATATCCTGTTACTCCTGCTGAAACTCCCTTACCATGTCATGGGAAAACTCTAGGAGGATTCAACAACTATTCTCTAAGAACATGTTTTCAGAATTAATTCCAATACTTTTCTCAGGAAGTAATGTCTTTTTTTTGTTGTTGTTGTTTTGTTTTTTTTTTTTTGTTTTTTGTTAATGTACTTTCTACTTTTATTCACAGAGACATATATACTTGTTCAGCACATGTACATAGGTATTTCTTTCTTCTTTTCAGGAGTGTCTCATTTAGTCTTGTCAGAAGATTTGACATAGACACTCCCGGTTCCCAGGGTGGTTTTCATCTCCCAGAGATGGATGCAAGCTGAACCTTGCAAAGGAAACTGAAGCCACAAATCTCATGAAGAAAAGCAAGCAGTAGTTCCTTGTACACCACGTTCCCTGTGCATGCCTATCTTATCCCAAATCAAGCAACTCAGCAGACAATAAAAGGAGATGTTGCCAGGACCTTGCTCAGCAAGAGCCCTGAGATGGCCAAGGTGCTTCTGCATTTTCCTGGTGCTGTTACTCTGGAGAGAGCTTGCACCTCCACCTGGTTTGGGTGCAGATAGATTGTGAGTTTGTCTTGTTTTGTGAACATTACTACTCATATCACTGAATTAATTATTACAAATATTTGGGGGAAAGTAAAGACTGCATGCTTTTAAACTTGAGGTGAAAACTATATTAAGAATCAAATTTTATTAAAACCCAAAGATTTTAGATAGCAGTACCAAAATCATTCAACTTTCTTTGAATGAGACCTCTACATCAAAAGGTATGATTCATCCTAAATGAAGAAAAACTTGCCTTAAACTGCCACTTAGTAATACTGAATATAAAATATATGCACTCGAGATTTAAATAAAGATGAACAAGAAAGTCTGAGAAGGACCTCAGACTGAACCTAACTGTAATATTGTAGATACAAATAATTTCTGCATTATGATGGTGCAAGTCTTTCTTTAGAAAAGAAAACTGGTGTTAGTAACAGGTAGCTCACAAAGCAGAAACCAAGAGTGAAGAACTAAATCTTCTTCCAGGACAGATGATCTAATATAGAGACTGTATACAGGAGACAGTGGGAATTGGATAATCCCATTCAGAGCCAAAATAAACACTCCCCAAGGAAGCTTTGCTGGCTGGCAGATGATGGATATAGTGGCATGAAGCACAGCTATATCCAAACCTTCCTTTCCAGATCTCCTGCATGCCTGGGCACTGCGGCCCAAAACTTGCACCTACATCTCTCTAGGTTGTGATCCCCTGCCCAAGCACAACATTTACAATCCCACTCCATTCCAAGCTTTCCATGAAAGATTTAAAACAATGCTGTAGGAGGCACTGTGTCTAGGTGGAGGTATAAGAAACACCTTCTGTTGCCAGAGCAGCTCTGGCAGCTGCTGACTGCAGCAGGAGCAGCTGCCAGGCGTTCCCACACTGAGCCATGCTGTGATTGAAGGTCTAGCCTCTTACTCCTGTGAACAGAATAGCTGTGGGATATAAGGTCTTTTTTTCATGTGGCTGGTGGCAGGTTTTTTGGGGTTTTGTTTTTTTGTTTGTTTTTTCTTAAAGTTAATTTCAGGTCTAGCCCCATGATTCATATAAACGGTGCTCAACAGCCTCAGTGCATATCAGTGCACTG
This sequence comes from Myiozetetes cayanensis, assembly GCF_022539395.1. NCBI lineage: Eukaryota > Metazoa > Chordata > Aves > Passeriformes > Tyrannidae > Myiozetetes > Myiozetetes cayanensis. Next base: position 14,088,221 of record NW_026088185.1, on the reverse strand, counting down.
ATTTTAATAAATTATTTCACATAAATATATATAAATTTGGTGTTAAAATATTCTGGTCCTCAAGACTTCCCTCTTACTGCTTCATACAGAATACAATGTTCTTAACCAGGGATGGAAATAAAACAGTTGCTTGAAGCACAAATGGCTCAGATTATGATTTTTGCCTCCTCCAGACTGTGCCAGACCAGATGGGAATCTCTGCAGTGAATATTCTATTAACTGCAGCACCATTATTTTTCCCATTTCACCTTTCTAAAAACCTTCTTCTGTTGCCTTAACTGTATACCTATAACCTAAAACCTGACTTCCTGAGGGAGGTGACACTACAGTTTCAGTGAGTGGTATCCTGTGGGTCACAGAGTATAGTCTGAGTGCTGCTGCTGAGCAATCAGGAGTTTTCAACAGAAAACTTTCACTTGAAAGCAGTTTTGATTATTTTAGCTTTAGATCTTCTTTCCAGGCTGCTGAAGTGCACAAAGCGACTGTGGCCAAATATTTTCTTTGTGTTTTGTGCTCTGGCTGAACCTTGTAAACAAATTTCGATTGCTCTGAACCTTTTAGGGAGTCAACCTTTCTCTCCAGTTAAGCAGCCAGTGATTGGGCTGGTGCAGACCTGCTGCTCCAATGGAAGGGCACCTGATCCCATCCCTCAGCTTGTACTGGCTGCCCACTGCCCACCACGGGGTCTTTGTGAAAGGTTGCTCTCCAGGGAGAAGAGACCCTGGAAAGAGCCTCCTCTGCTGCAGGAGGTGCATACCCTGCTCTGCTTTAAAACTGCACACTGTGAAAATAGATGCTACCTTGTTAGTTTTTATCCCCCAAAAAATTTAGTTTATTATAGCTTAAAAATAAATGGTTCTGCCTTTTATCAGTGCTGTGCTTGAAGCACATAATATTTCCCAAAGCAAAAGGAGACAATAGCGAGCCATGGTTGAGGGAACAGCATATGAGAAGAAAATACACTTTGATCCAAACATCCTTAGGGCATAGGGGCACCCAGGCTATTCTATATAGGGGATTACCTGGGTCTCAAAAGCACTTTGTGTACCCCCTTAGGGTCACCTTCCAGGTGATGCCTATTGGCCAACACCTGGGCTGCCATGGGAGCTGCTACTGGTGCTGGAGCAAACAATTCTCACCACAGCTGTCCCATTCTCTCACAGAAAACACATCTGGGGCACAGTTTAGTTTTCTCCTCCAGGAGCTGGGCTGACGAAGCTGCCAGGTACCCTGGGACAGCAGCAGGCAGCCAGGCACCAGTGCGTGGCATTGCCTTCCCCATGCTGAATGGAAGGAAGAGGTGGTGTGTGGGTAACACCCAGTGCTGCCAGCACAGAGGGGCTGTGGCAACAAGCACACCCTGTTTCAGGCAGCTCGACGATCAGGAGGCTTCTCTCAGCAACTCTCACCATAGTGAATGGGCAGCCCTTGGTTTTGCTGATCCTCCTTGAGTGGCAATATCCATGGTGATGGGTGTTGGATGAATCCCAGGTCCAGGACTGCTTTAGGTGCTTATATGCCATGTGCCTGACCTCAGCTCCTGTGACTGTTCACCTGCAATCTTAGTCTGCCCTTCCACTGCCTCATGCAGCTGTGGAAAACAGAAATCTTTCCTCCTGAGGACTGTGCTCTCCTGTCATCCAAAAATACTCATCTCACCACACATCACTTGTGCCACTATTTCTGATGCCCACCCTGGCCCTTCTAGAGAGGCTTTGCTTGCCCAGCCCCTGCTTCTGCTTGATCTTCTTAGCTGGAGGGACTGATGGAAAAGAGCAGTTCTGTGAGCACTTTCTTATGGACTTGCTTGTATTCATTTGTGTCTGCTGAGCTGCAAGCTCCATTTAAAGCAATTTTCCATGAGCAGGGAATTCAGAACATGCCTCTCCAGAATGGCCTCTGAGTGTAGCAAGGGGTGGGCTCTCACTCCAATACATCTCTTGTTGAGGTCATTAATAGGCCTCTCCCCTTTCCTGTGAAATGTGTGGGAACTTAATTTTCTGCCTTCTCTTCTGAATGGGGCAAAAATAAGTCAGAGGCTCAATAGTAGCTTGGTAAGGAGGGGAACAAGGTGATGGTGTGCACAGATCCCAGTTTCCTTAGGAAACCAGCCCAGAAACAGGATGAAGGTATATATAGAAAGAGGCTTACAGTTTTATCTCCTTCATGATAAAGCAGTGCCGTGGAAAGTAGCTGGGTACAGGGAAAGTGGCTTTTCAGGACGTTAAGTTTCCTGCAGTGTCCAAGTGGGGACAATGTGTTTTTTAGCTGGGTAAAAGGGCCATTTCAAAAGGCCTTTCCTCCCCTCCAAAGCCTCACAGCCCCTCCTGTGTTTCTGAGATTGCATCTGGAAGGAAACAAAAGATGCAAACACCAGACCCAGTGTGCTAACTGAAAAAGATATTTTTTTCAGTCAAGCAGATGGTGAATAGAAACCTGCCATAGAAACCAGCTTACGCAACTCTTCCCAGCCCGTGTGTGCCTGGTAAATACAAACTGCCAGATAGAACAGTGAGATAGAGCTGGGCACAACAGCTCATGCTCTTCAAACAGTGACCCAAAGTGCACACAGTAATTCAAAATGAACTTGCAAAGGATATGTAAAAATAGAAACACTGTGATTTCATTCGAACGCTGTTTCAAAACTGCGCAGTTATGGTTTCTGTTCATTTGTATGGCCCACCGTTCCCTAGAAATCACCAGCAGAGATATGAACAAGCCCTCTGTAGAAGCACAAGTCAGCCAGAGGTAACATTGGGGTGGCTGCTGGAATCTGCACAGGCTGTGGTGCTGCTGGAGGCATGGAAAGTCAGAGCAGGCTCGTCCCAGGTGGACATCAGATGGCACTGAAACCCAAGGTGCTGGTACAATCACCATGGCTTGTCCTGACTCCTGCCAGCAGGATGGTCAGGAGATAAGTGGCGATGAGGGGAGCTGAAGGAATAGAGGCAGCCAGGAGATTTGTTCATCTTCTATGTTATGAAGTTAGTTATGTGGATTAAATGTCTACCAGAAGGACCTGAGTTGTAAGACAGGATTTTATGTTGGATGACAGACAACTTCAGCTATGATATTCAGTGCATTACATCAGCCACTCTCTATTTATTCAGGTCTCACCTAAAGATTGTGGGTATTTCAAATTTAAACACTGTTCAAAACAGCCTGGTTTAGCTTACCTGGTCAGCATCCTCAGTTATTATGGGCAGAAAAAGATATACAAAGTTTGAATTTGTTAGATTGAAGTGTTAAGAAGGTATTTTCTGTTGCTGGGATAACAGAATTCAGTCTGCAAAGACTGGCATTTCAGCTTTACATATTGTGAGCAAACCTACTGATTTTACTGCTGGTTTTCAAACTCTCACTTTTTTTTTCCCCTAGATTTAAAAACTTTTATTTAAAACAGTCACTTGAGCCTCTCACATGGGTTGCATATACTGTCAGGAGCTCTCCTGCGTCTGCATCTTTCCTTATAGAATCATATTTTTGATTGACTTTCATAGAGCAGAAGCTCCCAGAGGAACTCGTTGAACCATATGGGTCCTATCTTTTGACATAACAATTATTGCCTGATAATAGCACAATAGCAATAGCAGCATGTTTGGGAATCAACAGTGAAATACTAATGAATGTTAATGCATTGTTTTAATTTACTACATTTGTTTTGTTGATGTACTTATTAACCTTCAGGTCTGTGGTTAATAAGGCATTCTATTTTAAGGTATTATTATCTAGGGGGAAGAAAAGACAAACAATACTGATGAAGTTAGACAATTTGTTCTTTGTTTCATTCACATTTTGGTTGGTAATTGACAGCAGATTTAACCACTGACCCATAGACTGGAGGGACATTGATGTAATTTTAATAGCACAGTGACAGAGGGACAGTTTTAAAAGGAGATGGCATAGCTTCTTTTAGCAGTACAAAGGACATTATGGCCATGAAATGTCACACATTGCATGAGGCAGCCCAAGGACTATACTGGTCACACAAGCTCCACACTGCGGAGCAAAGCTCGTGGCCACGATGGCCTGACTGCAGGATGAAAGCCAACTGCAAGTAGAGCACAAGGCTGTTCTGTAGTGCACAGACAAACACTTCCAATGGGACAAGGTTTCTTCCACTGTGCTTTAAATTACTCTCTCCTGATCCTTCTACTGTTTCATTGTCATCTTTCTGGCTGCCATACTGATGTGTGCCCATCGGTATGCACTCAGCTTGCTTCAAGCCATTTAACTGACATGGGATTTGGGGACTCTCAAGAGAGGATAGAGGGGTTTCGTTGGGAAAAGGAATAACCTAAGGGTTCTTCCTCTCATTCCCCTTTTTAGACATTTTTTCCACTCTGGATGAGATTTATGGATGTATCTAAGGGATATATTTAAGATTACAAATTTCACTGATGAGCACTGAGGATCATGGTTCTAAAACATTCTATTCTGTTTGAAAATTTTCCTCTAGTGGCTTTTATTGCCATGATACAGAAAGCAGCATCCCCAATCGACATCAGCAAGGAAAATGCCTTGAAAAACTGGAAGATTGAGACTGGAAGAGCAATTTTCTAAGGTCAAACAGTGTCCTTGATCAGCCTTGATCAGCCCCACCTGTGACCCTACACACCCTCCTTGGTGCCCTATTTAAGCACAGCCAGGGCCCACTGCTTCTGTCTTAGGTGATGCTGTGGAGTGCTGTTCTTCAGCTCTGATGGTTTTCTGCTTTTGTACTGACCGTGACCTTCTCCAGAAGAAAATTTAGACCTCTCCAACATTTTTGGAAAGAAAATATAAGGTAGAGAACAGTTTTGCAATTTTGTTTCCTAAGTTAATCCCCTTTATGGGTATGAAGCTTGCACTTTAGTTCTTGAATTGTATATTTACACTGTGGTTTTTGAAACAGCTAAAGCACACCTGCATTGTATTAGGTGTCTAATACTCTTGAATCAATTTGGAGACCTCTCTTTGAAACCTTCATTGTAATTCAATCAACAGCATTCGTTGGGTTGTTGGCTCTCAGGTGTAAGTGGTCTATGTTGTTCCCAGAAGAAAGTCATGTGTTTATTTCCTATTCAGATTTCTCTTAAAAGTTTTCATTTCAAAGAAAGGAAATATTCCTTGCATGTAGGATGACCGACCTGGATTTTATCTCACTGTTCATAAAAGTATATTTGTGCAGAACCTGCCATTTCCAGCACCTTTGTCTTGTAGTTAGAAAGCTGAAGAAAGGGGAAGAAAATAGCAAAGGCAGGAGGGCTTTTCAGTTCGTTTAATCTCTAAGCTGTTTGGGGCACTAAATGTTCTCTTTTTTGAAATGGGAAAACTATATTCCTGATAAATCAGGTCACTCTGAAAGATATTTCCCTTTTCTTTGGGACCATATTTGGATGTTTCTCTTTAGTGACCATGACTGTGCACCCCTACTCAAGCAGCACTGTGTCCTTGTCTTAAGCTTGGCAACTCACCCTCAAAGACTGTGCTTGAGTAATAGCCCCAGATTTTACACTGAGAATGCAGAGTTCTGGGACTGAAACACACATTCGGGGCTAAATAATGTATCTTGGAAATATTGGAGCCCACCAGACTGTAAGTGACTGGATGAATACTGTTATTTCTGTTTACAAATGCCACCAAGAGAATGAACAGGCTAAAAGAGAAGCACTTTATTTATTACACTGGACTTTCCTTTTGTACTATCCCTTCTCACTCCTCTTTCCTCTGAAGCAGCTGTTTATTCTATACCCTGCTGGTGCAATTAATGAGAAAAACAAGTTCCACTTGCGCTGACTAATGCAGAAACCCCACAACTTTCCAACAGTCACAGCAGGAAGGAAAGATATCCACGTCCTTTTTCTTCTTGGAACTGTGATAGCTGCAGCGTGAAAGTGTTGGCATTTGGTCTGTGCTAAGGAGGTCCACCTCAATTCACACAGGCTGCCTACAAAAAGTAGTTGAACTGTCAAGTTACCATTCTTATTACAAATACACTCACTCTTCAAAAAGCTTCAGACTTAATATAAATCTAAACAGATAGAGTCTGGTACAGAACATAACTCTAAAATACTTAACCTATTTTTTTCCCCATAAAGTAATCTAAAAGGAAATGCAGAAATATTTCTTTTGAAGCTTTTTTTTTTCCCTTTGAGCCTTTTAGGTATGTATATTACATAACTATTGCCTGAGCCTTTTCAGAGGTATGCAAATGGTATATTGTTTTTTCTTCAAAACCTTTGATTTCTTGGAAGTTGTATTGATCCATGGAAGAAAAACATGTACAATTCAGTAGGGTTTTCTTATAATTCCTTATTTATTTCCACCTAGGTTCCATTGCCTGTCTCCTACAAAGCACATTGAGGACAGAGCAGTACAGCATTCTTTCATCACTGTTCAAAGTATCCTTCAGGTTTTGATGATCTGACCTCAATCAAACAATTGTAGTGCAGTGGTATTATTGATTTGTTCTATGATATGCTAGTTGGACTAGGGGAATATTTTAAAGGTCATTTCACAGTGCTTAGAAAATAGACAAATGTATCAGCAGACCCTGGATAGCACCAGAAATGAAGCATCACATCTGTTTTTCCTGCTCTTAATTTTTCCTGTTATCAGGACTGGAATGTACAGGTTCCTTAACTGTGCTCTTCTGTGCACAGAATCATTTGTTTTCTGTTTAAATGTTTGACAAAGAAGTGTCAGTCCAAATTAGTTCTTGGATAATCTTGAATAAAATGAGGTTGATGTGTGGATTTCAGGTTCATCACACTGCAAGGGAAAGACATCTTAGCAAAGATCAAAGTTTAATTTTTTCATATTTTCTTTGAAGTCTGGAAGGAAGTGAGTGGTCCTGGTGACTGAGACAGAAGTCTGCTCTCCAGCAGCTCCTCTGTGTGTTTGTGCTGCTCAGTAGTTTGGCTCTCCACTTTCTTCCTCCCTGTGAGAAAGTGTGTAGGAAAGAGTTGATCCCTTGTTTGGTCCTGCTGTATAATAGTGCCCAAGTTTCTTGACTCTTTCTTACTTTTCTAACTTGAGAAAAAATCTGAGTGCAGCTTTAAGTACAAGACAACTGATATTTGCTAAAAAACAGCAAATAAAAAGAGTTTATAGCTCCATTAACTGAAATGGATTTATGCAGATTTAAACTTCCAATAATACTCATCTGGTGATCATCTTGAGCTTGGGTAGTAACCAAGTGTCATAAAACACAAACCAATATAACCAGTGATGTATTGTAGGCTGGAGTCATTAGAAGAAAAAAAGTCTAGTCAAAAAAACTTCAGGAGTATTATTATCAAACAGACTGATAAGGCTCTCGTCCATCAGAAAGGGATGTGACTGTGTGCAGCACTGTTTTGACATTCACATCTTGAAAAAGAAAAATGTGTTGTTGCAGTCCTGTGACAACCCTTCATCATTGCTATATATTAAGAACAGAAGTCATCCTTTTCACAGCTTTCTCCAGAACAGCCAAATAAACTGGATGTATTTATAGTCTCCTGAAGAATAGAGGCACTGGTATTTAAAGTGTGGTTGGTGATTCATGGAAAACTGATAAACATTAATTTCAAAAACAATGGTATGGAACGCTCTCGTCGTGCTCCCTTTGCTGCCTTTTCTTCTATCTTGCCTCTTAGTCATACATCCTGAAACACCCAGAGATCTTCCCTGAGGCAGGATCTATTTGTGTCCTGTATACCACTATTCTTTTTAGATTACTTGTGTTCTTAACACTGTACTTAATATGCCTGTGAAACAATACTTCTGGCCCTAAAAGATGAGTTTGTGAACATCTCCACAGAGATGCTAGTAGAACCAGCACCATCACAAAAATTGCTGCTATCTTAAGTGGCACCTGCTTTGGCAGTTTTATGGAGCTGTAGGAATTTTAGACATGAAAATAATTTTTAACTCTAGCCTGGTCTTTTAGTATTATAGCTCAGGGATATTTTTGGTTTTTACTACCTGTGCTGTCTGTCCTGAATAAGCTGTTAGAATGGGCAAACCAGATCTCTTTTAAGCATTTAGAGCTGTGAAAAAGATGGCTGTTTTCACTTTAACTCATTTCCTGAAACATTAAGTAACTTTTTTGTTGAGCAAAGAGGCAAAACACAATTGGTACTAATCTTTCCTCTAAATTAAAACAATGAGGAGTTTGGCTCTACAGTAGAAAAGGGGGAAGTTAGAAACTAATTCTTCAATTCAATCATAATTTTATCTGCTGAGTTTCCAAAGAGGTGTCACTAGTGTACTCTTCTGAATAAGTGATTATAGATGGGGAAATAGTGATTTAGAAAAGGTCTGGGAGGACTCTTTTGTTGCTTTTTCAAAAAATGAAAAGAATTGGCAAGATTGTGGTGATCTGATTCATGTGGGATTAGACACCTTTGTGTGCAACCTGCCCAGGAACCTGGGTGCCTGGCTGATGGGTGAAAGTATCCATGGGGGAGCACTGAGGGTACCTTTTTGCAGTGTATTGTCCCTTCTAAATCTGAACCAATTTTTTTTTACTCTGGATTTCCCCATGTGGTGAGTGAGTGCTCTCACTGCTGAACAAGGACCTGGAAAGACTTTTTTCTATCCTCTTTTCCACGGTTAAGGTGTAAAATCTGTTTTGTTCCAAACTCATTGGTTCCCAGTACTCTCAGCCTCATGACACAATGCCTGTAAACAAAAGGTATACCATGGCCTCAATGGTTCTTTTATTTACCAGATGTTACTAATGCTTCTCTTGGGTCAGTCCCAAGAAATTATTTTCTCAGAACAATTTTCATCTGTTCTCTGTTTAAAGTAGGTTATACAAAGCTAGTATAATCCTATGTAGACTGAATAAGCTGAGATGTGATGGATATGGTCATACCAATTAAGGATGTGGCTTTTCCTCACTAGCTATACCAAGGCAGAGTAGCTTTCTGGTGAAATATTTCCTGGAGAGGCATACTCAGAAGATGCCAGTGAAATTGTTAATAGGAGTCTCAGTAGGATTTTTTAGTCCTGGAACTGAACTGGCCTCCACAATGCCAGTTAGTGGAGGTAGTTGTACATAAGTCCTATATTGTACTGTATTTGCATGAGATGAGTCTGGATGGTGGCTCTTCCTCCAGGGCAAAGTTTGAGGAAGGGTGAGGAAGGAACTTCTTTACTGCACATAAAACCTGGAGCTTGCTTTCAGTGAGGTGTTATGATCCCAGCAAACAGGAGCTGATGGATCTTCTGTCTGCTGAAACATGAGACTGGTTCACAACACTGGACTCAGTCAGGATTTAATGAGTAACTTCACAAATGTTAATGAATGTAGAAATGTAGTCTTCCTCTGGGTACTGCTGTGGGCTGCATTTGACTTCTTGCTGCATCTGAAAATGTACTGCACAGGGTTAATGCACTTCTAGCAGTGAGCTGTGCCTGTTAACTGCAACCCTTTGCCCTCCTGAGTCTGTGCCACTTCCTGAACTTGGATCGGAAATGACAAGGAGGTAATTGTTTAAGTGAAAGCTAATTATGTTATTATTGTATGTTCACTGGTCAATAATATGTACTGCTTGTCATAAATAATAGTGTTGGAAAGGAATTCCTGGATCAATTCAATTCACCCTCAACACCAAACAGCCTACTTTTCATTTTTGCTGTGTGTGTACAAATCAGTAAGCTCATTCCTTCAGCACTGTTATCTCTCTCTGTATCAATGTCTAGTGGGAGGAAAACAGAGGGACAGCAAGACCTGCTCAAATACATGCATGTTTGTTTGCAAGGAGAAGCAAGAATCCTGCTGCCTGTCAGTGTGAATTGTGAAAGGAGCTATTTTTATCACAAAGAGCTTGCATAAAAATATATTTGTAAGCATCTCTATTGTTTGTGAACAATAGAACACAACAAAAAATGGAGGGAAAATTAGGAACAAATGTGTGGGGTGTAGGTCTTATTTCTGCTAAGATTTAGGTGGGCTTTTTTTAAGATATGAAACCTGCATATCACAGCAGAAGAATGCTTTTTGTTAGGACTTCCCACAGAAAGTTAAGAATCCATTCTAGATCCTATTGGTGATAATTTCTATGCTTTAATGACACCCATAGCTTATGGACTGCAGCCACAAAAGAGGATTTCTGATGTTTTGGTGCAAAAACTGTGAGAACTTTATGGGTGCCAATTACAAATCTGTAGTATGCAATGACATTAAGTGTTGTGCATTGGCACTTGGGAAGTCTCTTGACACACTTTTTGTCCTGTTTGTTTTTGTCCTGTTTGTATAATGAAAGGTTAGGCGCCAAATAAGCTTTCTGGAGTTAGTTGAAACTAATCTGAAGTAGGACAGATACCCAATATCAGTGCCCTACATTTATAGGCGCTTGTGTGAAATCAGATACGCTGGATCTTGAGAAGACTTTTGCAACTTGCATAGAGGATTAGGAAAGCAGGACTGGATGTGGTAGGTCAGACTGGAAAGATCTTGTTAGTTGTAGGAAGTAACATCGTATTTCTTCTGGTAGCTCCTGTGTTGCTTTTACATCCTATTTCAGCCTCTGAATGGCTATAAGGACCTCAAGGGATTGCCTTATGTGCTGTTTGCCCTGCATCAGTTTCCTATGGGGATTTATTGATGCATCTTAGACACAAATTGGAAGGGCACTGCAGAAGAACAGGATTTCTGCTTGCAATCATGTTTGGGAGTGATTGCAGCCCCAGACCTGTAATAGCAGATCCTGCTCTGTTTGTTTATCCTCGAGGGGTTCAGATAGACCAGTCTGAGATACCTGCTGATGTCACGAGAGAGTACGAGGGGGTGCAATGTTCACAGCACTCACAGAATACTGGCAGTAAGGAAAGCAGGTGCATTTTGAAGGCATGTAAGAGGGCTTTGTGCTAAGAAAATTGTCCTCCTAGATAAGAAACAAAGTAGTAAGATAACTTTCTGCCTGGGAAAGCCAGCTGTGCAATGCATGTGTTTTCATGTTGCTTATATAATGACTATCAGAAGCTAATTTTGATTAATGTAAATATAAGTGGCCTGTCTTTCCTTTGGAAGTGGATTCAACTAAAATAGCAACTCACTTTCTAAGTGAATTTGTCTGAAAAGGCAGTGAAGTATTTTAGTGGAGCCATCTCAAGATGTGAACTGCTGTTGATTCTACCTTCCCTGAGAAGAATGTTGCATACAGACTTAACTCCAAAGATAAGTAAAAGCATTAAAAGCTTTTAGGCTGCCATCAGTAGGTCTGACCCTTATCCCTTCTGTAGCCTTGAATTCACATGATGTGAAAACTAAGGACTTTCCACTCTCACAGAAGAGCTAAAGTTTAACATCTGGGTTTTTTTCTCCCCATGGTAAAACATATCCCTCTGTCAATGAAACCAAAGCCTAAAAGTATTGTGAATGTCTCTTCCATCTGAATGCTCCAACATTAGACTTTACCCTGAATGAGCATTGAGTGCTAAATTATTGAATGAGACTGACTATGCTAAGTATGCTTGTGATTGGTGTTGTTTTATGGGATTAGAAGGATTGGTGTTAGTTGACTTCTTTTCTGAAGTATTGCTTGGCAAAGGTGTTTGTATGTAGCGATATAAGAAAAGGACAATCATTTAATAGCTGACCCATATAGCTGATTGTGTGCATGTTCTCACTCATCACACCAATCAGTGAGGTCTAAACATGAATAAAAGGAAGTTAAATTTTTCTTGACCAAAGCATACTAAGAAACATGTACCTGAATTTTTAGGATCTGACGCATGGTGAATTGTTAGAGTTGTTTATGTGCAGAGCTGAGAAAACTTTGTTTTGTTTGCTTGTCTTTTACTTGGATGGCTGACCAGACATGGGGGAGGAAAGGACATCTCTGGTTAGCTGAGATATTTCACTTTGGTTTTTAAAGTCTGTAGCAATTTCTAAAAAGTAGCCAAATTTTAAAATAATAAACATATGTACAATTGAAAAAGTAACTAAAAGTGCTCTGTAGTGCGATGTTTTTTTAGTAGGTTATTTTTAAAGCAAATGCTTAACAGAAATGTGTAGGGAAGAGTACTGAAGCTGTTTTCCACTCTCAAAGTCAATTACAAATTAAGGTTAAAATCTTTGCTAAGTTTTAGCAGGGCAGGATTTCCCTTTCTCAACACTCAGTCAAGCAAACTTAAGTTACTGTTACTACTGATATTTTAATTACTTTCATGTGCTTTGGCATGTTTCAAGTTTCTTTGCTTTATCATGCAAAATTCTTATTAAAGAAATTAAATCTAATTTCCTTGAAATAATTTCTTTAACAATAGCTACACTCTGAAAGGAATTGTAGCAACTAATTGTACTTTTTACAGATAACGTTTTTCTGTTTTCTTTTTGCTGTCATGCTTTAAAACTTTTTAGTGAATTTAGGGTTTAATCTAGAAATGGCCTAATTTGCCATATTGTGGGAAGAAGGGAGAGCAGAGAAGTCCTGGAGTGAGAAAATAATTAAAATGCTAATGAATCTGGACTAAGCAAAGGTGTTTACCAAACAAACATGAAGGGAAGGAATGTAGTTTGGAATCACAATAAGAGATCAAAAGATGTCTGAAATATGATTGCAAAAGGAAATTAAGATATGTATATGTTAAAGTGTAATTAATTTAATTAAAGGTTTTGTAAAATAGATACAAAAGTAGGCACAGAAGTGGATGATGCAGATGAATGTTTGAGATGAGCAGCTGATGTAATGTTCAAACATGTTAATAAAAATATGGCAGCTGTTCTCTGCCAAGAATGAAGGGATTTTTTTTTTTATATGTATAACTATGAAGTGCTGATCTGTGGAGACAGAGAAGGGCTAGGCAGACATGCACAGGGATTCTTGAGAGGTGTATTTGCCAGAATTTTCCTCATTACTGGCATGTCTCAACTGAGATGGGGCAAACTCTTGTTTATGAAAAGACACTTCTCCTGTCTGAATGTCCTGGTGCAAAGCTCCTTAATGTGAGCTGCTAAAGAGTGGCCTGACTCTGCTAGAAGGAATGCAACAGGGAAAACAGAGGAGGGAGCTTGGTTCACTGATGTCAGCACTGGATTTGGTACTATTTGACTTCAGCTAACCTGACTATGGGAATCAGACAGTGATCCAGCAGCTGACAACACCTTTCTGTCATCACTGAATGGTGACCAATTGCTCTAGAGGTGGTTGTATCTGAAGTCATCAATAATGGTACCTTCTGTGCATAAAATAGGACCAGTAAGTACATCCTCCTCCAATCCTCAGGGTTTAAGCCAGTATTTTGCGGCTCACTTTAGTGCAGCTGTGCCCCAGGACAGGGAGGTTCTACTGCAGTGCAAGGAAAAGAAAATACTTGGCAATTTTTTTTTTGCTGTTTGCATCTCAGCAGCTATTTTCAGACCAAAAATGATGTGTGTAAATCGTTTCACCCTCAGAGCAAGAAGAGGTGGTTTTGCCAAAATCAACAGCAGGTATCAAAGTCTTCCAGGTTCCCTGGAACACAAAGGCTGACTCAGAGCCATGACTCACCATCAGGAAGCAGCAAGCGGGGACCTCCTTATCTGCTTTCATATCTGGGGTGTGGGAACCAGTGGCGGGGTGGGGTGGGGAGGAGGGGTGTGTGCCGGTGGGAGAGTAGAGGAAAGGTTAAATATTATGACAGCTTCCACTTCTTTGGAAAGCAATTTGAAAACAGTCATCCTTTCTTATGTCCTTCCTTAGCGGCAACTGGATTTGTTTTGATAGGGAAAGCATGTGAACACTGTATATTCACTGAGAGTTGTACTGTAAATCAGGCCCTGGGTGAATTATTTACTTACAAAGAATAGACTAATTTTTAAAGTTTTAGAAGTGATGAGAGTAGCTCTAAGCACACAAGGAATTGTTGTTGCTAAGTTAGTGATGACTCTGGGCTCTGTCAATCTGCCCTGCCTGGCTCTATTTGCTGTCACTTCATCTTCCTACCAGCCCAGAGCTGACTTGTGGGTGAGACTGTGCAGGGCTTTTGCACCTGAATTCCAAAAGGCTACTATGCCTGGATAGGAAAATGAGAATTTTCACTGGGGCTTTTTAAAGCAAAAAGGTGCTCTGGGGCCTGGGATATTACCAGTGAATAATGAGGCACAGCATCTCTCTTGGCTAAGGTGATGAAGGATGCAGAGAACTTCCTGCCTTTAGGCCTGTCTGCACTATGTGCTTTTTTGATCCTCCCTGCCTTTGAGAATAAATAGTTACTTTAAGCTTCAGAAGATGCTTAATGGTTTTTCCTTTCACTTCTAACGCTAGCAAACATTATCCAATTATTTCATTGCTATCATTGTTTTTGGCTTCCTGACAAACTGTCCAGTGGCTGGTCAGCCCTCTGCATCCAGCAGATGTTTCTGTATAGCTTTTTAGTGGGCTGGACATCTCCTCCCTCCTTCCTCTACAAATGCAGGGGCTTTCTGACCTCATTACTTTTAACTCAGGATGAATGACCCTCACTCTCTTGGCATGCCCCGGATTAGCTATGAGTGCTCAAAGCCTTCTTTATGGCCTGGCTTGTGTGTTGCTTGCTGGGAGCTTCCCATTCACCTGTCTCTTCCCAGATCCCTTTGCTAACTGGGCTGTGCCTCAAATCCATTGCTAGTCTCTGCATAGGCTTGGCTCTCCCTTTCTCTCTGCCTCACACAGAAGTATGTGTCTGGGATAAGTGAGAGTGGTGTTTAAAAAGAAACCAAAACACCAAAGAGACCTTTCTTCCTTTGGCTAGGACCCAAGGAGACAGATGTTTCTATGAAATGTCTGCTGTAGGGCAACCCAAAGAAGTAACTGCAGCTTGTCCAGGCACACTCAAACCAGCTCAAAATTAATTTGCCTGAATAGCAACTGGACCCGTGCTTTTGGCCCAGGCTGCCCCACGGACTCTGCTGTTGGTGGTCAGCGCTGAAACAGCCCCAGGCAGGCATTGATGGAAATGGGCCCTTGGGCACCTTTTAGGGCAGCTGCTCCCTTGGCTCCCCCTGCCAAGAGGTCTTGCTGACTCTGCTGGTGAAAATGTAAGGGAAAAATAGGAGAGGAAATACCTGCTTTTTATACAGAACTCAGTTCAGTGATGTGTGATGCTTTGTGAAGTTATTTATGCATTAATAAGAAGCAAAGGATTTGCTGCTGTTGTGTTAGTAGTGATCGCACTTGGGAGAGCTGCAAATGGCTTCACAGGCGAAAGGAAATGGTGACTTGGCTCACAGCAAGGTAGCCTTTAAAAGGTATCATCTGTGCTTTCCCTTTGTTTGTTTGTTGGTTTGACAACACTAGAATTGCCCACTCATCTCCATTTAGTGTGAATAAGTGTAGGTGAGAATTCTAAATTTACTTGTATGTATGCGTTTAAGATTCCACCTCTATAGCAGAATTTGCAGAATAAAAGTATGCACTTCCTAGCATAAAGTTAATTTTATGAGCTGTATGGCCCCCTGGCAAGACCACTTCATGCTTGTGACAATCATGCTCTGCCGTCACCAATCCCAACTATTTGACTCCACTATGCTTGCAGCAAAAAACAAAGTACAGTCCTATGTCTTTCCCTCTTTGAATTCAAATTTTTACCAAAAAGATATAATAACCATAGGAGTCCCGTTGGGAACAAGAAGGAATATACATTTTAAGAAAATTAGTAACTTTCTACCTTTTTTCTTACAGCTCTTCCAGACACTTCTTTCTTCAAGTCCAATTTCTTCCTTTTCTTGATCCTTTGTTGAAGGTTGTAATCCTGTGTTTATATCTGTCTGTTGCCATAGAAATAACTGATGTTGCTAACTAAGCTTGAAACTTCCTTGAGGGATAAAGGAAAAGGTTATTCCTTGTAATTGTTTCATCTGTGTGAAAATAACAAGTCTCCAGATGGATCTCTCTTCAAAGGCCATGAATTTGAACTTCTCTACCATAACATCAAAGAAGCGAGATCCTTTCAGTGGCATTATGCTTACCTTTCTTCAAACAACAGGTCTAACAAAGTGCTTCTGCATCCTCTCTTCCCAACCTGCTTCAGCTCTGCCTCAAAGGGGTGAAGGATGGGTCAAGCTTTCTGCTCATCAAAGCTTTGTTATTGATACCACAAACACTTGTGTTAGCAAACTACCTAAACCCATCAATAGTCCTTTCAGAAGGGGTTTATATGGTCAGTGCAAGGTCAATCACTCTTAATGCTGATTCAGGATTTCAGTACCAGAGGACCTGCCAGAGAATGTGAGGTGTGACTGTCCTGTCCCTGAGGTCCTCATGCTTGTTTGCTTCTGAAAGTCCTTGTTTCTGTATACTGCTGTGCCACTCTGTCTTGTACACACCTTTTTAAATCTAAAGCTAATGTATTTAGTTTGCCTTAATGTTCTGTTTGAGATGTGTTACTGCAAACAATCCCATCATTTAGATAAAGATCAGTTATAGTGGGGAAATCATGGTGGTACTTGTATGTAATGTCACTTTTTTTATTCTTTTTTTTTTTTTTTGCATTTACCTCATTATAAATGTTAGTTTTATGAAGGAGGGGGTGGTTTAACTCTCTTTTCCATTGTACAGGGAAACAAAGCAAAGAATCATACAAAACAATGCAAATTTAGGAGGAAGTGTGAGGCCCTTGGGAAGGCTGCTTTACATCCAGCGTAGTGTGTGCGGTGAGGAATACATGGTCACCCTTGGGTAGAATAATCTCTAATTCAGCAGTTACTTACTTAGGGTGGGTGCAGTTGTGCTACAACAGAGTAACGGAGTCTCTGCCCTACTAATTTTGGATAATCCTTTTCACTGAAAAATAAACCAAGCCCCGTTCTGGTGCACATGTGCGGTTGTGGGTAACCCATTTTATCACTGGTCTATGCAGCACCTTATCATTTCTTCCCTCCTCCTTCCTGCTTTTTCCTGAGTTCTGCTCTGTATCCTCTCCATCATATGTCAAATGAAGCCCTTCCAATTCTTTTACAGTCCACCTCTTCCCCTTATTTTATGCCATGTCAATTCTTTATCATTTTTTTCCTGAAAAGACTTCAGGATCCATGATGTGGGTTCAAAATGTCAATAGTTCTGCACAGATAAAGATTTATTACAAAAACATTCTTAGGTACAAATTCTGTAGTCATTTAAGGGGGTAAGTAAATATCCTGCATGTGGGTCAACTGAGGAATAGAAATCTTTTTAAAGATCACAAATAATTCAAAGGCAATAATAGCAATAAAAAGGATCCCATGGTAAGCTAAACTTCTCCCTGTACTAACCTGAGGTATGGCTCTCATTTTGAAATTGTCTGTGCTGTAGCAACACAGTTCATGTGGAAAGAATAAGGGAAACAAGAAAGGTGACCCTTTGAAAACTGTTAAATTAAAAAGCAGTGCTGCACCTCAGACGGTCACGATAATCTCTTTGGACGTTTCTCTTCACTTTTTATCCTTATTGCATTGTGTAACTTGACAGATAGTGAATGTGTCTGAGTCAATGACCCCACACCCTGTGACCAGGCTCCTATGATGGGTGCTACTCCCTTGGGTCTAGGATGGAAAAGCTCCTGGAGGCACAGTAAGCCACAGGTAGGGCACTGCCCCAAATTTGTGAGCACTTTGTTGTTCCAGGTGTATTCAAGCTCTCTTTTCCCCTGTAAGTCCTGGGATTTCTATTTGTGAAAACTCTTCTCTGCTTGTCATCAAATATTTGCATAATGACAACCTTGATAGAGGCTGAACATGTTCAAAATTTTCACCACATCCAGAAGTGTCTGTTTTTCTCTTAGTCTTTGCCTTGTGTTTGTGTCAGAATTAGGAACTGCAACTAAAATTGAGGGAAAGAAGGGATGGGAGGAGGGTGGAAGCAATAGCAGTGGTGGGAGAAATGTGGAATGCTTCTGGTCTGGTTGTTTCAGGCAGTGCCCAGAAAGGCCAGTCCTTCTGCAGAGCAGGACTTGATTTTACTGTTTCATTTGTATCCATAACCATACTGACCTTGAAGTATCCAGATGCCTCCGTATTTCATGTGTTGGTCTCGCAAAAACAAACTGACAGTGTTGGGAAATGCTTGTTTTAGGACACGCTAGGGAGAAACAGTTGCTTTCCATAATTTTAAGTAATTGCAGAGCTCTTTGAGATGTGCATGTGTGCAGGTTTGGATTTTTTTAGAGTACTGACCTCTTCAGAAGCAGCAGGATGTTGAGCTCCATACTGATTCCTAATTTGACTATCAGCCACTGGTTTTTTTTCAGGAAGTTTTTCATCAGCTATGTCATAAAGAGAAATCTGCTCTGACTTGATAAAAAATTAGTCTGAACAGCAGCAAGTGTAAATGATGAGAAGCAGAGCTGGCTTGTCTCCAGCTTGTCTTCCTGTTTTCCTCATTAATACTGATTTTTGGGTAATGTCTGACTCCAAATCAACTTGAAAACATCACAGTAGTGAACAAGTCCAACAAGACCAGGTTTTAATCTTGTCCTGTGTCTAGAGAGGGACAGATCTGTCCTTTCAAAACCTGAGGTAAGTGCAGAATGAGACTATGACTTGGCCTGCCTGTTCCTAATGGTCTCCTGTAAAGAAAACAGATGTTGAATACAGATTTTCTTGGAAGCGTAGTATAGCAATAATTTAACAGGTTGGAATTCTGTTATAGCATGCTGACCTTTAGCAGTCCTCTCATAATTTATTGTAGCTTTCTGGTTAAAAACTTGCTTGGAAAAAACCCTCACTTTTTTATCTCCGATTTTTAACTGAATACCTTTAAATGAATGCAAAAATAAAGTTTTCTGGATTTTTGTTCCTTTATAGGTTCCGTTTTCTAAGTAGGTACAAGAAAATCACAGGCAAATTTTCCCTGGGATAATTAAAGCCAGTATTTAAATAAGTAAAGGAAGTTCTATAAAAATATGCAGTTGGAAGGAAAAATTGAGGAAAAAAAAATATGTTGCAAACCATAAAGTGAAATAGTTACCTCACCTTGGAAAGCTCTGGGAGGATGACATCTGACTCAAGGAGGAATCCTGTCTTCTGCTTCCTGGCTGGAATCAGCATTGGCTTCTTGTGCAGCTGAGTCCTGTCCTGTGGTCGTTCCTCTGACATGAAGGTTGGTGCCTGGTTCTTTGACAGTTGGCTTTTCACAGTTGGCACTTAGAGCTGCCTTCCTGTCAGGGGCTTCTGTCGTGTATGTGTGAAGTTTGCAGCTGTACAGACAGGAGCTGACTTTCAGCAAGCACTGGATGGTGGCTTTTTCCTATGACTTTGGGTGTTACCAAGGTGCTGGTTGAACTCAATCTGTTATACTTGGAGGAGGGATTGAATCACAAGCAATGAGCAGCATGTTGCCCCATAGACTGTGGTACTGACTCTAAATAGAAAATTCTGAAAGAGAAGAAATTCTAGTATACACTTGAGCTATTTTTCATTTATGGTATGGTTAAATATTTAACACAGGGTAAATATCTTACAATTACTTCCATGTGGATTACACTTACCATGAAATACCTGAATTTTCACACTGTATTGGTGCAGGACAAAGGTGTATCCTGGCTGCCCAGATTTCAATTTTAAATTCCCTTAGGACCTTTCATTGATGTTCTTCTAAGCAGGGAGGTGAGCATTGAAACTGTAGGTCTTAATCATGGAAAACCTTTGTTTAATTTCAGTGGATAAGATGTACCATGCTGGTTTTTAAAGCTCTGCTTTCAGTGGGCACCAGAGGAGCCCTTGGCCCCTTTGACAGCTGGACTCATAACTAGGAACACAACTTGTGCTCCTGGTAATGGGCACGGCTACTTTCCCACCAAACAGTGCCAGCTGAGAGTATGGTAAAGTCAGTCATTCATTATTTTGTAAATTGTTTTGTGGTTGGGGCTATAAGAGGTGCTTCATTCTTCAAGCCTGGGTCAGTTTATCACAAAAGTACCCTGAGGTGACAGGAGACTGAAAAAGGTGATTTTTAACTTCCTGTGCTCTCAGCAGTGACTTCCAACCCTGAATCACAAAGCACAGAAGAAAGGAATCTGAGGAATGTACTCAATGGCAAAACCCAGTTCCTTTCAATGCAAGTAACCAAGTAACACTGAAACCCTCAGCTCTACCCTTCCCTGCCAGTGCAGGAGGATGAGCAAGGTCTGAATGGGGCTCTTCCCTTCCTGGTGATCCCCCTCCTCAGCATGAGTCTCTCAGAGCACGCATATCCATTCCCCCTTAAAAGGGGCTCTCTTTTACTTTGAAATGTTAAAGCAGTAACTACTCTCCTGCATTCATTTTCTGTTGCTACTGAAATTTTTGGGCATGCAAAAGCAAAAACTAAGGTTGTATTGGAAATGCTGCAGTAGCTGAGAGCTGTTGCAAAAGGAGCTACTGCATGTGCTGTTTCTGGGAGAGGAGCCTGAAACAGCAAGGCCACTGCTGTGCTGGCACAACTTGTTTGCACTGCTATGTGATGTGACCTTGAGGTCTTAGGCATACAGTGTGGGACGAGCAAATTAATTCTCTTCTCTCCTTAATTATGATCCAAATTGAGATAGGACTAGGAGTAATGGTTTTAAATGAAAGGAGGGTAGAATTAGACTAGACACGAGGAAGACATTTTTACAATGAGGGTGGTGAAACAACAGCACAGGCTGACCAGAGAGACAGGAGATAACCCCAACCCTAGAAACATTCAAGGTCAGGCCGGATGGGGTTCTGAGCAACCTGACTTAGTTGAAGATGGCCCTGCTCATTATAGGAGGGTTGCACTAGATGACCTTTAAGGGTCCCTTCCAACCCAAAGCATTCTATGATTCTAGGGAACACTGGGTTTAGCCTGTAGTGGAGAATGACCTGTAATAACATGGGAGGTTATATTTATTTAAGAACTTTTAAGTACTTCATTTTTATATCTTAAGAAGTAGAAGAAACATACTAACATATGAAAAGCAAACACTTCAGTACCTTAAGTTAGATTGACATGCTGCTAGAAATACCTAGGAGGGATTGGAATGCTGCACAGCATGGGCTGGAAGGGGGTGGTGTGTGGTGAATTTGCACTGACAAGATGGGCAACTGTGTATGGACTTTGCCACGTGCAGTGTGGTAAGCTATAATAAGGGGGGAGATTCATCCTCTGTAAATAGGTGGGATCTCTACTATCATAAATTGGAGCTGAATGTGGTTCATGTTAGGCTGGTGTGAGAAATTTAACTGAGGTGTAGGATAACAGCATGCAAAATGCACAAAGTCAATTTGCCTAAGTTGGAGAATATTACAAACAGCCATACAAACTATAACTATAGCTATCTTCACACAGAGCTACTGCTTCTTTTGTCACAGTGTGAGCTTAGCAGGATTTTCACTGTTCAAAAAGGAAATCTGGCTTCACTGAGAGATTATCCAGAGTTAAAAAGTTTATTTTAATCAGGTGTTAGACTAAGTTGTTCCTATTAGTCTACCCATGAAACTGGTGTCTCAAAGCTGTTACATTAAGCAGGAGAATCTAAAGAAAGTGGGGTTAACTTCTTTAATTACTTTGGCATGTCCCTCTCATGCAGGGATTCAAGTCTCTTCGAATTTATTTGCACTGCATATTTATTGGTTTACACCAATGATATGCTCTGGAGAAATTAACCAGGCCTCTCTGTAGGCACAGGAACAGGTTTTTCTGCTCTGCTTCCAAGTGTGGACAGTTAGGGTAATGTGCATCAGAAACCAGGATCTACATGAAATGCAATTGTGAGCCAGTTTGCACCACCTATTCCATGGATCATGGCAGGCCACCCACACAAATAACAAAGACAGTGTAAAATTAGGCCCCTTTCTGGAGGTGTCTGTGTGTAAAAGCATTAGCTGGCACACATGGGTTGTGCCAAAATGCATCAGAAATTCAAATTACCTTTCATAACACACTGAGTGTGAGTATTAGCTTTTCACTGCACCTGCAGCACTGGCATGGCAGTGACGGAGGCATTACCTTCATTAGAGGCCTTGTTATTACCCTAAATAAACTTAACTGGAAACCCCAGTGTCACAAAAACAAAGCTAAATTCTTCATCTGGATCTCTCCCACTAATGCCCTTTGCAGCTGTGTCTAAACAGTGAATCACAAAGGAAAACCACAGAGGTAAGTAGAGAGCAAGAGCCCTTCCAAGCCGAGCAGCCTGCCAGGGGTACAGTAGTGGACCCCACGTGCTGTAGCCCACTCGCGGTAGCTGATCCTCAGCCGTGGTGAGTGAGCAGAGCATTGTGGCTCTCAGAGAAATAGAGATCTGAAAATAGCAGATCTGTGGATGTGTGGTATCCATTTTAAAGAGGGCAGTGCTGTCTGGGGAGAGAGGAATTGTGCCAGAGCAATAGCGCCAGGACATTTGACTTCCTGTGTAATTCGTGAATGCTCCCTAAAAGGTTGCTGGGACACTGCGTCCTGTGCTGCGGAGCTTCTGGATAGACAGGGATCCCTCCAGGTGACCCTATTTGGTACTGTGGGAAGAAAAGCCTTTGAAAGGGGAGCATGGCAGAAGCTAAAAATTAAAAAGATGGTACAGTACAGTTAAGCATTGGCTGGGCAAATTCCATTAGTGAGACATTAGCAGAAAGGATAGAAATACTTAATGTGTCAGAGGCAGAGGATGTGCTAAAAACCCACCTGTACTAACAGGTTAAAAAAAAAAAAGGAGGGGGAGGATGTTATTTAGTCCTTTTGCCTGTTTCTCCTCTAGTGTTTGCTCATGTTTCCCATTGCTTGTTTTGAGCATCAGAATTACTGTCATATTCTTGAAGCTTAAAAGCAAATGGGAAATTAGCAGTCCCAGTCCTGACCTTATTTCCTGTGCAATGATGCAGAGACAACCCAGGGGACCTTTAAGGTCAGTAAAACAGATATTCTTTGTCCTTCTTTTCAGAGGGTTTTTTACTACTTGCTCAGCCTCAATGTTTGCAACTGGCACTGTATGCGTTTTATCATCTTTTTCTCTGGCCTTACCTTCCATGAATAGTCAGCTCTATATTCCTGTCCTCATCCTATGCATTGATGTCTGTAGTTAAAGGCAACTTAGCTGTTGCTAAATGGAAAAAAAATTTAAAAATACTTTGTCTAGAGTGGAACATTGGTGTTTCTACAAGAGTGCTCTGGTATAACAGGAGGAGAAACTACTGAATGTCCTCCTTTCTCCCTTCCTGTCCCATCTTGCTCTCCCCTGGGCTGGTTGTTCACTTGTGCCTGTGATCCGATGCTGGCTCCAGAACCTTGTGTTTGGCCCCATGTCTGGCTACTCAGCATGTATCTCTGGCTAGTGGGGGAGGTAGACCCCATCCTGAGGGAAGATGTCCACTGAGAACAGCACAAAGGAGAAAAGTTGTCTTTTTTGCTATGGTCAGAAAGTTTCAAGGAGCTGGAGTGAGAAGAATATTGACACTCAGGGAATTCTTAAATAAATAGATCTCCTTAGCTAAGTTTCTGCTGAAAAGAAAAATGTGTCAGGAAAAGAGATTTGATTTTTTTTTTTACAACAACATAAAACTGTGTTTAATCCCAGTAAAATCAACTAATGGATGAGATAAAAAGGTGTTATTTTCATATGGAATAACTCTGACAAAACTGATGGAAAAGTTGCTCTTGGTTTAATTGCTCTGGTACTATTTTGTGGTCTGTTTAAGCAGAAGACAAGGAGTTCTCTTCATAGGTTGCACATTTATGATCAAGTCTCTTGAATGCAAACTTTCCAGTTAGTTGTACTTAAGTAACCCTATAAAACTAGATGAGGGAGCTCCCCCAACTTTTTTTATAGGAACTTTTAACTGTTGCAAATGAACATTATACTGTTTTATTCAGAAAATTATATATTTTTACCAGGTGTACCGGTACCTAATCAATTTCCTACAAGATTGCCTCTAGAAGTCCTCTGAAGCAATTTGTGCAGAACTTAATAACCACTGACTTGAATTATTTGGATAATTATTTGAAATCTCATCCCTCTGGAATGAATAAGTAGCATTACTAATTTGATAAAAGTTGTATGGCCTCTCTTGAAATAATAATTTTTCACTGTTAGTTTTAAAGTATCTCTGGTAACAGCCAAACAAATATGCAATTTATGAGGTCACTTAAAGCTATGTTAATCTACTTGCTGGCTTCAGATTTTAGTTAAAAATGTCTGGTAGCACTGGAAAAACATACCTATTTGGCAAACTGTCAGCTTTCTTCTGGGTCAATGCTCATAAAAATCTCTTATTTACCAAGATTAAACAATAACAGTTTGTTTTCCATTTACTATCATAAAACAATCATGGCATGAAATCTGGTACATTCTAAGAAATATAGGTCCCATTAGTTCATTTGTTTCTGTCAGTTCTTTGTCCAGGTCTACTTTTACAGCCTTTGGTAGTTCCAGATTTATTTTTATGGATTCAATTTTAACTCTGAAGGCTGCAACAATCTAATGTACAATCTATCACTCCAGAAATATTTTTTCCAAAGATGAAGCAAGACCAAGTAATATGTTGTAATATATATTTGTTTCCTTTTAAAGAAATGGCAATTATATTTACCTGAATTTGATTGAACATTTCTGAGTTGTTACATTTCTGGACTGAACAAATAGTTCCGCACTGTAGATCCTCAGCTGAACATTGTTTTCTTATAACAACTGATGTTTTAAGCAAGTAGAGCCTCAATGTGATATTAACCAGAATATTATCTGTTTGGGTTACAGGATTTTCTTACATAATACTCTTTGCTGTTACTTCCAGAGTTCGGCAGCTGTTAAACAAATATTGTTCCAGAATGTCTACAGATTTCAGTGTTTAATTTCCCCTGGGCTATTGTTTGTCATTCAACAAAATATAAGTATGTAATGTTGATCAATAGGGAAAGAAAGTGGCTTCATCAAACACAGTCCTGGAAAAAGCTATCATTTGTAATAAAAGTTTTCTCTAGCTTTCACTCCAAAAAGAGGCAGTGTAGGAAGCAATAGTTATTCTTAAGGTAGGAAATACTTTTTTACTTGATGGCATACTAAAAATATCAGGAGGTTCATGGATAGGCCAGGTCAATAATAGTGTCTGTGGTGCTCTGTGAGGAGCCCAGAATAGACTCTTAGTGAAGATTTCTTTCCTAGTGGAAATTTGGAGCTCCTGTGCCCAAGGTATGATTTTTTTTTTAATGCTATTTACTTAAAACTGTTCTCTAGGTAAGTAATGACTTTATTGTGAATTATATTTACTTGGTCTCAAACAAAGTGACTGCTCTATGCAGTAAGAATTTAAAAATGGAATTAGCATATGGAAATTGCAGCAGAAAAAGAAGCTTTAGAGTAGAAAAGAACCATCAAGTAGACAGTGAGGACAGTGCATCCCTCTTGTTTCTAGAAATCTCTGACAGTTCCTTTTAGTTGGACAAATGTGTTTACAAGTTCATTAGGGACATTTATCAACCTTTGAACTGTGCCTGAAAGGTAAAACTCCCACCACCTTTTGGATTTAAACCATAAAATGGAGAGAGCTTCCTGGGAGCTCTAAGGCAGGAATCTGACAGCAAAAGTTAGCATTTCACAAGGGGGAAAAAGCACAAGGAACAGAGTAATACTCCCTATCTGTGAAAAACAAAAAATACATGTATATAAAACTATAGGCACTGAAGATGAAACACAATGCTCTGACCAGAATGAGCCTTGAACACAAGACTGTCAAGTGGCCTTCCTAATCCTTTTGCTGCATGTGACTTTTATTGAACATATAAGCAAGTAGGTATATTTCAGCAGAGGTTCTAATACTCTGCCTTGAAATAATTGGGGAAAAAAAGGGCATTTTTTTCTTCTTTCTCTTTCATAACTCCACAGCAAGAGATGTTAAAGAAGGGAGAGAAAATGAAACATGAATCATGGACTTTAGAAAGGGTACAAATAAAATGTGCAGGCTATTAATTAAACCAGTTTCTAAATGAACAATCTAATCTCTTGTCTGTGTAATTTCATTATCAACAATTTGAAAGGGCTCAAATATTTCCTCTAATGCTTTAACAGCAGATGTGGACTAGACTATGTTAATTGAGAGTGTTTATCCAGTTGCCAAGAAACAGACAGTTTTCTTTGAGAATGCAGTGTTGTGCTTACAGCCTCAGCATCCCCCAATTCTCCTGAAGGGTTTAGGAAGTCATGTTCTGGTAACTAAGTTACCCCTGACAGCACTGGAACAAGCTCAGCTCTGCAAATGGATGGAGAGTACCAGTAGGCAACAGCTGATGTTCAAACATGTTGCACATTAAAAGAGAACACTTTTGTTCTGCCAATGATTTTATACCTTCATGAAAGGGAATTAGGTTTTCATGATGACAAGAAGGGAAGATACATATGTAAGTGAAGATTGCTGTTAAAGAAGAAAGGCTTAATAGACTAATAATAAATCCATTCCAAGCTGGCTGCCAGGTACTGTGAATAATTATCTCATGTTGTCTTAGCGCTGTGGTTACACTTTGTGAGTTTGCTCCCTAATGCCAGCGATCCTGCTGTATTGTTGTTGACCTATTTCTGACATAAGAATGTGGGCTGGGAAATCTGGAATCTTTAACTCATAAGACTAACAGGCTAAGAATTATGATTAATTTTGAGTTAAGAATGTTTAATTGAATGAATGATGGATGTTTGATAACCTTTTCTGACGTGGTGTGCTTTTTATTTTCCACTTTGTAACTGAGGTATTTGTGTTTCTTAAATTGCAGTCATCACTTTTGTCAGTCATTCATGCCTCTTTTGTATTCCCAGCTGCTTGTTTCCATCTCAATCTTCTCACCTTCCCACTTCCAGTCTACCAGCTTGTTGCTTAAGATACTTCTACTCTGAGTCTTTACCATGACCTCAAGGGATAAACAGGGGAATATACCTCCTTAAGGTGCTCATTTCTCAGCTTAATGTGGACCTTCTGCTCCCCCAACAGTCTTGGTGTCAGCTGGTGCTAAGGAATGAGAGGTCTGCTTTTGTGTACTGGGCAAGAAACCTTTTCTCCTCTCCTCTTACTTGGCTCAGACCTGCCTCATCCCCATCGACGTGCCCGATGCCCTGGGCTGGGGGCTGTCACTGGGCTGCCCTCACTCAGTACAGGGGTGCAGACCCTACAGCCACAGCTTTAGAGGGAGCCACCATCCCCTGTGGGTGCTTGTGCCTAGGGGGCTGCATGTCTGGAGAGCAGGAGAGGCTCACTTTGCCTGCTGGCTTGTGGCATGTCTCTGGCTTCTGCAGCTACCTGGATCTTTCAGCAGTGATGGCAAGAGAAGTTTGCAGTGGAAGCATTTGGATTAACAAGGTTTACAATCTGTTTTAGCAATCTCTTTTGCTTGGCCTAGGGGAAAACATGCCGACCTCTACCTCTCTGTGTCCCTTCGTGCCTTTTGGAGAGGCTAGGATTCCTGACTGAACAGTACCTGTCTTTTTGTGATGTACAGTCATCTGTAGCAATTACCCTTAGAACAAGATGAATTGACTTTCAGCAAACTTTATCCTGAATGATCTGCAGAATTGCTATGGTGGTTTGTGTTACATAATGTCACACTAGATTCTAAAAGGGATCTAGAGAACTAAAGTGCAAATTAAAGGAGAACCCATTTACCTGCACCCAAGATCAGACCACAAGAGCTCTGGCAGGTAAACACCTGGACATGCATGGGTATCCATGTTTTTGCCAGACAAGCTATGTAGGCTCTGAGAGTTGCACTCAGCCTAGTCAGAGCCACTGCATTTATAAATAAGCCTCTCTGTCACCTGAGATCGCTCTCGCAGAGCCTGCCTGTGAGGCTGATTTGTGAAATGTCATGTGAGCATGAGTAACATATGGTAATTAAATGGACGTCAGCAAAAGCACAGAACTTGCATACCCACTGTAATTGAAAAGTACAGCAGGTTTGCAGAGAGGAACATCATTATTGAACAGCCTGGAGATAAAGTGGGATGTGAGAAATGAGCTCAGCACTGCTTGTGGACAAAAGGAACTGCAGGTCATGTTTTCTCTAGAGAGGACACCTTGAAACTCTGCAGCTCTTCTCCTAAAGGGACCCCTTCATCCTTCTCTGTGAAGACCATGAAGCTGTGGTGTACCAATAAGATATGCATAGTGCCAGGAGAGCCTGGCACTGTGGTCTCCTCATAAGAGACATTTCTTCTGGGGGGCACATAAAGGTTTTGTTTCTGGTTGCTCAGGAAGAAGCTGCTTCTACATTTTGTCTGGATGCTGGGAAAGCAGAGGTCCATCCCAGTACCTGTACGAAGCAGACTCAGAGTCCCTATATTGTGCCCTGTGTTGCTATTGCAGGGGTAAACTTGTTCTTCCCTGAAGAACGATGTAGACATTTCACTCCAAAGCAAATTTGGTCTATGATTGGGTATTTTGGATGAGGCTAAAATCTAGAGAAGCTTTTCAGGCACTTTTATGTGTGGGTGTTGTGCGTGGTAGCCACAGGCACTGAAGCCTTTCACTGCAAGAGGATGTAAGCATTCAGTTCAGGCTTGCAAATTCCATTCCTGTGACTGAACACCACCTGTACCATCAAAACCAAATGCAGCAGCTATCCTACAAGCCTCAGAAGAATATAGCAGGGGTTATAACATAATGCTCAAATAAATTCTGAGATGGGTTAAGGCTGTAATACAGTAGGCCATGGAGAAGTGATTTGCGAGGTAATGTAGTTACTGGCTATACAATGGAAAAGTATTCTTGGCGTTTTGTAGAGATAAACATTGCAACTTGGCCTTCCTGAGTGATGAGTTTGTGCCTGCAAATAATATTACACCTCCTCTTTATCAATACTTCATTGTAATTGGAGCTGTCTATAAGCTGTGTCTCTTCTTTCATCTAGAAACTACTGGACAACTCAGCTGAAATTCCCTTCTTTGCATTATCAAATCACAGGTTCACTCTTCAAAAAGCAAATGTTTTTAATATTCTGTGTAAACTACAGCATTAAATTCTCATGTTTTCTGTTTCTCTGACAATCTGTTAGTCATAACAGGTGGAGACAAATATGCCCTTTGTATTAGTAATAGTGTTTGCTAGTTTTCCATTTAACCAAAGCAATTTTTAAGCAGCCTGCTGTGGGTTCAAAGTATCCATTATTGAAAATCAGACATGTTTGACTTAAAACTACAGTAGCTAAATATAAAAAGTGTCATATTCTCTGTTCCTTCACACTGCTGGGAAAAACTCCAAAGGCCTGGGTTGAAGAGGAGAGATGTCATGTCCATACATGGGGGTAAAAATAGCATGAGAGACTGAATGGAAATCATACATTCAGCCTACAGCCATTAAAGGGAAACAGTAAGTTGAAGCAAATGCCTTTTGATGCTTTGCTTCTGTGACTTCTCCAAAGTATTTGTTCTTTGCTCTGCCACTCGCTATCTTCAAGCTGAGGTTATTCTCCCAGGCAAGGGAGCAGTTCTTAACGCATCCCTGTCCCTCTTAGTGCCTGCCCACACTTGCCTTCAGTACCCGAAAATGTAGCTTGCCTTGCAAAGAACTGCTTACTAAATAAAAGCATCTCAAAGACTGATATTGTTCTACCAACTACATAGTATGAAGTTGCCCTTTGTTACAACAAAAAACTTGCATCTCCTAGTCCTGAATGTATCTCTTCTGTCTCTGTTTTCTTTCTCTGTCTCTTGGCATTTGGCTCTTCTAGTTCATTGCTGACTGCTATGCACCATTTATACAGTTGTTCTCAAACTTCAGCTACAGCAAAGCCCTTCGGGGGCTACATTCTCAGAAAAGTTTTGTTTTATCACTGTCATGTCTGTGGCATTTCTCTCTTTACTGTGCTAAAGATGAGTAAAATTTTGTTTTTTCCCAGTTTTGACACATCCATAAACTGTGAGAGCAGCAGGCTATGAAACTGTGAACGATATCGTGCTGTTCACTTGTTTGGTGATTGGTTTGTCTTTTTGTTTTTTTAAAGCCATCATGTTTCAGTTACTAGTTTTCCTTCAGTCGCCTCTCCTCTAAGGTGTGATACATTAGTTGTAATATGTTTGCAGCAAGAGTCTTCTCTGCAACCAGCACGCACACAACAAGCTGATTTTTGTGGTGGCTCTGCAGCGGGATACAGCTGCAGAGTGCACTCAGCCAGGTAATAGAAAGGAAACTTTTCACCCGTTTCATAACAGTGCCTGGAATTACAGGATCCTGATCCTTTTCAGACTTTAAACAAATGGCCTTGAGCTTCTTAAGAAGGAATTTTTGGGCTTTGTTATTTTAAGTTAGTTATGTCTGAAGCGAACCGCATGCTGTAGTCTCAAGTCTAAATTAACAAGCTGTAAAAAAACTTGCACAACTATGTTCAAATAAACAGCTGTTTAAAGCACCCAAGTAACAGAAAAGCCAAATCTGACAGAAATGGAACTGCAGAAATTATGTTTCTATTTATTCAAACTCCAAAATGACATCTGATTTTTTTCACCTCATTTTCACTCCTTCCCATCTAGGTGGAACTGATTCAGATGCTTTCTTAGGGAGAGGGGGTGGAGAGCCCTGAGAGGCACCTGGTTTATGAAGAGGTAAGAGCTCTCTGAAAGAGATAAAAGCCAGGCGGGTGCTATTCTGTTTGGGATTTATTTGCAAGTGTGTCTTCCTGTGCACATATGCATGTGTGTAAAGCTTTGAGGAT
This sequence comes from Myiozetetes cayanensis, assembly GCF_022539395.1. Lineage (NCBI taxonomy): Eukaryota > Metazoa > Chordata > Aves > Passeriformes > Tyrannidae > Myiozetetes > Myiozetetes cayanensis. The sequence continues at coordinate 14,057,694 of NW_026088185.1, read as the reverse complement.
TATTACTATTTTACATCCTAACTTTGCCTCAGATTGTGATTATCCAGAAAGAAGTGTGGGTTACCAAGCCTATCAATGGAGTCACTGTATCCCATCATTCAAAGGTTAATATTGGCCTCACACAGGATGCGTTTGGTGTACAACATGCTTTTCTTAGAGTCAGTCTCATCGTGACACTTGCATGTTCTGCAACATCAATTTCAGCTGCTCTTTTCTGAAATGCCCTTACTTACTTTGCGGAGAAAAATAGTGAGGAATGTTGTCCTTGTGTAAGCAAAAAGAAGTCGAAGAAACAATGAGCTCTTGCATTTGTTAGCACTACAACTGACTGAAAGGCACAGAGCCACACTGTTCCCTATGGCTCTCTGCACATTCACTAGCTCAGAGCACAGCAGCTGGAGTTTGGATCCATTTTATCCACCATGTACTTCTACTAACCAAAATTGCACAAGTGACTGTATACCTGCTCTTTTCTGTGCCTGTGACAGGTTCTTGCTTGTTTTACTGAAGTAATATGGAAGAAGATTTGAAAGCAGATCTCCTAAAGCCAGGCCACAGCCTGAAAAATCATTTCACTTGTGCTCTCCTTTCTCTCTCTGTTCACCTCAAACTTATGTCTCAGAATCAGAGGACACTGATGTCTACAAGTATCAAAAATTGTGTCTCCAGTACAAAATCCAAATCTGAAAAATAGTGATGGAAACTTGATACAGGCTCAAAGAGACTGTAAGATAATGCCACTGCTGTTCACATTGCTTTCATTGGTTCTGATTCTTATTTATTTTTCTATCTCTGCAAAAGGAGGTGTCTATGATATCTTTCCATGGATATTACTAGTTGATTTTTTTTTTTAGGGATGATTGAGTTGGATAATTAAAGAGCTGAATAGCTGACCCTTCTTCCTGCCTTACATCCTTCACACTCTGGTCCTCAGCACAACCGTAATCATAGCAAGGAACTTTGTTGAGAAGAAATTAAAGTGGGAGGGTAACATAGCTGGAATTTCTTCAAGTCTCCCACTACTACAGTTTTATTCCATCCAAATGCTTATTGCAAGTAACCACATTTCACTACAAATTTTATTGGACACATTAACTGCACATTAATGGCTCTTGCATAGCTCATATATTTGTAGCTCCAGGGAAAGGAAAAGCAAGGCCACTTTGATATCAGTTTATGTAATGCAGAATTTTTTTCTTGGAAGGCTCGAGGCCATTAAGAGTATGAACTATTCTGGAATATGTTCCGTATGGCAGTTTCTCAGGTAGTGTGATAGCTAATCCAAGTTAATAATTAAAATCCTCTTCTATCCCTCTTTCCTTCAGGATGCAAGAAAGGCCTAGAATTTTCTTTTAATACCATATCATCTTTTTCTGTGTATGGGATCCTGTCCTCATTACCACAGCACACTTAATATTTTAGTGAGTAATACTTCATCTGCTTAAACAATCAAAGGGGAGAAAGGTTGGTTTGTTCTTCAAGGTATATTTTTATAAAAAAATCCCACAGTGATATCAGTGATTGATGGAGCACTACTAGCACTGGCAGCCTTAAGAGCCCATTTCCAGAGTAGTAGTGCACATTTTGATGATGATTTTATCTTGGTTTGGGTAGCCACAGAGCATGCTGTCCTTGTGCCCACCAGCTGCTGCACTCAGCAGGTGATATTTTGGGATTTCTCCTCATTGGAGGAACTTTTAGAGGTTGAAGGTGTAAGAGTAGCCACAAAGGGGAGATTAAGCCCCAAAACCTGGTTTCATGCTCTTGGGACCTTTCACCACTTCTTCAGTTACAAAACATGAGGTTTTTTTTCTGCCTGCCTGGCAGGATGTTGTGATCTCATAACTGCTGGGTGGTGCACCCCCTGCACTGGGCTCATAAAGGAACCATCACCATTACAAACAAAGGAATTAGCTGTAAATACTCAGAAATCTGAGCTTTAAAAATTAATGTACTTCAGGCTTGTTTGTTAGGTTTTCCCTCCCCCATAAATTGTTCTGCTGGCAAAGAAGTCATGCATAAAATACAGAATATTCCAGGGTTCTTCCTCAGTATATGGGGATAGGTCTTTGGTGTCCTATCACCAAACCAAAGGAGAAGGTTTGGACTGCAGTACATAAAATATGAAAGAAAATTAGTGCAATTCTCTGACTTGGCAGGGCATCTCTTCAGCTTGTTCTAATAGAGGCAGGTAGAGCTGTAGAGGTTTGGTCGTGACAGAGCTGCAGTTTAGTGACTCCTGGATTTGACCACCAGCTAATCTTCACAAAGACCCCGCAGTATCAACTGTTTGCCTTTGGCCTCCAAATGTCAAACTAAAACAATTTTAGTTTAAAAATTCCAAAGAGCTGTTGCAGGAGGAATTGGAGATGTTGGAATATCTGCTTGCAGATGCTTTCACAGTTGTCAGGAATGGCGTCCAACCTGCTCTCTGGCTGACTGACTTGCCCTGTGCCAAACATTTTCATGTTCTGTGTTTTTTCTACTACATAACTGTCAGATAGCTTTGGAGTTCATGGTGGGAGCATTCAGATGTAGTGCAGCTGTTCCTGTTGCTCTAACAGCTACTTTATATCCCAGACAGGTCACAGAACAGGACAAAAAAGCAGCTGTGCTGCCAGTCCGTGAATCACAAAGCATCTTCCACCTGGGAAGAAAACTGTTATGTCAGAAGATTATGTACTTTAATTTTCTGAAGTTACTAGGGAGATGCTAATCAGTTAATTTCTACTCAATATGGTAAACTGTGTGACTAGAACTATCTCATAATGCCTTAAATGGGTAATACTTTGGGATTAAAAGGTTTTATTTCTGTATTTTCACTTTTTTTACTATCAGGAGAGAATAAGGACCTAAGTTAAACACCTTTGGTAATGAGTGTCCATCTGAATTCACAGCTTCAGCAATTGACTACTGAAGATGACAATTTTATAATGGAAATAGCTAATCAGAGAAAACCAAGTTAATGGTTTTTCCCAAGTAATGCTGGTTAATGGCAGTGGTTTGGCTTGTAATAAAAGGAAACAATTTGGTGAATTTTGAATATCATCCTCCTTCTGGCACAATTTTTCAGGTATATAAAAACAGTTGCTTCCTCTCTTCAAAGCCTTGAGTGTTTGTAGTCAGAAGACCAGCTGTGCTGATACCTGGAGCCAGAGCTACTGCCAGTGCCTGTACCTCTGCCTAAGCCACAGTGTCATGTGTGCAAATCTAGATGAGAGGCACTGGTTTGTGAGATTTATGTAAGGCCTGGGAGATTTGCCAGATTTCTGACCATATCCAGTGTCTGTTTGTGTGGATGATTGCTGTACCATTCTTGCAGGTATCTTGCTGCATTTCCTCCTTTGTCTTGGATTAATGCTTTATGGGAAAATATTTTGTGAATCCATATAACTAACAGGTTTGGTAGTGCTTGTTCAATAGCTTAACATTCAGAAGAAGCAAGTACACATGCTGTTCTCTTTGGGGAGCAAACCTATCTGCAGGAATTAGACCCATTACATTTATTCAGGAGATCTGGAAGAAAGGACTTAATTTGATTTTCAATCCCTTAATTTTCATATTAGAGAAAAGCAATAACAGAAATCAAGTTACCTGGTACATTTTACACCTGCTAAAACTACCCCCAACAGGGTGCTGCTCAGGAACAGCAGCTTGGCACTTTTAGTCAGGAGCAGCACTGCTGCTTCTGTAGCAGTTCACTGTTTTTGTGATGTTTGGACTTGTAAAAAAGTTTTCTATCTGTTGTTGGGAGATAGTACATATAAATGCATTCCTTAAACACGTCCCAACTCCGCAGTGGAGTTTTTTGTCAGCTTTATGTAATGGGATAACCTGAACAATTCAAGTGGTTTTTCTCCAAAGCTGCCCTATCATCCTGTGAGGAGTGTGCCCAAAACTCTGAGGTGTCTTTTTGTCCCTGCTAGTTTTAAGAGCAAAGTTTTCCTGTGCCCAAGGACAAGAATTCCTTCCCCAAATCCTCCTGGAGCAACAGCATGCATAATGTCCCTTGGAAACTGGTGAGGACAGTCCATGCAGCCCTCAGAATGTGTGGGTGGGCACAGAATGCTCTCTTCAGAGCAAACTGTTTGGAAAGGCTAAATTACTTAAAATCCCACCCATGCAGCGAAGTGGTGCAGTCAAAGAAGAGTAGAAGAGTCAATAGTCTAGCTGTTTAATATATTTTTGCAAGGATTATTTGGCAGTATGTGATTTTTATGATGTTTAGCAGAGGGACATGAGGTCTTTCACTTCCATCTCTAATCCATTTCCTATGTTAGCAAAGGGTCAAAAATACTCGAGTACTGCACTAGAGTTGAGGTAACCTTATATGACAACAAATTCCTGAGGCTGGAATATTGTGACTGGTCTGAAAAAATGTTGCACATTCTTCTTTTTTTCATTTAAATAGAAGAAGCATGGAAAGTTTGCAAAGGAAGGGGGTGGAAGAAATGTTCTCTGTTCTCCAAAACTGGGTGAGAGGTTGAAATACAATTGAAATGAGATTGTTTGGATGTCCTTGATGGTACTAATGAAGCTTGTTTGGATGGAGTTTTTAACTACTTTATTTCGGTTGTCTTAGTCATAGTTTTTGAAACCTTATACAGTTTACTTAGGTGAATAGGAGCTTAGCTGGAAGCCCTGTTGAAATCTCAGTATCTAATTTTCCAGCAAGCCATAAGCTCAGCTGACGGATGTATTCACAGCATAAGTTCTATCATAGCATTGGCTTTCAAAAACTGATACATTAAGATCCATATTAATGTACAAAAGACTTGTAAGTGGATACAGTTTGCATGCTGTGAAAAACAGTACTCTGTATTTAGAGCAATTGATTTCCTCTTCTGATTGACTTCTGAAGTGAGAATGCTTTATCAGTCTTTACTACCGAGAGCACTAGGACCTTTTTTTTTTAAGCAAATAAGCTCTCATCTGGCAGAACTGGGTGAGGAGGGTTGTTTGGACTCCAGAGCAGTGGCTGGCACAGATCCTCAGTGCTGAACTGACTCTGCAGCCTTTGAAGTCAGACAAAGAACACAAACTGATGCAAAGTAGGCTTTTTGAACCATCATATCACTCTTTGTCAGAAAGCATTGATTCCCTAGACACCATCAGTTTGTTGGGAATAAACATGAACTCCTCTGCTCTGCTTTTATTAATTACTAATGTGCTTTGTGAAAACCAGTAAAAGGGTGTTACCAGCTTAAGACTGCCAAGGCACTAAGGTGGAGTTGCATGTGGGAATGAAGCCTTGTTTAATCAGGTTTTGTAATTACTTTGATACAATTTTAGCTGAAGCATGTTGAGTCAAGCAGTTCCTGGTTTAATACAGTTACTATTTAGTCTTCAGTTGCAGACTTCAGAATTTACCAAATACCTATTCAATAACCATTTTTTACTGTTGCACACTGATCATCTACAAATACGCCTGTACTAACTGCATATTGTATTTTTATTGTTTTTACTTAAGTAACCAGTTCTAGATGTCAAATCTCATATGAAGTCTACTAAATTTTTGGGTAGGTTTTAAAGATGAAAAAAAATCAGTCCTCATCTTGAACTCACAATAAAGGGAGGCAAGCACAGCAGTAGCAGAGATTTTTTCCCCCTCTAGTATCATGGATGTGGTTTAGTTTTACAGTGTTTTTTTGATTCCCCCATTAGATCTAGAGGAGGAATGTCCTCCATGGAGAGGTGTATTGGAGATGGGGCTGTTTGAATGCAGAGGCACCCAAGGGGCACTTGCAGGTGAGCTTGCTGGGTTAGGGAGGAGTGGGTGTTACACTGCACAGCAACCTGGAAGGTTCACAGCAGTGATAGTCCACTATCAGGACACACCTCACCTGTTGGCAACACATGCAGAGGCTGTAGAGAGTTTGTAGCAAGGGGAGGTTGTTATTTATAGGCAATGGAAAAGTTTATGCTTTTTGTTTGCAACTGCAAATATATAGCAAAACTGTATATTCCTTTATTGTCTTTGTTCAGTTGTTTAACCCCCAGGTTTTTTCCCCAAGAATCATCCCTCTTTCTCTGGATTTCTTGATTTAACATCTATAACCAAGGCATCTGACAATTACTCTGACAGTTTATAGAGCTGCTTTTTTGGTTTTATTTTATTTAAAAAACAAACAAAAACCTAAAAAATACCCCAAACTCTGAGATGTTTCTGAGGAAAAAAAGATTGAATTTTTTTTTTTTTTAATGAGAAAGGAACATCTTATAATTAGGGATAACAAGACATTCAAGTTTGTAATGAGTGAATTACAGCCTACAAAGTAGCTTGAACTTTTTCAGCTGAAAGCTGCTTTGGAAGCTTAACATGGGATTAAGTTTTGAAGTATGCCTGGCCTATCAAGAAGTTAATCAATGGAGTGTGAGCTATACCCACTTAAAAAGCAAGGACATGAAAATCAGTGCATTCTCCATGAGAGGTTCTTAATTATTTCCTTTCAGAGAATGTGCACATTATCTTAATTATACAGGGGCCTACGTAAAGGTACCATTGGATTGTATCCAACAAAAGCTAAAGCAAACAATATGACAAGAAAAAGGGCACTTGCGTCATTTCACTTTAGCATTTAAAATACAAACAATAACTAGCAAATAAAAAGCTCCTAGCCTATGGTGTGCTTACCAGTGCCAGGATACTTATTCCTTCACATGTAATCTTTAAAACAAAGAACTCCATATCAGAAAATGCTGGGACAGTCTTTTTTTTTTTTTATTTGTCTGCACAAAAGCAAGACCACATTTCAGCAAGGAGGCATGATGTTTCCTGTGGGGCTCTGCTGGCCTCATGCGATTAATGACCTCTGCATTTCACAGATAAGTCTTTCTATGTGAATGTGATCTTCTCCTGTGTGTATGAGGGCACACAGCCATGAAAAAAAAAAAGGACATCAGAACAGAAGGGTGATAAAGCTGGTGGTAAGACTGAGGTGCTGGAGCATTTTTGTTAGAGATGTCATTGCTTTCTGTAAAGAGTAGATTTTGAGATGCCCAGTAATGGTGAATAAAATGAGTTATCTTACATGGTAAGCCTGTCACTCTGATTGAATCCACCTTGAGAAACTAAAGTTTCTGTACCCATGAGATCCCAAAACACTGTTTTGGAGACCTCAGCTTTAACACATCTGTTCAGCTGTGCAATGCACTGTTAACATGCTTTCTTGAATAACCGAGGGGAACAATGTCCCAATCTTTGCACATTATCCCCTGAGAGGGTACTGATATAGCTTCAAATGTCAGGCTGCTCTGACATTTCTCTGCATCTTTGATCACTTTAGGTAAATTTTGGCGATGCCATTTGACTGTTTCTCAGTATTGCCATGAAAAAAAGTTATCACAATGTTACTCAGCACCATGGCATTGCCAAACCACCTGGATGGTGTCGGGGAACTTCCTTCAGAGGATGGAAGGTAGAGGAAGGTGTTCTCCCTCATCAGCCTTTCTTACCTTCCTCTGACCACTTTGGGAGCAGCTCCTATCCTTTGAGAATTTTAGCCTTTCATGGAAGCTGCAGAGTCACTTCCTCCCACTTGTGGGGGGGAAGACCCTAGTGTAGTCTCCTGTGCTCCCTTCCAGGACACCCAGACCTACATTTGTTGCACATGTGGCACTTTGCTGTGTCCTAGCATGTTTGTAGGAGTGAAGAGCACATTTTCTGTAGGAAGACAGGAGGACACACAGCCCTCCTCCAGCTTTGCATGAGTCAAAAGCTCTGAAAAGGTGCATGTGTGTCAGGACAGGCACAGATGAAATCACTGCATGACAGCAGTGACACTCAATACTTTTATAGATTAATGTACATCACCTCTGATCCCTACATTCACAGGTATGGATGTTAGGAGTACGGTACAGAGGAAGGGAGGACCACAAATGACATACTTCTAAGCACAAAACAGCTGCCTCCCTTCATGGAAGGGTCAAAATAGTCTTAAACATTAGTATTAAATTTTTTCATATATTTAATATTTTCCAGTGCTAGTGGAACCTAACTGATATACGAGAAGTGTTTTAAAACTAAAGTCTTGTTGCTGTCAGGAAGCCCCAATTCACAATGCACCGATCCATTCCTTCCTAGAGTGAGGTTAGAAGTCTGTTGAAAAGGACACGTGTCAAATATACCATCCTGCTCTAGCAGTAGGGATAGGAGTCCTAGTAAAAAAATATCATGTTCTCATCCTTTAGCTGTGCTCTGTAGTATCTCCCCCAGTCAAACTCACTCCTAACTTATTTACACAAAAGGCAGGGGACAGTTTTTTCTCACCCTTTGATTTCTACTGCCTCTAATTTTTTCTACCTGTAATAATTGAACCATTCTCATATTAAATGACTGTACTTGGAGAGAGGCACAGGTACCAGAGTGGTACATAACTGCAGGGAAGTGGGAAACAGTGTGGTGAGAGCTCTGTGTGTTTAATCAGTTTGGTAGGGAACATGCAGTCACTGACTCTTCCAAGTGCACAGCAAGGAAGGAAAGTTTTCCTCTGGCTGACAGCTAATTTTAAAGAGATGAATTTATATTTTTGGACGCTGCACTTGGAGTTCCAGTTAATATTTTAATCTAGTAAATGGATGTGGCAATTGATGGCAGAGTTTAGGGGTTGGAACTATGTGAGTTTGAATTAATTAAAGCTCTCAAAGGCAGTATTACTTTTGCATCTAAAGGGGGCTGAACAGATAAAGCCCTCTGAAAATTTAACACCAGAAAGCTTGAACGTCCTTGTAACAGTATGATTTCTCTGGGCAGGACAAATTTTGCTCCCGTTTATTTTTGGTGTCACGTTTACCACTACCAGCACTTTCTATGCTCTCTAAGGAGCTAATTTTAAAGTTAATGGGATTTTTGTGCACAAAAGGTTGGCCAGCCATAACTGCAGACAGCAATGACGTACCTGATTAGTAAGAAATGTGACGCTTTTGCCACTTGGCCTTCTGCCCAGTGGGAGCTACTTCTGTCGAGCACATCAAATGAATTCATGTAAGTCACCAAAGAACTGCAGGCCAGGAACGGCTGTTGGTTGCTACTGGATCAGACCAGCTTCTAACCAGTCAGCTAGAGAAATATCCTGTACTTCAAACAGTGGAGTATCCATTTAAAAGCATTTAAAAATATATGCAACAGATGGAGTTGTTAGACTGGAAAATCCTCTTTAATGTGATACCATCTGACCATTAAATATCTATGGAAAAGAGTTGAAATACCATAGTGACTCATCAAGGAGTGATTGAACTGTGTAAATAAATCTTTCTTTAGAATTTATTGATTGGTGTGGATGAGCTCATGAAGTCAAATATGTCTTTTTGTCTTTAAGAAGCTTCATACAGGAAATTTGGCCTTAATACAATTCTCTAACTACACTTAAATTCAGAATAGTTACATTATGCATAATGCAAGAGAAAATTACTAGTTTCTTCCTTTTATTCCAGCTTCATTTTAATGGGATTATAAACTGGTTTTTTAAATACAGTAAGACATTTCTTCTGTTTCTTTCTACAATAGTTTTTAATTGGCAGTCTCTTGTTGGCCAAGTCTTAGCTCAAAGGAGCTGCGATACTTCCCCTCCCTTCCACCGACGTACCTCTCTCCCTTGATCCCACTGCCAAGGATCAAGTGGTTAGAAATGCCTTTCAGAGCTGAATTGTTTGAACTAAAGTCTCAGCACTGAGTGAATGAGATTTATAGCAAATAATGTGAATTTCTCAAGATTGTCTAGCCCACCTTAGCTGTGGTTTTGCTTGGGAACTCTTACTCCTTTCTGTTTAGAATTTTCTCCTGATGCTTTTGTCCTACCACTTGTCACAGCTATAGGATAACTTGGTCAGTGCCTCAAAGTCAATACTCTTATCACTTTGGAACTTCTTGTACTTCCCAGGGAAAGGAAGTGCATTAATTTCAAAGCTGAGTCAACCCTTGAAATGAATTAGCACATTGGGTAAATATCTGAAAGCATATTTCTATAAGTAACTGCTCAGGTGCCCTGAGCTGCTCAGTTTCAGATGACAAGCAAGGAACACGTCCTCTGGGCTCACTTATGCACAGCCTTTACATCGACTTTGTGTGTTTGGGGTTTTTTTAAATCTTATTTTCTACAAAAACAGTTGTTACATAGATTATTTTCCTCTCCTCCTCTGGTCATAATTTATGATCTCACTAACCAATTTCAGCCCAAATCTAGAGAGGGAAGAGGTTTCAATGATGCTAAGTATTTGTTATGTTTCATAAAATAGATAGTTGGAGATCTGAGTTGCAAAGGCTGCACCATGAAGTTGTCCATTATTGGACAACAGGCAATATGCAGAAGAGAGACACATTACAAATGCTCTAATGATTGATTTAGGGGAAGCAAAAATACCCAACCTAAATCCATAGGAAACTGACTGTCTTCATTCTGGAGCTGATGAGACTTTATTTCACTGATTCATTGGTGAAAAAAAATTCTTTCAATTAATTTTGTAAATGGATTTTGAAGAAAATGTATGGTATGTTGGTCAGACCTGGATGTGCTGAGTTCCCTTGTTTTGTCTTCCTGCAGATCACTGTGAGTGTGGACATTGTAATGGCTACTCCTATCTCAATGCATGTTAAAAGCTTAATTATTCTAAATACACGTTTTATCAGGGATCCCAGGGAGAGCAGAAACAGGACTAAACAGAGTAAAATATTAGCTGAGTGCTTTTGAATGTAAAAGATAAGATAAAGAAAGATCTTTTAAGTGCAGGTAAATATCTGCTTTATTTTTCATGTATAGTTCTTCTGTCAGCCATTTGGAACACACAAGGTTTAAAGCATATGAGCAGGAACAGTATTTGTAAATGAATTTGTAAATTCAACTGTAAAAGCAGAAAACAGATTCCTACAGTATAGGACACAGATGTATAAACAGACATGGCCACAATGCCATAGTCTTGTAAGGGCGGGGCTCAGAAAGGGAATGAACACAGTCGCTAAATTTAAACATCTGTGGATTTATTTTCTTAGCCTGCTCTCTTGGTAAAAATATGAACATCAAAAATTACAACTACCCACTGACATAATTCAGTGACATGAAGTCCATTTACATCTTGAAAGATTTAAAGCCACTTTTACTCTTCCATGTTTGGCCTCAGCTCTCTCCATCTGATTTGGTGGTGCAGCTGTAATCCACTTCAGTACAGATATCCGGCTCTTCCTTTAGAAACTTCCTCTTGCTATGCTATACCTCTTGTAAACGCCCTGACGGAAGTGGCTTTTTTTCCTTCTTCCTACTGCTGCAAGAGGTACCAGAAGTACAAGTCGCTTAATAAACCAGGCAACATTTGGTTTGAAAAAAGATGCAGTTTTTCATTAATTTCAATGCATTTGTTTCTTACCTTATAGAAACACCATGCATATCACTCATGTCTAAACAAAATGACAGGCAAAGCCACAGACACTGTCCTAACACTTTAATTTATTAGAGTAAAACTGCCAGGTTACTGTCCATCCTTTCTACTCCACATATTTGAGAAAGAACATCTGTCTGGTAACAATGATGGTTCCAAGTCAATTATATGATTTTTTTTTTCCTTTACAGAAAAAGATACCTGAATGAGGCTCTGGATGTAATTATCTTTAACTTGCAGCATTTCACTTTAAATACGTAATTTTAAAAATGAAAATTTAGGAAAAATAGGGAATACGTAATATCATTTTTTTCATGGCATAATTTTCATTATTTATCATTTTATGCCATATATGTAGGATACCAGAGACACTATGTTCTGCCTTAGCAACACAGTATTCCAGTTACTTGATTTGGTTCTGGCAAGACATGATGATATGAAATAAGTGGAGTTTCCATTTTTAAGTATGTTAAGAAGATCCTAAAGGTCTGAAATGGCAGATTCTATGGGCATGATTGATATCAGCACAGTGAGAGAGACAAGGTTATCAAAAGACCTAAACCAATACATAATGGCTTATGAGACAAACAAAAAAGAACAGGAAAAAATGAGGTATTTTCTGTAACAGACTACAGATGCTGTATAGGAGAAAGAGGGGCTGGTCAGTCTCCTACCATTACTAGAATGGAAGGAGCAGGGAGATGAGATATACACATGGAAAAGCTGGGAAGTTGCTAAAGCAACTTGAAGAAAGGCAGCAGCACCTTCCCAGCTACCAGCACCTTGAAGGAGCTCTGCAAAGAACAACTTCCAGCCTTTTGCTCTCATTTGCAGATGCAGGATGTGTAATGCAAAAGCCAGGAGACCAAACTGCCCATGCCTGTAGTGGGCCATCTGAATGGATACTACCCAGTCTGGCCAGGTTGTCTTTCTCTTTATAGCATAACAGAGGCCTCAGTAGACTTTTTCTTTTTTCTTTTTAAATAATCTTGGCTTAGAAAGAAATTGCTTAATGTAACAAAGCATTTTAACTAAGATGGAGCTGTGGAAACTTTAAAGATGTGCATGACACTGGGTTGTGTGTTTCTTCATGCATTCTCCAGCTCTTAAACACAGACCTTGCCAAAGCAAATAACTTCACAGTATTTATCATAGTTTTGTTACTATGTAGGAATATTTTTTTGTTACAGTGCTTGCAAAGGTGAACTATTTGTTAGCTCTTCCTCCCTTTTGTCTGCCAGTAACATGGAAATCCAATTGTGGTCATGAAACATCGCTGACTTAGAGCTGCAAGTCCCAGGATCCAACTTACATTAGGCAGCAGTATGGAGTTTCTCCCCTTGTCAAGAACCAGTTCTTCTGCCATGTGAAAGTCCAACAGAAGGTTTTTGTCTTATTGCACTACTTCTGTAAATGTTACAACCTGTGAAATTACTCCAATTTCTTCTGTGAAAGGAAGACACTAGGCACAGAGAGAGTTTTGCTTGGGTTTTCTGGTTGTGTTTTTTGGTGGTGGTGGTGCGGTTTTTATTGTATTTTTATTTTGAACTATAAGCCTATTCCTAGTTACTCTGTCTAGCAGCTTCTGTATGTGTTACCCACTTGCAAAGTCTCTTCTCTGTGGTGAGATACCCCAGTGGGGCTTTGGTGGCTGATTGGCAGCATGTTGTCCACATCCAGATGGTCACCCTGATGGGGTGGACTTAAACATCTGCTGAGCTGGAAAACAGAGGAAACAGCTTCCAAATCTGGCCATTCCAGACCTTACCAACAGCTCTTGATCCCATTTGCTCCCACTCTGGGAGCACTGGTTGTCTGTAGTTCCTGGGGAGGTAACAGAGGAAGAAGCGCAGGCTCTGACCATGCTACCGAGAGAGCCCAGCTATGCAGCCTGTAAATATTTCCATGGTTTCCAGAGGCTTATCCTTATCCTTCTGTACTGCATGGAGGAATATAGATAAATTGTGTAATCCTTCCTGAACACCGAAGGATCTCTTGATGTACAGATCTATCAGGGAAACGATGTGCTCAAAAGCATGGGGAAGACCAGCCTTCCTGTAGCAGGAAAATGCTACTTACAATGGACTCAGATATGGGAATAAGTTCCCTTGGGAACTGGTGGAAGCACCTCATTTATATCTTTGAGTTATGTAGGAATGTATTTTTTTAGACAATGCTGCATCTGAAAGAATCCTCTGCAGGCAAAAATTGAATTAAGTCCTCTTCAAAGGTTTTTGCTCTTTTAAGAACAAAAGACAGTGACTTAGAGTTATTTTTTGGGCTAAATTGTATTTCTCTGTGTGTATTTATACACACATTCATATGTTCAGGGCCAACACCCAGATGACAAATGGGAGAGCTGTTATTATTATTCTTAAAATATCTGTGTTTTTTTCTGTGATGCTTGGTAGTACTGCTAATGGTCCTGTGGCTGTAAGTCTTCCTGTAGGAATTTATAATGTAAAGCACAATTTCTCTCTTATCTAATTACTGCCTATGCAATGTTTTATTTGAATGTTTTCAAAATAATTTGGGAAAAAAGAAGTTGGCCTGATTTAAGTGACAGAAGACTTGACATGACTTTTTTCCCTATCAATTATTTCTCTGAAGTACAACTAACAAATTATATTCTGAAGCAAGAGAAACTTTCATTATAGAACAAACTCACTTTTTGGTTACAAGTATTAGAAGAAATAATAAGCCAGATATTATCCTAATAAGTTAGAGCCCAGTGCTGTACTGGCAGGACTTCATTGCAAAAAGCTGTTGGCTGCTGTTTACATTTCAGACATTCTCTGAGTAAGTGTTGTCACAACAGACAAGCAATTATAGACAATAATGTCAGTAATTTGTGGATTAAGAACTCCTTAAGGATGTATTGGCACGCCCAGACAGTAGCTGCTTTTAGCTTGCAACTTAGCTGTGCCAGTGAAACTGTAACTTCCCAGAAGCAATTGTGCTCCCTCCGAGACAGCAAAACCATGGCAGGGGTTAAACTGCTCTGGGCCCTCCCTGCCTCCCTCACAGCTCTCATCCAGACACCTCAGCCTCAAAGAGCCATCTTAAATAGACTTATCTATTTATGCATACTCATAAAATGGAAATATTGGCCATTATGTCAAAGTAATGCTGTGCTAGGGTCTTGCCAACACAGCCAGAAAAATTAGATTTTAAGATTCCAGTACTATAAGTACACCTGTGAGGAACTTCAGCTGAAGTCCAAGTCCCAGTGTGCTGTGCTGGAGGGCACAGAACCTGTGCTGATCCTCTGATTCGCCCTTGGGACACCCATGGCTCAGGACACGCTCTATATTAGCTCATGCAAAATATCTAGTGTGTGAAACATGTCCTGTTGAGAAAATGTTGATTATTTTAAGGATCAACAAGAAAGATTCAAGTGTAGTTTTCACCTTTTAAAAGAAATACTGGCATTTAAAAATACCATTCTGAAATATGTACAGCAATGAACATTTTCAAAGACAAATTAAATACAAATGCACCTTTTTTGTGCTACTGTTCTTCTAGCTTAATTTCAATACAAAACATTCAGAAAATTAAGAGTGTGTTTAGGAAAATGACTTGCCATTTTCATGAGGGAAAATTTATCTTAGTAAGGCTGTATATATGTAAAGTAGAGGGTGGCTTGCAGGCATCAGGAAAAAGAAATGTTTTTTTCTTATCAAGTCAATTTTTCATTTAGTAGGGAAAAATGTCACAGAAATTCCTTGAAAGGTTTTAACTATAAAGCTAGAATATAAAAGGATATTTACTGGGCACTGCTAACCTGTTTCTTCCAAAGGTAGATTTGCCTTTAAACATGTGTATCTCATGTGCCTGCCTGTCAGTGCTGGTTTAAAACCTGCAGAGGACTCAGGTCCTTTTTGCTGTTTGTACTTACTAATTCAGCATCTTTTCCTGAAGATGCTGTAAGAGACCTTTTACAAATGCTTATTTTTCCCAGGCCCACGGCTGCAGGTGAGCTCGCTGGGTGTGCAGGGTTCATTCAGCAGTGGCTGGGATGTGACAGTCTGACCCCAGGCAGGAAGGCAGTGAGGTCCTGCTGTCCAGGGTGGCACCAGCTGGCCCATTATGCCCGAAGTGACTGACTCAGCCATGCTGCTGTCAGGCCAGATGCAGCCAAGGTGGGCAGGGCACCTGGCACGGGGCTCTTGCAGCAGGGACCTTGGCTGGCACCTCAATCAGGAGACAGTGGTTGAGAAACGGCTCTACATCCCTGACAGTGAAAGCAGCCCTTTGTCTGGTATCTCCCTCCTTCCTAGACATGGGGACTCGTTCACCTTTTGTTGAGTGTTCAGTTGATTCTGGTAGCTTGTGTACATTCTGAAGGACATCATAAAAGTTTCAAATGCACCTAAGATTTTAGCAGGACATGTTTGATGCTGCTGGTGTCCCTGCAGACCCCTGCCCGTGCCCGAGAAGAGGCTGATCTGATTTTACACCCTGCAACCGAGACAAAAGGCTGTGTGTGCCCAGACAAGTTGTTCATCTCCTTGTGCCTTCTCTCTCCTCAGCACTCCCGTTCCCCTTGGATAAAACCCCGCAAAGTCTCTCTTCGCTGCTCTATGTCTCCTTTAGTTTGGAACCTTTTGCGGGCCCAGGCCAAGGTCGGCACCTCCGAGCCCGGCCAGGCTCGCCGGGCTGCGCTGTCCCAGCGCCAGCCGACGCGGTCCCCGCATCCCTGCCCCGCATCCCTGCCCCGCGGCGGCCCGGCCCCGGCGGGAGGCCCCTCGCTGCCGCCGGCCCCGCTGCCGTCACGTGGCTGCCGAGTTTTGTCCCCGCAGCGGTATGAGGAAGTCAGAGCCGCCGCTGCCGCCGCCCGCAGCCCGGGCGGGCGCTGCCTCCTCCTCCGCCGCCTCCCCGCGGCGCGCCATGTGAGTGAGTACCCGCGGGCAGCCGGGCCGGCCGAGCGCCTGCTCGCCCGCTGCCTCCCGGACGCCGGCGGGGCCGGGAGCGCCCGTCCGGGGGCAGCCGGCGGGCTGCGGGGAGCGGGTCCGGGGGCGGGCCGGGGTGCGGGCTCGGGGCGGGGCGGGGACGCTCCCGGGGGCTGCGCGGACTGGAGCCCCGCGCCCCCCGGCGGCCCCCGCACGGACGGAGGGACGGACAAACGGAAGGCACATCTTCCCTCGCCCAGCAGGCTGGCTGTCCCCGGCACTCGCCTCCCGGCGTGAGACTCCCGCCGGCGCCGCCGCCCCGATGGAGCAGCCCCCGGCGGCGGAGGAGTGGCAAGGGGCGACCCAGAAGAGGAAGGCCTGGGCTAAGAGCCGCGACTCCTGGCAGGCGTCGGAAGCGGAGGATTTCTCGGCAGCGGCGCTGGCCCGCGGCGAGGAGGAGGAAGAGGAGGAAGAAGAGGAGGAAGAGGAGGAGGAGGATCTCGTCGGCGGAGAGCTGCCGCTGGCCGCAGGAGCAGGTCGGTGCTGGGGGACGGCATCCCGCGGGCCACGGGTACCCCCTCGGGGCGGCCTCGCTGGTACTGACTGTCGGCTTCTCTCTCCTGCTCTGTCCCTAAGGCTGTCACAGCGTTCCCAACGAGAAGATCGCGATATGGCTGAAGGACTGCAGGTGGGTTCTCCCGCCGCCCCCGCCGGCGGGTCCCCGCGGGTTCGCGTGGGCAGCGCCGGGGAGCCGAGCGCGGCACGGAACGCGCTGCGCTGCGAGCGCCCTGCCGTGACTCCAGCCGGGGCTGCGAGCGGAGCAGCGGCGTGTGTCCCTATGGACGGAGAGGAGCTGGCTTTCGGCAGCTGCTCACCCCTTGGTGTCTCATTAATGAGCCTGAAGGCTTTCAGCCACCGAGGGAGAAACTCAGCTGAGGGTAAGGAAGGCAGCATTATTTTGGAAGCTGCACTGTCTCTCTCCGAGGAGCTCCAGTTTAAAGCTTCCGGTGTTCCCTTGGCTGGTTTTTGGTGCAAATTCAAAGGAATGGTTGCTTCCATGGCAGTGGTCTCTGTGCATCTGGGCCTTCAGGAGTGATGGCACAGTTTAGACTAGCTTGATTTATCGTAGTCTCTTAATGTCCTCTGTCATTAACTTGAGGCACGCTATATGTTGTCCGTGTTTCTGTTACTGTTACAAAATAATCTTTGGTGTTTGGAGCAAAATGACATTACTGTTTTTTTTCATCCTGAGTCACATAAAAGCACATAAATGTAGCAGCTGCTTTTGTCCCGTCTTTTTCTCCATTCAGTCAGTCCTAACAGCCCTTGCAAGAGCCGGAGTTGATGGGGAGAAGCTAGCAATTAGCTTTCCAGGAGCTAACAATGACATTTCAAGACCTCTCCTACTTGTTATTTCTGGTTTCCTTCTCCTTTTGAGAGCAGCTATGTTAAGATGAAAATATACCACTGAGATTAGCTGTGCCTTTGTGATCTTTTGATCCAATAAGCAGCTGACTGAGCTTACTCTGTAACTGAGGTGTGGGTTACTTTATAGCTACAGGGTCCTCCGTACAGCTTTCTTCAGATCTTTATAGGCTGTGCCTTGGAGGGGGTATTGAGAGCTACAGGCTTGATATCATACTGTATCCTAAAAATATAATGTTAAGACCTGACAGACCCTTCTTCCAAAATGCTAGAACGGGAGAAGATTTTTCCAGCTTTACCTCAAATCTGGTGTTCTGTTGGTCTTCCAAAGTATATCCTTAAAAATAAGTATTATGAATTTAGTGCTTTATTAGAAGTATTTTTTGAGTGAGGAGGGCAAAAAATGGAGGAGTGGAAGGAGAAGAGGCCCCTGAGAGAGAAATTCTTCATAATACTAGAGTGTTACTTCTGTCTGTATCTGCAGGATTTTTGTCTAGAGCCTTCCCTGGTCCTGTGGTCCTTACTGCTTCCATACAGAATTTAAGGAATATCACAAAGCTGCAAACTGACAACATAGACATCTAATAGATGGTCAAAATCTTGAGTAATAATACAAAGTTTGCAGTTTTATTCCTGTACTTTGGTAACTGTCTGTTGTTAAAACTGGCACCACGCACTTCTGTGGAATGTGTTTGCATCTCTGGCAGCTGATTCCTAAAATATGGGTATCTTATTTTACACTCTGTTTGCATATTTTACACAAAAGGAAATTTAGCAGAAGTTTAGTCTTTTGCTAATACAGAAATGCAAATTTATATGACACATGTTTGTGAAACCTGTTGTGGCCCTTCCACAGGAGTCTTTTAAAGTATAGCTATTAACTGTTGTAAATCCTTTCAGAAGAATCTTGTGTTCACCCAGTAAAGATAAAATTTTCGTTTTAAAAAAATATTTCTTAAATCAAGGGATTCAGTCAGGAGTTAACCTCTGACTCTAACATGCAGGGTGCCAGCATGTACGATTCATGTCTGGTAGGTGCAATGCCAGCTGCCTGAAGTGGTGCACAGTCCCTTGTGTTTTGAAACGGCAGAATAGTTTATTTTTTTGTGTCTAATATACGTGCAAGCAGTAGCTAGCATGGGTGGTTAAGTGATAATTCAACCTGCAGTCTTCTAAGTGACTGTATGTGTAGAAACCTTGAACTGATTGTCTCTTGATAGGAGTGTACATAGGCAAAGAGGACAATGTTAATAGATGACAGAACAGCCCTGCAGATACTCTAGTGTTTTATTAAAAAAAACCACAGTGAAATTTACAGTTGTTTTCATTCCTGGAAGTTCTTATTTGTTTAACTCCAACATTTTGTGTTTGTTTATTTATTAACACTGGTTTTACTTGGAACTTTGATTTTTGCAAAGTGTGGTCATATACAGACAGAGCTTTTATTTCTGATTCATCGCACAACCTCATTCTTACAAGTTAGCTCTATAACAAGCTACCATGTAGCCATTACTACAAGTGAAAATTCAATCACTAAAATAAAGTATTTTCTCTCATATATGTTTTCTAAAAGCAGTCCTTCCCATTTTGTCTGAGTTTCTGTGTTTATGAAATCAGAAGAAAATTGGCACTTTTAAAATATAATTTTCTGCTTTGAGTTTGCAGCAGTACCAAAAAACTTAATATCAACCCAGTGCATAAATAGATCTGCTTATAAGATTTATTCCTTTGTTTGTTTCTAAAAGCTTCAATACTGTTCTAATATGGATAAGAAGAATTACTAGCTGTCCCTTGATATTCATGGTAGTGGTTTAGAGCTCTTATTACTTGGCATCTCTGTTTCACATCTGCTTTGGAGGAGAGGAGGGTTCCTAATATCACATGTTATTTACCTTGGTAGTAAAAAACACCTTTAGTCGTTTTGTTTTTGTTGTTGTTTTTGGTGTTTTGTTTTGGTTTTTAAATAAACAACTAAAATAAAGACTCAAAAGAAAAAACAAGTATTTATCATACTGTGATAAGAATTATGGAGGCTTAAGAAATGCCAGATGTTACCCAGCAGTCTCTGGTTCATTCTTGTTTTGGGAATCCTACGCCTTTGAGAAAGGCCTCCTTTGCTCTCTCCCTGGTACTTTAAAAAGGCTGTTTGGAGTAATAAGAAACCTTATAAAAGCTGAAATACGGTTGTTTGTATTATACAGATAGAAAAGAAGAAATTGTTGTCAACTCTTATGATGACGTCTATTATTTTGATTGAGTATATTTAAACTCTGCCAGTAATACAGGGGATGTGGGAGGTATTTAGGAGCCATCTCCTGTAGATTTGCAGGAAGTGAGTTCTTGAAATGCTTCACAAAGAAGAGATTTTTTTGCTTCGAGTTTAAAATAAACAGGGCTCCTGCCCAATTAAGGCTTTAAAAGGTGAGGTTTAAACACTTTCACAGCACAGTGCAAAATCCTTGTCCTGTTCTGGAAGACCACCCGACCACAACTGGTAGTTGAGCAAACAAACCTATGCGCCAAGAGGAAGCCCCGAGGCTGTGTATCCTCATCTTACCTGCTTGGTACCTGTGTCCCATGGCAGTGTGGGCATCAAGAGTTCAGTCAGTTCTTCTGTAGGCCAATACTGAGAGAACTTATTGCTATATATATTAAAATACAATAATAAATGAGTGAAAGCAAATAGAATCCTTAGGATCCTCTGGTTCAGGCACATACCCACTTACTTGCTCTTTACTGCCTGCTTGTTGCTGTTGGCCTCCCTCCTCTGTTCCTGTGTTGCCGCTGTGTCAAGGCTGCTGGGATGTTCTGGGGACCTGCCATGATGTCCCTTCAAGCAGGGAGACCCCATCCTGAGGGCACAGTAAGTGGAAGGGTCCCCCAGCCCTAATGTTCCCAAGTGCACAGGGCTACTCTGAGGCAGAGCCATGGGCCTCACTGGTGAAAACCAGCCTGGACTAGAAAGGCAGAACTGTTCATGCTGTTGTCCAAAAGGATTTTTGTGTGGTACTTGTTCCTTGTTTAAACTCAGGTTGTGTATAGTTCTTAAATGCAAGTTTTTCAAAGGCAGGGAGTATATGGCAACAGTGTGCAACAGTGCAGGCAGGACAGCAAGGGGTGTTGGACAGGGATGTTTTTCTGGTAGCTGCTAACATGCTTTAGAGGTGATGGACTTAATTTCTAAAGGAAAACGCCAGCTTTGGTGGTTGCTTTTATGGTTTTCTGCCTGCCAGTGCATGTAGCACTGACCTGGGCTGTCAAAGTCAATACCAGCAAGTTTCTACATTGAAAAGAGGCATGGGAATAGCCACCAGGGAAGGAGAGGAAGAAGATTGGAAGCGCACCCATCAAAGCCAGGGAGTAAACAACCAGCATAGTTATTACCTCAGAACATAAGGCTCATTGTAGCATGACAGGTTTAGACAATATACCCTATGTTTTCTAGTCTCTGACTGGACAGACACACAGAAACGCAGGAGATTTGAGCCTTGGCAGAGTCTGTCCTGTCACCTGAAACACAGTTATGCACCTGGATGCTCTGGCTGGTTGCCTTGGTATCCCACTGTGGTGGGGCTTGGCTTTGCTTTGCAAAAGGCGCATCGAAGTGAGCTTGCTCCATATCAGCAGGCCACATGTGGAAAGAGTGAGCTCTTTTCACAGGGGAAAGAAAAATAAGGTTGTGAAGTGTAAGGTCTGTTAGAATGCAGATGCAAATTTTCCTTGCTTAATTTGGCCATGGCACCAAAATAAATACTGTATCAGAGCACTGTTTACTTTTAGGTCTTTGGGCAGGTTTATGTGTTTGTCTAATTAAAAATCCAAATGAAACTTGCATAATATAGGCACATAAATCATCTGCTTTCACCTTCTTTATGAGTAATATATTTCTGAATTTGTTTTGAGCCTTGAAAGTTAATGCTGCTGTACTTAGTAGTGACAAGTCTTTGGTTAAATATATCTCAGAGACAAAATGTGGAAACATCTAGCTAATGTCAACAAGCGTAGCGTGAACCCAGAGAGGAATTGGACCTGTCATTTTTGTGGTTTCTGCTGCTCCTTCTGAGCACCATGAGGTTCTGCAAATCTCTTACCCTTCAGGGAACTAGCAATAGGAGGCATCATCCAAGTAAGAGTCAGTGTGAAGTATCAGAACTGCAAGTGACAGCTAACATAGCTGTCAAGATTTTTACCTCGACTCTTCCTGATCACCTAAATACAGCTTTCCACCTCTCTCTCCAAAAAGTTTTAAATGTGTAGAAAAATGGCAGCAGTTTTTGCTGCATAAATGAGATTGAATTAGTACATTCAAAAACCCATAATCATTTTTTCTGGGTGTTTTGCTGAGAAGCCCATGATTTTCCTCAACAGGGGGCTGCTGCCCCTCAAGGTGTTTGAGCTTTGCAGTTATTAAGTTTTGTTGTGTTTCTCTACAAGGTGTATTTGTGTAGAGGGCTGAGGATCGTTTTGGAAGTTACTGCCAGTCCTCAGATGTTTGTGCTTTCTGGGGGCGGAGGGAGGGACAGACAACTGCTGCTATCACAAGCTTGTTACATGCTGTAAGGAAGGACATGAAGCAGCAAGTTTTAAAAGTAGTAATAATCTCTTCTGTGGTTTCAGAACGCCTCTGGGAGCCTCCCTGGATGAGCAAAGCAATCCTCTGTTGAAGGGTAAGGAAGGGCTTTATCTACTGAAACCTCTTTTGCTGGTAACTGTGCTTTCAGGGACATTCATCTGAGACCTCGGCTGGTTAGTAGGAGTACAAACCACAGCGTGGTCAGTGTTGCAGAGTTATTCTCACAGTGGAGCAGTTGTGCCCAAGAAATTGGAGAAGGAGGAAAAGAACCTGAATAAGACTTTCTGGAGATCTAAGTAAGCTCTAAAAAAAAGCCCCCAAATGTGCAGGGAGGTAATTTCCTTCCAAGCTTGCAATCATTAGGCAGTCTCTGCCTCTAATAACTCTGGTTGCCACACCTGAAAGTTTTACTGAGCAGGTCTAAATACTAAAGTTCAAAGTACAGTGGGAATGTGAAGGTGGTGACAGGGTGCAGAGGAATTACTTGCTGTACCTGTAGTCTTCACTTCAACTCTTAATCCAGTACAGGGAGGTGAGAGGGAAATGCTCAAGCTGGACTCAGACTCTGGATCCCCCTGGTAAGATGTCTGGAGGATAGATAACCGAGCAGCAGAAGACACAGATGTGTTGTGTTGAGTGGTACCTCCAGATTCCTGCTTGCAGTTAATTTGCTTGTACATTGACTCAGGGATGTTTCTGAGCACAAAACTAAAAGAGTCTTATAATTGTTCTCTTTCAAAGTAATTTTTCTATGTCCTGAAATGTAACTTCTCACTTCTTAATGCATTTTTACTGCATGAGTAATGCAGGGATTGTAAATATAGTCCGGTTAAATCTTGTATCAAATGAAATATCTTTCTAATATCTTTAGATAAGCTGCTGGAAGGAAAACACTGGAGCATTCTAATTGTTGAACTGCAAACTGTATGTTTTCAGGCATGCTGGTGAGAAATGGAGGAAGTTTTGAAGATGACTTATCCCTGGGAGCTGAAGGTGGGTGTGGCAGGATTATGACTCTTTTTCTAGCAAAAAAAATTATGTTCAGTCATCTGATTTTTATTTTGAATGACAGCACTGGCTAGAAAATCAGGATGAAGCACATAGAAAAATACAGGAAGATTTGCTTTTTGAAGTTATTTAGACTATTGCTAGTGTTAAACATTCTGGGTCTCTGACACAAAGGTCAGAGGCAGCCCTGAATTTGCTTCTGCTTTCTCATTTTAATACCCACAGTGACAGCATAGCCTGAAGCACTCACCAGGGCTGTGAGAAAGTGATTTCTCCTACTTGCTCTTCTTGTCCGTGGGTTACTCTTGGCAGCCCTGCATGCCCCACTTCCACTGAATCCCTTGGGAGTGGCATGTGCGGGTTTTTGAGAGGAGGAATGAAATTCTGTCAGCCAAGAGGCAAACCCATTAAGGGCTAAGTGCTTTTAAAAATGAAAAGCACCAAAGCTGAGTAAGTATTTTGTATCAGCCACTATACGCTTGGCTTTGCTAGCCTTTTCTTTTCTCTTCCGTTTTTTAAGGGGAAGGAGATGTGGCTGTTCCTGGTTTATGTCTTTGTGAAAAAGACTTCTGGCGTTTCTCTTGATCACCTTCTTACAGATGTCCATAAGCAAACTAACAAAAGCACTGTGGGTTCTGTTTTAACAGCAGCATCTTGAAGTAAAACAGCAAAAAGCTGCCTTACAAACCGGGTCCTGTGGTTAACTGCAGGACAGGGATATAAGACATTATCTGTTTTCAGTATTTAAAAAAAAGACATAACCACTCTCCAGCTTTAGCTTTTAATCTTTTTTGAATTACAGCTTTTGCAAAGTGTCAGAACTTGTATGGTAGAGAGCCCATTTTTTCCACATTAGTCTTGCCAGTGGTGTCAAAGTAGTGGGACAAGGCCTGGAGCAAGGAAATATCTTTAATTTTTAAAGATTTAAGACTTGTAAGGTAAAAGGTTTAGCTGGTAATGACCTTGATCTGATAATGGTGGAAAAGCAGTAAATGAGTCCCTTGCTGCAATAGATTGAATGGGATTAAATTTTCTTACTGACAATCTTTTCCACTTGTTAGATTGCCTGTAGTACAAAGATTTCATAGGAAGAGTTTCTCTGTAATGATAATCCAAGGTCTGAGCATAAAACCAAGAATGCAAGAGTCAATACATTTTAGAACACCGTGAAACTTTTTTCTTTTTAATTTTTACTCTTATAGTTTCTAAGGACTTGTTTTTTATGAGTCTTTAGCATGACTTAGCAGAAGGTAATTTCCCCTTTTTCAAATGAAAAGGTCCCAGTACTAGAATTGATGGTTGATTTTTATGGGTAAGGATGCGGGTGTTTCTGCTGGGCTGTGCTTCCCATCCAAGAACAAGGGGACAACAGAGCTGCTTGGAGCAGTGCTGCGTGCCCTGCCAGACAGACAGCCCCTTTGAGGCTGGTATGAATGGCCTGCCCTTGTGCAGCTGTGACTGCCTGAATCCAGATACAAGCCAGAGCCCTGTGTGAATGGTACAGAGGGCATTGGGCAGGGACCCCAGCCCACTGCTGAGCTATTTGAACCTATGGTTCAAATTAGGCACTGGATAATCCTTATAGATAGGCTTACCTTCATATGTAGGCAAGAATATTTAAAAAAAAAAAACAGACATGGGATCTGTGTTTTGTATACATTTCAGTTTCTTTGTGATGCCTCTGAAACCAAGAGAGTGGCTAGGAGGTTTCTGTGTTTTACTCTCGGTTGCTGACTTTACCCTGCTGGCACAGCAAATTGAGATGTAGGGTTTCTGGCAGCGCGTGTGACATCACCTTGCTCTTTCCACAGCTGATTCTGAGGGCTGCTGTAACATATGGCAGCAAGGCTTCTTGCCTGTCCTGGGGCAAGTTTGTTAATGCTGAGTTGCCTCTTTGGGGAAGCCATAATTTAAGAGTGGGGTTCAGTTCTGAAAGAATAATGCTGCCTGGGATGTTCCCATGTGGTGCTCGGCCAGTGTGGTTGCAGAAAGTGCTGACTTCCCTGTCAGAGGCTGGTGACCAGGTGGCTTGGTACCTGACAACCAGTCTTCCAGAGCCTTCTCAAGTCCAAGAATGTCTTCTGGCCCCATCAGCACCACAGGCTTCACTGAGCTCTTGTCCATGTATTGCACAGCTCAGGCAGCCGTGGCCCTGCCCCACTTTGCTGATGAAAAGGTGAACAAATACAGTCTCAGCACCTGGCCATGGGGCCAGCTGCCTTTCTTGTGTTCTTTACTTTCTCTGCTGGAGCAATCTTCGCGTGCCTGCCTGTCCTCCTCCTCTTCCCACCCAGGAACAGCCCTGCAGCTGGTAATCGTGCCTTCAGCTGCAAAGCAATAAATGGTTTATATAACAACTACGAGCTTATCGCAATTTAAATTTCAGGTTTATATGATTAATGACAGTATGCAAATGTGTGTCCACGAGAGATTTTATTTTAAACAGAGCTTGAATAAACCAGATCATCTTTATATCAGCCCTTGAGAATCACATTTATATGGAAAAAGAAAAATCTGGTTTATGCGGGAGTATTGGTGAATGTGCTCATTGTCTGCTGCTTTGTACTGATTGTGGAAGTGTAATTATGAAGAGGTCTGGACATAACTTCTTCTTCTTTCTCTGCAGCTAATCATCTACGGAGTGATACCCAAATGGAAACATGGTAAACATCTTTTTGTGTGTTTGTTTATTTCAGAGGAATATTTATACTGGAGGGCAGGAGGGAGGATGGGCAGTGAAACTCATGGGGGCTACCACAGAACTAAAGCTCTTCTGCTCATGTCTGTTTACATGAGAGGCAAGGAGAAGATCCAGATAGCACAGAACCAGTCATTAAGAGATGCAGAAAAAAAAAATGCAGATTTTTATTCTTCCAGGAGACCTGACATAGATTTTGGAGTTGCAGGAGGAAAACAGAGAAATGACAAATCTTAGTAACTTAGCATAATTAACCTTCTTTGCCTCTCTGATCAGTCACCATTTCAGAAATTTCAAGGGAAGATTAGTTTTGCTTGTCACAGATATCCTTTGGGAGTGGAGAAAAAAAAGACTTTCAGAGAGGAGAGACTCCTGCTTTACAGTCAGAGCATCTGAATAAAGTGTGCTGAAACTAGAACCTCACTGACACTTCAGCAAATACTGCACAGCTGCTGTGGGCAGCAGCTTCTCTACTCCTCTTGAGCCGGGCTCTGTAAATACACTTCTGGGTGAATCTTCTATCTTCTTTGGTTTTTCGGTAGCTGTTCTGGTAGGATTGTGTGTATGTTAGGATTTATATGGTAAAATTCGCCCTGAAAAAGTTTGTCCCCCAGAGAGATTGGCAATAAAAGTATGTTTGAGCACAGGGTACCACCTAATACTCAGGCAGCTTCTTCAGATGCTGGGAAAAAATAGTTTGGGAATGGGAAAGAAACTGGCCAGCAGTCTGGGTTGGTACTTGTCTTGCTTCGTTTCTTCCAATCTGGAGCCTCTTCAGCTTCCCCAGCCAGGTCCAGGGCGGTTTGCAGTCTTGTGCTGCAGGTGGGTGGCAGCTAGGGTGAGGGGGAGCTGGGTACCCAAGGCAGGGAGAGGGTGGCCTTGCCATGGAGAGCTTGTCCTGGAGAAGGCAGAAGCACAGGGAAGTCAGGGAAAGGCATGGCAAGCACTGCTCGCCCAAGGCTGGGCTTCCTTAGTGGAGGAGGGTGGGATCAGGGAGGGTGGGGCAGCAAGGGCAGATCAGGGATTTGTTTTCTGAGCTTGCATTTGCCTTCAAGTTCTTACCGTCTATGTACATTTTTACTGAGGCGTCCCAGGGTTTGCTTTTGTTACTGTATTTCAATAAATGACATGGCTAATATAAACCAGATAACACTGAAGAGGAAAAGAGAAATTCAGCAGTGCTGGAGGATTAGCTCTCCAGTGAGACAGAGAATCGAGTTCCTGAACAAAAGAGGTTTATCACAGGGGTCTTCTCTGTTTGTGTTGACAGCAATGGTGTACTGGCAAAGGACAGGAGGCTGCAGTTCCATCAGAAGGGGAGAAGTATGAACTCTACCGGCTCTGGAAAAAGCAGTGCAACTGTTTCAAGGTAAAAGAGTATTGTGTTTTGAAGGTCTGTTCCTCAGTTAAATGGGTTTGGCTTGTTTTATGTGCATTGTTGCATATAGCAAGGAGAAGGGAATTTGCATTTTGTTGCTTGAAAAACTTCTGTTTGTTTTCAGTTGTGGTTAGCAGTAAATGCCAGCAAATGGACCTAAACATTAGAAATGCCTGAAATTTCAATGGCATTTTGAAATATGAGCTCTGCAGATATGAATTACAAGATTTGATCTGCGATGTGTCTGCCAGTGGCTCTGGTGATAGGAGCCAAAACTTCAAATGCAGAGATCTCCACAATTATTTCCAAAAGTAGTCCAAGCTGTAGGAGTTGATAAGTTCAATAAAACAATCTGGCTACTGGGGTGAATTAGCAGTTGGGCAGAAGGGACTGAATCTTGAAAGCAGAGAGGTAGATGGTAAACATCTTTCATTTGTCTAGTGTTTCTGAATTACTGGAGCTTTATGAGGAAGATCCTGAAGAAGTGCTCTATAACCTTGGGTTTGGAAGAGATGAACCAGATATTGCTTCAAAAATTCCAGCGAGATTTTTTAATTCATCATCATTTGCCAGAGGGATAGATATCAAAGTGTTTTTGAATGCCCAAATACAGCGGATGGAAGTGGAAAATCCAAGTTTTGCTTTAACAAGTAAGTATGTTTTTGAAGCACAGCTTATTTATGAGTTTATTAACTATGTAAACAACCCCAAAAGAAGGTGTGTGTCTAATATTCTGGCAAAACCCCTTTTCAGCCTAAAGGGCAAATTCCATTCAGATTTCATAATAAAACTCTTGCTTGGTCTTAAATATGGCAAGAGGTGACTATCAGGGTTGTACTCCTTGGCGTGAGTGGAAGGGGTTTATAGTGGGGGGGAGGGAAATGAAAGGCATCCTGTAAAGTTTGCTGCCTCTGGTTTGTATCATTTCCATCTCTTACTCCTAAGCTTGTCTGCTGTTGTAGCTTTAGAGCACTGAAACAAATAGCAATATCCCTCTGTTTCTTGTGTTCTTCAGTTTCTGGGTGGCAGTGACCTATTTCTGTCATTGTTGAAATCTGGGACAGTATTTCTATTGACTTGGACAGGAGCTTTGTTAGGTCAGTAATGAGTGTTGCTGAAATGAGGGCATAGCTGAAATGTGCTCTTGTAGTTGTAGATGGAGAGAGCAATGCAAGTAACACTTTCTTCACAGCCTTTTGTAAAGTAACTTGCACTCACATACATGTGCCATTTTTTTACTTTGTGACAGCTTTCCATGCTGTTCTTTTAAATTTACTAAAGATTCTTGAAATGGTTTTTCTTTTCTTTTTCATAGTATGGTATCACTTCCATGTTACAGTGTTAAGTCAGCCTTTGGGACCTTTGATATAAGTAGGAGAAGTTTGTGGGGGTAGGCAGAGGTTGTGATCAAAATTCCCTCTTCAGTTATGAAGAAAGAGCTGTCTTTGAGAATTCAAAGCATCGTGTAGAGATAGATCAACGGGTCTTGGATGTGATGACAGGAAATGTCCTTGTAATCTCTGCCTTATGTTTCATTCTTGTGTAGGTCGTTTTCGTCAGATTGAAGTGCTTACTACTGTGGCCAATGCTTTTTCCTCTTTGTATTCTCAAGTCTCTGGGACTCCTTTGCAGAAAATTGGTAGTTTGAATTCGGTGTCTTCCAGCAAAGAGGCATCCAGCCCTCCCCCTTTAAACCGCAGCAATACAGCTAGTCGGTTAATGAAGACTTTGTCAAAACTCAATCTGTGTGGCACACAGCAAGGCGATGGGAGCAGCTGCTCAAGTCCCTCACCTGTTGAAAAAGGGAAGAGTCCAGCTGAAGTAGGGAGCGAGGACAATGATGCTAAAAATGAATCTAAATTACCGAAATATTCTAAAAAGAAAGACTCTCCCTCTTTTTTGGCTACTGTAAAGGAGGAGATAGCCAGTAGTCAGACAAAGGCTGGGAACACACATAAACCTACACACCTTCCTGCTGTGACTGATGATACGCGAGAGGGGACTGTGCCTCCAGAGGATGTGGAAAGTAGCACGTTGGCAAATGCCCAGGACAGACCATGCGAAGAATCTGGTCTTTTGGACTCTCCAGGCCTCAGCAGCAGTTCCAGTACATCTGACAGCAGCGTCCTGACACAAAGGCTGTCCGTGGCACCGCCGGGCAGAGACCCCTGCGCTCCACTGGCAAACCCGTCCATAATGAATCTAATGCTGCAGCAGAAGGACTCCTTTGAGATGGAAGAGGTGAGTGAAGATACATGACTTTGTTTGTGCATACAGTTTACATACCTTGCTATCTACCAGCAGAGAATGTTCCCTCCCATGTAGTTGACAGTGTTTTCTCCAGGAATACTTTACATTCTTTGAGTTGTTGCACTTTCTCAGCAGTTGTAGGCTGCTCTAATTGATCCTCTTCAGGAGGTAACTTGCTGCTGCTGCTGTTTTTGTTCCTGAGAGTCAGCAAGATACTTGTCATTTTTTTTTTTTTAAATCAAGCTCAGGTAATTACAATCACTGGCATAACTCTTAGGAAGTTTTCATGTGTAAATAGATCTAAGTTAGGCTGTGTATATATTGAAACCTTTGGGTTTAAATTTTTACTTTACTTAAATTTCTAGCTAGAAATCATTGCTTTTGTTACCTTAAAGTAAATTCAGTTTATTAATTGATATTGATTAAGGATAAATTTGTGAATAAAGCAAGAGTGTTGCTGCATGAAACAGAAGAGGGGTTATCATGCAGGGTGAGGTGCTCATCTTGTGCAACTTTCAGTTTTGATAACAATCTACTATAAGTTGATTTGTTCCCTGGAAATTAGCACATTGAAAGCCACTGATGTGACTTTGGGGTTGGCTAAGTTACAAATTCTGTGCTAGTTGCCTTTTAATATCTTCATAAATGCATATATCCATTTTTTAATTGATAATTTTCCAAAAGGGAGTTTCATTTCCAGGTTCCCGTAAGTGCTTTGTTTATTAGCCTAGTAAACATGTGGTCTACAAATTTAAGAATGCAAATTTTTTGTAGACTTGCAGCTTGAATTGTAAGAATTGTGTTACAGTTCTTAAATTAGCAGATGTTTTGGTGGACACATTTCAATGTGAATCTTGTTAAAAGTTCAGCAGTTAACATTTTTGTCTATGTGAAGTAGATATTTAAAATGAAGGATTGTGATGTCATTGGTGAAATGAGGGCGGAAAGCAAGTGAATAGAAAATCCCCAGAGTTTTACAGCGAATGATGATGTGATGATTTAGTAGGTCCTGTAGTGTCATCGTCATTTCAAGCTCTTCTAGATCAACTAATGTTGTAGCTGAAGGCACTCATTAAGCAGAGAAGGTAATCCAGCTCTTGTGGTTCCTACCACTTGTTTATACCACTGTGTCCTCACCCACATGTTGTTTGTCCATCTATTGAACCAGAACAAAGGACTGGTCCAGTTGAGAGGGGAAAAAGAACCCAGTGTATTTTGATTTATTTATTTTTGCTGGCTTCAGCCAGATGATTTTCTTGATCCGGTTTGTTGTGTAGTTACACAAATGTTTGCGTTGGCACAATCAGAGGGGACCAAGTAGCAATGCATTTTGCTGCATATCCCAGAGGAGACATCCATTTCTTGGTACCCTAGGGCAAAGTTTAAACAATGAGTAGATTTATATATATGTGTATGTATATATTAAAAAGAGGAGTGGAATTTTGCTGCAGTGTAATTTGGACTGTAAAGACTTGCTGAATTCTACACAAGTGTGATGTATTTGTGAAGTTTTGGTTGACACACTTCGTGCAGTGATGCCAGGGCATAAACACAGCTGTTTTGGCAAGATGACATGTGATGTGGGATGGGATTGTGGTGAATTTTTTGTTTATACAATACAGCATATACATATCAACTGCCTACAGATCCCTGGGAGGGAGGAATTCAGTTTTGTTGAAGAAAATTTAGAACAATTCCTGGCAGCGTGATTTTATTTTTGTGTGTTTCTAAGCAGGGTATAATGAACAATAAACTGTATTAGAAACAGTAACAGTAACTCCTCCCCCTGTTTTCCCAGCTTGGTTTGGACTGCATTCATATGCATAAGAAAGATGACAGATATATCAAGGAAGCTCTTTCCATGCTTATGAATGCCTTGGAGGTTTGAGTGCCCTTCGGAAGTCTGTGGCTGTGAAGATAACTACTGTGGGAGTGAGTCAGGGCAGGATTTCCCCCAAACACCCACTCCTGAGTTGGCCAATTACAGTCCTGAAGGTCGTTTACCAGTATGAATATTGGCTGACAGGGACAGGGAAGGAGCTCCTGTGTGCTTGAGGAGCTTGAGGAGCTGCACCGTGCTGCGGACGCAGCTGGAATGCTGTCTCCCAGCCAAGGACAGGAGGTGGACAGTATTTAAATGAGTAGAGGCTTAGCTGTTGGAAGGCTACAAATTTAGACATCATAATCAAGACACCCTTCCTGGAAGGCCAGTTTGAACAAAAGTGTCTGTAAAACTTGCTGTTCCATGTTTTAAAAAAAAAAAATTAAATTTTTCCTAAACTTAAGGAAAGGTGAGCCCCTTCTATGCTCCCCTGCACTTGGACAAAATAAGGATTTCCCCTTTGTTACAGTCTTCATTTCCTAAAGGAACACAAACCTCTAGGTTTATTATGCAAGATTAACGCTGTTCACTTATTAATGGTGAAAAGTTCAGGCCAAGTACTTCTCAAAAACCTTGTAACTGAGAAAATGCACCCTTGTGGCTACTCTACACGTGATATCAATGTAAATATGAGTCTTTCTTTAGCCAAGTACTAATTTTGGCCTATAAACATTGGTATCATGATTTTACATTTTTAAATTGGTAAAAAATGGAGATAAATTCATTGCTTGGTAATTTTGAAATTGGGCGGGCAGCCCATTAGAGGGAAGGGTTGAGAATAGTTGCATTAGTTGATTGTGCATGGAGACTTGCATGTGATCCATTAGGATTTTTTCTGGATCACACAAAAGAGAAAACATATTTTATGTTTTGAACAAAACAAAGGCCTCCCTGTTGAGATTTTAGGCATATTTTTTTCCTTGTTTGAATGGTTGCCTGAGAACTGCTTTCTTAATAAGGCTGTGTTTCACTAAGTTATTAAGTAGTAGGATTCATTTTTGTGTAGTTAGAAGTTTCCCAGATGAAATCTGCATGGCTCTGAATACATTACCTTCCTTTTTTCTGCTGGAAGGCACAAGAAGTACTTCCATGAGTAGTGGCATGCTGAAGTCTGGAGTAGGTTCTGGCAGGGTCTGGGTCCTTCTGCTGGAGGATTGGTGGGTTGTGGGAAATGATAGGGCGGCAGATGACAGTCCTGGTGTGCTGATCTCTTGATGCATTTTTCTAAATGTATTTTGCTTGTTCTTTATATACAAATGAGGGGCCAAGAGTTCTGAATGGAAAAAGATAGTAGTGTAAAGGTGGTCAGAGGTGCTTTCACACAGTAATTTTAGTGTTTTGCCAAAGGGGAACTGAAGACTGTGTTGTCACAGGATTTGATTTCGAGGTCTTTTTTGCATGCTGAGCATAACCAGAGGGGAGTCCTGCACTGTGGGTGGGAGGTGCTATCCAAGGATCACTGCTCTCCTGCAGGAGCATTGCTGAACACCTGCTGAAAGTTTGTTCAGGGAGATATGATTCACTCCTTCAATCAGAATAGGCTGTTAGGCTGGAGGAAAAGACCAAACTACAAAACCACGTCCTTCATGTGTAGTATATATAGCTTGGGCATTTTAAGAGGCAGAACATATTCCAGTTGTCTGGCAAAATATTTGTCTCCTCTTCCCAACAGATTCAGAGTACAGAGGGGGATCTACCACATGTTCCAGCTACGCACCAGCTAGCAGTGACCAAATCAAGGAAAGGTGAGTAGACTTCAACTCCTGGGAGACAGCTGATTGCTGAGTGTCCTTCCATCTCTGAAAGGCTGATTCAGATATTTTAAACTTCTGAAGTTTCTTTTCTCTTTAGCAATAAAAAATATCTGTTTTGTTTGGTGTTTTTGTTTGTTTGTTTGTTTGTTGGGTTGGGTTTTTGTTTGTGTTGGGTTTTTTTGTTTGTTTCTTTTTTTTTTTTTGTTTAGCTAAATCACAGAATGTTACTATGAAGTGGCAGCCAAATTATAGGCAAGACAACAGCCCTATAACCTCACTGGCTGTTCTCACTGTTGTACAACTGATGATAGCTCAGATGACCTGAAATTTTAATTCAGATTGTGTGGGATTTTTTTTTTTCCCCTAGTAGATCCTGTAATTTAAGATACCCATTTAAGCTAAAATTACATTGTTTTAAACCTAAATTGCATGATACGTGTAGGTTTTTCCTATGCACTACTGCTCTGTCTGCAGGCTGGCTGCACAGAAGACTAGTGTCTCTACACCCACGTGGAAATTTTAGTCCTTCACAGGGGAAACGCTGTGCACTGGCTCTTGTGGCTCACATACTCGTGCTTTCATCTCAAATTCTTATTTGTGTGTTTTGTTCTTTCATCTCAAAGTCTCATTTATGTGTTTTATGGCTTGGGAGGGAAAAAGTTGATCTTTCAGTTCCTTTTGTGATTGTTTCTTTGGCCCATGTTAGCAAGTGAGGTCTGTTCTCTAATACATGTAATTAAGAAGAAATAGAGCTTGTTGCACTTAGTAGATACTTAGCTGCAATGCAGTTTTTTGGTGAAACATGAATAGCATCTCTAGATACTAAGGGGAAACAGAAAAACCTGTCTTAAGAAACAGAGGTGATCTTATTTGTATTTTCACAAATGGACTGATACTCTTGTGAGCTGTCAGCTGAACTGCATTAACATGGTTGAGAATGCTCTGGACTGAGTGCTGGAGGTTAATGCCTGGTTATTGGTGATAGCTTGTCCTGCTATTTCAGCAGTGCTTTGCACAACCCAGCATTGTACTGACTAGGCTTCCTCTAGTACAGACACAGGCCCCTAAGAAGGACTGCCAGAAACTGCATCTCTAACTGTTCCCAGTGTTTCTCCCTTAGCTGTATTTTGGAGTTTGTTACTACATACTTTAAGTGATTACATGAAAAGAGAGATGCACTTTTTACAGGGCAGGTCTCTTGTTTGCCTGGCCTTGTCAGTTTTAGGAAGAGCTTTTTGGAGAAGAGCAGTTTAAGGATCCAGGAGCTGCAGTCAGGGAGAAGAAAAATAATTTTTTTCATCTTCTGAAATGCTCATTTTGTGTTGTGTTCCCAGTAGTTATTTTGCCCTCTTCTTCCACCATGCAAGGGGAAAAAGTCAGATGGCCCTGTGTGTATCTACTGAAAGGTACCAGCAGTTCCAGCAATGGGACTTCAGTAAGAAGCAGAGTATGCTGGCTCATGTTTCCCAGGCAGTATGTCCCACCCATTTCTGAATACACTTGGCATACATTAATGGTGACATTCTATTATGATGCAAGTGTTGCCTGGAGTTTTCTGGGACTTAAGAATATGGATGCCTGCACATTTGCTGAAAGTTAGTTTGAGACCAGCATTTTATTTCACCTGGAAGATGTGGAAATCTTGGGACTTTGTTCTGTGTAGGTTTCAGTAAAATTACCAAGAGGAAGACTGTTTGGTGGAGAACTTATCCAAAACATTTAAAAAACTGTAGCCATTTTTTTTTTTTTGCAAATTATCCAACATGAGACAACATAGAGACCTGTTTTATCAGGGAGTGGATGTTCACCAAGTTTAAAGGCATCCAAAGTTAATGGCCTCTTATTAAAGATGCTGGCCATCGTGTCTGGATGTGAAATGCTACTCTCATTAGCAATTTCATAAGGTGGGATCAGCATGAAATTCAAGCACAGGTCTTTTGATGCAATGTTGATTTCAGTTCATGATCCTCCTACAAACCCACCTCTTTTAGTGGCTTTGGCTCTACTGTGCATAAGCACTCATAAACAAAAAATTTGTTCCATGTGAATGCTTCCCCTGAAGGAATATTCAGTACTTTTTTTTTTTCTCATGAGGGTTCTTTGTGTCAATTAGCAGGTTTAGTGTTGTTTGGTACAGACTGTTATAAACCTTGCTGGGTCGTTTTACATTTAAACAGAGGACTGTGGATGCTTTCTCTGACATTTACAACAGTTTGTAAGGCATTTTAAAAAGACCTTTAGTAGGTTGTAAAGTATTAAAATTAAAAAAACCACAAACAAACAAAAAAACCCCACCAAAAACAAAACCCCAAAATATTCTCTTTTCCTACTGAAATGGTCTGGAGACTTAAGATATGCTTGAACAACACAGTCTGTTGCTGCTGCGACTCACTCATTAAAGCATGTTTCTTATTTTCAGATGAGATTTATTTATAAGTGGTAAGCTTAGATTTTTCAAAGTGACTTTCAGATGCCTACTTTGCTATAGTACTTTTTTTATGTCAAAGCCTTTATATAGTATAGAAGAAATTCTGTATTGTAGTAACTAGTGTTACATAGTTTTCAGGTTACGTCTTCCAGGTTGTATTGGACTGTACAAGTTTATGCCTTATGCCCAAACCTGGCAATCTGTTTTTTGTTGTCGCAGACCTCAAATGCAGATGTATTTTTGTACGTGTGGGGTTTTTTTCAGGAACACAGTTGAGAAGAATAAAAAGCTTCAGGTACTTCACACTGTAAACATACAGCACTGCAAAGTGTCCACTATAAAAAAAAGCTTACTGCAAAGTTATCTGGTAGAAAGGTTTGTTAGTTTGAAAACAAAATTCTTCCTGACATAGTTACACAGCAGCACCTTCCATTCCAAAAAATATCCAACAAACAAGACAAATATAGGTACGATGCCTAGAGGACAAAGTATTCTTGAGGCATTGTAATTTGTACGTCTCTGTTTGTTGACGTCAATGGCTCTGCAAAATTTTGAGTAGCCAAAAACCTGGGGTTTTTTTTAAAGGCATCTGACATTGATAGTGATTAATTTTGAAAATTTAGCTCTTGAAAGGGAAGAAAGCACATCATCAGCACTTCCTGTCCTTAATATAATGTTGTATTTATAGCTCTCTGTGGGTGCAGCTCCACAGGAGACTGGAGATGGGGGAGTAAGAAGAAAACATCTGGAACAGATTTAGTATTTGTGGGAATCTGTCCAGATGCTAGGAAATACCCAGGGACTGAGTTTTTGCAGCAGGGCTCCCTACTGGGCTGGTTTTGTTAGTGCTGGGGTGCAGGGTGTGATCAATGCGTGAAAAAGGAACAGGTGATATTTAGTCCCATAATGGAGTAATTTATATCAAAGTTGGGAACGTTATTTTAATTTATTAATTATCTCATAGCATACGACGTTCATTAGAACCTTTTCAAGTAGTGCAGGTACAAGAAATTTAAATGTTAAAGCTTAGTGGACAGTTTCCACGTATTTTTTTCTCCTCTTCTGTGTGAGCAGTTGAGTGACACAGAAGGGGTGAAACTGACAGTCTGTTGGTAGCTGATTATGATGTTACAATAGATGAATTATTCAATTTGTTAATAGGGATTTTCTGATGAATCTGTGTTCTCATGTGTTGTAAACCACAGACTTCATCATCTGTTCTTTGTTTAGAACTTTTTCAGCTTATTTAATATATTTATGAATACCCACATTTTTTTCTTCACCAAAGTGCCTAAATATACTTTGATTTTTTTTTTTTTTTTTTGGTACAGCTCAAAACAGCAGTCCAAGGGGCATTTTTATTTGTTCTCTGTTTAACTGGGATGGGAGTTTGATTGTTCCTTCTGGTTTTGTTCATCTTAGCCGGTTTCTTCTCCCACACTTTCTTTATTATGCTGCTCCAGGCCTTCTCCCATTAGTTCAGAGGCTTTCCACTGTGTGGTAGCTTTGGGTGGCAGAGCATTGTGCAGTGACCTTTTTGCAGAAGGTACAATTGCCTTGGGGTTATACAGGGCAAGGGATGATCCCAGGTTGGCCTCTACTACCCAAGCTTTGGTGCTGAGTTTTCTGCATTTGAGGTGAAGCGGAGAGAGCCATATCTCATCAAAAACTCTTAAGATGCTTCACTGCCAGGAGGCATTTTAATCAAGATCTGAATGTAACTCTGCAGCTTTTTAAAACGTGTTTTCATATTTCCCCCTTCTTTGCTTGAATCTGAGATATATTGAGGTGCTATAGAGCAGGTTGTTCAGCTGGTTCGGTAGTTGACAAGGAGGATGTTTGGATACTGTCTTGTATCAGTATATGCCAGCATGGTAGTTGGTATTTCCGGTCTTTATAGAACCAAACCTTGTCATTTTGCTACTGAAGTAGTAGAGATTCCTGCTCTTTATAAGTTTTGACTGCATTTACATCGTAGTGGTATAATGGAGAGCTCAGAACTTGCAAAAGGCAAGGGTAAGGTGTGGTAGAAGATGACTGCTCACACTTAGAAAACATGTCTTCTCTGATTTGCTTTAAAATGTTCAGAATAGTCCTAGCAGCTCTGTAACACAGAAAGCAAGGCATGACTGCATTAAGGGGAGGATGACTCCTTAGGTGCAACTAATAGTTTGAATCCGTTCATACTGTGCCAGTCTCTTGCTATGCATGAAGACAGTGAGGCAGGTGTGAATGCCTCAGCTCTAAGCTTACCCACTGACTGGCAGTGTGTGTTGTGTAAGGCTGTCAAAGCATGTGCGTAAATAACAAATGCTGTAGAAAATTATTCAAAAAACTGATTTTAACTTTTTTACTGTGTCTCTGAGAAGACCAAGAACTGATTTGAGGAAACATATAGATGTAATTTTCATTTTTATAGCTGAAAAGGAAATATTGACTCAGGAGGAAATAGAACATCAGGTCAGTATTTCTCTTGAGCAGCAATAAACTTCATGCACATTAAAACAGATGCCAGTACATACCCTGGTGAGTTACTTTATCTGGCCTAGTAGGAATCCCTTCCCTAAGAGAGGCTAAGACTTTCACTAGTAGTGCTTTTTTCTCTTAAATTAAAATTCATCACATAGAAAAGAGATGGAGGAGAGGCCAAAGCAGGTGACTGTTCACCTTGAAGGAGGTAACAGCTTCCCACCTGCCCCAGCTGTAGTGAAAACCTATTCATGTCATGCTCTTTCAGCTGTATTAATTGTATTGGGCAGTTAATAAGATCTAGTCCAGTTCTCAGGGAAGTAATTTCCATTGTCTTTACTGGGAGTTGGGTGGGGATGTCTGTCTTGAGGTAGAAAAGTTGTTTATCATTGCAGGATATTGTGGCAACCATGATAACAGAACAGCAGCACAATTTGAAAGGCACTCCCTAAAAGCTGTGTGAAATCACTGCTTAGCAGGCAGTTTGCCTCTCCTGGTGTTCACAAACTGTGCAGGCTCTTATTTCTGCGTTAGTGCAATGTTCAACACAGCTAATACTAAATAAAATGAGTTTTGAATATCCAGCAGTTTCAAAACAGTTTTCATAATGCATTCCAATGCATTGAGCTGTGAACTGGGATTAATTATGTGATGGCATTTAAGTGGTTGAAGGAATGTGGGGCAAAATTCTATGTTAAGCCTCTGAGAAGACAGCAGCAAACTCTTGCCCAAGGGTGAAGAGGAGTAGGTGGCAGGGGTATAAGGGCTAGAGGCCACTGTGGTTGCTTCCTATCTCCAAGCTTGTACACTTTTCCTAAGACCTAGAGGTGAGAGAAAGTTGTTGCCCATGCTGTCCTCAGGCTGAGCAAAATGTTTATGGTGCTGTAAGGTAAAGCCACACTTGGTGGGTGCTTCCTGTCTCCTGTTGGGAACAATATACGTGCAATAGTGTACTGCAGAGCTTGCTGAGATCTCCTTGCAAAGCAGCTTTATAAGTCTAGTGCTTGCACCAGAGAAAATAACTCCTGGGAAGCACTGAGGATTTTAGAGCCTTTTTAGGCTATTTTAACACTTACCTAATGTAAGTAGAAAGGAGCAAGCAGGAGGATCTTATCTTGCATGTATAAAATGAGCGCTGGGAATGTGCTTTGGCAGATTGCCCATTGATATGTAAAGGGATGTTTTGTATCTGTGCTATAAACCAGCAGAGGACTATCTCCAGCAGTTGGCAGAGGCCCCTCCATCGCCCTCCCTGCTCATGTGATGCTGTTCCCTTGGGTGTGTGGGGTGGTGTAGGCTGGTAGGAGAAGAAGGATCTCCTTTATCTCTGTGATTGGGAGGGGTGTCATATCTGTACTTGTCAACACAAAATCAGCTCTTCTGCTGCCTGCATGTGAATTAACCAGTGATGCAGTTTTGTGGAAGGGGAACTCCAGCAGTGGCAATATCTGCAGAGTGGTTTTTTTTCCACAGCACAGGAAAGAAAAAAGTAAAAGGTGGTTTCTCTTCCACTGCTGCTTGAAGTTTCAGAATTAGGGCTTTGCGTGAGAGAGGTTTTGCTTGAAGCAAACAAGTTGTTTCTCTGTATTGTTCAAAGTGGAACTTGAAAAGGAATTGTGTTGTCCACTTAATGTTACTTTGATGTAAAAGGAAAGCACATACTGAATGTGATTGGGCTTGAAAGGCTATGATTTGTAAAATAATTACAGTTGTGTTTTGCTTGTTTTAAGCAGACCAGCTGTTACGGACAGCGAGTCAGCACTCTGACAGCAGCGGCTTTGCTGAGGACTCCTCCACAGATTGTTCTCCATTTAATCAGCTTCAGGTAAGGTTCCCATAATGTGGTTGAAATATGAATGATTATTGTGGGACAGTAGGGACCTGGGAGAACAGGAGGGATGTTGATGTTTGGATGCCATTGTGACCATCAGTCTAGGTCCTATAAAATCATAATTTTCAGAGCTGGACCTAGCCAAGTCCCTTACAGAACTGTGTTCAAATTTGCAAAGCCTTTCTGAGAGGTTAATCTGGGTATACCTGGGTCTGGAATAAACTCTAAATTCAATATGTCCTCTTTGCTGTTTCTGAGCATCTTTTCTCATTGTCTGAGGCTCCAGGATTGAAGTCCATTTCTCTCATGACTGTAGTGGATAGAAATTAAGGTTATGATCACTATTCTGCTGATCATTTCAATTTTTGTATCATTTTGCCTTCCTACTCTTCCCCCCAACTGCGTATTTTTCTTTTTTTTTTCTTCTTTTTTTTTTTTTTCTTTTTTTAAAGTTAGCAACTGAGAAAGTAAAAACAAGTTCATACTAACTTTGCTGTGAAGGTAGACTAATTTTAGTCAATCTGAGCTTCCACACTTTTTCTTGTTCCAGTTCCTTTGATGTCTGTCCCAGACCTTGCCGTGATACTGACCAGGGACTGCATGTCTTAGGGAAAGCTTTTGTTCCAGCGTGGTGTTTAGATGTCTGCTCAATGCACATGTTTGCACAGCATTGTACCTGATATTTTGGAGAGCTGTTCTCTTGCTTCTCCCAGAACATTCAGGCAGTATTGGCCATGATGTTGTTGGCCTGCCAGTCAGACAGAGAAAAGCCTTGAGTCACACCCTGGCCCCAAGGCCATCAGTTAGCAGCATGAAGGAATAGAGAGATGGGATTCTGGGTACCTTTAGTAATTTCATTTCTGTGGCTTGCATCTGCTGAACATTTTCTCATACTACTGTATTTTTTTTTCCATGTGGCACACCAAGCATTTTAAAAGCTGTTTGGCAGTTACTGGGAAGAGATTTTTCACTCTTCCCATCCATCAGTGTTGCTTTTCCCTTTTGATACTGGTATTCTGTGCTTTCCAGTCTAGTAGTTTTTCAGTTGAGTACCAGAATAAAAGCCAAGACAATGCTAGTCTTTGTGTGTCCCTTAAACATCAGCTTATGCTTTTCAAGAGAAGAAAGTGAATAAAGGAAATCATAAGCGTGAGTATCTGCAAAGGGCATAATAGGTTGAGTTGTTCTGCTCGCTGCTAAACCATGGCTGCACTGAAGTTGACAGGCATGTTAAAAGGTGACTCAGATTAGAGATGGTCACTCCTGGTCTTTTTATTGGTTGCAACCTGATTAAGAGTCCATTAAAACCATATTGAAGCTACCCCTTCACTGGAATACTAGTGGAGTTTGTCTGTGTTGGCTGTGAAGGGAAGAGATTTTTCTACTTTCTATTATGCTGTTTTGAAAAGGTGTATTGAAAGTGCACGAGGTTTGTGCCGTGGAGTTGCTAGGCTCTCTTCTGCCACCTTCACTGCTTTATTCAGACAAAGTGCTGGGCTGAATTCAGAAAACAGGGGTGAATGTTGAGGCTAGGGGTAATGAGAACTTGGCAGCTAGTGAAGAGAACCTGTGAAAAGATGAAGGGGATACAGAGAGGTCTATATTGTTTTTTAAAACTATGGTAAGTTAGTGCCATCTACTGTTAAATAATTGACTCTAGCAGCCATAGCTTTTCTCTGAAATTCAGAAGAAAACTCAAAATTTGAACCACTTTGCCTTTCATCTCTGACTTCAAAAATAAAGATTTCTGAGGGAGATTTTGATACTGAGATGGGATAGTCTGCAAGGGAGTTTTATGTTACCAAAGAAGCTAGAAGAATTCTCCATCCAAGTCTGTGAAGTTTTACTTGCCGTACTCATAATTGAAGAATGCAGTGGAGGATTAGAGACCTGGATATACACACACAGAGCCCACATGAT
The DNA here is from genome assembly GCF_022539395.1 of Myiozetetes cayanensis. NCBI lineage: Eukaryota > Metazoa > Chordata > Aves > Passeriformes > Tyrannidae > Myiozetetes > Myiozetetes cayanensis. The sequence goes on along the minus strand of NW_026088185.1, from coordinate 14,015,819 downwards.
TTCACCTAGACATTATAATCTTTTATTCTCATAATACCTTTCACTTGAAAAGTACCTGAACCTGCATGAAGATGACCTTCATGACTGAAATCTTCTAGGTGATTGGAGAAGGAACTATATATACCCTGGCATACACCATAAGTAATGTCTTTGTAAGGAACTAATAATTAATATCCTAACAACAGCAAGAGCTGTAAAAATCAGAGATGGGAGAATTTTTAGTTTGTTTGCCAGCTATGGTAAACTTTTGAGACTGTACTTTATACCATGTTCTTTTAGGAAGATGTCTTGTCCACTTGACACCAATCAGGCCAACCTAAAGAGTATGCATAGACCTCTTTTTTTCCTTTCTCATAGATGCTTTACCTGCCATTTGTTACCTATTAAATTAGCAGCTCCCTTACACGTGCTTTGGTTTAAACTGTGATTTACAATGAAAAGGGGAAGAAGTGTCAGGAGTAAGGAAGGAAGAATGAGCAAATAGTACTGAATGCAATCTTCTATTGAGATTAGCATCCTAAAGTGAGATTATCAGTCTTCAACAATTCTGTAATTTAAAACAGGGCAGACTGGTTTTCCCATCCTTAGTGTTGTCCTGTAACAGTAATTTCACTACAGTCTGCAGATTTCCTCACTTCTCTGCATACATTTCTTAATACTACCCTTCATTTCAGTGCTGTGAACCTTTATATATGGGAGATGCTATGTACCACCATCCATCTCTTCGTTAGTCATCACTCCCTAAAATACTAGCTTTTTACTCTTTTCTTCTGATGCCACTTCTATTTTTCTTGCAGTATAGAATTTATTGTCAAATTAAACGAATGTGTGAAGTGTTTTCTCCTTAAAAAATAAAAAATAAAATTTTAGTACCATACTTTATTGTGCTTCTAGTATATCTAATTCCATGGTTCCTTTGTTCTCCTTCACTGTGTCTCTTGCACACTAACTGCATTCCTCTTTCTGTTCCCCACTCTAATGCCTGATGAATGTGGAATTGGACTCTCAGACTGACTCCTGAGGAGGAAGTAGTTGAGTCTCCAGTATGTTTACACCTTTGCTGTCTCTTATGTTTCCTAGGTTCAGGAGTCTTTGCAGGGCATGGGAAGCAGTGCTGACAGCTGTGACAGTGAGACAACTGTGACATCACACAGTGAGGAACAGGAGACGCCGATAGCCAAGGAACTACCTTGTTTCGATAAGTTTGAGGAGGAGGAAGAAGATGATGATGAGGAGGACGAGGATGACGATGATGATGAAGAGGATATTATCTCTCAAGTAGAGAGACGAAAGGTAGGGGCACCTTCTGGTAACAGGAGTGAAGATAGAAAAGCTATTGACTATAAAACTGAAAAAAATCAAGGACAAGAAAGCAAGTCATCTCATATATCAGAGACAGTCCAAGGGGAGGTTGGCTCTAAAGAGGAAGACATTTCCAGCGGGCAGAAAGAATTGGACCTGCTGGAGGAAGGCAGTGTGTTTGAGTTTCCTCAGTACCACACACACCATATCCTCAAGTCAATGGAGTCCCTGGAAGGTGGTGGCTCCTCCACATCACCTGTAGATAGAGTTCAAGTCGCCTTGCAAAGAGCCGAGATGAGGATCATCAGCTCATCTGATTCCAGGGGCAGATGCACTCTGCTTAAGTCAAAAGATCTTCTGAGGAAGCAGAGACTTTTGTTTGCTGAATCAGGCTATCCTCTGAGGCGGTCTCAGTCTCTCCCAACTGCACTGCTGAATCCAGTGAAAGTGGTGTCCTCTGTAAATGTCCAGTTAACTCCAGGAAAAGAGACGCTGTGCAGTCCCCCTTCTTTCACCTACAAGTACACACATGGGGAGGATGATGAGAAAGCAGCATCTGAGAATGACAAAAGCGAGGATGAGGCAGCTGCCAGCCAGCCAGTTTGCAAATCCACTCTGTTTATTGCACCGTCATCCTCCAAGAAAGAAGCGTCCCACACCAGGACCACCAGGCTGTCTGAGGAGCTCAGTCCCACCAGGGTACACAGCTGCCCACTGCACTCACCGGCACACATGTCCCAGTCAACGTGCTCCCTCCACTCCCTCCCCACCGAGTGGCAGGACAGACCGCTGTGTGAGCACATGAGGACGCTCAGCACCCACAGTGTCCCAAGCATCTCTGGCTCTTCCTTCAGTGCCATGCTTTCCCCCTTCAGCTGTCCCTTCTTTCCAAGGCATGCTGGAATCCCTCATCGGCCTCTTGCCACCAACCCACCCTCCACTGTGGAGATGCAGCTACGCAGGGTCCTACATGACATCAGAAACTCTCTGCAGAACCTCTCACAGGTAAGAGGAAGCCAAATTTTGCCCCTGGAGAAAGGGGCATCTTATTTTTTGCTGCTGTTTTAGGAGCTTCTGTTTAAAGTGGCAAATTTAAAGTGTCTAAAGTGGGGAGTTTTAGATTAGATATTAAGAAAAGGTTATTCACCCAGATTTCTGGTTGGAACAGGTTCCTCAGGGAAGTGGTCACAGCCCCAAGCCTGGCAGAGCTCAAGAAGCGTTTGGGCAGTGCTCTTAGGCACATGTCTTAGGTGTGACTCTTGGGGTTGTCCTACCAGCAGTTGGACTTTAATGACCCTTGTGGCTCCTTTTCAAGCCAGGATATTCTATGATTCTATGATCATCTCTCTGGTGTGCCATTATTTTTGCATTTAATGCTTTCTTGTTGCAGTTGACCCAGATCGATTTGGGATTTTTTAAAATATTTTTGTATATTTTAGCTTTCATAGATATCCTTGGGTGGGAGGCAGAACCAGTGTGCTCTTTATCGGCCATTATTTTAAGATGAGAATCATTAGCTTTAGATTTAAAAATACAGATTCATTGAATCATAGAGTGGTCTGGTCAGTCCTTTGACTTTTCTTCTGCTCTTTGAGATACTTCCTATCCAACTAATAAAAATGTGTTTTTTCCTGGCAAGTTGCATACCGTCACTAATCATGTCACTGATTGATCTGTATGTGTTTCTGTGCTGTTTCATGCCAATTTGTACTTTCAACTCTGGAACTAGTCAACATGTTCCTGATAGTCATTTATTAAGAATTGATTTTGTCAGAGCATGTGAAATTTTGTCCATCTCATCACTCAGAAAAGAAATGCTGAAGAATGTAAGCACAGGTATTTTACCAATTTCTGCTGCACCTTCTGCTCCTCTGCCATCCTGATTGCTGGCTGTCCCTCCTCTGCCATCCTGGTACCGCTGTTTTCTTAGGTAGTGATCCAGTTTACGGGCCTGCAAGCTCCTGCAGGAGACTGTGGGCAGAGCAGTTCAGACTCTCTTCATGAATGCACGAAGATTATTCAGTTGTAGACCTTCTGCAATTTCTGTGGGTTTAGCCCAAGAGCAGACACGTGTCTGGCTGTACCATATTGCAGGTGGTAGGCTGTAGTGGGCTTTTTTGGACTTGTCATTTCATTAATTTTGCCATTTGTCAAAAGTTAGAGGTGAGTCCATTCTTCCTTTGGTTATACCATCTGTCCCTGTTTCTTAGGAGCAGATTTGGTACTGTGACCAGCTCTGCAGCAGGAAGCTGTGACCAACTGTTTTAAGTCAGCCATTGCTTAAGATGGTGGATGGTGTGCCTGGGAGGAAGTGTTTCCAGAATTTAACCTTTTTGTAGAATTCCCTTATGTGTACCAGTTGCAGCCTTGATATGTGTAAGGTGTGCTACAGTATTTTTACAACACGTACCACGGTAACTGAACCTACTGAAGAAGAAACCTTTGTACTAAACCAGAACTCATGCTCAAGCTAGTTCAGTTTAAAAATAGAAAAAAAAGAAAGCATTAGAGAGGACGGTAACATCTCCAAGACCACTTGTTCTTCTTCCTCCAGCATATATTGTCTAGACTAGTTCCCTTCTGGGGGCCTGGCCCTTCTCATTGCAGAGGTTTGTATGAAAATGTATTCCCTGTTTTTTCCTGCAGCAGGGATCAGTTTTGGCACACAGCATAACCAGTGGCTAAATAAAAAGTTGAGATGTTTCAAACATATGATTAGGATTTTAGGAAGGAATAAAGAGTAGATAAATTCCTGATAGAATAGGGAACAAGAAAAAGCTGACAGAGGAGAAACACACCCACCCCATTGATGTGATTATGTTTGAGCAAAACTTCTCTGGATGAATGGACATGCTTCAAATTTTCCATGGCATATCAAAAGTCCTTTGAATTCTTTCAAAATTGTATTGGACAAGCTGTCTTTTTCATGTTTGAAAAGGTAAATGTTTTTGCTGTTTCCACTGTTCTTTGTTGTGCCATGTTTCTACATGTAATAACCCCTGAATTTTATCTGTTTGCTCCATATGTTGTTGCAACATGGAAATAGAAATCCTTCAACAATCTTGTTTTAGTGGGAAATCATTAGCAAGCAGGGCTCTTTGGATGTAGGCAATGGAGTGAGACTAACAACCAAAGTGAACAAAACCCCCCCAAACTAAGAACAGAGGAAAATCCCACAACAAACATGACTGTAATTATGATTTCAAAATAGGACACAGTTTAATTTGCTCGGTTCTGGGTTTGGAGTTGTTCTTTTATCATTAGCTAAGACAATTAAGACTACTGAGTTTTCAGACATAAAAGAATTTGTGCAGAAAAACTTAGTTTTTATTTCTACTCACTGTGTCAGACAGGATTAATTTGGTTTTTCACCCACAGCACACTTGCATTGCAGAGCATTGGTGCACATGCATTACTTAAGAGGTTGTACTGCCATTTTTTAAGGTTTCCTATTTCTGACACAGTATTTGCATAGCAGAAATCTCAATGCCAAAAAGGGTGCATTTTAACAGTGGCTGCTTTTGAAGTGTCTGCAGATTTGAGAGGATGAGTTCATAAAGGAGATGGCTGACTTTCCCATTTCAAATTGTTTCTTTCTTCCCTAGTACCCAGTGATGAGGGGTCAGGATCTTTCAGCTGCCACTGGTTACACTACTCAGAGATCATCCATTCTACCTCTCTATGAAGTAAGTGAGCCTATGTAGTGGTACTGAGTAAAAATTAAATACAAAGAAACATCCTAAATGTGTCACAGATTGTGCTAACTTTGGGCAATTCCTTGTCTTAGCTCTCAAGAGATAACAGAAGGATTCATCCTGCAAATGGTGTTAAAAGGGAATTAATTTAAATACATAGAAACCCCTTCACGTGTTTCCTTGTATGATACAGCTGAAAATGTTGTTTTCTTGAGAAACTGTGCATGCACAACAGGCAGCTTTTATTGTATGCTGAAGCTGCTGAGGTTCTGTTAACTCAAAGGCTCATCTGGGAAAATGTGGTTACAGGATCCAAATTTATTTTTTCCATGTAATTAATTTTTGTATTTCCCCCTCCCCTTCCCAGAATACCTTCCAGGAGCTACAAGTGGTGAGGAGAAATCTAAACTTATTCAGAACCCAAATGATGGATTTGGAGTTGACTATGTTGCGTCAACAGACCACAGTTTATCAGCATATGACAGAAGAGGAAAGGTAAAATGATCTTAATTAAAAAAAAAAAAAAAAAAAAAGAGAAAATATGCTGACGTATCAGGAAATATGTCTCTGCCCCTGAAATCAGAGCAAGAAATCTATTAGTTTCAGTTTGAACAACCTTGTTTACTCTGTTTCTTCATTCTAGAGTTTTTTGCTCATTGTTTCTTCTAACCCCTATTTCTATTAATTGATGATTTTTTTTCTTCATTCTTTCTCCAAAGTGATTATACAGCTGCAGATTTTAAGGACTTTTATGACAGGGTACTTGAACAAAGGATATTGCAAGGGAAAAAGTCTTAAAGATTTTCGTCTTTTCATCTCCCCCGCCCATCTTTGTAGGTGTAAATAAGAATGAACATTGTAGCAGTCAGATGCTTTTCCAACTTTCAGTGGCTACTTGGAGGGCTACAGATGGCATTCATATTCTGACTCCATGTGTTTGTGCTCACCATAAGTTGCAGTATGAGCTGGAATAATATTTAAAACTGGTTTTATATATTTAATTTAGTTGAATCAGCTCTTGACCCATCACTTTAAAAGTAAACATGGTTGAAATCAGTTAGATTGTCCTTAGACAATGACTTCCTGGCCAAAATGTAGCTGCAACTGCTGGGGAATCTATAACCACACAGGAGAAGTAAGATGCGATTGCTGCATTGCTCTGTTGTTGTTCTTAACAGTTTTAAATTGGGTTTGATTAGACCTATGTATAAATGCTGATTTCTTTGGCTTGCACATATTTAAGCATTTAAAGCTAAAATTTTTGGAGAATATTCTGTGATACACTGTGTTTTGTTTTCTCCATGAAGTCATATATATTTTCTGTAGGTGGAGAAAGACTTCTGTTCTATATAGGCATTCAGCTAATTTCGCTGCGAAAATTTTCCGTGACTTTTCTGTGTTCCACTTTGAATTCCCTTGTATGAAGTCCTTCACTCATGGTGCTGTCCTGCTCAGTCGTCCCTTCGTGGTGTGCAGCTGAGTGCAGTGAATGCTTTGTTCTTTTTGTGATGGTCTTGGTGTAGATATGAAGCTGATCAGCTACAGGGCCTGAGGAAGTCTGTCCGCATGGAGCTACAGGAGTTAGAGATGCAGTTAGAAGAGCGTTTGCTTGCTTTGGAAGACCAGCTGAGAAGTCTGCACATGTCTTCACCTTACAGACCTCAGACACACATAGTAAGTATGATTTTTATGACGACATTATGTGTTTTCTCAGTGTAATGTTCGTCATAGAGTCATGGAATAGTTTGGGTTGGAAAGGACCTTTAAAGGTCATCTAGCCCAACCCTCCTGCAATGAGCAGGAACAAATAATAACTCATAACTGTTAAAACTCTGACAGTGGGATGATATCTGGGGAATCTAATGAGGCTGTATGTATTATCAGGGGTCATATTTTCATATTTCCAGTCAGCATTTCATCTTGGGAAAAGGGTGTGTGACTTTCTTGGTGATAATAAGTATCAACACACACTTTCTGAGGTTTTAGGTCTGAGAGGCAGACCTCTTCCATCAGTGCTTTCTTCTTTTTCCATGTCGTGACCTTGAATTCTCAGTTTTGGTAGGTAGTGCTCACGTCTACAATAATTGGGGGATGGTGATAGTTTTTCTGGAATTTCTCTACACTGATTTTCTTGTGAAATGAGAGCAGAGAGATGAGAAATTCACAACATTTATCTCCCAATAAATGGAGTGTTCTTTCTCTCTACCTCTGTCAATCCATGGCACAAAAAAACCCCAGGAAAATCCGGTTGTCATCTTCAGTATTCCCCTCTATTACCTTTGGTAGCTCTTTCAGATGAACATATGGCTCCCTGTAAAGCAGTGGGAGAAGCTCTGCTCCCACAAACACTCTCCAGAAGCAGAAGAAGGGGGAATAAAAGAGACGCTTGTGTATGTTTATTGGTGGCGTGGCAATGTACTTTCTCCTATTTTTCACTCAGCGGAAGACTGTTTCTCTTTTTTCTGCAACTCTGTCATCAGCCAAACAGAAGAAGCACAGACAAAAAGTATCATATGCTTTTCCTGGGTTTCATTCCTCTTTCTTAGCCAATCGTCTTCTGTAGAAACAGCACAGGCCACATCTTCCTCTTCAGTATTTTGTCATGGGAAAAATATTGAAACCCAAGAACAGGAAAATATGGTGTTACTGTGATCTCAAGCCAAACTTGCATTCTTTGAACCATATAAATATCTTTTTATTTGTAAATCCTTTTATAGAAGAGGGCCAACTTTAAAAATTACTGAAATAAACTTTCTACAACCAGCTTTGCTTCCCGTTTCCAAGTTTCTGGTTTTACAGAAAGTTGTCTGAGATGCAGCATGTTTATATATATTAGCTTCTGACAGCTCTAAACAAATCCTCAGTGCATTAACCTGAGTTAATTTTTCAGGGTATGTATGGAAGCAGAAGTGCTGATAATCTGTCATGTCCATCTCCGTTGAATGTCATTGAACCAGTAAGTAATTGTTGTGTACTGTATGTTTTACTGAGAAAAAGAACCACAAAGGGTTTACTTTAAAAAAGGTTGCAGGAGATTAATCTGACATGTAGTTACTCCCTTAAATAACTTTGTTGAGAACAGCTGCAATTTTTCTGTAGCAAATTCAACTATAGGTGTAAGTAGTTGTAAAGTCTTGTTCGCTTTTAAGAGGAATATGTAGAAGTGAGATGTTTGCATTTAGGTGATACAATGGCTACAGGGTGAATTTTCTAGGGAAAATTATATTTTATATTTCTGTGCATTTTATGCTACTGAAAACAAGTAGTTCAAAAATTGCAGAAAGAAAAGAACAAACGAACAAAAGTCAAGCCCTTACGTGTGTCTCTGTCAATGGCTCTGGCAAGATGTATCAGTATTGCAAAAGTCAGTGGCTTGGGGAACTGCCACAACTTTTATTTATGTTGGCTTTCAAAAAAGCACATTCCTTTTTATTATCCTCTTTGTTGCAGTCATAAAGGCAAAGCATATATTTATTTTATAACTGTATTTGTTACATGGAGGGAATGAGTAAGTGATTAAATAAATAGCAAGGAAACATAGTTGTGTCTGTATGTGTCTTTTTTTTATGCTTATTCAAGACTGTTTCTTTTCTGAATCCCTAGGTCTCTGAACTGATTCGAGAGCAGTCATTTCTGAAGTCTGAACTGGGTTTAGGACTGGGAGATCTTGGACTGGAAACTCTCCCAGCAGAGGGTACAGAGTCCGTATTCTCCCATGGAAACTCGGATTCCTCTTCGGTGTGCTCTGGCCATGCTGGTAGAAAAGCTGGTGTTGGATCCTCTGAACTAACAGGAAAGTCTAAGAGTCAAAGCAAGAAGTTGTACCGAGCCTCTGTTGCCTTAACACCAACTCCCCCAGTGAGAGCAGGCACTGGACAGCAGGTGGAAAGCTCTGAGGAGCTTGCAGACCCCAAGCCAGAGGTGGAGCAGCAAGTTGAAAAAGTCCCTCTCATGCCTTCAGTTGATGAAATCCACAAAACTGTGGAGCAGGAGGAGCTGCAACAAGTTATACGGGAGGTGAGGAAGGAGGGGCTGAGATATGGGATGTTTGAGCAGTGTTTGCTGAAACCTAAAGACAGGCTGGCTGTAACTCCTGTCCGCTGCCATAATCTCTTCCCTCTCAAGCCATGGCTCTCTATTGTTACTGTGCTGTGTCTGAAGGCTCAGAATATGTCACTAGATGTTCGAGCCACAGTTGTATTCATGTGCAAAGCAGCAGATGTTTTTTCAGTGATAGCAGTTAGTACATAAATTAATAGCTAGTTGCTACTATAAGTCTGGGTGGCAAAAAACTTGTCATCTCTACTACTTGGTTAAGTAAGCAAGCAGTAGTATTTCAGATTCCCAAGAAAAAAATTCTGTCATGTTTGCTTGCTACAATGCCAAAGTGAGGTCATTTGAATGGTGAAATAATGTTTCTGAAACAATGCTGTAGTAACGGTAAACATACTTTCCCAGTTTCTCTACTCAACCTCTAAGGACTGTAGAATATAAGTAAAGCAAGCTGAAGGCAGATGAGAAGTTATTTCAGACTTGGAGACTGATGTTGGACCAATACTATTGGACTAGTTTTATTGGCAGTCAATGAAAGTGGAGAGTGCTTGGTTATTTTTCCTGTAGGTCAGGTTAAAAAACAGGACTAAAACTGTGTGTTTTGTTTGTTAGTGGCATGATCTGCTTTCTGGCAAGTAATATAAATGGGAAAAGGAAGTCAAAGAAACTACTTGTTCTGAAAAGAAGTGCCTGTGAAAAAGTGGAGTGAACTCTCTGCTGTGAATACAGAAATGGGAGTGGAGAACCTGTGGTTTTTATTCCTTTACTGGAGGGGGACCACTTAGCCTTTAGCTGAGGGTCATTGGACCCTTAGCCTTTAGCTTGTCTATTAAAGCTTTTGCATGGCTCTGCTGTAAACCAATTAAAATACAGGCAAGGTGTCATGCCTAGAAATGTAGAACAGGCCAGGCTGTAACACTGTGGTACCTTCCAGATCTGCCTGTGTTGAGGCTGTGACTAATTGGAACCGGATTTACCTTAGTTTTGTCTTTAAAACAGATGAAACACAGGTCACTCATCTCATGATAAAACAGGAGCTGTAGTCACAGAGGAATCTTTTTCCACATCTTCACCCCTTTTCTTAGTGCAGAAAGAGGCAGTGTACTAGACCATAAGGTAGCCTTTTATTCATCATCTGATGACAAGACTCTGCTGGATCTGTCTGTGCAAAGTAGAGATGTTTTCTTGGGTGACTCACTGTGGGCTTTGCTATGTGTAGGCACTTTACAGGGAGATTGTGAAGCAGTAAAGCATTATTAAGGAGTGTTCTGGGTAGCTCAGAGCATGCAAAGTTATTTACTTTGTTTACCTTTGAGTAACTCCATAAATAATCAGAGCTGGGAGTGCAAAGAATAATGCATAGCCACAGGCATTAACCATCTGGGGTTAAGAGGGTGAAGACTGGCAGCGAGGTGAAATGGAGACCAGCTTTCAGTGAGTAGCCTCATGATGCTGAGTAATGAGTGCTTCATCCCATCAGTAGCCCCATTAGAGTCAGTAGCATGAGTTATGGAAAGTGGCATTATCCTGTGGAAGGAAGGGTACTGCAGTCAGCTCACAGCGAGGTACCACCAGACCTGTACTCAGTATTAGGAGCTGAACCGCTGACCATCAGTGATCTTTACAGTGGACTTCGTGATGCTACAACTTTACACCTCTACTTTGAAAGTCAAGGGAAGAATGAGACAGTGACAAACATTCAGATGTCTTGATCTTCATTATCCTCCTGCTGCCACCTTCTCTAAAGATAAGCTAGGGTTGGATAGAGTCTTGAGAAAGGCCTTGTTTTGGACATACCATAAAATAATCCCAGACATCCCAAATTCTCTCTCTTTCTGGTCCATTCTTTTTTTCATGTCTTTTTGAAGTGATTCCTTGCCTAATGCTCAGGGACTTTCACATGAGATATTTATTACACCTTGCACTTTGCTACTGATTCTGCAGTGAAACCAGAATGGGGCATTTGTGTGTATGTGTACATAGGCTGTGTATCAGGGGAGGGTGTCGTGGTGGAGGGTTGCTAAAGGAGAAACTGAGATGGGAAGGAGAACTGTAATTCAAATGTCCTGCAAAAGCAGCAGAGACAATAGAGAGCTGGATCCAAAGGACAGAGTTATTTCAGTCAATATTTTCTCTGAGGTTAGCCTGTGTGAAAGTTCCTCTTTAGCTTCATTAATTGATAGCAAACAAAGTTGCGTACTCTTTGCACAGAGATTGTTATTTGGGTTGTGTGGCATTGAGGACATTGTAATGCTGAAGGAATCCACGTTGAACTGAGAGGCTACTATTCAAAGATGAGTAGTCAGCAAATAACTGAGCTTGACTCACTTTGTGAATGTTTGAGCACACAGACAGATTGTTCCTCAGTTTCACTTCACTGGCAATGGGTTTCATATCAACTCAAGAGTCTCAGGATAAGTTTTGCAAATCAGAGTGGAGATGCATTAGCTCTAAGCACCTGGTAGATTTTATGCAGACCCAGAACAGGTAGATTTTGCAGACCCAGAACATGCTTTTAAACACTGGTCAGGAAAACCTTTTGTATTTCATAAGAGCTAAAACAGAGCATAAATTGAAATATGACTTGCTTAAGTAGCCCCGTCATTAGCAAAGGAATTCCAGTTTCATTGTCAAAAGAAAGAAATCTGTTAGGATGCATTCCTGGTGTATGCACTCACAAATATTAAACACTTACTTGTTCCCCCCATTCTCTGTAGCTGCGTGGCCTTGGGGAAAGAAAAGTCAGGCAGTGGGTGTGATATGCCTGGGTGGGCTGTAATGCATGTGAGCTTTGACCTGTAACTATTTGCTGGCATTAAAAAAACCGTGGTGTTAACTTCTAGCATTAATGGACTAAGTCCCATAGGAAAACATTCAACAGCATGAAATGTTAAAATGCCAAATAGTAGCTCTCTTGTTTTGATGAAAATACAGCCTAACCTCCACTGGAGTATCACATGAAGTACTTATTGCTTTACTTGTAGGTCATGGTGTCACTAGGAGTGCCACTAGACCCTCTCATTGTCCTCTTCTCCAGTTTAAAAAATGTGGAAGTTGAAAAAGCTTTCTACTTAAGCGCAGTGGAAGTTTTGATCTTGCCAATGCTTCTCTATTGTAAATGACGTTTAATGGAGTTATATTATAAAGGAATGTATGATTTTCCTGTCAACATCTGTTTTAAGAGGCTGTAATGAGTCTTTATGGGAGAGAGATGGTCTGATAGAGAATCTTCCTTACCATTTTCCATTCAAATGCATGTTAGCTCAACACTGATCAAAAATATATGTTGTTCATACTTCCAGTGTGCAAGTGTTGGGTTCCTCCTCTTACTATCTTGGGCATAAGAAATCACCAGCTGCTGCCATGAAGAAGTGGCACAGGAAAAAAATAGAGTAGAAAATAATACTTTTAATTATAGGAAATGTGCCTCAAGATCAGAAGCAGGAGGACTGGGAAAAGCCTTGTTCCCATTTATCATTAGTAGATGAAGAACACCAATCTCCAGAATTAACACAGTGGCACATTTCACTCTCAATCAGATCTTTATTTACCACTAACATATTACAGTAATGGTAACTCTTTACTTGGGAGAAAGATCACTGGTTTACTGTTGTAAAACTTTATCTATGAATATGGTACTATGTCATCAGTGCAATATTGAATATTAGTGTTGCACCAACATAGTATATGTACCACAAATGAGTCGTTCTCTCCTCCTTCAAATGATCAATTTTTCATTCAGCTGCTAAAAATAACTGATGAAGCATTCATTGACTGCTTTTCTGTCTTTTGTACAGAGGAAGCCTTGGCAGCAGGCTGTGTCCTCTGCAGAGCAAATAGAATGTGCACCTTGCCCTAAATGATTTTTAAGGGAAAAGACAAATATTGGCCATTGGTCATGACAGACGCGTGGTACTGAGTCACTGCAGGAATCAGTGCTGTGCTCATCACACAGGAATGACCTTGCTGAGGCTGGAGAGGGGGGAGGAAGCAGTGGCAGTGAAAAGAAGCAGTGGAGGTTGCCTTGTTATCATCCAGACAGGAAGGTGAGAAGCAGAGGGCTCAAATGATCCACCAAGGTCAAGCCAGAAGTTGTTGGAAGAGCTGAGAATAGAACAGGAGCTGCTTTGCTTCCAGTCTCCTGTCAGAAGACTGTCTGTCATACTAGACCATTTACTTGCTAATTTGGGAAGCTTTTATCAGTTTTCTTTGGAAAGTGAGGTTTATTTTTGTCTGTCTGTTGAGAGAAGGGCACAGAATGACTGTTTTGTAGCATACTCGCAAACCCACCCCATGTGACACTGAAGAAGAAAAATGGAGAGAACACTGAGGGGCTCACTTACAGCTGTGGCCTGCTGGACAGTTGGGCTCTGTGCAGATTTTCCTGTGCCTGCATTTCTAAATCCCAAAGCCCTTACTACACTGACAGTGATTCTAAAGCTTTGTACATCAGTGTGTTTGTATCAGTGTAGACATCCTCTAGACTTTCAGCTGACAGTAAAACAGGTCCTATTACGCACTGGCTTCTCTTTTTTCTGTTCATCAGCAAACAACCCCACTGCAAACCTGTTTCCCAATAATGTTATAGTCTCTGAATTTCTGCTTGATGCAAAGTAGTAATGAAATGAGGAACTTTGCCACTAATGGTTTAGGGATTGAATTGCCTGCCAAAGAGAACAAGGGATAAATAACCTGCTGCTAATGCTGCTGCCACCCTTCTGACGTTGTTGCTTAATCCTTTTGACGCACCAGGAAAAGGGGAGACTTACAAGAAAAAGAGAAGCATGTTGCTTAAGTGGGCTGATGAGTGCTTCTGTGTGTGACCCTGGGCCAGGCTCTGTCTCTTACCCCGCTGCACCCTCTCACAGTCGTTGTTCTCCCCAGTCCTTGGAATTGCATCTGATTTGTCCCTCCTTAGGACCATCCAAAAAAATTAGTTGGTGCCACAGATTTCTTGTACTTGCAAGAAGCCCATAGTATTTTTCTTTGTCATTCCCTGCTCTTTTCCATGATAACATGCTCTTGTAGAACTGTGTTTTGCCTCCTTTTCTCCTTTGTTTCCTTTAATGTAGCCATCAGCGCTCTGCTCTTCCTTTATTCTAGCCTTAGCCACAGTGAGATGCCTGCTACTAGAAACTCCTAGGTGTGCTTTATATAAAACTTAATGGAAAAATGCTTTGTCACAATCCTGTGAAAAATAGCCTTTGCTTGCACAGATCACACCCCAGTGGTCAACTGATGATGTAAGCAACTGTTGAAGTTCTCTATTTGTCTTTCCTGCTGGAAGTATGTGATTAGGATTCCTATCCTTTTTGAATTACATGAAAACAACAGCTGATGTTCATGTACTTGGGCCTTTCATACTCCATTTGTGAGGTAGATCAGTCCTGCCTTCCTTTTCAAGAGAATAATAACTTGTCAAGAAGCAGTGCATTTGGAGTGCTTTTGATGTATATATCCTGAAATGCTATTTTCAGAACTTTGCATAGTTAAAATGTATTTTTTCTTAACATAAAACCAGTTATTCTAAGTGTAAAACATAAATATATTTACCATATGGAAAAACAGAACTGGTTTGGTTTTCATTTATATGATTGGCAAGAACTTAAAAATTACTTACAGTTATTTTTCCATTCTTCTAATGTTTTTCCATTTGCATTTTTTGAAAGTTGGCTTTTTGGTGGTGTATGCTTTCATATGTTGATAGTGTCAAACACATCTGTAATATCATTTAGTTTTATCCATTGGTTATGTAACTTACTGACCTTAAAACTTTGGCTAATCCCTTTCAGATCAAGGAATCTATTGTTGGTGAAATAAGACGAGAAATAGTAAGTGGATTGTTAGCAGCTGTATCACCCCAAGGCAGATCTGCAACTGCAAAACAAGATGCACAGCCATGAAACTGGTACTACAGGTAATCTTTGGGCATCTGTGAGAACCAGATTTTATTATTTTATCGTATGAAATATCACTGTTAACTTAAATCTTCCTTTGTTTGCGTTTTGCCCTTGAAACACAAGCGATCAGAATTGAAGTTCGTTAAATAAAGAGAATACTGATAATCCTGGCTAGCTTTGGAGAATCAGCTGGTTTACAGTTGGCCCATTCTACTGCCAGCTTTTATACAGTGGGCCTTGATTTTTAGTTCCAGTATGCTCTGTGATGACTTTAATGTGAATGCATCATGCAAGAGGATTTCTGTAGTTTGCCTCCCATAGATATTAATGTTTTAAAAATACATACTTAAACATACCAAGCAGACTTCCAAAAATCTAATTTAGATCTTCATCTTGCCTTTTTTTTTTTTTTTCTGTAAGGTTGGATATAGTCGGAAATGCTGTGGGATTCTGCTTTGGGCAGCACACACTGGTGAAAGTGTCAAGTTGTTTTTGCTTCAGGACGTGTTAAAGCTGCTGAGATAGGCTACTGTGCTCGACGTTTGGTTCTGTGGTGTGTACCTTTCCTTGAGTTCATCTGTAAAGACTCAGACACTTTAACTAGTTCGTTACTTTCCTTAAAGCATCAACAAAATTGTGGCGCTCTGAAAGGGTTTGTATTTATTTGTATGTCCCTGTTGTAAATTTTTATGTAGCTAATTTCTTTGTCTAATGATGCATCATGAAACTTGAAGATTTCCAGACATAACCAGTTTATAAATAACACGTATGCATTCAGCCTAGCTTTAAAAAAAAAAAAGAAAAAAGAAAAAAACCCCACAACAAACCCTCCTCCCCAAACACTGACCTCTATGAGGTATTTATTGTGCAATAACTGATCCACTTTAAGAGCTTGAAATAACCAATAGTGGTTTCCACTGCTGTTACTTAGTGCCACTTCAGAGGAAGGAAACAATGCTGTTGTAAAAATTGCTGTTAATTCTTGAGGCGGTTACTATTAGCAGAGTGGTAGAATGACATGAGGTTACTTAAAACTACTTAAAGTTCTGACACTGAAAGCCTTATCTCTGTGTAGAAGACAACTTTTAACTAATTTTATTTACTTCCTTACTGTTTGCTCATCCGTCTATAGGAAAGTGCCTTATTTAAGCTCCGGGTTGTTTTTTTTGGTGTTGACTACTCGTAGTCATACCAAGAGAAGTTCTCTTCTGCTTCATATTAACCAAAACGCAATAAAAATACTGATCTTCTGAAAGCAATTAGGATTTGCAACTTGGAATGGATGAACGACCTTGCTTGTATTATGGGGAAAATGGAAAAAATCTCTTTTCCTTCTCCATCCCTCACTGAGTATATTTTCAGTTAGCCTAGTGAATATGCGTTTGTTCCAATGGAGCAAATTGGAAGTCATTGCAGTTTTTATATGGTCAAATAGACATTTAATGGATATGTAATATCCCTTTTGGCTGTGCTTGAAATCTCTTCACTCCTCTGCCATTTCCATCCACTAAAACTCTTTACACTTTGTCAAGGTCTTAAATCAAAAATAGTTTCAAATATTACAATATTATATGAAAAAGTTTATAAAATTTTAAATTGTGTTAGGAAGACACACAAGGGCTGATTTCTTAAAAAAGTGTATATTAAACCAATAAAATATTTATTTTGCCTATAATCTGTGTCAGTGTTTTTCATTCTGCAGGGTTTACTCTTAAGCAAAATAAGAAATATAAATTTGATCAAACAGTACACAGAATGGAGAACAGCAGGAAAGCTCAGGACTTGAGTTTCCAAATCTTTCAGATATTTAAGGGAGCCCCTACGTATAGGAATTGTGAGATAGCACTTAAAACCACACTCTTAAAATCGTTGGCCTCTGTTGTGGCTCCAAGCATTTGGTTAGTCTTGACCTCTCCTCAGAGTTTGTCCCTGTGAGTAGAGCCAGAGCTCTCTTAAATACCTTATTCTGCATGCTTAAAAATTGAAATATAAACCCTCACAGCACTTACAAGTAGCAATCTGTATATGAAGTGGTAAAGCTGCAGTAGATACCTGCTTTGCTTGGCAGCTTGAATGAGTACACAGTTCCATTCCTGAATTCTACAGGAGATCAGCCAGACAGACCTTAGTGCCTGCAACCTTTTGCAAATGCACAAACCCAAAACCTGCTCAAATACTTGCATCAGCAGATACTCCCCTTGTCCCCCAGCCAGATAATTAGCACAGTTGACCACTAAGGAAGATCCTGTGCCCATGTGCTGCTCAGAGCGCCTTTCCAAGAAAGGTGGCAACTGTGGCACTCATGGAGTGATGAAGGAAAGCATTTCAGGACCTGGTGGCAGTCGAGCAGCAGCATCCTCCATGGAGGTGGCAGCCTGACTTTCTGCTGCTCTGCCAAGAGAAGTCACTTATAGGTAACGTCCTGCAGTATCTGGGGCACTTCAGCTCATAGCAGGTAAGAGCATTTGATCTCAGCTGTGCAAAGCCTAGTGTTTAACATATACAGAAAAATTAAAAATAGTGCCAAATTTTCATCCAGGCAGATTTCTGAGGTTTGGGCATAATTTAACATAAAGGCGTTTCAAAATTACATTTCTAAAAACTGTACTAAAACTAATGAATATAAAAGCATCTATTTTTCCGTAATATGGATAACAGATTTTTGCCATTCCTAAAGACACTTCCAGCTAATATTTTCTGAGTGACATTTATGTAGATATAGGAATATCTATAAAGTCCTGTTTAAAAAAAAATAATTTTGGTGCGTTTCTGTAATAGAGGTTAAGCTGTGCTGGTATCAACCTCTATTGACAATTCAGCTTGTTCCTTAGGAACGACCATCACTATTATTGGACACACACCTAACTTGGGTGGCTTATCCTTTAGTAATGCCAATCCAGTTGTAATGTTTTTCTGAGCATGGAGAGTTTTTCTTTTGTTTAATGATTCAAACTGCTACCTTCCTTGCAAATTAGTCATGTCCTTTTTTTTTCTGCCAGCCTGGAATTTGATGTGAGTTTTATGCAGATTAAAACACCTTTATTAGTGGCTGATAAATATTGGTCAATCAGATTTGCTGTGAATAAAGCCAACAGTAATTCCAGAGATATTTTGGATGCTTTTCTAAAGATCACTGTGATAATGATCTTTGTCACTGCTAGTTAGCTATAGGAATAACAGTAGAACCCACCTAATCAACATGTGGCTTAAAGACCGATGCATTGGTGGAATTATGGCCTCTTTAATCATGAGGTGGCTTATATGGTACCAGGCCCACTGGAGACAGGTGGGGTTCACCTGTGAGGAGGGAAAGGATTCTAACCCATGAGTTGGCAGGGCTGATTTGAGAAGGCTTTAAACTGGGTTTGAAAGGGGAGGGAGATAAACCAGGCTCCCTAGAGATGAGCCTAGGGCTGGCATGCTAGTGTTGGGGGTCAAATCAATAACCCAGCTGAAGTGCCTCTAGACTGATGCACAGAGTGTTGGTAACAGACAGCAGGAGCTGGAAGTCACTGTGCAGCAGGAAAGCTGTGACTTATTCACCATCCCGAAAACACGGTGACATGACTGGAATGTTGAAGTGGACAGTTACAAGCTGTTGTTTTTAAGGTGAGTAAGCATGTTTCTAGCCCCCATTGTTATAGTGAAAAGCTACAAAAATCACCTCTGCTGAAATGTGGAGGTGTCTCAGCATTCAGCAGATGGAGTCAATAGCTGGAAAGGCAGGAGCAGCCCCCCACACCATTTGAGAGGTGCTGCTGACGCTCACCCACAGCACTGTGTGTCTGAGACCTGGAAAGGAAAGGACTGAGGATGGCCACAGAGCCAGCTGCGTGTCCAGAGGTGAGTATGAAGCAGGAAAGGCTCCTGCTGCAGGTAGTTTCTGCAACACTGTTTGGAGAGGACTCAAAGTGGCCCTGCCCTGCCGAAAGAATTGATAAGATCTTGAAGCTCTTTCAGGTACTTTTGCTGACCATGACCTTCATAGAGGGAAAGGTGCCCTGTATCTTCTACATTCTCTGCAACTGTGGTGTGCAAGCCCTTGGCAGCCTGCTTTTAGAAGGCAAGTGATGCCCAAGATGCTCCAAGCTGAGCATTTTCTCAGTGCCAGTTTGCTCTGATTGCTGTCTATTTTAAGGTGACAACTTAGAGCCTTGCTGATGCAGTCCAGTCACCGATGTTCACAAGTACTACTCTGCTTAGCCTTGAGGGACAGCATTTGTATTGCCTTTGATTTTGTGTACTGCTGAGCAAATGGCTTACACTGGAAATACAACATAGGTCAGAACATTTTCATTCTGCTACATCACAGGTAAATCTGTTTCAGTGAAACTGGCCACAGGAAGATGCTGAATAGGGAGAAGGAACAAGAGCCCAGTTTGGAAATTCAAGTAGTTCAAGTCATGACTAGCAGTATAAATCAAAACCATACCTAAACTACTGGAAAAATTTTGATTTGGAGGATTTTTTCAATAGGGAACAAACCTAGAATTCTGAAAGTTGGGTGGCATCGTAAAATGGAATAATTGCTGGTTAGATGGTTTCAGCCCAATGCAACACTTTCTTCTAAATTAAAATGATAATGTAAAAATGATACATGATTTGATTTTCAGGAAAAAGAGGAAACTCAGTAATTTGACATAAAGCAAATTTATTTTGATTTTTCATATGTGATCTTGGATGTGATGGTAAGCCTTCATATTCATGATGTAAAATAAACCCACACAATTGTTATAAAAGTTGTAAAAATAGAAGACAAATTAAAAAAATGAAAAGCACTTGATAATTTGATGTAGCTTGTATATTAGATGATTCTGCATAGATGCTTGCTGAGGGATGGGTGAATATACAGAGAAACATTTTTTTCTTTTATTGTCAGGATAAAAGGAGAAAGCCTGGACAACAGTTAAGTAATGAAAAGGTAGCAATGAGAGAGCAGCACGATGAAAAGCCAGAATTACCTCAATGAGTGAGTAGCTGTTCTGCTTGCTATGAAATCTGTGAGTTGCTGTAGCCCTTAGCTCCTTGTCCCTGCTCATGGAGCAGCCCCATTCCTGCTGCAGGCACCACCTGTATAGGAAATGGCAAACAATTGTGCCTCAGCCACCTTCTCCAGGTCACCAAAACCCAGATACCGTCCTCCTGCTGTGTCAGAAATACACGTGCAGCTGGTTCAATCCCTCCCTTGCAGATGCTGTAGGTAGGACCTTGAGGATTGCTGTGACTGCTTTGGGTTTAGCATGTCCTCAGAGAGGGAGGAGAAGGCAAGAAATAAGGCACATCTGAGGAGAGTCAAAATCAAAAATGAGAATTTAAAAACATGTTCTGAATTTGGCATATTGAGCTTTTATAGCCAGTTGGTGACTTTTCATTTTCGTTTTCAAACTGCTGGTGTGTGTTCACACAGGAGTTTTATAACTCAGACTCTGAAACTATGAAAGTTGATTCCTCTGTCATTATCTCTGTGGTTTATATTTTAACTTCTGTTTAAAAAAAAATCACAGTAACTCAATTTTATATAATTGTTTAATTCAGTTGTGTAGTCAGTTTTGCATTAAATATTTAATATGGAAATAATATAATTTAATTCTAGAACCTTTATACACTGGCTACACCTCTGTTTATTGAAAAATGTATTATATTTACCCTATTCTTGGTAAGGAAGCAAATTCTAGCATGTCTTCCTGTTGAAATACCTTCCTAAAACCAGTACCAGAGTTTGGTTTCTGCACTATTGAGCTATAGCCCATATTACACATGGATCTTTTGACCATCTAATCAGGTTAGGTTCCTTTAATCCAACTAATTTCCTATATTTTGGATGTGTGTGTTCTACTGATGGTAGTGGATAGGATCCAGCAGTAAATGTTTGTACATTACTTGACAGTCTGGAGAGCTGTGAGTTTCAGAGGAAGACAGGAATAGACAGTAGCAGTTCTTATGAGCTCCAGTAAAGTAACTAAAGTGATTCTGATTAAAACTATACTGCTAAGAAATTATCATCTTAGCTAAAAAGATTGTGTAAATAGAAATAGTTGTATTTTTTTACTTATCTAGGCTTTACTTATCCACATGTATAGTTAGTACATTGGCAAGTCCAAGCCTGATGTTCTGTGGATGAGAACTGGTGATGGAAATTTGGGTTAGGCTATTACCAGGCCATTAACTCTCACTGAATGTGCCACTGACTCTGTCACTGCTTGACAAGACTTTCTATTATTCTTCTTGTCCTGCCTGTGGCAGCACTTAGTACTCATGCAACAGATGTGAGCTGATCTATGTTCTCCCACCCTTGCAGATTTTAAATTCTTTGCATTTTCTGTATATAAATAGCAGACTGTGTTTCCAGCAGCTCAGTGGGAGTCACCCTGTTTGCAGTGCCTGTATTTAGCTGGTTTGAGCAAAAAATTTTAGGGTCAGCCCTTCATACTAGAACTTAGTGAATGACATAGGAAGGAAAGATCTTGCAAAGTTATTATTATTTTTAATTCCATTATAGTTTTAGCTGAATCATGAAGGCATTTGAAACATTGTGGGGAGTGCACTAAAAACAGAAGATGAGCTAAAAGGACTTGGCAGTGCTTAAATGTGTTTCAGCTCTTCCCCAGACTATGATGCAGTCTATAGAAAATGCAAACACACTTTGCCTGGAGACTTCTAGTGCTGCAAATTAGGTGTAAGAGTGAGCTGAGGTAGTAATCCTGAAGTGCTGTATCTGAGTGCTCTCTCAAATGTGCCTTTTATACTATTTAAAAAATACTTTTATTGTTACAGTGCATGTGAAGATTGTTGGGCAGCCAGCTCCAAATAGGCACAGAGAGGAGAGCTGCAGGAAGCAAATACCTCCACGTCACATTATTGGTGGGCCTCTCTCCCAGATGTAGCAGCCCCATTAAGGATTTGTCCTTGTGTCTTTTTCTGTCCTGTTGCCTGGCTCCCTTTGGAACCTGCCAGGAAGTGGTTTTGTTGGTTTGTTTCTTCATAAGATTGTTTAGCTTTTTCCTCATATACCACTGATGGCAATGCATTTGAGACATGATTCCTTTAGGCAGCAATGTCCAGCAATCTAGAGTTGAAATGCACCACCATTATCCTTTGAGCATTTAATATTTTAATAAATTTTCACTCTCTGAATGTTTTTTTCAAACTACTTTATCATTAATGTAAGAAATTTTTAAGCCTATTTAATAATTATAGCTCCTGTAATCAGTAACATTACTATCATTGTAATTGCACAATTTAATACATGAAATTTCAGAGATAGCTAGAATCGATATTTTATGGCAAACAGGTTTTTTATAGAGAAACTCGGTATTTAAAATATGTCATTTATTAATATAGTAGCAAAGCAGCTGGAAAACATTTTTCTCATGTTATCTGGGACTGAGAAAACAAAAGTTATTTTCTTTTAAGTATGAAAATTCAAGAGGAAAGCCACAACTCCAGATCCCTGTTTATGTCCTCCCCCCTGGTATATCCCTGAATGTATGTATATATCCCTGGTATGTCTGAAGCTGTCATCATGCATGTCTGTGCATGAAGGACTTGTGAAACTGGATAATTAGATGGTCCTGAAAACAACTCTCTAATTGTCCTTGGTGAAAGCAGCATCTGCCTCTCTCTTACATTAGTGTCTTAGACTTAGTTGTGCCAGCAGAACTGCTGCAATTGCACTCTGATTCTAATTGTCTGTGGAAGTCTACAAAGCAAATTATGTTTTGTCTATGTGAGAGCAGTGAAGGCTTAAACATGATCATACAAAACATTGAACATGCATCTTTCCTTCATTTTGGTAAATGAAACTGAGCATTTCACCTTAGCACCGAAAATATTCAGGACTCAGACTGAGAGGGCCCAGAATAACCTGATCTTGGACCCTGCTTCAAGCATCAGGAGGGACCAGGTATCCTCAGAAGGCTCCCACCAAGAAGAAAGACTCTTCTGTGGTTCTACAATTCTAAGTTAATGCCACCTAAAGCTATCACAGGAAATCAAACAGGAAGTTGCCAGCTACTAGCTGTCAGCTGGAAACCACTATGGTTCACAGCAGTTTTGATTTGGATGAGGAGGGGAATTTTAGCCCTCACTGAGAATTATTTTTGATCCCTAAGCCAACTGGATCCTTAATTTGTAGTGTATCCTCACCTCCTGGGCTTTACCAGGTTCTTCATAAAGCAGCTGGCTTGTGTGCTTGCTTCTGTTCAGAAATGCTCCGGTGTTCTGATGATGTGTCACAGTTTTCATTTGTAAAAATGAAAGCCAAACAAGTGTTCTGGCCCTGACTTGCTGTTTTTTTCTGCTGTGTACGGCCAGAGCATTATTTTTATCCATGATCCTTGCTCCTTCCCTGTCTCCTCCATTGGCACAGGTGGGAAAATACTCAGTGACTGAATAAGCTTGTGGTGAGCTGTGAAAATCCTTAGTGCTCTCAGTGGCTTGAGTAAAGAACATGTTTTCAAATTCCTCTGAGTTTTACAAAGGGGTAGGTTAAGCCAGTGGTTGCTGTGTATCGTTTCACACACTTCTTTTGAATTAACACGAAATGACAAGTGAAAATAATTATATTCACAAGAGAGTACTGTTGATATGATTGACCAAATTATTTTCCTGGTCTTGGAAGAAAGCACAGATTTTGTACCCTGAAATAGTATTTGGCCTCTGAATTTTAGCCATTTAAAAGCGAGATAACTAGAATCATCTTTCCTTTTTCTAAAGTTAGCAGAGAGAAAGTGTAATCTCAAGTAAACACTATATTCTGCTTAACTAGGATATAATTAAATGCCCATTGATATGTTTAGCATGAGGGAGCCCAGACAGCTGGCTTAAATGTGGATGTTCTCAGTATCTGGAGTCATGTGAAATGGAGTCCACCAAAAGAAATCACAGTCTAAATGTGCAAATCCAGCCTGAGGTGCAAACCTACTTAGCACACCAGAGAAGCTTCATGAAGGTGTGGGCATCTGCATAGCATCATCATCAAAAACTTCCTATAAGATTTAGAAGATTCTAAACCTGTAAGATTTTAAAGAGATTGGAAAGATCAAAGGCAGTTGTTTGATACATGAGAAGAGGAGAGCAGTTCTAGCATACTGTAACAGAGATCGAATTATTGCATCCACCCCTCCTGCTACCTCCACCCCCAAAATCTGAAAACTTCCTGATTTGTGTTCATCAATAATTAAGAGCCCATCAGCAATACTCAGAGGGAGCTTGCATTGCACTTCTGAGCAGCCAGTTAGTAATATATGGTGGAGAGATCCTCTTTTTCAAATCCCAGGGCTCCAGGCCATGCAATGCTAGTATTGCATTTTCAATTAGCTTCTGAGTGAATGCTTGGCATATGTAGAAGTGAGCTGGTACACAATTAGCTTATTGTTCCTTTCAGCTTTCTGCTGAGAGGATCTGAAGGACTGCTGAAGAGAGGGGAGAGGGGGAAAAAAAAAAAGAAAATAGCCAAGCTAGTGGCATCTCTGTGGATGTGGAATAAGGGAGTTGCTCGACTCACGCAGACTCCCGTGCTAAGTCGGGAGTTCCAGCTGTTACTGCGGAGCACTCAGCCTGGCTGTGGGGACGGCGCCTGGGGAGAGGCGCAGACCCAGTCTCAAGCTCCAGGCTCTTCTCTCGTCTGACTCACCTCAGCATCACAATGGAGCCCAACAGCCCCAAAAAAATACAGTTTGCTGTGCCCCTGTTTCAGAGTCAAATAGATCCAGAGGCAGCTGAGCAGGTAAGGAAGATGAGTTTCTTTTGCTGTTTTGAGGGAATGGGGTAGGAATGGGGGCAAAATATGGGGAGAGAACAGGTAATACTTGTGGCCTAAATGCTTTTCTAACTTATATTAGTGAAACTGTAGATTAAATGCTCTGGAGGTGATAGCAATATCTGGATATACCTAAAGAGGGAGAAGGATATGTCCTCTAGCCAGAATAAGGCTTCTTTAAGTTGGGTAGGTTTATTCAGTATATATTTTTTGTGCTTTTCTGTAACTGCACTTGTACTCTAATACATACACTTCACATGAATACACATTCTCAACAAATCAACTCAAGTATATTATTTGTACATAAAGCAAAACATGAAGCTGATAATAGGTACCTAACGGATATATTGGGCAGAAGACCTCTTATTTCCCATTTATGTTACATGAGAAAATACTAGTTATGTTTTGCACTCTAGTCATCACTTCAGTTACTTCCTGTATTTCTCATGATTTTTATACAGTCTCCTTTATGTCATTCCTACAGTGCTTTACATGTTTGAAAAATATACACGTATAGAGATATGCCTGACTTATGTCCACTGGAATTGTGTATGTACTATTTTAGGTTTCAACTCACTCCCAAAACATACACATAATATATATCTGTGTAGCAGTACAGACATCTAAGGAGAAAAAGATATCTCTATTATTGTGTACAGATACGCGTAGACGTGCATAAAAAGATTCACAGGGAGTCTTGGGAGAAAAACTGGATAAATCCTAATTAGGTGACCCAGTATATTTCTCTCAGTACAAGTCCTTCTCAGCATTTGCTTCTATTTGGGTAAGTCTAGTTTTAGATGATACCAGGGGAGTATTATAACCTTGACTGTTCTGTACCATTAGCTATGAAATTCTTTACACCTTTAGGATAGGTGTCTGATTTCCTGAATATTCTGATGTCATGTCTCTTAAAAGGAAGACACTTTTGCAAGAAAACAATGAGTTATGAGTGACCATTGAAAGCAAAATATTAGAAGCGTGCAGAAGAGAATTGCTGCGGGTCCTAATTTTGCACATAGGTGCTTCTGAAATGCAAGATGTCCATACTTTATTAAACAGTTCTGCAATAAATTCAAGTAGAATGTGTTCTGGTAGTTTTCTGAAATCTGTGAAAACCATAGGATTAGGATTTCCTGGAATTCCCATGGCTTTTGAAATGCGGTGGCCCAAATTCTGCCTGGTATTTATGAGCAGTCCTTTTTTGTGTGTGTGTTGTGAGTTTAATTCCAAGTGTGATACAGTTTCACTGTGGCTATATGATGAAATTAAAATAGTAAATTCTGCTGTCAGCTACAGTTATGCTAATCTGGAATAAACCCATTAACCCTGATTGATGTAATTTTCCACTTACACCTCTGAAAGCAAAATTTGAATCCAACTAAATACAGATGTTGGATCAGCAAATAAAAAAGAACAAATGCATTGACATTGAGGTTTTGTATCAGAACGGTTTCTAGCTTAAATACTCTTGGTCCCTCTCTTAAATTCAATAGAATATCAAGCCTGGAGGCTTTAGTGAAACAACAAAAAGCTTTCAGTGCAAATGTGTGCATTATAGGAGGGGAGTCCAATACCATGCAGTTCACCCACTGTTAATGGAACAAAAGTAGTTACCCAGATAAACTCTGAATACTAAAAACTGCATACAATTCAGGATTATATATTGATATGTAAAGATCTGCTGTATAGTGCTTTATGGAAATACTTTTTTGAAAATCTTAAATACTGGAGTTTTTTTAAGTTAAAGAACAGTAGTTACACCTCTGGCCACAGTTTAGAAATATAAATTCATTGGAAGGCATACCTGTAACATCAACTCAGAAGTGCACATGCAAAATATTACTAATTACTACTTGTGAGAACTATGACAGCACTAGGGATTTGCACATACAAGCTCACAAACTACTGCAATCATCTTTCTGACACAAAGCTAAATGTTAATATTTTAAGATATGACTGATACTTGTCAGCAATGCATATCCAAAAACTTAAGATGGTTACAATATCCTCAAGGTATTTTGGAAAGCTTTCCCCATGCCTTTGTTCTGCCAGTACAAGCAAGAGCATGACCCTGATCACTTCAGACTACACAAACTGTCAGAAAGACAGTGAAGTGCTGCTGTTCTTTAAATAGTTTCTCTTGTGACTTTGCCTGGTCTATACTCAGGAGGGCACTAGATGGATTTTTTGCTTTGCTTTGTATATGGGGCATCTGATGGACCCTAATGACTCTTCTTGGTTTATACCTGTTACAGATCAGGAAAAGAAGGCCTACACCAGCATCACTCGTCATCATGAATGAACATGTGCCCCCAGGTAGGTGCCAACATACCTTCTAGACCACTGAACTTGTATGCACAGGATTGTCTGCAAACCGGTTTTATTAACTACATGATTTTAAAAATCCAGCATTAATGTCATAGCACTAAATATTAGATAAAGATCTTAGGACTGTTTGGAGTAAACCCCATGAATATGTGTAATTTTCGGCCTTCAGATAATGTCAATATTATCACAGTTTTATACTCCATGTAAATCTTTTGTTATATGTACAAGGAGAATTAATATGACCCAGATCCAGCCGTTCCATCCACAAACATTTCCTTTCCTTGGGTGGAGGATTTGCAGACCTACAAAGTCTAATCTCTAGAGATGCCAGGGTGGCTCCAGGGCTAATTCAACCAAAGGAATTGCTTCTACAAAACAGGTTCTTTTCTAGTTTTCTGATGAAACATAGAATGTGTGTTTTCATTACTCCTGTTCAACTGTGAATACACTATCTCCATCCAAGACTCCTTGCAGAAAATTTTCTGTGGGATGGAATGACTTGAGATTGCAACATACTTTGTCACATAAATGTGACTTCAGAAAAGTTCTTTAATAAGCTATTTAGGCAGTATTATAAGCCAAAAAGCTCTGCAAAAATGGAAAAATACCAAACACGTAATCCCTTTGAAACACAGTGCCTACTTTATATCAAATTTTTCCTTTGTAGTGCTCTGCAACATTTTTTCCTGTCTTATCTCTTAATCACCTGATTCTCTTTTTAAAACCAGCTCAGGGTTTTTCTCACTGATGTGCCTCTAAGGCCATTACTGTGTGCACTGGCACCTCAGTGAAACAAAACTGTCGTAGGTCTTTCAGGATCTCTACTTGCTTCACTGTGCTGCTGGTCCCCAGGTCTGATCAACATCACCAGTAGCTGAAATTCCGCAGAAACATACAGATAGAAGCATTTTGAGAACCTGGCTCTTGGAGTTGAGGTCACTGCAGCTCAGCACACAGATCAAGGAAGTTCAAGTGTGTCATATTGTTAAGGTTATCTGCTTCTGACCCTGCCAGTGACCCGTGTAACCCCAATCCCAGTTTGGAGAGTAGCTTTCTGGCCTCAATTTCAAGCAGTTCAGCTCTCAGTAATGGCACATGAAAAATCTGCCTCAGACTGACTTACCTTACCCTAGTGGGATCTACAGTGTCTATGTTGCTAGGACCTAATTTAAAACAAATTCACCTTGACTGTTAATCTCTTTTGCAATTCACTTTGTACACTTTGTACCATCATATTTCCTTTTATAAACAGATACCTGGTACAATACCAAATCAAAACCAATCAGATAATAAGAACCCTTTAATTTACAGGAAATTTTACTGTAAACAAAGTGGTGCATGTCTGTTATCACCTTTCCTGCAATGTTCATAATAAATCTTTAAATAAATCATTTTTATTTTGAGTTAGGATTGCTATAAGTTTCAGTCAACTTCCATACAAGCCCAACTTAGTATTCATCTTCAGTTATTTATATTTATTAGTTTAGGTATTATCCACTCTTTCTGGATTCTGGGAACTAATCTTAATGAGGTTATTCTTTGGTTAAATTATAATCTTGTCCTATTTTTAAAATTTTATGTAAAGTCAGATAAAAATAAAACTTTACAACAGCTCCATTTTCCTGTCCTTCACCACGTGGCTCATGCATGAGCATCTAAATGCGTATTTCCATGTGGTGTGCTTGATATGGGCAAGTGTTTTGAACAGGTTGTGTGCAGGTACCTGTGTAAACCTGCTGAATACAAGGACTGTAAAGCCAGGTTGGAAAGGCAGACAATAGATTTACAAAGCAAGTGCAAATGCTAAAAAAATCTTTATAGTCTCAATCTTGCAAGGTGCTGTACAGCTTCTGAAATTATTGTATACCTTCAAATTTCTGAGTCAGATAGTGCTAGGAATTCTGGACACCTTGCTGATTTAACCCCCAAAATGCTGATCATTTATTGGATTTTGAATAGAATTCAGTGACATGTTAAATACAATTTATCTCCAAAAATAGTAAATTCATCACTGCACATGGTTGCATGTAATAAAAGAATAATAATAGTAAGGCTGCTAATTTGACACTCCAAAAAATTGCTTTAGAAATATGATTCCCTAGATCAACAGGGAAATGGAGCAGCAGAGAATTTCAATGATACTGTCAAACTCACCTTTTTTAATTAGAGTCCTGTCTTGAGGATTTTACCCACTGGAGTACTCTACTTCCTTCATTAGGAACAAACAGCTAGTGAAGAATATGCTTCCAAGAGTTTGAAATCCTAATGCAATTCTAAATGTTTGGATGCCCCTGCAAAGTTTAATCTAATTATCTAAACTTCTCTTTTTCTGAAAACAGAGACAGGCATTTTCTAAGAATCAGACTTTTCTATAGCCTTCTGTTACAGCTGCTTCTGATTGCAGCAGGAAAAAAGCAGCATTTTTGTGGTATTCTGATCTGGATGTGGACCCATCTGGAAACCAGAAGGCAGTAAAATGTGTTTGGACATTTCAGAATTTCATAATAAATTCAGTTTGAGTTCTTCTGTATAAAGATCTAAAAGTTGTTTTCTACTAAGTCTTCCCATCCATCCCCGATATCTGCTACAGCTTTGACAGGAATATGTCATCACTGACTTAGGTCAGGTCAATTGTGCTATAAAGTGAAGATAGAATACCTACTAAGGCTAAGTCCTTTTAAACTAATGATGTGTACTAAAAAACTATAAGAAGAGTCTGCTTGATTTCCTTGCTTCCACGGAGACGGTGTTAGACCACACTGAATGATTTAAGGGCAGGTGATATATGTGACTACAGGAGTTAATATCCAGCCTGTAGCATCATGTACTGTTGCATTTTCTGATGTTCACTCTGGTTGGTGTCAAATATAATTGCAATCAAAGTCAAGAACAAAGAAATTTGAATTGCAGCAGTAACAGTGATTGCAGTAGACAATTTAAGTTTGTGAAGCAACAGACTCTTTAGGGATGGTCTTGTGCAGGGCCAAGAGTTGGACTTGAAGATCCTTCTGGGTCCCTTCTAACTCAGCATATCCTGTGATTCTATGATAACATTAAATAAACTCTTAACTCTTTTCGTAAGTGCTCTATAAAGTGCTCTTTGATGGGTTGTGTCACATCAGAGCAGAGAAGCTAGCACTAGCAAACTGAGATTCGAATTATGAAGTTGCTTAAATCTATTATGCCTCAGTTGCTGCCAATGGAGCTACGTTTTCTGAGCAACTGATGTTTGATTTCATAATATTTAATCAGTTTTATTTGAAATTATAAGACCATTTTACTATCTGTGAAAGCAAAGAGAAGTATAAGGTGATACAAAAATGAGAAGTATCTCATCCTCTGTAGAATGCTGCATGTGTTACTGGGGTAACCCACTCGTATTCTGCTATAGTCACAGTTGTTTCATGTCTGTCCTTTATAAAAGGAACATAAACACATTTAGTTTTAAAGATGTATTTAAGTATTATACTGCACGAGAGTTTAATTCAAAAATTGTTAAAGCTCTTCTGCTTCCTATTTCTCTTGCAATATCATTGGAGTCAACAGAAACTGAATATCACCATACCCTAAAAGCAACCTTTTCTGTACATGCATAACCTCATGTCTCCTTACCAAACATAACAGGATATATATGAAAATCAATTCTTATTATCTGAAATAAAAGTCTGACCATGCTTTAAGCTAGCAGAATATCATACTGCAACGGCTTCAAGAAAAAGCTGGTGGTAAAGTGGAGAAGGGATATCTGAGGGAGGAAAGCATGTCAGACCACAACTCAGGTTTAATACCATTAGGGCTCGCTTTGATCAGAAAACAATGCCAGTGTTCCTGTACAGACTGGCTTTGTCACAGAGCCAACACAACATCAAACAGTCTGGCTGGCAAAGACTGTTCAACTTGTGTCAAAGTGTTCAGTCTTCTTGACTGAAGCATTAGAATATGGGTAAATATTAAGATAAACTGTATTTCTATGTTTTCTACATATTTGCTGTTTCCGTGTACCATTTCTACTTTGTTGCCTGTTTTGGCTTCCTTGCCTGTAATGTAAATGTTACTCAGTTTTTGGAAATAAGAAAAGCGTAGTAACATGTTTTGATAACTCTTCTCCAAAGCTGCCTTTTTGCATTTTCCAAATCTCATTTCGAGGCAGAAATGGTATACTATCAGTTCAAAAGCAATATAAAACAACTCAGTACATCTGAGGTTACTGAACAGTGGAAATCATAACTTGAAGAAAGCAAGCTGTACCTGTCTTCAGACAAGGAACATACTTGCAGCTTATCTTTCAGCATTAGCAGGTTTGCTTTCTTGTTCTTAGATGATTTTCTGTTATCCAGAAGGAGATTCATGCCTTTCAGCTCACCACCATTTCCCCAGAGCTCTGCTGAGATGCCTCATGAGCAGCCTGAGTATTTAGTGCAGTAGCAAACAACACAGCCAGGTGGGTGGTAGAAAGAAAAACTGTCCTTACACCTGTGTCAATTCCATGGCAACCCAAAGTAGTTAAAGTTTTTATGCTAAGTTGGTTTTAGGCCCTCTGGACTTTCCCTGCACAATAAATCTCATTACCACATACAGATGTGCTTTCCTGGTGATGCAAACCGTACCAGAACCACATCCTTGAGGAGATAAATGTGATATGCTTTGCACAACATTAATTTTTGCAACTAATATGGCTAGATAATGCTTCTAGGTGAATAAATATGTTTGTTTTACATCTAATGGTCACATATTTTTTTCTCCCAAGAAAAAATAAACTGTGGTCAAAAAGACCTACTAAGTAAGAGGCAGCTGTTTCTGGGCATTGTCAAGCAGTTCTGCTATATTTTCTCAGGGAAAAACCTCACTGAAACTTGAATCAGCAGAGAACTCTTGGTCTCAGAGTTCATGAAAACCGATATGTTTTTCCAAACCTTGAGATTCTGGTAGGACATACTGCTTACTTTTGTTCAAGAACTAGAAAGTGAGTAAGCCAAATAGCAGCTGTTTTCAATTGCAAATCTAGACTTCTAATGTGATAATAAAGCACTCAGAAAAGCAGTACATTAATAAAAACTGTCATTAACTGTATTCTTTTTGGTCAAAATAGTTGGCCTTTCTATATGCTGAATAAGTATACCATTTAAATATGCTGTCTCTTTTTGTATATGTGGAGGTATGGCTATAAGCAATGAAAAACATTTGTGTCCCTCACACCAGAAGATTTGTGTAGCTCAGTATACCTTACCAATGGCACCAGGATGCTCAGAGATCAGACACTTCTTGTCAGGGCAGTGAGGACCTTCATGTTCTTTCAGCCTGTGCTGGAAAGGGCTATCTGATACAATGAAACAATGAAATATATAAAACAAACATTTCATAATACTTGGTGACAGGTGATAGAGATTCCAGAACAGATATGAAAATGTCCATGCTTGAAAATATCCTGCTGTTTGCAGGCTGATGTGTGACTGCAAATGTTCAGTGGCAAACTGCATCCCTTTTTCTTACATACACACATACACTGTACTCAGATGCTCTGAGTTTACTCTGCATTTTGGGCTCACAGAAGTGCCTGAGACAAACCACAGTGAAAGTTCCTCACATGTATCAGTGGGAGTACAGACTCCATGAAAACAAAAAGAGAAGTTTAAGTACTTTAAAAAGAAAAAAAAAAGAAAGAAAGAGAAAGAAAACAGTCAGGAACCTGTGCTTGAGCTGTTCTTAATGCAGCCCAGAAGAAATGGCTCACAGGTTCCAAAAAAGAAACAATGAATTTTTAAAAAAAGTTAAAAAGTTTTCCTTAGCATCATTCAAGAAAGTGCTCCATTTCATAAATATGCTCCATTTTCATGACAGAGTGAGTATTTTATATGTTACTATCACCTCCTGTCAAAAGAGCTGTCAGGCTCCTGTAGTAAGAAGAGCAGGCTGGAGGACAAGGCTTGCTTTGGTTGGGCACTGCTTGGCCTAAACTAAAGATGGTCATCAAAGCAGCCAGCTATATTTTCACCATTTTTGAGGGCATAAACACATTAATTCACAAATAGAAACATTCCCTGGGATTATTTTAGTCATTGTGTTAACCACATAGTGTGAAACATAGGAAACTTGTACTATTTCATATAGTGCCAAAGTCTGGATTGTCTCTAGTCAATAAGCAGTGCTTTAATGAGGAGAAGGGTCTGACAGCTACTCAGAGAAAGTCAAAACAAAAAGGTGTTGTATGTGTTCTGGTCAAAATTCACTTCTTTTACTTAATTTCATGTTTGTTTTTATCCATGCTTCTTTCATTTTCAGTGTTTATTGACAACTGCACAGGTACATCTTACATGGCATATAAGCCTGTATGAGCTTGGTTGCTTCTACTAGTTGGCGAGTCAAAACAAGCAGGAGTCCCTCCCCTTCAGGGGAGCCCAGCATCTCTCTGTGAGACAGGGCACTGCAGGTTGCACACACCACCTGAGTAAGCTCTGGTGGATGGAAATAGAGGCTGGATATTTACAACCAGGACTCAGATTTCTGCCTAGATCAGAGAAGTGGTGCAGCTGAGAGGACATGAAGCCAAAACCAGAAAGGTTTACTCACTCCTAGTTTGGGTGGAATTGCATTTAATCCATTTTTCTTGTGCCGGCCTGAAATACCCAACAGATGAAAATTGACATACATTTTAATTATCAGTGCAGCTAAGCTCCTAATGTGTACCCTTTACTTTGTTCTAAGTACCACATACTTTACCACATATTTCTCCTGCTCCCTGCTTCCTGTTAGTTTTGTGTTGGAAGGGTCAATGTCCATGGAACTATCTGAAAGTGAATGAGGTATTTTTAGAGCTGGACCTTGTACTCTTCATCTGTTTTCCTTGTTCCTTATACAAAGGTACCATAGAAACAGCCTTCTTCCACCTCAGGAGATTATTTGCAGATAATTTTTAATATATATGGCTTCATGTTACAGATCTCCAGCTGCTTGATCATTCAGTGTGAGGACTGATAAGCTTTTGGAATGTTTACATTTCTTATCACCTCCGTGCATATAGCATGACAGAGCTGTGCCATGGATAGGGAACAGCAACATGCACAGCTGCCTAACCTGGTCAGGAAGTTAGTGGGACAGATTCTAACTTTATTGCATTCATAAGGCTTAATATTTTGCTAGAGGGGCTCTTAACAGATTTGCACTGTGCCAAATGTTTTTACACCTCATGTAGTTTGTTTTAGTGAGAATCCTGAATAGGTGGTGAGTTTTCTATTTAAGAAATGAAAAACCTAGGTGTAAGAACTACTTCTTACAGTCAAAATACTTGAGCTATATTTCGTATATCATATATTCTATGAGCATACAGTTTAGGAGGTTGATGGCATTTAAAAAAATTTGGAGAAAATATGTTCAGTTTAGCCTGTGGCAAACATTCTACTTATATTTCGAGGGATTTAATTTCTTTTTTAAATGGTAAAAAATTTCAGCAACTATTTCAAGTTAAGTCTATTTAGACATTGTAAGACAAAATATTTTGAATGAGAGTGTCGAGTTAGTTCGTTTTGAGATTATGTTTAAATCATACTTCAACAATGTACTAATACTAGGGGAGGTTGTATTTTTTTATTTTACATCAGGTAATAAACTAAAATGCATTAATAGATGTTTCAGCCTTGCTGAAGGGGGAAAAAATACAACACAGGGTTTTTCTGACCTCTGCTATTTAGTACTTAATGCAGCACTCATTTACCATGGTGACGTGTGTGAAATAAATAGATAATGCAGACAGATGAGAGCAAATCCAGCTTTTAGCGCTAACCTCATTACGTTCAGAATATTGGGAAGGGGTTGCACTTAAAGCATCAATCAAGGTAGCCCATTTATTGAGCTTTTAGAGACAAAATTTAACTCTTTATGTGGCGTAACTGAAGTTATAAGCTTCACTTCAAAATACATCAAAAGTGGGAATTTAATGAATCTGGACCTAAAGCTAGCCGAGACTCTAAAAAAATTGAATGTGTCAGTCATGAAAGGTTTTGCCAACACAGAAGGGTGCAGATACTCACCAAGAGTGCAGGGAGGTGTAGAGCTTAGCTTTGCTTTCCTGTGAGCCTGAGCTGCCTGTGTCATCAGCCGATGGAAACAAGATCAGCTGGACCAGTCAAGTCTCTTTTTTCAGTAACCAAAGTTCTAGGGTAGAATTAAGCTATGTGTCTATTGAAAGGAGCTCTGTTTTCTCCTTCTCCCCTTCAAAATGCTATTCCTCTGTCTGTATCTAAAATAATTTCTAATATTTTTTCTCCAGTGGGTTTACTGGAGTAGTAGCAGAATGAAGCACAGTGACATGCTCACTCTTTGCTTGTGTTTTCCCTGGGATACCAGGCATGATGATGCACCCCAGAGAACTGATGTCTTGGCATTATTCATCTTGTGGAAACAAACTGCACGAACAGAGTTAGCAGTGTTGAGTAGATGAAGGTGCATTGTAAAGGTTGTGTTTTTCACCTGAGGCCTTGTCCTTCATTCTGATGAGATGAGCAGAGAAAGTCACACCAGGCAGAAAATGAGCTTGAGAAACACAAATAGGAAGTTCAGTAAAGCAGTGAGCTTTACAATACAGCTACAATACAGCTTATCCTGGTACCTAGACATCCTATAGCCTAAGCATTTCTGCACTGAGCCTCCACTGCTCAATGGAGTGTGGAGATAGTGTTCCCTTCAAGTCTTTCTGAAGTTCTGTGCCATAGCTGTTCTCAGCAGTGGTAGAAAGAAAAGATTTGCATGAAACTGTCCTGCTCTTTCTTTGACCACCAGCAAATGGTAGCATCTCTGGGATCAACTGAAGCACTTGCCCCACCTTTTCCCTGTTATATTAGGATCTGTGTGACAGCTACAGAATCAGGGAACAATTTAACCTAAAAACCAGCTGTTTGAAAGTAATATGTTTGTATTACTAAGAGTTATTTCATAACCTTTTCTCTTTAAAGTGGAGTTGTAGTGATGAACCAAAAAGTGAGTGGGGGTATAGGGAAGAAAAAAGAATTTTCACTTTAAAGAATTAAGAACCAGGAGATTTTTGATCCTAACTTACATTAGGTTTTAACTGTCTGTTTTGAAATACAGTAAGTAGACAGCAGGGCTGTAATTGTTTAGTTGTGTGCTTTCAAGCCTCTTAAAATGCTGATGCTGGTGTGTGACTTCAGCTTTAATGTGTACAGCATATCCCATGGGAGGGTGTGGAACAGCTCATTCCACAGGAATCCCAGCAAGGTGTTTCTGACAGTACAGAATGGAGATGTATAAAACAAAACCAAGGGTCCCCTCTGTCTCTGGTGTGTAGTGAGATTAGTAGAAATTCTGAAAAATGCCATTGGAAATTACAGCTGATTTATTCTGAGCTAACAATGATTGCCCTGGTCTGTTCCAGCCCACTTAGTTGTGCTGAAGGCGAGAATGAGATTATGAAACCTCGTTTTGCAGACTTCTGGAAAGCTTGGAAAACCAAACAATGAATTTACAAAACTGGTATTTGCTTCTTCTTTCTGTAAAAAGGGTCCTAAATACCAAAAACTATTATTAGGAGCTTACTTGATTCATGTGTAAGGTGATACATGTATGTCAGGGGCTTTCTACATGTGCATTCTAACCACAAGCAAGCCATGAGCAGTTGGCCAGGATTAGCTTTACAACACATTCTGACTGAAATCTTTGAGGTATTATTCCAAAAGGAAGGAAACTGCTAAGGCAGCACTAATAATCACTGGCTAAGGAAGAGTTTTATTGTTTCGTATGTTTTCTTCTTCCCTGGCAAATGTCACTTTCCAGAATGTACAAACATAACTGTTCAGATACGGTATTTTTTTAACAGCTTTATGAGCTATAGCCTGCTAAGAAATGTTTGGATGGTTTGGGTTGGGTTTTGTGTTTTTTTGGTTTTGGCTGCTGCTTCTGGTTTTTATTTTAGAGCTTAGAATACTCCTACAGATCGCAGCCAAGAAAGGAGCTGCTCACAGTGATAACTATTGCAGCTGTAACACCGATACAAAGAATTTTCCATCATAATTGATTCCTGCACATGAAGTTATTAGGAAATTATTTAAATGTATATCAGGGGATTGGTTAGCACTGTATTCCTGGTAAGCATGTATTTTACTTCATTATCTTGGCCTTAGCTGTATTTAGATCTTGAATGTCCTCGCTATGTCATTTGAACACAGACTGAACCTAAAGCAAGCAAGCAGCTGTAAAGTAGCACATTACTAATACTACCCAATATTGCTGATGAATTAATAACCTTGGGTAGCTGCCTTTTCAAGGTACTTGGCTTACTTCTGTATTTGAAAATAGTTAATGAACATATTAAGTCTTTTCACAAACTAGTACATAATTATGACTTAGTCAATGAACAAATTCCAGGCTGTTTGGGAAGCTTTTCGTGTAGGAGCTTTGGGAACATTTGGTAAAACAGTAGCAATTATGAGCAAACATTTAGCAGTCTAGCAGTATATTTTGCTTGGGCACATTAATTTCAGACTCGTGTTTCCGCTCTGAACCAGTTTCTGAGTATTTACTGGCAGTCACTTGACGTCTCTGGCCTTCCTCTGACCTCTCAAAACCCTTCTTTATCTCCACTGCTCTCCTATTTCCTTTGTGTGAATCTTTTCTTTCACTGTCAGGTTTCAGGCCTGGTGAGATTATGCTATGAGTGTGGAAACTGCCATTAGTCCCTACAGCAAAGATGCAATCTTTATTGACGTCAGCTGTTGTGTCAGAGTAGACCCTGTGTCAATGTAACCCAACAATTAGGTGAGTTCTTGTTCTACACAGCAGGACAAACTTTGAGACACCACATAGTGATTTGCATCTACTTTGCAGTCCCTTGTCCTTAGCCTTGTTCCATATCTCTGTGAAAGTCTAATTTTCTTACGTTTTCTTCTAGTTCAGTTTGACCCTCCAGCACTGCCTGGGGCACCCAGAAATGAAGGCTGTCAGATTCCCTCCTGGCTCATGCCAGAAAATCAGTATCACCTTGGTTTACATTTATTTGCTGAAACAATAAGGGATCTTTTTCTTATGTGTATTTCAATCTAAATGGGACATTTTAATCATCCTAAATAGCTATGCATAAAAGTCATATGTAGATCATCATGTATCTTTCAAGTCTTACTTTCTTCATTTTGAGACCTGAGTTTACCAGCAACCTTCCCAATAGACCAAGGATTTTAAATTTCAAATAAATAATCACAGGACTTTTCTTCAGTTTGTCTCATTTATTTTTATTTAATTGAATTAGTTAACCTGGACTTTTAATGATGTAATGGGTATTGATATGACTGTCATTAGTTACTTTAGATAACGAGCAAGGGTTTTGACTAAGAACCACTTTATGTATGGCTGAAGATCTTTCCCAGTTGCACTAAGTCTACAACTATTTTATTAAATGAGAAAGTAGTTTGCTTTTTTTCTCTTTTTTTCAACTCCTATGGGAGTCCTTTTGCCTGGAACACCACTCTGCTCCCCTTATCACCCAGCCAAGCCAGGCACTGGCAAACTCCTCTTTGCCAAGGGTCAGAGCATAGCAGGCACCCCAGATTTCTGATTGAGCTTAACTTTGTCGTGCTGGAAACAGAAAGAAATATTTTGCTGTTAACTGAGAATGAGTAAATTTGAGGGAGCTTCAAAGCAAGGTGGAGATCTAGAGCTTCTGTCCACAGTGACACCCTGTGGTCCTGCCGAATGTTCCTCACTGCTCTGATGCCAGTAATCCACACTGGTCAACTGCAAATTACATGAAAACTTTAGCTCAGAGTCATTCCTAGTAATTTAGTAAAATGTTTTTGTTTGGTCCATAAAATGTCTTATCTGAGAGATCAAAATTAAAAGAAAACCCCAACATATTTTTACTTACATTCTCCTGGTTCCTCTTATTTACACAGTTCTTCTTTGGAAGCTGTCTCCATTACCTTCAGAGAATTTTGTGCTGCTTAGAAAGCAACTAGAAGAAAATATCTTCAAGGTTAGCATTGTTTATATTGTGAATTAAAGTCAATCTATACATTAGTTATCCAAACAGAATATTTATTTCAAGCATATTTCTCCTTGGGTTGGTTACTTTCTCTGGGAAGACCTGCCAGGTCTAATTGTCCCCGTATCATAGATCCAGGACTTCACATCAGGAAGGTCTTTTCCCCATGCCTCACTCACCTGACCTTCTCTCTCAAGAAGCAGGACTGCAGAACGGGGCCTCTTGTGCTACCAAGAAGAGAAACTTCTGCATGGAAGTATTTTTTTCATGACAGGTTTTTCCACAAAGTCTGTTTTCTGTCCTGTCATTCAAAACCAGGACAATATCAGAAAAAACCTTACAGAGTTGGCAGCAACTGGAACACCACAAAGTCAGGTAGAAGTGCAACTCCAAGATGACAAGCAGAACAACTCAGTCCTCATTAGTAAGAAGGGAGAAAATAATTAAAATTTAATTCTCTTCCAAAGTATATTTTGAGAAGCTATATTTGATTTATGGTACTTCTTTAGAATTTGTTTTATATTAATATTTAGTATGTATTTTAGGAAGGGAGAATGAAAATTTGGAAACAAAATGCTTAAGAGAAGGATGATTTTTATGCTGCTTGTAATAATTCATGACTGTTCTGTGGTAGGGCCTGAGACCTCATTCATCACTTTT
Organism: Myiozetetes cayanensis; assembly: GCF_022539395.1. Lineage (NCBI taxonomy): Eukaryota > Metazoa > Chordata > Aves > Passeriformes > Tyrannidae > Myiozetetes > Myiozetetes cayanensis. Next base: position 13,976,135 of record NW_026088185.1, on the reverse strand, counting down.
ATATTCTAGTTTAATGCTAGTAAAATGAGACTGATTTTCACGAGTTTGGCATGAATCTGGAATAATAAGGTGGTTGAATCAGGCACTATAATGCCCCTCTGAGATTCATGTGATGTAAACAAATACATTTAGATTCACATTTGAGGTTCGTCATGTCTCCAGTTTCTTCCAGAATAGATTATGGTACCAGAGTGCATGTTTTAAAGAAATTTTGATCTGTGTAATTTATGAAAGGTGGTTTTATTTCATATTCTTGTGGCTGTGCACTTTAAAGTGGGTCCTTGGATACTGTCTGTATGATCAGAGATAGATACTGTTTGGATCAGATGCTGTATTGGGAGTAAAAGGATGATTGTTCTTTTCATTTGGTGGCTGACTGAGCACCATTAGGAAGGTTTTGGTTTAACGAAGGAGATTGCAGCCCCTGCTCTTCTCAGTCCTAGTAATGGCTACTTGAATATTGAAGGTGGGAAATACAGAATTATGTAAATAACTGATTTCCATGGAAAGAAAATTCTAACGGTCAGATTCATCTGGCCTGTAGCATTTTAGTGAAATATGGAGGGCTGGTTACAGTGAGGACCTAGATAGGAAAAGCTGCACTATGATCTGTGAGACAGAGTGACAAGAGGTCCCTCGGTGACGGTGCTGTCAGTGCAGTGTAGGACCTTTCCCACGCTACACACCTTAACCACAAACACCTGGCAGGATAGGCGCGTAAATGCCTGTGTATACAGCGAATTCCTCTCTCCCATATGTTTTTATTAATATTTCCTATACAAATCTTGTTATTAGTGCTCCCTAAAGGGCCAGGCAGTAATTTAGATGCTGATTAGTGTGTGAGATGCAGCCGAACCACAATGTATGGTCTCTCTTGTCAGCACTTGACTGAGGAGGGGAGCAGTCCTTCCAGCAATGCTTGCCACAGCAGCTGGGATACGGGACTTTAATGAGGTGCTTTTGCAATGTGAATGGTTTCAGAAACATATCCTCACTCCAGAAATACTTACCAGGATATTTTATTGTAATTAAATGTAATGACATCTAAACCCATGGACAAATTTTCATTGATAGATACTGGCAAATAAAAAACAGCAAGCAAAAATCAAAAAATTACCTACATAAGCATTTTTTATGTTTGTCTGATTTGAATTTTTTTCCTTTGCTTACCTCAGTGGTTTATTTAAAAGCAAAGACATGCTACCTGATATGGCAGTGTGTAGTTAGAACTCTGGCAAAAGCAAAGTATTAAATATTTTTTAATCTTGCTATGTCCTTTAGAAGAAAGAAAAAGTAGTTATGATAGTAGAAAACAAAATATTATGTCAGTCAATTTCTAAATCAAATTTCAGTGAGCTTGTTTTACAAATACCAATGGCTTATACAAGTGATGGTGGTCAAACACCAGTGAGGCAAGCTGTTAGGTAAGAAAATATCCTTATTTTACTGATGGAGAAATTGAAATGTGAAAAGACTGAAACAAAATTTTCAGAAAATTTCAAATTTTTCTACCACTAAATGGCAGGGCAATGAAGGATTATTCTGAAAATGATACATTTCTTTTCTTCATTCCTAAAATTTCATGTATCGATGCCATTTAAATGTAAGTATTCAAAACAAGTGGTCTGTCTTGTTGCACAATTAACACCGAGCAAGGCTGGTGGAATTCTACCCCAACTAACCAAGCAAACAAGCATCCCTCAACCCCACAGCAGGAAGGGAGAGCCACCCTCCTCTTCACTACAGGACACGGATAAGTGGGAATTTTTTTTTTTCCAACTCTGTGTCATCATTGAGCACATTGATCAGAAGTCAGCAACTGGTTCATATCTTTCACAGTTTCTGACAGTACATATTGCTCATGGACACAGTACTGCTTGGCCAGGGAGATATTTCATCAAAACTAAAGCAATCAAATGAAACTGGCTGAACCATTTCATAGCAGCAGCAGTATCTGATTTGTCACTAGCCTGGGGTGCCCTGCAGTAGTCTGCATGTGAAAGGCTGGATCCATGCTTCTATTCATCTACTTTGCTCCCTCCAGTGACACTGTATATACAGGGGCGAGGGCAGGATTATAAAGTGACTCCAGACTAATTATTGTGTCCCTGAAGTCTGTTCACCAGTCTCATCTCTTTCAGATTCAAACCATTCTCCTTTAAATAATTCTTTAACTAACACCTCTTATAGGCATGGAGCTCATGGGCTATTCCCACTATCTGAGCAATTTAAGACTATAATGTTTATTAGTTTCAAGAAAAATTTAGACAATATGACAAAAATTAACCAAATCCAAACCTATCAGCCTCCTGTGATTTTGATCTGAAACTGCTCAGCTGTATTTTCCCAAGGAAAATTCCAAAGTCTCTTCAAGAAGCTTTCTCCAACAATGATACCAGCCTCTTACTGAGTTGCTTTTGTGTAAAAGCTGGCCTCTCTGATCTGTTCTATTTCTCCAGTGCCTGACTGAAACCCTACAGAAAAGGGGAAAGCAAGCAGGGTACTTAGTTGGATGAGATAAGCCTTTGCTAGATGAGACCACTGCAGAGCCCATGGGTGATATCAGAGGCCAAGTCTTTTAAAACAGGTCACCTCTTGCCCCATATAGCTGCTCCAAGTGCATTAACATTATCCAGTGGGAGAAGAAAGGCAGATGAATTTTGATCTTATTCTAAAACGACCACAAAGCTTTCCCCAGCATGGACATTCCGTTTGCACTGCAGTGGGGATTCACGGGCAGAGTGATCAGCACCACCCAGCAGTTGTGACCACAGCTATAACCAGCCTCCTCCCACTTGGTTCTTTTCTGACTTCGTGTAACGACACCTTTGGGGAGCTCAGCTTATTATATCAGCTTGGCTAATAAAGATTCAAAAGAGCTCTGCTAACAAGAGTGTTTGGGAGACAAATTGCCTGGTGTTTCTTCCACTTATTTCAGCAATATAGTTAGGCCAAATCTTGCAGGTTTCCCTGCAAGTGGGTGAGATTTTTGCCTTGGGTAAAGGCTAAAGCTTACGGGTCTAATGCTGAAAGGGGGTCTGTGCAGGTAGGTGGGCTTTCAGAAGTGTCTCTCCTTAAAAAAACAAGGCTTTGTTTCAGAAAGTCTGTGTACCTATCTGGACTGAAGGAAATATCCTTTAGACTGGAACCTTTCATTGACTTTTCTTTTTTTTTTTCCTGAGGACACTGACTAAAGGCTGAAACCCTGTTTGTTTTGCCAGGTATTATCCAGTCTGCAAGAGGTAAGGATCACACTAGGCTCAGACATTATTCACCCAGCATAAGAGAAAGTCCTCTGCTGCTTTTATCTCAGCACAAGTGTAAAAAAACCCTCTAAACAAAGCTTCAATCTTGTTTTTGCATACCTCCACTTTCCAGTACTTGGGTATGGACAAATCCATTATCAGCTCTTCCTACGGTTTCTATTCCACATCTTTGAAACGAAACCACAAAAATTGTCTAGAAATTATTTGAGTAATTAGATCCCTGTTAGGTAATTAGAGCAGATGAGAATAAGTTTAACTGGAAAAAACCATATGTTGAGATTTGGAATACAACACAGCCATATTGTGTTCTGTGAACAATGTTGCATTCTGTGAGGGAGAGAAATGGAGCATCATTAAAAAGACTTCTTCCCTTCCAGCCCCAAAAAGAGAGCAAACCTGTAGGGAGAAGTTATCTACTGAGAACTAGGGTTTTGTTTAATATAAAAGAGAAATAGCTGATCATTTGAATTCACATTCTCTGTGATATAATTGCCTAGTTATAAACATGATAAGTGAATTTCTCATTCTGTATAACTATGATTTTTTGAACAGAATCCTGCCTGCGTAGTAGTCAGTGGGAACTTGAGGATACTGACAAACAAGGGATTTCATCCTGTCCTAGGAATCAAGTGGTATCATAGTCTGCTATTTGTGATTTATTTTCTGATTAATTCCTGACCCTTCTCAGGAGGGATTTATTCTCTAAGAGTTCAGTAAAGAAATTCAGCTTATAATTGTTGATGAATTTGAGGGTGGGAGATGCATGGCTTGTTTGGTTTCTGTGGGTTGGAATGTCTGATTTGCAGTAGGTAACTGATGATGTTTTTTTTACCTTGTACATTCTATTCTCATCATAAAATCTGTTCTCACAGAGGTTTTCTACATGATCTCTTGATACCAGTGAGAGTATTAATTCCTACTTCCATTGACTCTCACAAGGATACTTTCTTAGTGAGACGTGCTTTCATTAGTTAATTTAGATTGCCTTCAAAACATTGTAGGTTACACTGGAAAAGCACTATTTATGCAAGGAAGAATTTTCACACAATTATTAATGTAATCCTTCAGTTAGACCAAGATGGCTCTAAGTACTTCCCCAGGCAGAGAACTCCTGACTGAGCTCCAGCCCACACTGCACTCCAGCTCTGCTCTGTCATCACTAAATTCCCCCTTTTACTGCTGCTACAACCCCATTCTTCCTGTCTCATTGCTACCTCAGCTACACACAGCTACTGTATCTTCCTTCCATGTCCCCTTTGCCTTTCATCTTTTCCTCTAGACAAAGAATTTTTGTTTATTTTCTGCTCTCTGCCTCAGTCTATGTCATTCATAGGGGTCTAGGCTTCCCTTGTTCCCATTTCTTGCCACCTGTCCTTAAAAATCTATATCTCCTCTGGGTCTTGACCATTGTAATGTCTGTCAAAAATAAGCATGTGGTGCTCTTTCTGTCCTCAAAAATGCATGTCACAATATACCACTGACCAAACTGCATCTCCAGCCAGCTCTACATTTCTCTTCATCTCACTTGAAACACTTCATGGCTGCTGCCTCAAGTTTGTATCTTTCATTCCTTTAGGTTAATTTCTGATCTCTCTTTACTGATTTGAAAAATGTGTGTGTGGGGAGGTGTATGTGATTTTGTAAGTCACTCTTAAATGTCCGTGTTTGGTGCTTTTCATTGACACTATTTGCCCCATGGATCTGCATGATTTCTCTAACTCCATATAGGACCAGTTCTTTTTCCCAAAGTTGCCTGTTGTATAAGGGCTGCTGGGTGGAAAGGCTGGAAACTTTCCAATTCTGGTAGTTTTAATGTCACATCACTTAGAACAATAAATGTGCAAGCCCAGAGGGTTACAGTTGTGCACATTCTCAGGATCAAGACCTGAAACCTGACAAAGCTGCTGATCACAGTTTTTGTTCCTTATGCAATTCTCAGCTTCGGTTTACAAAATATATTTTTAATCTGGACAAATTTAGAGTTTTGGGAGGGAATGGGATGTAACTTACTTTTCTTTGTTCTCTTCTGAAAGTTCCGGATTTATTCAAATTTCAGCCTCCGAACTAAATCCAGGATCCTGAGCTAAAAAAAAAAACAACACCATCCAGTGTTGACTCATTAAAGTCTGGCTTTGTTTGGTGTACAACCAATAAAAAAGATTACAAGCACATAAATAATCCCCCATTTGGCCATCCTGACTTCATACCACAAAGTGTTTTATAGAGTTGAATAGACACTGCTATACTGAAATAGGCTCTGCTATGCTTATTTACAGGTAGGGAAGTCAAGTAGTTTAGTGACCTTACTGAAGTTCACACAAATGTCAATGGCAGGAAACTGGCCTCCTGATTGTCCTGTCTAATTCTGTATCTGTGGGATCATGCTTTAGTAATCAGCACTGTTTTCAACTACACTTTTTAACCTTGAGTATGAGGGATTTGAATGCCTTTCATTCAGGTAATGGGAAATACATGCGTTGAAAAATCCAGTAAGCCAATTAATGTTTGCAAGATGCACAGATACAATGGCAAAGAAAGCAATAGAAAATGTGATCCAGCTGCCTGGACTGGCTTGTACCCTCATACACAGCACACCACAACCAGCCAGTATCTACAAAATAAGTCACATAAAGTGATATAGCCTGGATCTTATTCTTCCCTTGTACCTACATTTACAGATTTGCCACACCTTAGTGAAAATGACACACTGATATCTGCAAGTGGAAAATTTTAGAAGGGCGTTGGTGCAGTGAGAGATTGATGTCACTGTTTTTAATGGCATTTTATTTTAGAGCTCCAAACTAGAGTGCATCAAAGATTCTATGTGTTATTCATCAAGTATTTGTGAAATCATTGGCAGAAGACAGACATTGTCTGGCCCTCAACTGTATCAAGACAGCAGTAGCAAAAGAATTTAGCCCGTGCAAAGACTAGTTATATAGTGTGGTTAGGAGGATCCTTGAGCCTCCTCTGCTTCATACAATTTGACTTAGTTGTTCATGCAGATTCTCAGAGATGCTTGTTTTATAAGAAATCTCTAGTTTTTGCCAATTCTACCATGCATATAGTCCAAAGCAAATTAAGACAATAAAAGTAAGAAATTCCAGGAAAAATTTTAGTCCAGTAGTGTAATGAAATTTCTAAGGTGAAAGATTACTCGTTGTTAAACTTTGTTTTGTTAATTTTACATATTACTTCAAGGTGCTCTTCAGTACCAGTATTGTTATATTGATAACCTAAGTGAAGTTATTATAATTGGAGTGCGTAGAGCCCTTTGTGAGTTTGCTGCACGACATTTGGCAATCAAAGCCTTTTCTGACTATAAAAGAAAGTGCAGTCCCTGGGCAAAGCAATCCTGTATCCTGACAGCCCCACTTGCAAGTGCAGAGCCCTGTTGCCAGCCTGGACAGAAGACCTGCTGCTGAAGGCACTCCATTGCTTACTGCTATTCACAGACAAAAAATGGGAGTTAAGTGCTTCAGATGAAGTTCTGATGTCTAAATGCTAATTAAGGCCTCTGGTTTTCTGAGACATACAAAAAAGAAAGAAAAGCTGTAAATCAGAAGGTTAATTTCTTATTTACAACAGTGCTGTAGGGTTGCAAGTGTTAGCACCGAGAAACACTTCTGTACTAACTTTTCTTTTTCCATATCTTTTTCTGTAGAAAAAGATGAGAAGAGAACAAGCATCTCACAGGCAGAGGTAAGTGAATTTTATTTTTCTTTTAAACATATTTATTGTTAAAATAGGTCTATTGTTAAAACCTTTTTGAAACTCAGCCTGATTCATCCTGGTTAATATTTTTGTTTCCATTGCCATGCCATCCTCAGTAACATGGCCCTGTTTTTGTGTGTGTCAGGTCTGCTGGCTCTCCTTCTCCCTGTGGCTTGTAACTGGGAGAGGCAAGCTTCCCTCTGCCTTTCTGCCGTGCCCTAGCAAAGCATAACAACCTTGGCCCAAGGTGCCCCTGCCAGCTAAACCCATCCAAGCATTGCTTTGGATCTACAGGTCGCTGCTGGTCTATAAAAGCATTGCAAACTCCTCCCTACTCTCTCCATCATTTGCCAAGCCTACAGCAGGCAGTGCAGTGATGTTGTTTGCACAAGAGTTAAAAGTGGGCTCCCCAATCTTGTTTTCTAATCTTCCCTTGCATAGTTCCTGCAAATCCCTCATCTCCTTCTCCTTCACCCATTGCCCAGAGCAGCAGGCAGCATTTTAAATAACAACAGGAGGTATTGATTAGTTCAAATTTGGACTCAAATACAGACTTGTAGAGACTGAAGTGAGGATCAACAACCTATCCCATAGTGTGTATAAATAACTTTCTCTTTCCAAAGATGACAATGTTTTATTTATAAATGTTATCATTCCATCCACTGTGATAAGGTAAGGTAATAGTATTGGCCATACTTGTGTGAAAGTGATTCTGTTAAGAGCTGTCTCAAATGTTCCATGAAGAAATAGATATGATTAAAATTCACGGTCTATATAAAAGGCAATTTTAGAAAATACTTAGGAAAAGGCAACATTGTTATGATCAAATATAAATAGAAATTGATTAGCTTGCCTACACACAGCTTTTCCTTAGGCTTTTCCTTAGGAGTGTGATATGGTGCTTATGTCTTCCAAAGCTAGCTATGGGTGTGACCTTATGTAGCTTTATTGTCTTTTGTACATGAACATATTTCACATTGGTATAAAATGAGCACCAATTTAGCTCCTTTCATTTTGCAAAAGCTGCTCTGCTTTAGCACTGAATGTATTCATTAGTTTTTGCTAACTAAACATTGGTAAAATTATACTATTACTCTATGTGTAATTTTGCTACCATTATTTTGGAATACTTTATTTTTTGTGCATAGGTGCAATTTCAGGGCCATAAAAAGTTTAACTGTATCTAAATCTAACACTCAAATCAGTCTCAGTTAAAGACCGAATGATTGGCTGCTGAAGTTATTATCTTAAGTGTAATAGAACACATTGAGAAAGTGAAGGGAGAGAGATTTTCCACTTATTTATGTTAAAATGTATTTATTAATAATTTTAGTTCTACCTTACTTATACAAGTATAAGTTATACTTAATTGGAATATTGGTTAATGTAAATCTTGCAGCTATTTTAATGTATGTAAACATTTATTTGCCTTATGAGAATCAGTTACACAGACTGTTAAAAGCACAGACTATCCAAATCTGATGTTTAACAATATTTTTTTAGGGTGAAGAGTAATTTTCAGTAGTATTGGGTCTCTCTTGCCTGGAAGTCATAGAGAAACTCCTCAGATAGTGTGTGCACCCTCTGAAAGCAGCTGTGGGGCAAGACCCAGAACAGAAAGCTCTCCCTCTGTCCGTCTCTTACCGCCTCTCTCTGTTTTTTCGTCCCTCCCCAGTCCCAGAGCGCCTCTCCCAAGCAGAGGAAGCAGAGTGTCTTCACCCCTCCTGCCCTCAAAGGTACTGTGTGGGTCCTGCCCCTGCCCCTTGTGCCATGGCTCAGTGTCTTCTCTGGCAGAGGAAACACCAGGGTGTGAGCGGTGGCTCTGCCCATGAGCAGCACAACTGCGGGAGGCTCGTGCTCAGCCATCGCTGCCTTCACACTTTGGAGTCACTGTCTGGCATTGACCATCTGCCTGATGCTGACCATTTATTTATCCTCAGCACAGAATCTTGCTGCAGTGGTGAATTTATTTGTAAAAAAAACAAAAACAAAACCAAACAAACAAACAAACAAACAAAAAGTTTTGAGACTTCTATAAGTTTGCTATAACAGATAATTCAATGCCAAACTTTGAAGAGAGTTTCTTGAATATGTAAAATCTATTAGTGCTGGCCCCATAGGGTTCTCTGTTTCTTATTTAAACCACTCCACCATCTTCTGTCTCCCTTTCCAGGCAGCTGTGAAAAGGAGAATAGCCAAAATTGTGGGATACGTATCTGATCATAGGAAGTGTGAAGCCTTTCTTGGGAAGATGAGATATAATGAGAAGTCTTGCTAAACGTTTCAAGGGCTAACATGCTTTTAGAAATACAAAAGCAGCAGGAATATCAGCTGGGATCAGAGCAACTACACTTAGGCCTTGCTTCTTAAGTAACTGAACAGAGTTTGACTTGATGGTGCTTGCACTGAAGCAAGATCTATAGTGATTCACTAGCACTTCCAAGTGACATTTGTCAAGAAGAATTATTTTCAGAGTGCAGACCAAAGGCTATTCTGCCAAGTGACTCTTGATAATGAATACATAAATTTGCCTTTGTCTGCCTAACATAATTTATTACCTGGCACAAAAGGTAGGATATCTGATTCATTGTGTGGAATACTGCTGCTGTTATTAGGTGATTTACCATATCAGCCTATCATACAGTTCTATGTGTCTCATTTTGTAGCTTCAGTTCTCTAGTATTTGTCTTGCACACTGTTAAAACATCACTCAGCTGTCGCAAAAGACTTACTATCTATTTGTCAAAATGGGCTAAAGTGTGTGTACTGAATATTAGAAATAATTTTATTAGAGTCAATTACAATAATTTTTGTGGAAGGAAAATGCTCTGCAGGGATAAAAATAATACCTATTGATCTCACTGCTGTATTATTTTCCTTTACAAGCCTAAACTAAATACTGTGCAAATGAACAGCTATGTAAAATAGGTCCTTGTATCTTCATTCAAGGACTGCAGCCAATGCAGAGTTACCTGTAACACTCTGCTGAGACCCGGGAAGTGCCTGGCATAATTTATTTCTGCACCAACTTAATTCTCAGGGAAGAGTACAAAAGTAGGAGAGCATGTGATTCAAAATAGATCATAGCTAACCTGAAATATCTTGTCAACTGCACAAAGCAGAGCACAGAATGCCTCTGAGGCTGTTATTAATGGAAGGTGGGATAGACTATAATCCAGTACCTTACAGTCAAAGCTGGAGATAATAAAGGTAGTGAACAAGAGGGACAAATATTTTCATTTGTTATCTTCTCTGGCGTTTTAGTAGTTTTTAGCTACTATTAACTCAAGTTCCCAGAAACAGGCCAACCTCACAGACAGTTGCTGAGCCGAGACAGCAGGTGTATGTGGAGAGCTGTGGGAGAGATGAGGGGTCATGGCAGGATCTTCTCTATGCCTGCAGCAGAAAGGGGTCAAGAGAAACCGCGAGCAGAGTTGTGCTTCAGCCTGACTCCAAATCTCCTAGTAGCTCTTGACACTGTAATTTCTTCTTTGGACTGAAAGTATTTTTGCTGCAGTTTTTGTAAGTTTCTTTAAACAGTTACAATACTGGATGAGAGAAAGTTTGCTGGTTTCTGAATTTGTAGCTAAGCTGAAGAGAGAAAGTAAATGAACCTGCATGTTGTGGTTGTAGGAACCTACATAAAATATGAAATTGTAAACATGCTTGAAAAGAGCAGAAACAACATCAGACAACAGTGATGACTAGTTACAATACCAGAACTATAGTACATGTTACATGAAATATGCAAATACATGAAAATATATGCAATAAATGCAAATACAGTACTGCTGAGGTTCTACATGTCATGGTAAATATATGAAGATCAGCTTCTTAGGTAAATTGCCCAGGGAAGGGGTTCACATTGCCCAGAGAAGTTTTGAATGCTCCATCCCTGGAATTATCAAAGGCCAGGTTTTTTGGGACTTTAAGCAACTTGGTCTAGTGGGTGACATCCCTGTCTATGGCAGGGGGGTTGGAACGAGATGGTCTTTAGTGTCTCTTACAACCCAAACCATTTGATGATGCTGTAATTCTATGATGTGATATACATATGGGCATATTTTTCTTCTCTGCCATAGCATTTACTAAACTAAAATTCAGTGTTATGGTCTGTTGAAGATAATCCCCAAATATTTCAGTCCTATCGTTACAGCAGTTTACTCTAGCTCAAGGCTGGCCTGTGGCTGCTGCAGCAAGCTGTAGCAAACCTGCGTGTCTGCAGAGCCTGTGTCATGTTATGGTGCAGCAGGCAGGTTCTTATTACTAGATATCTTTGTGTGCTTTGGCTCCTGCTTTTATTTTCCTAAATGAAAATACACCAGAGTTCCTACAGATAGAATAAATAGCTGACTCATCTCGGAGCGTTGTTCTTTTTACTGGAATACAGTGTGCTGGAAAAATCAATGTGAGAGCTATTGATTTAAGTGGTAATCTGGAGAGGGACTGAGCCAGCCAACCAGATAACAGCTCAGTATGGTGTGCTTCTTAGTATTATATTACCAAACCTAATGGATGTCAAATAGGTTTTCCATTTTACTTTCATAGATATTCCTTCTTCTAACCTGCCACACTAGTGTTTGTTAATTCCATGCTCTTATGCAGCAAGCAATGTTAGCTCAAGTCAGTATCTGAAGACTACACCAAACTAATCCATCATATTTTCTGTATGTTGTGATTTACATCCTCACAGTTTTTTCTAGGTATAGCAGCACTCTTAACTGAGGATTCATTATTTCTATCTCCCTTGTTAGTGTAATTTTTACTTCTGTTACTCAGGATTTATGCCTGAGCTTCCAGTTCTCTCATGCTTTAAGCTCTCAATCTTCATGTGCAGAGATTGGCTTGAACCTCCCTATGAAAAATACCATAAAAGCAATCAGACAAATATTTCACAATTTGAATAGTCTCCAGTATTACCTGGGGCAATCTTTCCCAGTCAGTTCTCATTGTGTAAGGCCCTTTTCTCCTCTTTAGTAATCTGCTTCTTGTTCTGTGTGACAAACCCAAGAATCCTCTGGTCCTTTTCCTCTGTACCAAAGTAGATGTCCAGCTGTTTTAGCACAAAGATCTGTCCATCCATCCATGCACAAACAGCATCTTTAGAGATATCTTCATTATTCTGGTTGGTGGGTTAGAGTAGCCCCTGGAAGTCTTGCTGGAACCTCACCCTTTTCCCCTCACACTTGCCAGAGAAGTCTATAGTGGGATAATAAACCTTACAAATAGAGAGGAACCAGGTGAAGGCAGCTTAGACTGCCAAGGCAGAAATAGATTGCACTTATCCCAGGTAATGGTGCTTCCTTGATGTCTCATTACCACTTGAAAATTAAGAGCACATTTGAGTCTCAGAGCTGCAACTGCAGCTTTCCATCCCAAAACATACTTTGTGCCAAGGCAGGTTTCCTTTTACCTAGGTAGTCATGTTTTGTTTGGTATCTCAGCTCATCCTTGCAAGGAAATGCAGAGAGCAGTGACAGGAAGAAAGCCTTACAAAGACAAATGGAAGACAGCCTGAGCTGTTCCCAAACCTGCATTACTCCCTAGAGTTCCCTCTGCATTATCTACCAGCTATTGCTATTAATACTGGTGGCTATTTAAGTACTATCAAGGTCTCCCCTGTGAAGGAAGTACACATTCCCAAGAGGATTTCATTAACAGCAAGTCTACCGGTGTGGATGTGCTAGAGGTCAGGGAAATAGGAAACCTTCACTAATCTTAGTTCACCCTATGAGAAGCTGTTTAGATCAGATCAAGACCCTACCAATTTCAGCAGGCTTTAAAGAAAGTTCCCGTTGCTGTCTGTGTTCACTGGGCCACCTCTGTGATGAGCAGCCATCAAATCATAATTAAAGTCTTTCCCCACAGAAGTGAAATGTATGTTTGACTGTTTTCCCTCTCAGCCTTTTGGGAAATACATGTTTTAAATTCCCCTCTTAATATATTTTTCTTTGCATAGAAACAAAGACTTTTTCTTGAGATAGGCCCCAGTTACAAGATTTGAAATGGGATTAAATCTGATTTGTTATAAATTTAAGGAACATTCAAAGACATCATTTTGGTTTGAGTCATTAAAACAGCCAGAACTCACTGGCTGTTCCCAAAGTGTTCAGACCCAGGGATTTGATACATGCATAATTCTAGTATTTACAATGATGGTTGATATTAAATGAGCTCTTTCTAACTTCTGCCATGAATTTCAGATGCTTGGCTTGTTTAGTGCCTGCTTGTTCTTCTCTCCAAAGGAAACAACATGCAGAATAAATGATTAAAATCATGATGTCCCTCCTGAAATATGTAATTTATTAGAAGCAATTAGTACAGTATGTGGCCCTCATCCAAATTTGTAACCCCTTAGGCCAGCTTGATGATGTCTGATGCATCTCATTACTTTGTGACTGAAGATTAACAACGAACATGGGTAGAGTCTGGAGACATGAAGGATTATTGTTAGTATGGTAAGCACTGAGTTTGGAGCCCACGAGAATCATTGTGGAACAAAAATCTCAGGCTAGATTTACTTCAAGTGGCAGAGGAATGAAGTTTTTAAGTCTTCAGTGGTGACTGGAGAAACTTGTATCATTGTATGGGCTGCCTTCTTACATGGCAAACTCTGTGAAGAGCTTCTGGTGTTAACTAAACATATCAGTGTAAGAACATGAAGAGTGACATTGTGCTAGAAAGAAAAATACCATGTCTTTTTTTATTGTTGTTTCTGCTTCAAACATGGGCTCAAATTTAATTTTTAGGAAATTAATGTTAGCCACAATATAAATCATCTTACAGTTATCATCAAGGCCAAGCTGGTGCTCAGTCAAACTTTTCTTGTGTGGGTCAGTCACTTTGGCTCAGTGTGTTACATTTTCCCAATCTCTCCAATGATGATCCTTTTTCAAAGACCTCTGTGCTACATGAGCCATGAGGCCAGAACAGAAGGAGATGATTTTCAACTATCCTCTCAATCCTGAATGTGTAGTTTAAAGCCTCCTGCCTTTTCCAGTAGGCTAAAGGGCTGTGATAACTGGGCAGAAAGCAGGCACTGTCTGGTAGCTGAAGCAATTCCCAGGGCTGGGGCAAAGTCTTCCTCTAACTGCTTAGCAGAGCTGCCATATTCCTGGGGCATCTGTTCCTTAGCCAGGTGGCACCCATTCTTCAATATATTTATTTTAGGTGGAAGATCTATCTCAATATGTAATTTCTTGGGTGACAGAAGGCTAAGCTCTGCCACATTATTTGCGTGTGCTATTCTTGTTTGTTCATGTGCTGTGATGTGACAAAGTGCCATCAGTACATTTGGGTTCCTGGGTGGAAGACCCGTGTCTGCCTGGACCTTCTGTAGCACTGGGAATAGAAGATTTATGCTGCAGTCCTGTATCATTGTGTCTTTTCCTTTTTCCTTAATCAAGTCCAAAAAAAGAAAGGTGCAGCTTCAGTTTCAAAACTAGTTGTTCTCTTCATTTATATACTGTTCTTACCTCTATCCTAGTCAGATGCACCTTGATGCAACCATACCACTTGATGCAGGATGGCCTTGAACAAATTTCCTGGCTATCTTTACAAAGATGCTACCTTCCAGCGCCTGGTCTCTTTCCTATTCACTCTACCCTCCTCTCTAATTCCTCAGACTTGTACAGTAGGATGATGACAGTAGATACAATTAAAAAAAAAAAAAAAAAAGCCCTAAATTAATTAGTGAATCACTGCCTTGGTGATAGGGATGCATTAGATTGCTGCCATCTCAAGTTCAGTTGGCTGCCACCATTATGCTACTGCCCAAAATGTTGGCAGACACTGCCGTAGTCTGTATTTAATTTCTTACTGTTGGCAGCTTTGAATACATTTCTCTTCACACAGCTGGCGGCTCCTGTTTCAAAACGGCTCTGGCCTTGGCTGCTATAAATACTGCAGTACCTATAGAGAGACCGAGGTGTTCAGTGGAGACTAAGCTTGACATCTGTTCTACAGCAAAGCTGGGATGTTTGTGTTATAACTTGTCATCTGCCACTATTACCTAGAGTGAAAAAGAAAAGGCTGTGCCGAGCACTAATGTCAGTCCCTGAATTACCACGTGTGGTAACACGGACCAAAGTCTGAGGGAGTATTTCCACTGACTTCATTCAGCTCAGTGTAAAGTCCAAGTATCTGATAATTCCTTCTAATCTTTGTGCAATGAATGATAAACTGGCCCCCTCCGAAGGGTACAGCTTTATTTTTATGATAGAAACTAATCTTAGAAATATCAGTGCAACAGCATTTATGACTTGAAAATAGTGTTATTAAACATTGTTGTATGAAATATAGAGCTGTGTAAACATCATACTGTTTCTAAGCAGTAACATAATCAACAACATTAAAAAGGCAACCTTTTAAGAGATAACAAAATATTATAGAAAAAGAATAGTACATAGTACATATTTTAAAATGTAAAGTAGAAAGCCCAGAGAGGGCAGCATTTGTTGTTCTGGTTACTTTATATCATAAGATATAGTGAAATTAAAAAGATTTTGGCAGTGTTGTGTTCCGAATTGAAACAGCTTTTGAAGAAAAGATAATATTGAGAAGATGTGAGGTTCTTATGAAGCCAGTCATTTAAGAGGGTATTAAATTTTATTTCCTGGCTTTAACTGTGTGTTCTACACTGGACATTAACAACCAAGCCTCATGGCAGCCACTGACTCCAGTGAGTCCTATTGTAGTAAATAATAATTGCCCCTTTGTTTCATCTAAAGCATTATAAATCTGGAATTTGATCCCAAGCATGACAGAAAAATGAAAACCTAGATTACATGTTGCTGCTCCTGTTCAGTGTTTGACATATCCTGGGCTCCTGGACAGGAGGTGCAGGATTGTGCATTCTGTGGAGGCAAGTGCATTTGTCAGGTCCTCACTGCTCCTTGGCTCTGTGCCACAAATCAGGCCCTCTGGGGAGAGCACATTGCTCCTACAGCATTGCCAGGGGGTCTGCAGATGGGGAAACAGTGGGGGAGCTTGCTCAATTTATATTAGGGTCTTCTGGAGATAGAGATAGATGCAGTGTGAAAATACAGAGGTACCTATCCAAATAGTATATTTCTAAAAGGTCTCCATAGTATGTGGGCTGCTGCCTCATTTAATTTACCCTTAAAAGAAAGTCCTTCCCTACATTTGTATCTAACTGCATATTTCTACAGTTCTTCTTTGTCTATTAATGCCTCCTCTCCATGTAGTCAGATTTCACTTGTAAAAACCCCCCACCCCCTAAGGCAAAGCTGTCGAAAGACAGAATGACAAGCTACAGGCAAGCTCAAGGTTAATAGTGAATTTGTGTAACATGAATGGCACCACCGTGCATTGAGCAGTGGCATTAGCGTGACACAGCAAAATCATTCCATGACCTTCCAGCTAAGATTCCATCAGCTGAGCTGGTCCTTACAAGCATGTGTAAGTAGGCACAGGCTCACAGCCTGTCACCAGAGCTTCCACCACTTGCACTCACTCCTCCTGGGATCAGAGCTGAGGGGTTTGAAAAATGCAATGATTTCCATGAGAGTAGCTCCTGGCCACAAGCTGCTCTTCCAGGGACACTAGCTCACAGTCAGCTGTTTTGCTTCCTACCATCAGGTATCACCCCGACTCAAGTCAATGTCCAAGTAGTGGGTTAGCTTTGTAATATCTCCGTCTCTGAACAACAAGGTTCTTATTTCTGGGGTTAGGCTAAGAGAAACCATGAGAAACCATAAGAAACCATGGTCCTGATTCTTAGGAACCATCTGTGTTAGGTTTCCTGTGGTGGGGATGTTGTCTGGTTTTTTAGTGTTTGAGGTTTTTTTCCTTTAGAAGTGGAGGCCTATTAGTCTGAATTTATTGAAAAACAAAAATTTTCTACAGAAAGCCATGTGGTTCTACTCCCCTCCATAATTTCTCCCTTTCTTCACCCCTTGGGATGCGACATTGCCCAGTTTAGCAAGAACACAGAGTTCCCTAAACCATCCACCAGAGCTTTGGCATGGAGACAAGAACATGAGCAGCCTGAAGATTTCAACCACATCCTTTCAGACTCGCAGCTAGGACTGAACACTCTGGTGAATTATGTGTGTGACTGTGACCAGAAAAACACAGGAAATACTGCAGCTAGCATATGGATCTGAAAAGGAATTCATTTTCCTGTGAGCTGCACAGGCCAGGAGGATGTTGTTTAAAGGCTCTCATCTGGTGTAGCTGCTAATTTTTCTTGAAACAGAGGGAGCATACTTCAGGCTTTTCAGTGCTCCCCCAGCCTATGAGCCAGTGTTATTTCATGGGTCTTTTATAACCAGAAGAGATGATCAGCAGGCTCTGAGAAATCTACAAAGTATCTTTAGAAATACAATTAAAGAAATTGTGGGATCTAGTGACTGCCCAGAAGGAAAACACACACCTAAAATGCTTGCTGTGATTCTCCCAGCCCAAGGTACACCATTACTGTGTATGTTGGCACACAGCAAGAAGTACATATATACACGTGTGGTAAACCCTGAAACGGTGCTGGGCTACTCCCTGCCACGGCATCTTTCCAGGTGACAGGGACACAGGACACACCAAGATTGCTCCTGTCCCTGGAGAGCAGTTGGCAATGCATAGGAAACCCGTAGGCACCTACCCGGCCTAGCTGGGACTGTGTCCAGTTCGAGACGTCAGTCACAAGGAAGAAGAGGCCAGTTTAAACCAGAGCAGGGAAAGCTGGCAGGAGCGGAACACGCTGCGGAGGGACTGGGGCGGCGGGGCAAGCAGCTGCATCCCAGCATACGAGTACCCACGGGCCAGACATCGCCTCCAAAGGCAGTGGGAGGCACCAGGCTCTTCTTTTTCTTTCAACAATGAAGAGAAATTATGTAAACTCAGCTTTCGATCTCCTTGCGAGCCATAAGAAAACGGGGATGTTAAAAATTAAGTCAGTGGCATTTTTGGCATGCAGGCTCCCCCTGGTGACTCCTCGGTGCAGCTCCACTCTTGGATGGCAACGGTTTTAAGTGGAATTATATTAAATCTGAGTAATTTCAACGCAAATTATACCAGCGATTTTTCCCAAATCCCATGAGTGATTAGAGCCTGACTTTTCTTCCAGCTGACTTTTAGCGAGATGGAAAGTAAGTTTTAAAACTCATTTTTCAAGAATTGGTGACTGTGATCTGAATGTGTCTAAACCTTTAGAGAAGAGTCTACCTTTTTTATACTTTATCTATATTTTGCACAATGAAATTGAGTAAACTGATATTCTGGCTGTGCTTCCCAGAAAAAATGAGAGCAATACTTGTTTTCAGGCTCTGACAGTTCTGAGTGCCAGATAATGTGTTTCTATGGTGTAATTACATTCTGGTTGTACTGGATGCTGGCTCTGGGGTATTTTGGTGCCTTAGGCAAACCAGAAGAGGTAGGTTTCTTAGAAGCTCAAGCCACTCACACAATAAAGAACCACAAAAGATTTTGCCACGATGTTTTGCTGCGCATAGCAACTACAAAGTGAGACCAGTTGTATCTATTGCAATGCAAATAGTTTGTGGTGACTGCATTTGATATTGACTTATGGGTTTCTTAACATTGGTTTTTAATTTGCCAGCAATCAAAATAGTTAAATATAAGAATTTGGTGGGGTTTCAGTTGTCCGTTAGCTGAACAATTTAAAATGAAAATATTTCAGATTTAAAATATTACTAAAGATGTCAAACTAAACCTTTCACTGTTCTCTTTTCTCCTCTCCCAAAAGATCAGAGACACTCTGTCAGACACTGGTGTCTAAGCTAGGACTTTGATTTAACTGAATTTTTGTACCAGAGAAGCACTCTGGTTGTGCATAAGCATTGTGTACTAAATTGTTTTAAACTTGTTTTAAGGGTGTGAAAATCTATCTATATTATTGTGAAAAACACCATAAATTGCTGCACTGTGGTTTGTCTCCCTTGACTCAAGGGATTTGTACCCTTCCTCTGTGGAAATTGTTCCTTGCATGAAACCGATGCTGTTCTCTATCTCCCTTTGAAGTCTCTGTGGTTGGGCAGTTTGGAGAATTGTTCTCCACCAACCAGGTGTTTCTGATTCAATGTTGTGTAGAAAAGAGTCACTGCTTTCCCATCCCCCTTCCCACTTGCCCACTGACCAGGGTGTGTGTTTGATCACAGTTTATCCCTTGGTTAGGACTAACCAGCATATCTGCTTCCTCCCCTTCCTGCTGACAGCTGCACTGGGACTTAACAGATCACCAACCCTCTCTTAAGGGTTAAAGGCATCAGCTTGCATTTGGGTGGGCTCTTCAGCAGGATCCCCAGCAAGCGGATAAACAGCACCTGCCCATTTGCTCCTGTTTTGCTGCTGGTTTGCTGATGAGGCAGCCCAGCTCCATGGGGCCAAGCTCCCCATGCCTCTGGTGCCACCAGCCTGGCTGGTGGACAAAGCCATCTGGCTGTCCAGGCTGGTCTCCCGCTTCAGTTTCAGGTTGGTGAGGACCCCACCTAAGTCTCTGAAAGTTGCTGTGTGCTGCAGGACCTCATGGTGTTTATTCTCTAGCTTTGATATCAAATCTCAGTCCTCACAAGCAGCTGCACGAACCTACTGGGAGATGTGCTGACCCTGCTCTTCAGAGCAGCCTGGTGTATCTGAGAAGATTCCAGCAGATGAAAATATTTGCATAGTCTCAGACTTGATCAACAAGGTGAGTAGGTCAAAATGATGAGAGATCATGCAGGGTGTATTGGTTACTCAGTCTGAAGAGCTGTAATTGGACAAGGTTAAAAGGTTAAAACCAAAGCTTCTTAGCATATCTAAACCCTACAAACCTATTATATGAGAGAAAGGACATGCTTTTCTTGTTGTATGAGTTTATTTTTTAGGATAACAAGGTAAGCAGTCAAGTTGCAAAGTGCTTGTTAGTGTAAGATCTCACAGCTACACCTGCCCAAGAGCTTTCTTCTCTCTTGAGGCCAGCTGGCTCCACACAGCCCACATGCACACCGCAAACCCTTTTATGCTCCCAAGTCATGGGAGTCATCCAAAGCACGCAGTGAAAATGATCACTGGCTGATGCCTACACCGGGCTAGGAGCTTTGTGCGTGACAGCTAATTGTCACAGATAAATCTGGGGACGTGGGCTAATGGTTGCTCAGGGCAGCCAGAGATCAGTGCACAGAGCTCTTTAGTGTGTTTTTAGCTGCAGTCTACAAGACTTGGGTTCTCAGGGGCTAGCATGCATTTCGTAGTTGAACACTGGGAACGGTATTGAAAATTAGGGAACCCATCTGCCAGAGATGCAGTTTTATATATAAATACAGTTATGTCACGAAACAGTAATGATAGGCACTTTTTTTTTTTTTGATGACTTTTTACCGTGCAGTGGTAAAACAGTGGAACAAGTTGCCCAGAAAGCTTATGGAATCTCCATCCTTGGAGAAAATCAAAATCTGACTGAATACAGTCCTGGGCAACCTGCTCCAGCCCACCCTGCATTGACTAGACAATCCCTGGCAGTACCTTCCAGCCACAGCAGTTTTACTTGTAAACTGTTCACAACACAGTATATGACAACACCATGAAAATATCATCCCACAGTTGCCTATATCTGAATTTCACCTTTTAGTCTAACGGGTGACATATTTTGTGGAAGTACGTTCCCTGCTTCTGGAAGAGAGGTCTCTACATGTCAGTTTATCTGGGTGATCCTTGTCTTAGGAAAATGTCTCAGAAGCAAGAATTAGGACTAGAGTAGGCTGTAAGCCCCATATAAATTAGCTCTTAAAATGACAAAAAGCTCTCTAGCACCAAGGGAAAACAGAAGAGAGACTGCATCTGATCTTCCAGAAATACTCCTACGGAGTTCAGCTGGCTTGATTCGTGGCTCATACCATAGGCTCTTCTTTGGTTAGCATGAAATGCCTGCTGCAGAAGGAGAGGGGAGGAATTAAAGCCATCTTCAGCTTCAGTCTTCTGAAATGGATCCCAGCTGCTTGAGATGATCTCAGCAACTCCCAGGCACTGAGGTGATGGAAACTAAAGAGGCTCATTCTTTCTGACGGATTCCTGCTTGGGTGTAAGTACTACAGTTACAGTACCTGTAACATGAAAAATAGTAATTGACTGCTATTCATGTGCCATCCATGAAGCAACTGCAATGGGGATAATTTGATGTAAACACCAACCTATCAATCACTTGTTTAATCATCACAATGTTGTTGTAATTTTGAAGTTGTTTATAAAATACTTGAACTTTCAACGTTTACAATGTTACTGATACCAGGCTATGCTGATGCCAAAATCCTATCTTTGTCATCAGAAGAAGGATCACAATTAAGACTATCATTATAACTCCGTAGAGGACTCATCAGCAAATTAATAGAGAAGCTTATAGACTTCTGACAAAAAGAAAACAGATTGGATTAATTAAAAGTGAGAGCCACACAACACACGGAAGTAGAGCAAAGAACCACTATCTTGGAATGTTGGGTGACCAAGGAAGATTTTGCTCCTGTCTTCTTTTTGAAAACTCACTGCAAAGCTTTTCCTCCTTATCCTAAAAATATCAGGCTGCACAGAATATTCAGCAAGAGATTTAAATCAACCTTTAACAAATTTTGTTCTGTATTGCCCCAGACCACAGAAAGAAGTAATAGCCACAAAAAGGATAACAAAAATAGAAAATATGGATCCAGAATATAACCTGAAAAGAATGCTGAGGATACCATGCCAGGCCTGGGGATGAAATATAAGAAGGTATGAAAAAGCAAAAGCTTCTAAGTCATTACATACAGGACTTCATTCACCCCATCACATACTCAGGCTTCTTCTCCTCAGTATTACAGCCTCCCCTTCTCTTTCAAGTATTCTCTCCCCTAAGGATGTGGCGGTAAGATTTTTCCTCAATTGCTTAGGGTTCTTCACCTCAGAAAAATCCCCATTGCAGCCAAAATATAAAACAGTAGAGCCACATTGCAGTTGTCCAGGAAAGAGCGAGCAGCTGGATAATGCTGTCAACTAATGCTGAAGTCAGATGAGAATGCCTAAAGAAAACTGAAACACAACTTCTTGGAAAGGGCTCATGGGCAGATGAAAATGTTTTGTAAAGCATTTTTTTCCAGTAAGGTTTTGAAGGAAAAAAGCTTAATTTCCATTGTGCTTTGAATGTGTATAAAAAATCAAATTCATTTTCCTATAGCATGTCTAGATATTTATGTTTAACAAACTAGGCAAAACTACATGTTTTGATACTGCTAATATCAGTTGTTTTTGGTGGGGGGGTTCCTTTTACTTTTTATTCATAAAGGGAAATGTGAAATTTCAGGGTTTTTTTCTAATTGTGAACAAACAAAAATTGTGCAGCTCCAAGGAAATGCAAATATTCAGCTATTGAAATCTACTACTTTCATTTTTAGAAGTGCTCTGGGATGAATCCATCCTGCTTAAACCAAGTCAGGCATGGAGTTACTCTGGGTTTGTTATAGATTGCCTAGTGAAAAATCAGGCCCTAGAAGTCTTTCTTCTGACCAGACAAGGAATCATAAACAACTGCATTTGACATTAAAGCACTTAAAGGTGGATAGACACCTATACTTATCTACAAGCCCAGGCTGGCCTTGGACATCCCGTGGGGACAGTTTTTATGTTGTCACAGCATTGAGCAGAAAACAAGGGAAAAAGAGAGAAGAGGAGGACCCCTTTTGTAAACACCCCTGATTTCAAGGCTTGGAAAGGACCCCTATTTTTATATAATTCAATCTCTGGCATAAAGCACAGCCTTCAACATAATTCTACACTTCATCCATATTTTAGGTTGAATGATGGCGTATATTTTAGAATGCAGAAGTTAAGACTTCTCATGAAAGTTCAGATTTTTCTAATTATTCTTAACTTTTCCCATATTACTTACAGGAGGTAGAAAAATAACATTGTTTCATTTAGTACATAGCAGTCTATATAACTAAAATTTGTCTTTTCCCTAACTCTAAACAGACTTACCTGCTATAGCTGAAATATTGAGCATCATTTCATATCATCTTTGGCATCAGCTTTCCCAAGTCTTCGCTGATGTGATTTTTTAGCTGTAAAACCTTTTCCCACTTTTAGCCTTCTGGCTTATTTTAAGATAGTCAGCCTACAGAGTGTCTCCAACTGGATACATAAACTATCCAGCAGAAGCATGTGGCGAATCATGACAGAAGTTGCCTAGGAAAATATAAGATGATTTAACTTAAAGAAACCACACTTAGAAAATGTTACTCATAAACTTTTAAGTTCAGTGAGTTCTAATGCATACTTTGTGACAGTAGCAGAGCTTTGGCTTCTGTTATTATGATTCAGGTTTGAAAATGCGGCCTTTCATTTGATCAAATTACTGTAATCCTTTGACATAAGTGAACAATTCTACCATCTTGTGATTTTGACCTACTCTTAGGCAGACAGCTGCCTGACTGAAAGTGGTGCTGGTGTCAAAAGTGAGAGTTTAGCAATTCCAGCAAAGAAACACCGGTAAAATCTGCCTTCCAAACAGCTGCCTTCTCAGAGGAGGTTCTGACCATCTAAAAAGCTTCCCAGGACCTGTCAAAGCACAGCATCTTTGAAGGTCTGCCTGTGCTGGTTGAGTTCAAGCACATTTATCAACAGCTTTAAGCCTCTCTCTGAGCTATGAAAAATTGGGATGAAAATATGTCCGCTGAAAAACCGTAATCCTCTCCTGATTCAGCCTCCGGCTGCCAGTCAGACCAGAGACATGCAGGAGGAGAGCCTTGCAGTGCTGTCTGGATTCATTACTGATGTGGAAATCATCTCTACATGTTTTTCTGATCAAGTTGTTGAGGTATTTGACCAAGAGCCATCCTCCACAGGATCAGCTAAGAAATATTTTCTAGCTTTCCAAAGGGTAATTAGTATTGGGCTGAGATTGATACAGGCTGAAACACCCGCTTGGCTGCCTGACTGCAGGAGCTTCTGGTCTTCATTTGAACTCTGAAGACTGGCTGACTTCTGCAGTCTGAGGGCTAGCATGGGAAGGAAGGAAGGAACCAGCAGAACAAGATGTTTTCATACTATCAGAAGTTGCCTGGGGCAACAAAAGCCTCTCTGATTACTCTTTTGGCTGCTGTAAGTGGAGATGCAGTCCCTTCAGCCACAGCAAAGCTGACCCCTCTCTCTGGTGCATGTTCTGGCCAGCCTGTGGAGGACCAACAAAAGCCTTTCTGTGCTCAAGAAGCTCCTTCACGCTACTTTTACAGAGCCAGTGCTGCTTCAAACCGCTTCCGAGAGGGGAAAATGGAGTGGAAAGTGCTGTCTGAGAAACAAAATGGAAAGTAGCCAGACATTTGCAACACGATTTTTGCTGTTCTCATACAGTCTTCATTGTGATAGTTTAACAGTGAGTCTTTTGACTGAGAGAAAGTAACATGAGCCTCAACATTTGTCATTTAAAGGGCTCACCATGACAACTGAGTATTGTATGACTGGAGCTAAGAGAAGAGTTAGTAGCAACCAGCAGACATTTAGAAAATTAGTCAGTCCTTGTTGCTGGGTTTCCAAATGAACATTCACAAACATCTGTGGGGCCATGGTGACCTGCTGAATATGCTGATGATCTGGTCTGCTCAGATCAGATATGCAACCTACATAAACCTGTCATATTTGCCAATGCTTCAGATCATTAGTTTTAATTTAGTCATGCACGTTAGAGAGAGAGAAAAAAGGAGATGAAATTGTAAGGCTGAATCATGTCTTGGTCTTATAATCATAACACACATGGGAATTTTTTTCTCCTTCTCAGCCTGAGCTTAGGTATAAAATAATATAACACACACAGGTTTTTTTTCTGATTTATAGATTGCTAAAATGTCAACATAGCTTAAACTACCACAGTGGTGCTCAACATTCTTTTTATTCTAAACATTGGAGGTCCACCATGTCTGCTGGCCTTTGAAGACTCCATTAGCTGTAAATGACAGAGTGACAGCCTGACTTTGCTTTTTCTTGGATAATCTAAGCAGGAGTTTGAGAGTATCTAGTGCACCTATTGTCTCTGTCACTTTGTTAATCTCATATCTCAAAATTTAAACCACATATAATAGTAATTTATGATATTTTATAAACAGTTGCAAAAGCTGACTCTTCTTCCTTTAAAAACAGTAAGAGAAAATCTCATTAACTTCTGGAGGAGTGGGACCAAACCCTATGTAATAAAAAATGTCCTGATTATGTTCAGACCTGTCGCCCACAGGAGTAAGGGTGACCCTTGCATGTTGGTTATCAAGCTTCAAGGGATTGGTTTTACTCCTCCATAATACTTTGGTTAACAAAAGCTGATAGACATGAGTACCATTCAGAGTCCTTCCAAATTTTAGAAAACTTCCAAATGCTGTGTCAAGCAGACTTTTCACAGTTGCCAACATCTGTAAACCAAATTTTCCACATCCATTTACTTTTATTTGATCTTCCCTCCCTCATGTTTTTTCTGTTCACTCACACATATAGAAACTGTCAAGGTCTGGATCTGTGTATTTTATTCCTGTCATGTTAGAGAAAACCTTTTGGTTCTTTGAACTGCGTGTGGCTCAGAGACCACCCAAGAGAGGGCTGCCTTGAGACACACCAGGGCTGCTCCCTTCAGAGAAGCTGAGCAGCTACTCTTGTTGCCAGGTCTGCTTGGGAGCAGGACTAGCCTCCTGCACGGGTCATCTGGTGTGATTATTGAACATGAGCATCAGCAGGTGAAATAATAGCTACCAGGTTGTCAGACTGAAGCCATTCTTCTAGGTGGGAATGAAGAAACACAAGGAAAGGTATGTAAAAGGCATCTTCTGTTTGCAAACAAATATCAGGCATCGTCCAGCTTTTAGTTCATACTCAGTAATCCTCCACTGTTCACTGTATGCCACAATTCTTTTCATATCATATTGATGTTAATGAAGCATCCAGGAGCCCAAGTCAGGGATTAGCTCTATGCCACATAAGCCTTATTCAAACATTTAACAGGAGCTGATTGTTGCACCAGAGAAGTCCCAGCCAGGGTGTAGCAATCAAAACCAGGAATGAATAGAGAGTGCTGGGGAGGAATGCAGCAGTTTGGCAACAAAAATGTTCTTAGGTTGTTTCTGAAATTCCACAATTGAGAAATTTAAGGAGGATTTGGAAATGCTCATGGAGGCTGATAGTTGCACCTCTTCAGAACTGCAGGAGAAAGAAAATGCTAATTTAAAAGTCTAGCAATTTGAGTACACAAACTGTATCATTTCCAGATTTGAGTGCAGATGATGCTCATTATATGCGAAGAAACTTAATTTTCCTTGAAAGCATAAATAGCCACCATTAGTCTGCAATATCTTGGAATGAATCAATGGAGGGAACTCCAAAGGGAAAGTAGTGTCGGGAGCAAATGTGTGTTTATAAAGCTTAAGAGAAGGAGATGTGGTAGTAGTGAAGACCCCAGGATAAGGAGAGTTTCAATGATTGAATAAAGGGTAAAGACCATGTTGGACATATTAAGAAAGAAAAATATGCAAGACAGTTGCATATGGGGACATATAGGCGATTGGGAATCGGAAATTGTGAGCCTAAATCTCAGGAGAAAATGATGGTGTTGTTGATAACAAATGAACATTTTGGACAGGACTGAAAATTGCGAGCTTGATTTTGACCGCTTTGAGATAATGTCTTAGACTTCCACAAGCTTGCATCAAAGATGTACTCTAGAGTTTTAATTTGGATAGAAGTAAGAAACTATCTGTCAGAATCCTTATGAAGGTGTTTACTATTTTTGTATTTGAGAAGTACATGGTTGAAAATTTGGAGTACTTTTAACAGTAGAAAAAAACCTGCAGCCTCTGCCACCTGTCCTCAGAGGCTGGAGAGAGGGAAAAATGACCGTCAGAGGATGGCAAGGGGAAAAGTATTACAACAGTGGAAAGTTGTAAAGAGGGCAAGGAAATGTTAGAGGCAAAGACATCAACAAATTGGAAAGGATGAAGACAGAGACCACTAGGCACTTGTGCCAGAAAGCTTTCAGACTGGCTCCAAGGACAACGGATGGGGTTAATGGTTTTTAAGCATTACTAAGAAAAGCCTAAGCACTGAATTATGACCTGTATGCAAGGAGAGCTTATCTAAACCACCTAATTAAGTAAAAATGGATTAAAGGTTTCAGGAACTGATTGTACAGATGAAGGAGAGAGATAACAGGTTATTTATGCAAAGAGGAAACAAGAGAAAGCTCAAAATAAGTTTTTGGGAAACTGTAGTATTTTTTTACTTGTTTCCTGTCCTGTTCTGGCATGGAACATATGTCCTTCTGTATTTCAGCTGTTTAAAACAAAAAAATTGATATAGTAGGATTTAATTATTTTCCAGCCAAACAACTGATTTTTTTATCAAGAAAGTCGAAATGCCTAGGATGTATTTGTGCAGGGGATATGTTTTGAGTTTTTCCATGACCAGTGATGACAGCTCTGTTTCTTACACCTGCTCCAAATGGGGCAGAAGGAAGGCAAGACATGTATTTCTTGCATTTAAGTAAATTTGTCAGTGTAGTTGGCATGTACCTGACAATGAACATTTGAAGATTAGTAAACCTGCTTTTTAAAAACTTTTATGAAACAGAAAATGCTGAGAATGGAGGCTGAGTAAGCTGTATTCTGTTGAATTGAAGAAAGTCACTGAGACGAAAAGTGTTTAATAATTACTCATCTTCTGTCAAAAGAGATTTCTGCCAGGCAGCTGCTCCTGTGGGTTCTGATGGTCCTCAGCTTCTGCCAGAGGTGCCAAGAGCAGGAAGCATTTCATGCTTCCCACATTGTGGTGCTCCCAGATCTGAGGCTGAGCTGTGCCTGTCTGAGCTGGACTGCAGCACCCATTTCAGGGACAGGCTCAGGGCTGTCCTGCTGACAGTGATCAGCAGAAGGGAGCACATTCCCTAACATGGAACACTGGATGCTTCTGGAAACATCTGGCAAAACCTCTTGCGGAGTTTTGAGAGTCTGTGTTACTTCCATTGTGCAGATGCCTAGCTGAGCAAGAGGGGGATTTCTTTAGAGACAGAGTGCATGGGCTTTGCTTTTATTGCTACAGTATATTTCTTTAATCTGTTATATCTGCAGGCAGTGAGAATACTCTTTTAACTACAGTGGTAGTCAGCATCCTCAGGCAGCACACACAGGCAGTGAGTGACTCAGACAATGATCTACCCCTGAAACTCCAGAGGGAAGATAAGCCATTTCAGCAGCAGGCAGTAGTGTGCCAGGACTCCCTCCACAGGACAGCCAGCTCCTGTATCTTCATCTCAGGAGATTACATGTTTTCTGTTACATTTCTATGCACTGGGTCATGACTAGGGTGTGATTTCCGTGTGAGATTTTGTCTCACAGGTGTATCTGTCAAGTGCAATAAGTGGTCCATGTTCACTGATTTTGGAAACACAATAGCACTTAATCTGATGCAACCCCTTAATGCTATTATTTTCATCCCTTGTGTTTGGAAACAATATGTCACTCATATATATGTGTGTATAGATCACAGTGGACTACATAACCTAATTATGAGTTTGTATGTTTTCCAAAATCAGTACAGAAGTACTGATTTAGTGTGGTCCCACAGTTTTAAGGAGTGAAGAGAAACCTTGTTCCTGAAATCACTCTGACTGGTGCAATTAGGCGCTTCATCCCTTTTCCAGAGAAAGGAGTCATTTGACACTCCCAACTGTAGCATTCAATCACACAATTAATATTAAGACACTGTTATAAACTGTAAGATGGATTTACAGAGTTTTGATTTCATAAAACTCTATAGTTATTTAGGTCGCAAGAAACCTTGGGAAAGCCCACAGTTCAACGTGCAGCATAAAGCAGAATCAGCACCAAATTTGACCAAGTTGTTCAAGGTTTTGTCTAGATCAGTACTGAAAAGCTCCTTGGAGACAAACCTTACATTTTCACTGGGAAAGCACACCAGTGCTTCAGTACACTCACTGAAATAATTTCTTCCTTATATCCAGTCAGAATATACTCTCTTCCAATTCATGAACAGACCTGTCCCTCTTCTAGGTAACTTTCCTTGGTACAGGCAGGCTGCTGTTAGGTGCCCCAAAGTTGCCTGTGATCTGAAACAGCTATTTGTTAATCTGTATCAGTATGGGCCATCCCTATGCCTGGAGGAGGCTGCCCTGGAAGACCTATCAGCTCTTATTGGGCTCTGTCACCTTCACAGGTGCCTTCCACTGCACTCAGCCAAAGACCTGTGGTGGATGCTGATTTTGATGACATTACTTTTGGGGTTTTTCTCTGGGTTTGTTTGTTTATTTCTTGTGGAGTTTGGTTGTGGTTTTTTAAAATTTCCTGGTTTTTGGGTTTTTTGTGGGGTTTTTTGATGTTGGTCTGGTTTGTTTTGGGGGTTTATGTGCATTTTTTTGTTGTTTTTTTGGTTTGGTATGGGGTTTTTGGGTGGGTTTTGAGGGGTTTGTTTTGTTGTTTTTTTAAATCAAGAATTCTTTTCAGTTGAGAAAAAATTAGAAGACATATCAGAGAAGTCAAAACATATTTGACTGATAAATGCAAAACAAAATGTACCACTAAAGAGAATAGGGTTTTTTCCTGTTTAGTTGTGTGAATATATGATGTTTCTTTTGATATTCTCATTTTTGCTGAGGGAACATGAACATAATTCATTTAGCATTGGCATAAAATAGACTTTTTTATTTGGCTGTTATCCTCTTTGGCCAGGTTTGTTTGCATGATAATTTCAAAGTGATTCGAGTTCTGAAATGCTGAAAATCAGCTTGTTTTGTCTGTGGCTCAGCTTTGCCTTTCACTGCTTCCTGAAAATCTGGAAATGTGTTTTTGATAGAGAGAGGATCAGCTCCAAATCATAAAACTAAATACCCTTCAAGCTTCAGGGAATTCAAGCTGCCAACCAGACTTCAATCCTGAGTTTAGTAAATGTCAACACTCTTCCTTGGGCAGTGAAGCGGGGTGAAGGAAGAAGTGTTAAATAGGATGGGGAGCTGCCTTAATTACTTGAGTATTTTTTAATTTTTTTTACTTAATTCAGGAGCACTTTATTATTTCATATCTTGTGACACTGCTTAGCCTTCTAATCTGGTGCTTTGGTCAGATGGAAGGAAGCAAAAGCTGATGATGAAACAGCATGGATGTTATTCCATGACTACAAAAATGCCAGAAAGTTGTTCCATTTGCACTCATAATTTATAACTACCTAGAAATATAGAAATATTATTTGAGGCAGTGACTTCATCTTAAAAGAATTACCAGTTCAAATCATATTAGTGCATGGCTGCTGAATATGGCTTGAAATTATGGGTTTACTTATCAACATTAATTGGATTAAATTACCTGCTCCGAAATAAAAGCCCTTTGAGGAAAAACAATTCCTTGTCTGGCTGGCTTTAGCAGTCTTCAGACAGGTTTTGTTTTAAAGCAGCATAAAGGTAAGTTTGAACACACTGAGTGTATGAAATGGATGCCAGGGGGTGGTTAGAAGGGGCAGTGTTTGGTCTGGAAGGGAGTTTTTTGCTGTCAAGGTGAAGAACAGAACCCCAGTTAGGCTGTGACATTGTGGAGCAGTGTCTGGGCCAGGTGTAGAGGAGATTGGGAACAGCCCCTTGAGATGGCTGGGACCCTGTAAGCCCCATCCCTAATTAAGGGGAGAGCAGGGCAGGGCACCCAGTGAGAGAAACAGAGCAACATCAGGACAGTGCAGGCCTGTGCCTGCACTTCAGGATGGTGAAGGTGCCCACAAATTCAGAGTTATCCATTGCCTAGAATAAGGGACATTGAGGAGACAAAGTGACTCCACAGATCAGCATTTGCAGTCCTCACTATTTGCAACTGATATTATGAAGCTTGTGTAGTTTACATGGAACCAGTACCTTGATATTTCTAACTTGGAACATGTGCTTTTACATACAAACAATATCTTCTTAATATCTCCCTCATCACCCAACAAATATTCTGCTTTTGTTTTGTGTTCTTGCTACGAGTAAAATCTTACAGTCTATGTTTGATGTTCATCTTTATTACTGTGCTTCATCAGTGACCACCAGCCTGCAATATGATGTGGCTGGATGTACTTTTAATCCAAGGGTATGATTGCTATAATTTAACTAAGTATTTTTATTTCTCCAAACAATTTTTTACACTGTAAAAGTCTGATGCTTTGTGCATGAAATGAATCTTTTCAGGACAGCCACCAGCACTTTCTGTCATGCATGTTCGTATGTTACTGACAGGAATTTCTTTACCTGTTGATTCACACTAACATTTCATTGTGTAGTTGAGCACCTTATTTCATAATGAGGGTCAGTTCATTCAGACAACCTGATGCTGTCAGAACATCTTGAGGTTTATATATAAAGACATCAAGTCTTGTGCACTTATTTGTCAGAGCAGGAAGCCCTGGGAGTCTTTACGTCCACGTGACACTGTGGCATTAAATAACTGGCAGAGCTGAAGGCAGGATACCAAATGGAGGTTAGGAAAAATCATGAAATAGGATTAATAGCTACTTGCTATGGGAAAGTCAATGGGCAATGCTCATTGATGAAAATTCCCTCCATTTACTACAATTTCATATTTAATATTACAATCAAACTACATAACCAAAAGTCTTTACTTATCGCGGGTGGGGTTCGGTCCCGCGACAGACCCAGCGGCACATCTTGTATGGGAAACAGGACACACACACACACAAGTGTATGTGACCCACAAAATGGCGTTTATTAGAACAAGAAGACAGTTTATATACAGGGGGATACAGAAGGTTCAGGAATAGAGGTGGGTTTCTTGCTGGGGAACCTCAAATCCCGTGAGCTAGTGATAAGTGAACTTGGAGGGATAGGCTGCATAGAATATGTCTGGTCACGCCAGGGGAAGGGAGAGCTTAGGGAAGAATGGAAGGATTGTCCTGGGGGCAGAGACATGGGAATCTGCAAAGGCTGCAAGGCTGCGGCCTTGTAGCTGGGTCCCAAGCAGTTCTGCGCAGCTGCAGTTACTAGGAGACTTCGATAGAGATCTCTTCTTCTGAGCCTTCCTTGTAGTTCTTTTGCATCTCTCGCCACTCTCTGTAGGCCTCTTCTGGTCCACCCCTGACATTTCCCCCTTCTCTGTTTTGTGAAACTGGAAAAGCTTGGGAAAAACTTTTAGTCATGGATTTTTTAACACAAAAAATTAGACAGGGAAGGAAGACAAGGATGGAGAAAGTGACAATTAGAAACAAAATGATTCCTTTAACAACCTTGTTGGCCCAATCAGAAAGGGAAGGAAAGTGAAGCCAGCTAAAGAGACCTGAAAAACCTTTGTCTTGGTTTATGGTGATGCCATTAACTAGTTGTTTTAGAGTGTTGATGCTTTGGAACACACTCTCAGAGTGGTCTGAGAAGTTCAGACAACACAGCCCTTCAAATTCTTGGCAACCATGGCCGTGGGCAAGAAGTAAGAAGTCAATGGCTGCTCTATTTTGGAGAGTAGCTTCTTTGATTTTCAGGGTGTCTGCTAGCAGGCTCCCAATGGCGAGGGAAGTGGCATTGGCTTCGCTGGCCATCCAGCAGGCCATGTGGGCTAGAGTGGAGAGGGCTTTGGCTGCACCAATGTTGGCAAGTGGAAAACTACCCCAGAATTTCTGAGTATGGGACCAAGTTTGAAATTTGGGGTCACAGTCTGGTGGAACATGGATGTTTAGTTTATCCTCCTTGGCTGGATTGTTTTGAGGGGCCTTACGTGCCGGTGGTTTAGAATCAGGCACGACTGGGAGTGGTCTAGATTTGGTGCGCATTAAAATGTAGGATCTTTTGTTTCGAATGAGTTTGGGTCTGTCAGAAATTTGGTTCCTGATTATTTGCAATTTAGCTGGGTTGTACAGAGTAAGTTTTCCAATGGTACATGGCCCTCCCACTGGATTTTTCGGGATGCCTTGCCACGTTCTATCACCACAGATAAGAAAGTAGGTGGAAGGCAGTTTTGTGGGTCTAGAGAAACGTTCAGTGGGAAGAGGGTAAGGTTGGGAGTAATTGCACCATGCGGTGGTGTTAGTATAGATGGAAGAATTGGGGGATATGTTAGGTTCTAGGGTAAGGCGATTAGTAGTGGGTGTGAACCTAAAGCAAGTGGTAGCTACAGATGAGCCTAAAAGATCTAATTCTTGGGGATCAGTATCTAGGGTACCTAGACGTAGGAGAGTTTGGGAAATAGTGTCTGGGGAAGGAAGGAAATTATCTACAAGGGAAGTGTTTTGGATAAACCTGTTCCACTCAGGTATACCCACGAGACAGCTTTTAAAAGGATGACTCACGCTGTCGAGGGAAAGGCACATTGTGTCTGTGTTGGTGGCTTTGGCTAAGGTGATCCTCATCCCTTGGCTCGGATGGGCTCCCCATCTCTGTTGAAAATGGAGCGGCAGTAGCGTGCCCAGTGATACCCCTTCTTGCATATGGGACACAGGGTCCTAGGAAACTTGGGGCTAGGATCTGGGTTAGGGCAGTCTCGTGTAAAGTGTCCTGCCTGCTGGCATTTGTGGCACACACTATTAGCTCTGTGTGCCTCCATGATTGCTTCTGTGATGGCTTGTACTCTGACTGGTTCTGCCTCAATCAGTGCATCTGCTATTATTTTGCTTTCATATTTGCTTGAGCCAATGTCTTTACAGGCTTGTATCATGGACATGGGTGTGGGGTTCACCAAGGAACGGAGAACAGGCTGACAATCTTGGTTAGCCTGTTCTATAGCTAATCGGATAAACAGGGCATCCTGGGCCTCTAAAGGTTTCACTTGCCGAGCTATTGCTTCCCTCAGCCTGGTGGCAAAGTCATAAAAGGGTTCTTTAAGGCCTTGCTGTATGTGTGCAAATGAAGGAGAAGTGGTTGAGGCCTCTGCCACAGCCTTGATGGCTTCTAAAGCCAGGCTTTTTGTTTTATCTAGCCTGCCGAAGGGTATCCTTGCCTGCATTCTGCTGGAAGAGTAGGGACCCTCCCCGTACAATTCATTAATTAAATCTTCCACAGGCACTCGCAGTGCATGGTGTGAGTTCTCAGCATATTGCCTTATGAGTTTTTTCCACTCTTGTTCAAAGAGGGAATACTGCATTAGGTTTAAAATCCCTTTGGTAATTACCCGTATGTCAGTTGGTGTCAGGGTGTATGCTGCAAATAAGGAATCTAGCATTCCAGAAACAAAAGGAGAGTTTAAACCATAGTCTGTAACCGCTTTTTTCGCGTCCCGTAGGATGGGGTATGGGACCGGTTCCCATTCGGGGTCGCGATTGCTTTCTCGGAAAACCGGGAAAACTTTCAGCAATTCCAAGTCCCCTGCATCTTCTGCTTGCTTTCTCGGACCCTGCCACTTATTGCTTGCGGTAGGGGAGTCACAGCCTGTGTTGCCACCGGCTGGGGTGTCTGTTGTTGCAGGGTTTCTACTCGCGGCACGGTATCCATGGGTGCAGTCAGAGAAACGCAGGCTCCGGCTCCTCCCCCCGGGGCGGGCGCTGCGTGGTCTCGGGGAATGAGGGGGCGTGGAGTCAGGGCTAGAGTCACTTTGTGCGCTGACCTCATCCCGGGGTGGGGGCGTGCCTAGCTGTTTCACGCGCTTTAGGGTGGGGGGGTGGTTGTCCGCGCTGTCTTGTGAGGGCGGTGGGCGGGGTTTGGTAGTTTTTTCGGGCTTTTTGGACGGAAGAGTAGGGCTTTCGTCGTTACTTTTGGCATGTCTCTGGTTTTTCAAATGTGGAAGGATGGCACGCCACGACATGAGAGAGAGACCTGCATTTTTATCGCCCTGTTCAAAGGCATGTCCCAGCGTGTCTCCTAGTTTGTACCACCGCCGATAGGTTAATAAATCTGGGGAAATGAGCTTGTTCTTGGAAAGCCATTTCGTTAAAGCTTTGAGGGACTTTTTATCTATGGGGTGACCCTCAAAGAGTAGTATGGCTTTAATGCGTTTATAAAACTGCTTTTCTGAGTTGGAAAGTGTGTTGCCCATATTGAAAGTAGAAGAAAAGGATTCTAGGATCACTCACAGGCTATCTTCAGCGAGGCGGTTCTCCAAACGCAGTCTGACGCTGGAGCGGGCTGCGACTACGATTCCCAGTGGCGTGTGCGGGGGCGCGGGGATCGCGGGAGCCTGGGCGGTTCCGCTGAGGCACTGCTCGGGTCCCGGCGCGGAGGGGGGCTGGGCGCTGGTTCCCGGCGCGGCGCGGCTCCGCGGCGGCTCGGCGTGGCGGTGCCGTCCGAAGCGGCGGCTGCCCGGGCGGCAGGGGGGGACAGCTGCGCTGCTCGGGCGGCGGCGGCGCGCGGTCCCGGTTCCTCTCGCTCGGCGCGGGTTGTCCCAGCACCGGGGTCTCACGCAGCTGGTTTCTCGCAGTAACAGCGGCTGAAGACTGAGTGGGCAAAGCCCACTGGTGGCTTCTGTGAGTGGGGTCTTTGGGATAGACCGGACTCCGGAAATCCAAGTCTATCAGTAGCTCTCGGGAGCTGAGATCTCTCTTAATATAAGAAAGATGAGTTCGAGCTCCACGTTCAGAGCGCCATTTATCGCGGGTGGGGTTCGGTCCCGCGACAGACCCAGCGGCACATCTTGTATGGGAAACAGGACACACACACACACAAGTGTATGTGACCCACAAAATGGCGTTTATTAGAACAAGAAGACAGTTTATATACAGGGGGATACAGAAGGTTCAGGAATAGAGGTGGGTTTCTTGCTGGGGAACCTCAAATCCCGTGAGCTAGTGATAAGTGAACTTGGAGGGATAGGCTGCATAGAATATGTCTGGTCACGCCAGGGGAAGGGAGAGCTTAGGGAAGAATGGAAGGATTGTCCTGGGGGCAGAGACATGGGAATCTGCAAAGGCTGCAAGGCTGCGGCCTTGTAGCTGGGTCCCAAGCAGTTCTGCGCAGCTGCAGTTACTAGGAGACTTCGATAGAGATCTCTTCTTCTGAGCCTTCCTTGTAGTTCTTTTGCATCTCTCGCCACTCTCTGTAGGCCTCTTCTGGTCCACCCCTGACATTTACTTCTACAAAAAATACCATTCCATGAAGCTTCGTCATACTAACTGTATATCACAGACCTTCTTTTCTGTCCCCAGCTTTCCCTTTCTCATCTTTGAAAATTATGTGCTCTGGCTCCTAGAAGTTCCTGTCTGAAACACTGAAGAGTAGCTATCACAGGGGTACTGCGAACTGTGCAAGAAATGGCTCTGTAACATATATAATATAATTTGTCTCAAATGTCCATTAACATATAGATAGGTGAAATCATATTTAAAGTGTTTGCCTTACTAAAGGGTATTGCTAAAGAGGGGGTGCTAAGAGCTTGGTGGTAGCTGAGCATCAAAGTGTTTCTTCATGTATCACAGTTACTTAATTGGAAATGGTTGGATTATTGCAGGGTCCACTTACAAGAACTGTAGCCTGGGAGTGTTAATGTATTTGTTTGGTTTACATCTGAACAACAGTTTCCCAGGGAAACATGTACTATTGTTTGTGTGGAGAAAAAAGTGAGGGGAACCCAAGGCCCAGCACAGAGTGATGGGCTCCTGCTAGAAGTGGAGGTGACTGTTGTACAACCCCTTGTAAGATACCATATTCAGTTACTTGTAACTTTCTTGAACTGGAATAACTTATGTTGAAGTTTTTTTTCAAGTGATAGAAATGGAAAAAGTCTATCCCATACTTTGGAGTGGTGTGGACATAAACAGTGAAACGTAGGAACCTTCAGGTTTAGTGGCAGCTGGCTCCATGACTCTCAGACATACACCATCACCAATTCCTCTAACCCATAATTAGAGGTAATCTGGATCTGGATCTTACCCCATAAGGGTGCACACCTTTTTGAAAACTGTGCCTTTACAAGTGCTATAACTTGTAGGGTGCTTGATTCTCTAGCAGTAGCTGTCTAAAGCAGCTGTGATGTAATTCTCATCACAGAGAGGAAGTGATACAAAAGGGAAGCCTTTTTTCCAGCAGTTAGCAATGGTGACAAGAACAATGTATGATCTTTAATGAAACCAAACATTTTTTATGTTAGGACAGTAATGACACCAAGAAACCTAAAAAGGCTTATGTTTCATTGAAATCAACAGTTATGTTCCTACTTTGTTTTTCAAAAACTAGGGGCCCAGAAGTTAATCTTGTGCATTTGCTCTTCAAATCTTTTGAAAATAACAACTCCTCATCTGCAGTCTGTCATGTCTGCCATTGTTTTAGCTTGATGTTACCTCCTTTTCCTGCTTGAATTCTTCTATCACAACAAGGCAGAGCTGAGAAAATGGGATTTGGCCCATTCATTGAGACCTGCTTGCTTGTACTGAACATGGGATACAGAAAATAACTTTGTAGTTTGATTAATTTTCATAGAGTCTACTTCACTTATTGGCTGAAACCAGCCAGCAGTAGGTAATTCAAACTTCCAAATGTCCTATGATAGGTATTTACCCTTTTCACACAGCCCCACATGGTATTTGGAGGTCAAAAAGAACACATTCTCCATGTAAGAAATGATCCAATCTTGTCATGGCTTTGGTGCCAGCAGTGCCCTCGCTGTCAGGTGCAATTCTCTCTTGCATCAGGACAGCTCTGCAGGTGGTGGGCAGGCTGTGGGGATGCACACTGGAGAACACCTCTGGTGCACACGGGAAGTTGGGATCATGCAAGGGATCGTATGTGAGCCTTCTGACCTTCATCAGATCAGCCTCAGAAAGAAGATCCAGATGAAATCTGGTAGAATAATTTCCATTCATACAGTCTTAGAAACTTTTCATGCTTGAGATGGGCAACACTAATCTGATCAAAGGTTACAAAGGAAAAAAGAGAAGCAAATACTGTTTTGAGCCAATATTCAAGGAAGAGAACATTTCTATTATAAATACAACATAGTATTATTTGAACTAAGAAGTTTGTGAAAAGAGGAGTCAGTATGGGCATTACACTTGAGATTATTTTGGTTTTTTGTTTGTTTCTTCCTTGACAAAAAACCAACCAAACAAAAAACCAAACAAAAATATACACAAAACAAAACAAAACCCCCAAAAATAGCAACCCCCCCCAAAAAAAAAACCAAACCCCCAAAACACAAAAAACAAACACACACACAAAAAACGAATACAACTTTAATTGTGACTTTTATATTTTCAGGGATTAAGCATCTGAAGAGTCAGAGTGATTCGGTGTTTCCAGAAGAAGAAGAGGGAGCTGGTGAAAGGGAAGAGGAGTGGGGCCATTAACCAGGGCAGAGCTGTCCCGAGCCCCGTCACGGAGAGTAACTGAACTGCGGGGCCGTGTGTGTGCCAGACCCTCCACCGCCCGCCCCATGTGCTACCAGGGCTCCCCGGAAAGTGCCCTCTAATGGGCTTCACAGACACCTGCAAATGTGTCCTGTGACCCCTATACCTGAAGATAAAACAGTTATTTTAAAGTAATTTTTCTTTCATTTTCTATGACTTAGAAATGTAATCTGCAAACGTGTTAGCTACCTGACATCAGTACTGCCAGAGCTTGACTACTGCGTGTGAGCTGTACTCTAAGGCTTGTTGTAAATAAAACTGATTTAAAAGGTACAAAATAAATAAGATGTTAATTTCGACAAGACTGTCTGTTGTACAGAGGGTTTGTCTAGCACACAGAGAAATGATCATGTAAAATGATATTTTCAGTTAAGGGCAGCTTTTACCAATGTTGGTGGAGTTACTTGCAGTAACGTGGATGGAAACAAGGTAACAAAGTAAGCAGAGGTGGTTCTTTGTCTGTAGAAGGATGCAAAGACACTCTTCTCTGTGTTCCCTGGATATGTGACGCTTAAAGTAATAATGGCCAGTCTTCGCGAGCGAAGATCCGGGGAAGGTCTTTACACCTTCCAGCCTGCGCATTGGATTTTTTAGGTGAGACACAGTGTGCGCGGAACTGAGCCCACCCTTTAATCCTAAGGTTCATCTGCCGGGGCCAAGCGAGCTTGGACGGTGGCAGGGAGGTCCTTAGGACGTAGGTGGGTTGCCTTTTTTTTAAGGGCTAACGAGCCCCACCTGCCCGGGAGTGGCCCTGACCGGGAATCGAACCCGGGTCTCCACGGTGACAGCGCGGCGCCTTTACCACTGGACCACTAGGGGCTCCTAACGCTAAAAGTACTTGTCTGGCTTTTGGTCTGAGGCTACCTAGTCACAGCAGCAAAAATTATTTCTCTTTACAAGAGATCATTGTTATCTGGAGGCATTAGAAAAGGTTTCAGTTTGAGAGTCAGAGGTAACACAGGCATGTGGGACCTATGAGCAGGGTTCCATGCACCAACTGAGCCATGGGAAATGCTGATACCCACCTTCATCACCTGCAGCAAGTACAGTTACAGCTTTCTCTGCCCTGTGTTTGTCGCAGTTTCAGTCAGTAAGTGACAGCATATCAAGCTGCAGAAATTTAACTTTGGTCTGAGCCCTAGGTTTTTGGTTGAAGTCTGCCATGGTTCATACTAACCTTCTCATTTGTTAGACTGTACAAACTCTATGACATAAAATGAAATAAGGTGGAGAAGGAAAGCCACGTTTTTTCAAAGTGACACTTAAGAGATTATTTCCATTTTTCATCAATGGTACATTTTTTTAATGAACTCACTGTCATTTTGTATTAACTGTTTACCTTTGATACAAAGTTTTACCCTCAGTTTAACTTTCCCCTACTTTGTCTCTTTTAAAGAAAAAAAAGACAAAAAAAAAAAGACAAAGGACATATGGAAACACAAAGCCTTTTGTCTTTGTCTTGCATGGTGATTTCACTCTCAATCCAAGGTCTTCCAGAAAGACCTGCTGAGAACAGGATCTGTCAACAAGTGTTTCTTTATATTTGAGAGCCATCTTTTTCCCTCCATCTGTATCTCTATATCGGTCCTCTTTGGTTCCATTTTCAGTAGCAACATTACAAGCAGCATCCATGACTCCAGCTCAGCAAGGGTATGCAAGAAGGACTAGAAGAAGGAGTCTTCAGTTATATAGAAGCAGCTGTGGGACTTAGAGGACTGGGAACTTTTTATAACACAAACAACACAAAGATGGAAATGACCCTTCAGAAACCGTTTGAATGGCCCCAAGTTAGGACTGTAATGGCACCAAGAAGAGCTGGGCTCCAGTCCCAGCTTTGCCATGGCTTTGCTTTTGCACAGCACCAGACTCTTCACGTAATTGCTCATTGCCACAATACTCCCAAGTTGTGAATCAGTCATCGGTGTTTAACCTCACACCCTCTCTCTGTGTTGCTAGCTAATAAAGCACTTTGGATATTAATGGCTTTTTGCTGGTTATTAGTAGCCACAGGCTCCAGATGAGAACTCTTTGGGACCTGTGGGCAAATGAAAACATGTACATGATTTATAATAGTTCATACCAGGAGAAGGTATTGAATACTTTGGAATCTCAGCATTTCAAAGGCAACACACAAAACACCTGATAAGAGCTTGGAGAATTCATCACTGAACACCCTCTTTCAGGATGACTATTGGACCTGAGTATGATTACACTTTATAAATAATAGGGAAAAAACCCCACAGATAGTTTTAGTTTGAACAGGATCTGAGTGTTTCCAGGATTATAACTGCAGCAATGAGAGGACAACAATTCTGTTTTGCAGAATTTGTGATCTTGACGAAGCATCATAGTCCACTAAGAACGTCAGATAGCCATGCCAGTGTTTGGACGCATCTCTGAATCCATATCTTACCATCTCCCCAGCTCTAATAATTCCACCTTTGTTTAATCATGTTAAAAGCCCATTTCTTTTTCTCTTTATTTACACAAGTTTATGCAAGACACTTTTCTGAGTACAGGAACTCATTTCTGGCAAAAGGACGGGACTTGTGGCAGAGATTTTATTATGGATCCACCTTGACATCATTTGCTGGTGGGACCTCATCTGAACAACAAAGTCAAGATGCTCATATTTTTTATACGTCCTTAATTTTTAGCTTTAAACAGAAATTCTGTTTTTCTAGTCTTCCACATGTGAGGCATACAGCAAATGGATTTATAGGGAAAGAATCTGTAAAATAGCAGAGCCCAGAAAAAAAGTGCTTGTCATGGAGTAGAGCTGAAATATTGCAGTGTATTGACAGTGAGACCTGTGACAGAAATGTTTAGGTGTGTGGATATCAGAGAGGAAGGTCAGGAAAAGCAGTCTGTTTACTAAACCAGGTCTTCTCTAGATTTTGATGCAGCTGCTGACATTTAAGAACAGCAGCCTTAGGTAGAGAGCCTCCCGTAGGCTTTGGTGTGTAACTGAAAGCTCTGGTTGTCTCACAACATGGTGAGCTCCACATGGGTGCACTTGACAAAATAGATTTCTCTGTGGGAGTCCATGGTCAATCACTGTCCAATGTGTTTATTGTCACCAAAAGCACAGACTAAAACAAACACAAAAATCCATTATTGTCATCTGTTTTTTTAGTGTAAACAAATCAACAAAGGCTTGAGAAACTACACAAAAAGTTAGTGAACACCAGGTGTCTCAAAGAAAATGCCAATATGAAAACATCTAAAGAAAAACTGTGATGATATGTTCTCTGTCTGAGCTGTCTCCTCTCACAACAAATGCTTCTTCTGAGGAGTCCTACAGGTTTGGCGGAAGCAAGATTTTTACTGATGTTGTATTAGTTTGTTTC
The DNA here is from genome assembly GCF_022539395.1 of Myiozetetes cayanensis. Lineage (NCBI taxonomy): Eukaryota > Metazoa > Chordata > Aves > Passeriformes > Tyrannidae > Myiozetetes > Myiozetetes cayanensis. The sequence goes on along the minus strand of NW_026088185.1, from coordinate 13,934,551 downwards.
CCACAAACAGGCTGATGGAAAAAGAAAGCAGAAAAAGGCTTCCCAGGCAAGTAATAAACGTAGTTGTTTCCTTGAAAACAATTCTAATTTGTATCTTTTTCCCCTTCCCCTGTCCATGTTCTTAAATCTGCTGCCTTTCTATGGTGTGGTATGTTTGCTGTTGTCCTGGCTTCCAAGGTATTGCAGGACATGTTACTTGCAGAATTGAAAGAAAGCTACCACCTCAGACTGATTTCAGTCTGTTCCTGATATCCCTTAATCCTTATCCTGCTATCACTAATGCACAGTGGTTTAGAGGCGTTTCATTATTGCATTTTACAGCCTTGTTTCTTATGTTATTCCATGACAGGTTCTTCCCTCCAGATGAATTTACTGAGACATCGTGCTAATAAATTATTCAGAAAAATTATATGATTTGACTTTCAGGAGGGTATATGTTGTTTATTCTCCAGGTGCAAAACCAGATAATACCTAAATAAGTATTAGGATTCAAGATTTAAAACTCTTTTCTAAAGTATAACTTCCACTGAACTCAAAGGAATTTTGCTTGAGAAAGACCCTAGGTTTTGGCCAACACCATACCTTCCTTTGAGGAAATACAATGTGTAGTGTACAGGAAAGCTTCTATTGCACTGCTATCAATTTAATTAGTGAATTTCTTCCTTTCTTTTTTTTATATATTACTGTAAATTCTGTTGAAGTCTTCAAGCTCCAGAAAGAGCCTCAGTTGTTCTGTTGATTCCTGACATGTGCAATTACATCTAACCTTTTCATGCACAGCATTATACTTGGTAACAAAGTGGATGCTAAATGCTTCCTATGCTTTGCCTTATTCTCTCCTTTCTCCTTCAGTGAGGATAGAAGCACTTTCTCCAGCAAGATACTTTGCACCCTCTACTAAACCTCAGGCCAATGGTAAGATATTACTAATCTCCAGTTATATCAAGGTGGGCTGATGGAATTTATACAAGTTCAGTTTATAGAAGTTCTGCTACAGATTTTGTTATTGTTTTATTTATTAAATAATCTGGGGGGGTTAGGGCAAAAAGATTATTTTTTAATAGTGTTAAGACAAACATACTCTTTCAATTTTGTAATGATTCATTTGCCTAGTATATACTGACCCTTAGTGGTAAGCCGTGATTTTAATTGCATTGCCAAGTTCCTAAATTTTGCTTCTCCCTTTGGCCCAACTGTTCAGAAAATGGCAGGAATATTTGCTGTGCATCAGGATAGTCTATCTATGTAAATAGCCCACAATGTCTTCATCAGACATTAACAGGCATGTGAAAATAATGACAGGTGTTATCAGCTCTTCTGAAGGGAGGGCTGTGGGAAGCAGGAGTGTCGAAAGGTTATTCCAAAATGCAAAACAAAAACGTTGGCATTGAGAAGCAATACTCTCCACATAATGAGAAACAAATAAGAACTCAGTATCTGGCACTAACGAACACCTCAAGCTAACTGTGGAATGAGTATTAATTAGGTTTCCAAAATAGCATCTTTCTGAAAAGCAGCTGAGGTGTAATATTGCTCCTTATTAATCAAAGCAATGGGACAATGAGAACTCTGCAAAAAATAAATGGTTTGCAGATGGCTGTGTGCATCTTTAATAATGACAGAAGAACACAAGTTACAGCTTTAAATGCCAGCGAGCCTTTCTGCATCTTCTTCTTTTCAGAGAGTGATATTTGCAGTTTTCAAGGCAGTGAGGAAAGTGTGTTGGTTTCTTATTACATTTTCCCTGCAGCATAAATTCTGTTGATGTGCTTCCCTAATCATGCTAATTATACTGCCATATGTTGCTCTCATCTTTCTTTTTCTCTCCTAATGGGACGTAGATTCTCTCTTTTGAATATGTCATTTGTTTATTACATTTATCAAGGGTTTTAACATTATATGGGGCTTTTAATTGCTTTTTTAAACACTCAGCAGATTGAATATTAAAAACAGACATGAAGGTCAATTATAAATAATATTTAAATTGCTCATGACATTTTTATTCTCTAATTTAAGTGGAAATATCAACTCTATAGCCATGCTCCTCTACCTACTCTTTACTCGAAAACACACATGTCCTCCAGAACTATTCTGGCTGCAGTCACAATTCTGTCTACCCCAAATCACCTTGTGCTTAGCAAAATAGGGGTCTTTCCCAGATGGGAATGCTAAAACAAAGATGCATTGTGCATCATATTAAATACTTGACACAAATATGCTGCCATTAATTTCAGTTGTGAACTACTGAAGTACCCCAAGCGATACAGGTGAGTGTTCATTTCTGACTGGTAAGAAAAATACAGCTGTCTCTCAAAATTGAGCAGTTTCAACAAAACAGGAAACACAATTTCAATAAATGAATTTAAGATGGCCTAAAGTTGAGTATTGTACAGAGATATTGGACTCTCAGAGTACCCACCACTACAGAAAACAATCAGTAAACCAGCTGAATACAGAGAAAGCAAGAGACAACCAAATACTATCCAACTACCAAACAATTTCTGGTATAATGACACTATCTCTCCTGGTTTTCATGGAAATGCACCACAGGTGAATTTGACCCTTTGACTCACTGAATTTGGATTGAGATAATCATATCAGACTTTGCACAAATAATTAGCAAATACTTTCATGTTACTTGATGTTTGTCCATGGTATTATTACACAAGTTCCAAAGTCCTTCTTGCAGGTTTAGGAGCGTTGATTGTAGGTCCTGTATGGTGATGAGACAGCTTTATAGCTACAGTCCAAATAAAAACGAAAAAACATCTGTTCTGCTTAAGTGGTCCATCTTAAAGCCAAGATTGTACCTACGATTTTGATTTTGACCACCTATTTAGGTATAACTTCAGGTTTGTAATAATGACCTATACAAGATGCTGCAAATGCATAAAACTCATCTGCTTAAAGATCATATACTATGTAATGTGTAGGAAAATTTTATTTGATTAAGATATTATCTGTCCAAGCTCAGCTAATATAAAGTTCTCTAACAATTCTCCCCAAAAAGGCTATAAGCAAAGGACTTGCCTAAGTACAAAGGAAGTATTTTGCAGGAAAGTTAAAACCAAAATAGTTAAAATCCATTTTTTTTTAATAAGCAATTTTTCCCATCTGTAACTCCATGGTTATGACTTGCTTCTTTGTTCTCCTGGGAATACTTAGACATTCACAGTTTGATAAAACTTCTGAATGTTTGCCCTGGGACACAGAAAAGGGGTCTCTGGAGACCCATTAAATACTTAAATGACCAGGAAAGGAAAATTATTCCAGGGAAGTAGCCTAATGTTTGCATAGTGTTTGACAGAGGACACTCTCTTTTACTCACAGTATTAAATGCCATTTCCACTAATTTTTCCTTACCATTTTTCAAGGATTTTTTGAAACATGATTTAACAGGGATGCACTCCCCTCTCAAACAAATCTTTGTTTGCTAAACTACTGTACACACAAATCTCTTTAAGCTGCTGTTGGAGAATGGTAATCATACTTACATTTTCCTCCTTCTCATGTAATAACTGTAGAGTCTATTAAAAATACACATTTTAGGCATTTACCACTTGTGATCTTCATTGGATAATTTGAAATTATTTTGGGTCACAGTAGTGGCTTGTTTGATTTCTGGCATCTCTACAACAGAAGAAAGTCCTTTGTGCACGTGCTGGAAAAAAAGAACTGTAAAGAATGAGGTATAAAGTAGTTGTCTTGATTTATTCCCATCATGTACCTAGTCAGGATTTGATACATGTTTGAGCCAATGGGATTCTTCCCATTTGTTTCCAATCGGAGTAGGAAGGGACCATGTTTAATCCCAGTTACACTTGTAAGGTAAAATATATGCAGCTATCTTCCCCAGAAATGCCAAGGCAGTGGAAAGGATTTGAAGAAAGGATTTATTTCGGAGGCAAAGACATTAAAACTTACAAACTTCTTGGCGCTGCAAGACAGCACCAGGCCTCACAGGGAAAGGCAAACCTCCTGTTCGCTCCCGGGCTTTATCATTGCTGGGCCCCTCGACACAGCGGCCCCATAGCATTTCTGTAAATGTTATCTCTCTCCTCTCACGTATCAGAGAAAGATGCTGAGAACTTCTCTTGGTATGAAGGGTGGGGAGAAAACATTGAAACTGCCTTGGAGACAGAGCTACCTTTAAGGTAGAAAGCCTTCCTAAGCAAACACTCTGTCTGACTCCTTGTAACAAAATGTTCTGGAGAAAGAAAGGGTATTCTATACTCACAACACTGAACTTGGATTATAAAATTTACACCAGTTCGTGGTGGTACCACTGAAAGTCGTACTGTTCCTGATGAGCTGTTGCTAACAAGAACAGCCTCAGTGGTTCCTTCAATTTTGACCCACGGCAAGATTTTTTTGGCGTAAAAAGTGTTCTATTGGTTATGTTTTTCTTCATGTGAGGGCTGTTTTAGCCATAAAGGCTAAGAATTAAAGGAATTTGTTTTAAGTGTGGTATGAGGATGTGAGTGAGTTTGTATGGCAAACTGATACAGTTATGGAAAAAGCCTGGAGTCCCAAGTGGGTGAAAGGGTTGGAACCAACCATATATGCTCTGTCACTTCTCAAAGACAGCCATTCACAAATGAGCAAACATGCTTCAGGAAAGCAAATTTTTAACTAACACTCAGGAGCTTCACAATCCTTGCCCTCAAATCAAATTTATTTGGGAAGATAATCATAGGAAATATGGACATATACAGCAGAATAAAAACACACAGTTGTAGATTGCCGTGTTGAAAATCAAATTAAAAAAATACTGGCTAGATCATAACCTATAACAATATTACATAATAGATCTGTCAGATATCTCAAGAGATAAAATTACAAAATAAAACTCTTGAGGACTCATCTATAGCTACAGCTCCTCAGTGTGCTCAATGCAGGGTACATGCCCATAATGCTGTGGGAGAGATGCATATACAAACACCATTCCTTATGGCCCCATGCAGTGTTTTGGTGGAGCAGCATTAGCAGGTTTCAGAGATAAACTACTGCTCAGGGAGAGGCTCTCTCAAGGAGCCTTTCTGCCATCCAAACACAAACTTCACCCCACGTCAAAGCCTTAACTAACACATGTTGGCTCTATCAGTCTTCTCCACCAAAGAAAATTTCTCCTCATCCAAACAACACACCAAGCTTTGGGTCATGTCCATGTAAAATCTTGCTAAGAATAAAGGAAAGAAGGAAGAAAGAAAGAAGGAGAATCATCTGGTATTAACAAAAAATTAAGCACTCTTTTTGTATTTCAATAACATCTACCACAGTGATTAAAACTGAATACAAATGAGTAAATAGGATTATTTATACAAAAATCACACTTCCAAATAATGAATGAATTCTGCAGGCAATGTCTACCTCCTGTGAGACCAGGGGCTCCTTCTAGCTTCTACAGTGGGAGATCTTGGGGCCACTGAGAGCCCCACAGGATGTTTCAAGTTCTCTGCAGAATCTTTTCTATTTTCTGCTTGTAGTTCCCGGTGAAAATTTTTGCAGAGTAATAAATCATAATGGGATAGAGACATAGGAAAAAAAAGTCAAGTTCAACTATGGTAAAAGTCTGGAATTGAAAACACAATATAAAGATCAAATTCTGATTGTTCCAGACTTTCAGTCTAAGTGAATCATAAATTACAATGTTGAAAAACAGTCAGTAACAAACAAATACCTAACTGGCCTAGTTTTAAAAGTCATCTCTTGTTCTTTTCAAATTTGATGGGAACTGTAGATGCTCAGCTTATCTGAAATAAGGTCCCAAGTTCTCCAATCTTAATGAAAAAGATTTTCCACTGCCACAGCACATGGCAACTTGCAGTTTAAAAAAGTCTGATATGACCATTATGTTCCTTCTCTTGTCATAAGGACAATAAGAAGCCATAAGATGGTTTACATTTTATTACAAAGGAAAATAAAGGAGTCCAACATTCCCAAAAAGGATGCAAAGGTGCACGGAGTGGTCCAGGCTACTAATAATTTGCTCAAACACTAGCAGAGAATATATAAATTCTTAACTCTTAGCAAAAAATATTGATTGCATTATAACATATATGATACAATTTCATTTGTTAACATTTCATTCATTAACTTCACTGTACAGAAATTTGTCCATGCTAAATACAAGCCCTGGACCAGATACACAAAACAATTTAAATGCATTTTTTACATCCTATATGCACAAACATTTCTTAAGTTAAAACTATGCATACTACTTATGCATAGCACGCATATGGCTTACATATTCAATGACAGGAATTCCACCTTTTGGCATGCTCTTATCCCACGGCTCAGAGCTTACACTGTTCCCAGCTCAGTTTTGATTGCTCTACTGTCAGAAAAGAGACAGTCAACAGGTATGAACATGTAAGGGTCCCTCAGTCCAAGGTGATAGTTTTACGATTCCTTCTTCAGTTAGGGCAAAGTGTGTCCTTTTTGAGGTTGAGCCTGATGCCTGTTGAGCTCTACTCAGATCCCTGAAACAGTAGATGAATGACACGTAGGGCTCAATCACCCTCTGCACAGAGGGGAGTGGCACTGCCCCATGAGTCCTCTTCTGAGCAGAACATGGCTGATTATAAACACTTTTTGGTCAGTGAGATAATAACCACAGGGTCCGAAAAAGAGAGCTGGAAGAGCAGCAACCTGAGCCACCTGAGAGCCTGCATCTTGAAGGGGAGCCTGGAAGTTTCCTGGCAGGTTCCAGCAGAGGGAAATGAGGTTGGCTGCAGCCACACAGGACACCCAGGCAAGTCTAGAGGGGTCACATGCAGCTTCAGGGAAGTGGAGATGAAAATGGAGTTTCTTTCTGGGCTCCTTCTGAGGCTTCTTGCAAAGGTAACTGTCCATGTGCTCTGGTTTTGCCACCCCTCAGAAAGAAACAAAAGCTAGCGAAGATTTTGCAGGTTGCATGTTGTTGACTTTGCATTTGAGATAAACCACAATATAAGGCGTCAGTGTCACCTTTCAATTCTGAGAGGCAACACATTGCTGAAGTGAAGCAATTTTCATGTATTCCTGTCGCTGTCTCTTCCACCCTACAAAACAATAAGCACCAGCTTCATGGTAGGGCTGACACTATTGCTGATGTCTTCCAAAATGCTCAGATATTTCAAATACTTTGTTTGACACCAGTTCTGTCCATATGGCAGCCACCACAGTGGGGAAGAATCATCATCTATGCAGGCTGGTCAGTGTAATTCTACAACTTCTCTGTACAGTCTACATATATTTATTTCCAGATATTTTAAGGAAACTAACAAGTAGGACTTTTATGTTGCATGCAGTATGATTGCATGAACAAGTATTTAGAAACACATTTCATTTTGACTTTCCATTTTTATTGGATGCCAGCAGCAGTGACATGTAACAGCAATCCCAGGCAGATGATAACGTTGTGTTTTCACATATCTTGTGGTTAACTGGAAATGTTTGATGTCAGTGATGCAACAAAGCAAGGTCCAACTTTGGCTGAAAATATTATTTTGGCTAATTTAAGAAAGCAGAATAGAAGAGGAAATAGCAACAACAAATACAATTGAAATCTTGCAAGTTGTTAAGTGCCTTGAGTTACCAGCTCAGAGTTTTACATTTTACACTTTTGAACAATTTGTCCATTCACTTTCCACAGAAACAGGATGATCCAAGAACAAGTTGACAGATAACAGCCTCTGAGAGCACGAGGTAGGAACAGCTAGAGTTCTTCTTTTCTCCTGCAAGAGAGGTCTAATGAAAATTCATAAACAATAAATTTTGGACACTACAACTTTCAGTATTTCATAGTTTATTGCATTATCATGCAGTCTAATTAAGGATTGAGAGACGTAAAATACTGTTTTTCCCCTCTTTATATTGAATGGTAAGGGGGGTATACTGTGTCCCCATTTCAAAATTTTCTGATAAAACCACAACTGCAGTAGAACAAAGAGGTTAATAATAGCACTAATCAAGCCTTTATGGTATAAAACTCTCCCCATTATAAAAAAGAAATTACCAAATTACCTGTCCTGCCTGAAATGTCAGAAGCTTTTAGGAAATAGAAAATCTAGTTTTGTATCAGTGCTTCTTTCTGCTCCGTGGCTTTTACCATATCTTCTGGCTTCTTACAGTGTTTAGGCTCACCTGGAAGATAAACAAATGAGACTGGTAACCTGCTTAACCGAGAGAATCTGCACAGTCATAGACAGACAGAATATTGTTCTTTAGACTCTTTTAGGGTTAAAATGAGGCTTCAGTCACTGCTTTCTTTAATTGCTTTCTCACCAGATTAAGCATCAGATTGAATTAACTAATCATTATGGTTTATCTGTGAGGCAAAAGATACAGAATGAAATCAATAGATCACAGCATGAAACAAAACTATGAACACATTTACATGAATGTTAATAAAGTTTGGTCTATTTTTCTCTTCTGCCTTACTGAAAGTCAAAATTCACCCTCTACAGGCAAGTGCTGTTTAAATCCTCTTTTAACTTAGGCTTTCAAAGCAGAGTAAGCTAAGATAATGAAAGATGCCAGAGTCAGTCAAGTTCTAAGAATTCAATTAATTCAATCAAATTGGAGGAATGACACAGAGTGACACAAGCAGCTTTCAAACTGTGATACAACATGAATTTCAAACCAACAATCATAATATTAAGCTGTTGCTCAAACTATTCCTTTAGTAACTTTGAACGAACACAGCTGAGGAAATTACACACTGAGATAGGTAGGCATGGGGACAGTGTAGCAAACTTACAGTGTTATTTACTAACTATATATAGTAACTTCTCAACTTTATCCAGTTGATCCAAATGATCCCACAAGAGAGTAGGAACACTGAACTGAAAATGTGAAAAAGGAAGAGTATAGAAGTCTCAAAAGTTGAAAAGATGAACTGGGAAAAGCATAAAATTTATAAAAATAAAAATAGAGAGGGGAATATTTTTGAAAGCCAGAAAACAAAGGTATGAGTAGCCAAAGGAAAAGCAGATGATGTATGATCTGAAAGGGAAATTGAAAGATGCAAGCTGAAGTTGAAGAAGAGGCTGATAGTTTAGAAAAGAGAATGAGAACAGAGGAAACAGAACTCCAGAGAACAAGAATGAGGAAAGAAGAAAATTAATACCTATCAGTCTACCATGGCTTCACTGTAAACAAGTCAGAATTGCTACTGATTTCACCCTTGTTTCATTGTCTTGAATGGTGGCAGAGTTGGTGCTGTCCACACTGTAGTGCAGCCATCAGCAGATGGGCCATATCCTCCCCAGGCAGCATCCTACGCCATCCCCCTTATTTTATATAAATTTAATGTAGGTGGGAAACAGACCACCAATATTCCAAAGGCTTTTAAAGACTCAGAATTAGACTAACATGAATTAGAACCAGATTTTTCAGCCTGTGGCTGTTTTTGGAGGGATTTACCAAAACTTTATTAGCATTATCCATTTAAAAAAAAAAGGGGGGGGGGGGGAGGGAAGAAGTATGAAAGTAAAATCTATTGATCTAAATATATAAATTTTATACTTGACATAGAGTAGCTTTAGGAGTGGGATAGAAGTGCTTTAGGGAGACCTTAAAACAAAATCTTTGTGCATTTAAATTTCATAAAACTAAGCATTAAGTTTTGAGACATATAGCTTTCTTCCCATTTCGTGCATCAGGTTTCTTATGTGATAAAATCTGCCCCTTGAATGGTTACTAATGGCTGTTATTTTATAAACCCCATCCTTTCTATAAACACATTTCCTGTTTTAATCTATCCTTCCCTCCATCCTTATCCTATGCATGAACACGAATGCCTTCCCTCACCATCAGGATCCTGTTGCCCTGTTGAGCCATGCACTGTGCCCAGGGAATGCTCAGGAATCAAGGCAGCACAGCAATCCGTGCCTGCTCTGTGCAGCTGCAAAGGGTCCCTCACTCAGCTGAGCACCACGGAGCCACCGCGGCACTGAACGGTCAGCAGGCATTTGCATGGCACCGGTGATGATCTGATGCCACCTGCATTCCCATAAATCAAACTAGCGTGTTGTTGGGTGGATAGTCCACTGCTATTTACGCTGTTTACTCTCCAGAGGCTCTCAGTTACTGCCTGCTGATGTTGTTGAATGTTTCGCATACCCAGTGTGACTGGGTAGTCCTCTGCTGTCATATAGAGTGAAATTACTGGTAATCTGTTTTCTCATAGATTTATTATCTCCCTTGCATTTTGATATTAAGGATTAGCATGGCTATCACTACAAGTGAGAAGTTAAAAGTGTGCCAATTAACATTTATAAATCATTGAAAGGTGGAGTCATTTAATTAAATATAAGCAGTTTTTAAAATTAATGTTCTAATTAATAAATCACTCAGGAGAAAAGGAAAATTATCACTTAAATACCACTCCCCCCAACCCCGACCTTATAATAGTTTCACTTCATCTTGTACCATTCAATTAAGTGAAAATGTGATGACTGCAGTTCTTCTTACAGCGACCCTCTGGTTCTCCCTTTGCATTGACCAGGACCCAGGGCAGAGCTATTCCTGTTACTAATTACTACTAATCTACAAGACTACATCTAAAAAGAGATGTGATACAAGGAGAGGAAAACAGTCCCTTTTTAATGGGGAATGCCCTCATTATACACATCCAAACATTCATTGACAGTGCCCAAGAATGCAGACACATCATTTTCCCATGTTCTCCATCTCTGTTATAATTGAATCACTTACTCAAAAAAAACTTAACTGAATTATAAAAGGCAGAGCAATGACAGGTAAAATACGAAATTTTAACATGAATAACCATGTTTCTTTTCTTCTTCCTTCCCATCTCATTCTCCCAGTCCCAGCACACACAGGTGCTCACTTTTCCACCCTGGGAGATGGAAGTGTTCTGTACATCACTTTAGCCTTGTACCCCCCCCCCATCCACAGTACAGAAAGAACACAAGTAGAAGAGTCTAGCATGGAGAGTGCCAGTAATGTTTTGATAGATGTATAGTGTCTCTTAGAACACTCAAATAACTCTAATTTGTGAAACAGATTAAAAATGTAAGGTCATATGTATGCTGCCTTCTGCTTGTTTGAAGTGACATTCCATTGAAAATGTCTGACCTTGGTTAAAAGAGTCCTGTCTAGATGCACTGGCCACCAACAAGAGTGAAAAGTGGGGATGCTACCCATGCTATATCTCCCTTCTGTGCTGAGTGCTATGCTGAGTGCTACTGCATCATGCACAACACACTCACCTTGACCATCTCAAACACAGCTTACACTGAGAAAAAGGGGGGGGGGATGAGAAAACAGACTGCTGTGCTGTTTGAGGCTATGAGGCTTCTCCATACAATGCAGCAACAAAAACTCTTCAATAACACTAAGTACCTACACTTAGACAACCACAGTGACGGCTTAATGGCTTCCTTCCACTTAGAATGATAGTAAAGCATTTTACCACTGTAAAAAAGAAACTGAAACATTTTAGCCTGACTTTCCCTTTGGTATGGAATATTGCCAACTATTCCAATACTAAATGCCTGCATAGCCTTTCTTTTCTGTTATCTCTTACATGATGGCACTGTTTCTGCAGCTGCTGAAACCCAATAATTTAATACTATTTCAAAGAGCCAGGACGTGGGTTTGTAGAAAGTCTGGCTGCTTCGGGCCAGTGCCAGTAAAGGGATTCACATGAGCACTGTGATGTATTATGACTGCTCTATTTTGCTGTGTAACTTCTGTTTGTAGTGTTCTTTCAGTGCATTTTGCATCACTGATAAAACAGAAATCCCATGTAGCATCAACTACCTTCAAACAGGTAAATTTGATATTAAATATTACACACTTCATGCGTGGAATATCTAAAAGGTCAGAGAGTATTGGATTCTGACACTAATATGCTACAGGAACAAGGGAAAACATTCATCAAGATCTCCCCTTACCTGGATATTTATCTATGCTGGAAAAGGAACACAATCATTGAAGGAGATGGATGAGAGCAAATTCAGCATGCCACAATAACCAGATGTTTTGCATAAAATGACAACTAAAAATGCCTTCAAATATCAGATGCCTTTAAAAACAACACCTAATCAATACCCTTATTCTATGTATAGTAGCACTCTAGTAAAAATTTGTCATAATGTAAATCAGAAATCCAGTTTCATCTAATGGTTTTCTGACTTGAGGGACTATGAATTACTTATGAGGGGATACATGAAGGGTTCATGAGACTAAAAGAAATGCAAACTTGCTTTCTGTAGGCTTAAGCTGTCTGACCAGGGATGCACATTTCAACTAGAAAAATTTTAAGGATTCACAGGTCTAAATAGGGGGAAAGTCTCTATTCTAGAACTTGTGATCCAAATAATTTGGAATTCTCTGAATTTACCATGACAACAGCATTTTACCAATATAATCTCTCATGATAACACCAAGAATTAATGATTACATCTGTTCACAGACTGTATCAGATGAACAATTTTCAAACTAATTTGAAGACCTGTTCAGAAAAGGATTTACAGCTGCTGGACATGTGTTCAATCAATGGTATGAGCAGTAGCCTTTCTACACATTTTCACCAGCAGGAAAAGGCACAGCTTGTAAAGGAGTTGACATAGATGAGTAGTTTCAGTGAAGAAGCCTGTATTTCTATACCAAAACTTTCTGTGGAATCAGCAGCAACTGAGATGTGTGCTGCAAAACCTACAAGATGTGGAGATGTAAGTTGGGGGATCCCAGTAAGGGAGCACTGGCTCATTGCTCAGCCTCTGCAGTTGCCTAAAGAATAATAAAGAATGCTTCTCTTATGATGTGATTAGTCACTTAATGCAGTTATGTCTCCTGCTATATGTTCACATTTATTGCTGAGCAATGTCCTCTTTGTGAAAGCCCTGGTTTTTAGTTCAGGACCTTACCAATACTATTTAGCTTAATATCACAGAATATTAAATTAAACTCTTATTTCTGTTTCATTGTTAATCTGAACTCTTTTTGAATATTGCTATCTCTAGTGAACGAACATCAGAAAATTCCCTGCGTTAGAAAACAAATGAGATTAGCAAGCTCTAAGATAAGAAATCTCTGTTATCATTGGAGAGGTGAAATGTAAAGATTGACAAGGCAACAGAGTGAACTGATTGCATGCTGAATTGTATCTGATCTCTCAAACACCATTTTTGTTGGTCAGCCATCTAAAGACCTACAAGGACAGCTACACCACCACTGTCTTCTGCAGAGTCTGAAGTTTTTCCCACTGTGTTCCTTATCCAGGAGATGGAGAACTTTCCTAAGGCACTTTAATTTCAATTTGGGCTTTAATACAAAAACCAGTGTTACATGTCAAAAGATAAAAATGTCAGTTATTAGACAGCTTCAAATGGTGTGAAAATAATTTTAGTGTAAATATTTTGATGTAGGACCCTAAATTAACCATCTGTTATTTCTGATGGAAAAAAACTGTCAACAATAAAAGCATGGAGCCCTGAAACACAGAACTCTAGAATAAGTGGGTGTTCTCCATAAAAAGCACTTAGGAGAAGCATGCCAAGTCATACACTCATGTCTAAGCTAAGCCTTACAAGCACTTCAGTGTTGCTGCTCAGACAATGCCATACTCCTGGCACAATATTGCAAGGCTTACTGTCATAAAAGCATTAATGAGATTTGAATTTTAATGAAAAGTCAGGAATAGAAGTGTCATTATGTCTCTTGATTATTCTTATAAACCTAATATCTCAAAGCTTATTCTAACTATAAGCAAACTCATAAAATAAAATGAAAATGCACAGTGTCTTTCTCTTCCTTTGATAACATCTATTCCTATTGCTTGGGCATCTTTTTCTTGATACTGTGCTGCAATCACCAGATACCAAACATGTTCATCTTATGATAATATACTTGCACACTTAAAACATATCCTGACATTTTAGGGATTTTCTGGATGCTCCGAGTGTCCTGCCCCTACAGTCAGGAGACTGATTCTCCTGATGAAGAGAATGACACAGTCCCATGACTACAGTCAGCAAATTCCATCTACCTTAACTCTAAGATTCACACTACATTTAGTATAAAGGATGTGGTTTACAACATAACAATCATATTAGGTGCCTAAACTAAGGGGAGTATATTTTAATATTATAATTACCTATTCAAAGAGAAAATGTTTGGATAGCTCTATTTTGAAAGTTTACCTTATTCTCCAGTAGCAAAGGCTATTTAATTGCAAATATGTGTCTTTAAATTACTCCAAAATCATTCTTCCAGTTCAACTAAAGTATATTATATAAAAACTTTTCTAGTGGATACCAATAGCTGATATCAAAAAGTTGATTTTTTTTTTATATCAAACAGCTTCTTGATGGTTTTAGAATGCTAGTACTTTTACACATGCCGAAGAAACTGTCTTATGCTGGTGGTCTGTACAACAGCTTATTTCAATATTTTACATTACTGTTGATGTTTGACAGGGAGATACCAGACATTGCTGCAGCTTCGCCCTGGGCAGCTTCATTAGACTGGCTGGTGTTGTGAGATGAAGCATTACCATTCAGTGGGTCTGTATTCTGTGTTTCTTGCTGGGCATCGGTGAGATCTTTCTGGTTCGGATCAGAGTTAGTGCACTTTTCTGAGCTGGGTTCATCACTCAGAGGAGTGTCGAAAGAGACTACTTGTAGGACGATGGATCTGGGAGGACAGGTTGTACCATCACTTCCCTGACTACTCTCATTTTGTATCTTTGTTGTCTCTTCCTGTAACTGTGCATCTGTGGAATTTCTGCTTTGGTCTTTTTCCTGTTCACCAACATTTTTCACAAGTTCTACAAAGAGGGAACAAAATAGGTGAATTAGATAAGAAGGATATGTCACAGTTTTTTGATTTCAGAGTAGTGACAGATAGAGTTGCACATGGGAACACTGTGAACATGAGGGCATGCCCACTGCTATGTTTAATATGGTTCAGGTTCTGCTTCTGCTTGCACTACTGCAACTGAACCAAAGTGGTCCTCTTTCTGGTTTGGTGTACCTCTTTTTGTGGCCATAATACAGAGCAAGGAGCATCACCAGACACATGGTAACCTGAAGGATGGGAGCAGGAGGACCCCATGCTGCAGGCATGTCCCCCTGCAGTAGTGCTTACCACTACAGGACTAGGAAGCACAGAGCTCATCACTTCTGCAAGAGAGAGGGCATGGAGGGGAGCACCTTGCTCAGGATGAGGCAAGCACCAGAACTGAAGGGAAGCCCTGAAGGAAATTGGCCTGGCAGTCTGGAAAAGTCCAAAGCATCAGCTCATACAGAGGTTCAGCTGGATCAAGTTATAGGGGGTTACACATATGCTATCCAGTACTGCTACCATTATGGCTAATGGCAAATACAGAATGGGAGAAATTGCACTTCAACTTCAGGGGACAGCAGAAACTCCCCAAAAATAGTGGTTTTGGAAGGCTCTACTTGCTGTATTGCAGAGATTTGGAGAACAACAAAAAATTAAATGGCCCAGAGTAAAAGGAGACAGAACAGAGCAGCACAGAGAGATAGTACAAGGAGTAACTAGAAGATGAAAAAACCCCCCAGAGAATGGAAAACTTGTGATGGCAGGTGAATAGTACCACAACAACAACAAAAAGTACCATCTTCATGGAGCGCCTATTTCTCATGCTATAATAATCTGTATCTCATAAATTTAGATAGTAAAATCTGTATACTCCTATAGAATATACCAAACACTATCAATTAAAAAAATGAAAGCAATTGCAGTTTGAACGACACTTGCACAAAGCAGCTGTATGATATTGCATAAAATTTCTAACTTGGATGTGCACACTATATTATGGAAGCCAAACATTGGGATACTTATTGAGTTCAACTGATAGCTCCCAGAAACTCTGATTTTGAGTGACCAGTCCAAATTCAGACCAGAACTGATTGCACATGACAACTCAAAGATAGCCCAGACTGTAAGCGTATTTTCACCACATCATCATTTGGCACCACCTCACTTTTCTGAACCCAGAGAAAAGGTCCATGAAATAGGACTGAAAGGAACACCTCCAAACCTGAACTGATATGCAGAAGCACAGAATAGCTAAATAATTTCCTTCTTTTGTCAGTTATACTTTCTAGTATATTTTTTTAAAAATTGAGAACTTCAAAATTTGAGCAATTTCTAAATTGTTAAGCCATTATTTACCCAACTTTAGAGACCTGCTGGTTTTGGATTCCAAATATTCTGAAACTTAGACAGTTACTCTTTTTTTCTACAGATTACAATGCAGTTCTTACAAACAAGAGGTTGGGTTAAAACCACTAAGAAATATGTATATGGAATTTGATGCAAATTATGTTAAATCTAGATATGTTAATTAAAGCATTTGCCACTCATTATATAATCTACCTACCCAAGCATTTTTTTCCCAAGAAAGTGATTTACATACTATATTTGCCTCCAAATGGCGGAGCAACAAGCATTTTTCCTTAACTTCATAAAAAAACACAAGGAAATTAAAATACAAAACATTTTAAATGCTATTCAGATACATCAGTAAGTTAAAGAAAGCAAAGCAGAATTATAAACACACATAAAACTGTAATATTATTGTAGTTTACCTTGGTGAGCTTTTTTAACCAGAAAGCTAGTGAGAAGAGACAGTAGTTTTCTCACTGAATGTTTTTTTAGGATGATTCTAAACAGAATTCAGGTTTGTCTTGGTGTAACTGTATGGCTGATCATTCTATTCTCATATTAGAAGGTTCAGAATATTCATTCAAGCAAAACCCATTATTATATTTTTGGTTCATGAAGCTGAATATCTAAACTTAAAATTGTTCTCATTCACTCCCTACCAAACTTAAACTGGCAAATGAAGATTGACAGTTTAATATAACAATGTTGATGGCTTGCTCTCTAATTTCTATCACTGTCCTTGAGATGATCTCAAACATGCCTGTTTAAGGATACCTAAAACCGAGTCAAACTCTGACTCAGGACTATCATATCTGATGGAGAGAGCTTTGACATAGAGTTTCTCTGCACCAAGATACACTTGATAACATAATAGTTAAATGTCATGCCTATTGCATTTAAACTGCTGGGAGACTATTCAAAAAGTCCGTAGCAAAGAATAGGTGAGAAAAATATTATCTTTTCTAAAAGCGTGAAAAATACCATGGAATTCTAAAATCTGTGGAGTTAAAACCACTGCTAAACAATAGTTTTTATATGATGATAGTAATATCTGTGATTATGATTCCATGGTGACTAAATTTCAAAGTCATTCTCAGTTAAATAAGCTTGAAAAAAAAGTAACTTGTCCACTTGGGAAGAGTTTGTTCAGAACAATCCTAGTAGCTCAACTACCAGGAGTAGTTGGTAAGAGTAACTGAGACTCAGAAACCTCAAGTACAAAATCCTCTATGATGATATCACAACTGTGATTAAGAACCCCAGTCCTTTTTCTTGATATTAAGTCTCTCACCTGCTGGATATCCGACTCTATATTCTGCCTTACTTTGCTCCACTCAGCTTCAAAATCTATTAAATCCACTGCCAAAAAGAGGAAAAATACTGGGTTCTTGTGCTATGTCAACCACCTGTGAAATATGTTCTATGTGCTGGCAAAATACAGATTTCTGTTTTCTGTAACAGCTAATAATTGTATACTCCATAGGACTTCTATACTGCGTATCATCATTGGCATTTTCTTTAATTTCTGCTGTCCTATCAATCTGATGGAACAGAATTAGCCAGCAGTCTTTAAATGAGGCTGAGACAGGGACAAGGACCAAATAACTAAAATTCAAGCAAGGCACTGATAAGTTATACTACTCACATAGTGTAAGAGTGTAAGAGAGAACGGAGTTGGCATGATGTTGCACAGTAAGAATAAATATTTTTTATTTGCAATAAATACTGTGGTGGTCTCTACTTCCAACCAGCCACTAACAGCCAGGATCCTCCAAGGGAAGTGGCAAGGCTGCTGCCCCTCACCAGGCACTGGGCTGCTGGGAAGAGCAAAACTCTCCCTTCCCTATAGGCACATGTTGCCATGACCAGCCAGAAAAAGAAGGGGGGTATATTAAATAAACAAGGTAACCTGGCATTTACAGCATTGCCAATACTCAGTGAGAGTAAATAGGTGAATATGGTACATAAGATTAAACAACCATCCATTCCTCAGAAAAATTCCTCTTTTTTTATGGGGGGATGGGGTTTTGGGACTGGGTCAGTAAGGCACTGAAAACAGCTTAGGCTTTATCATATCCATTCAGATAAAGGCAGGGAGAAGTGTATTGTTAAGTGCAGTGAACTCAGGTATGTTCTACTGTTGGTTTTCTCAGTTTTAACTTGGTAAAAGTGCCAGAAGCCAGGCCTGTTTACATATATTCAACTGTTTGGTAATGTTTTCTTTACAAGAATCCAAGCAAATTCAGAAAAATTTGTGTGAATTCATCTATAAAATAAATGGCTTCTCCTAACTGATCTGTTAGGGGTGACGCCATCTTATTCCACTCTTCTATATTTCTGTGCCATTTCTGAACTTCAGTCTTAAATCACAGTCCTTTTATGAGAAGGAACAGTGGCATTTGACACATAAACAAGATAGAAGTTGTGTGGTTCTTCCCTTGTGTTTAGGCTGGGCTGTTGGCAAAATACTTGTTATGCGTTGCTTTGTTTGGAAAACTGGCAGGACTCTTAAGGCAACAGCCAAATTTCAGAATAGCTGAAAAATGCTGGTATTCTAGCACTGTGCTGTAGGGCTCTGTTATCTCCAAAGTATGAGTGCTCTGCTGCAGAAGCTCTAGAGAGTCTGCGTTATCAACTACAACATTACTTGCTGCCAGCTCTGCTGTTATTGCCTGTGTCTGCAGCAACACTTCCAGAACATGGTCTAACGGGGGAGGAAATTTTTCTACATTTTTGAACTTTCTCTTCTGGCCATCAACTTTCTTTTCCTCGCCTTTCTGTGAGGAAACAGAGCATCCAACTACCATCATCTGTACAGTCCAGGGCTTATAAAACATCTTACTGTTTACAGCAACTGCATCACTTGAGCATGTACTGACTTAAAAAGAGTGGAGAGGAAGAACAAAAGCCATGTGTAATTAGGGTATCTCAAACCAGCAGTGACTGCCACAGCACTAAACTTCAGTAAAACAAGTATCTGCTGAATTACATTGCTATTTTCATTGGTTGTGTTTAAAAATAAGCTACCATAACTTTCCCTTAGAGAAAGACATAATGACATGAAAGTTTTAACAATTAAAAAACTACTGAATTAATGAGGAAAGCTGTTCATCTTCACTAAGAATTAAATTATTTGAGGACTCTGTAAAGAAGAATGTTGCTGGATATTATGGACTCTCTGTGTATATTACCCCAAACTTTGATTTCTAGTTTTGTTCTTTTTTACTGTAAACCAAAATTCCAAGAAGCAGTGACAAATGACCAAAACCAGGACAACATGGGAAGGAACTGCAACATTTTAAAGGACATGTTTGCACATCAGCTGTTTTAAAGAGAAGGGGAAGAGACCATCACAAAGCATAAAAATTTTTCAGAAAATGTGAGGACTTATCCTAGTGCCTCTGGAATTCCCAAGTAAGTTTAAAGAAATGTCCAAAAGTTCCCAAACAACTGTGATTTTTCCCAACCAATCTGCCATTTTCAAACTAAATAAAATATTGCAGTAGCCTACAGCTTTATTTAAACACTGATTCCTTCCTCTTTCAACTCCCTCCACAAACTTCATCACAGATATAGAAGTATATAAAACCACTGCAAACCATGTAACCCAGTGGCACTTGATGTTACAGCATTATGTCACATAGAAAAAGTAGCAAAGACTTAATTAGCTACCAAAACTTTTCACTAAAGGATTTGATTAAAAATAATTTGGGAGTTTATGGTTTCCTAGGGTTGCTACCTCTTCCTTTTACTTCTCTTTTGCAGTTTTAGCTGTAAGCACAGAGGCTTGAATGCTGGAACTTTTGGTACAAGGAATGGAAGAGACATGCAGCTCTGCTCTAAGCACACTAGAGGGAAAAGGTGCTTTAAATCATGTAGATTGTCATGTGCAGAGGTGGGCCAGTTCTCCTTTGTGTGCTCCAGAGAGATACGAAACAGGTTCCATTATTAGGTCAGTTATCATTCTTTAATCTGCAGTTTACCAAATATTGCCAACACTGAATGTTTCTTCCTACTCTTCACTCAACCCATTCATTGCACATACTCAGACAATGCTCCTTTTCTCACTGATCTTAACACGTTTCTGAATTAGCTGAAAAACTGCCTGTGACCTAAGCATTTTAGCACTGCAATTAAAATCACTGTCACTGATAGTAGATGGAACTCCTTTAGCCTCCTGAATTGATTTTTCTCCAACAGATTAAAACAGTCCATTAGGGTAGATTTCATGTGCCAAACTGTCAGTCAGATTCTGTGACTGTCACACACATCCTCCCACTGCCCACCCTTCCTAGAGACTGCTAAATCACATTAACATGCTATCAGATTATCACTCTCGGATTTTCACATTTCAGCAGCTGCTACTCTCTTCTTATTAGTGAGTCTGCAGAGAAAATCTTTCAGACAAAATGGAACTGAACCCCGTGGTTATTGTGACTGGAAGTATGCAGGACTGAAAGTGCCCGAGGGGAGCCTGCAGGTTCTGTGCAGAGGGCTTTCAGAAGAGACATTTGTTATTCAAAACTGCTACCCATAGGGGGGAAAAAGCTGATCTCTACTCCAAAGATGCAATAGTTGTCATTTTTTCATATTTTTACTATCAAAATGAGGCAGAGGACAGTGTGAGAGACTCGTTCATCCTCATATTTTTCATCCCACCTGGATGAGGTCAGTCATCCCAGGCACATATTTTCAAGCCATGCAGCCCAGTGCACTGCCAAGGGGTGTTGAGGACGTTTGTCACTGATTATGAATAGTGTAACCTTTGTTCAGGTCCTGTGGTACTTAATCCTTTAGAAGAGTTACGTAAGCATAAAATGAGAACAAGTAACTGCTGTTGTACTATCCTGAAGATGAACGTTAGCACACTTCAACGATGGGCCTGTTTGACTGGCAGCTGAACTCCTGGTGTGCATGCTGCATTCCCTTGTGTTATTATATAATCTCAGGTGAGTGCCTAAGATGCCTGTGCCTCTTTCTGTTGACTGTAAAGTGAAAATAATTATTTAATCCCTGTAACTTTATTTACAATGATACCTATTGAAGAGGTGGTAGGCATGATTACTAGTCCATACCCTTACACTCTGTTAAGAGTACCTGAGTTTTTCAATCACATACCAACTTTATTAGCCAACCTTGGGAACGCTTTTATAGAACAATCTAAGCATGAAGAAATAAAAATTGTAAGCACAGGGAATAAACATTGTACTTTAAAAATATTGAATAATTGTGTTATTATCTCTCTGTGTTCTAAGAACTGCACCATAAAGGATCTTATATGATAGTTAAACCTTTCTCCATGAGTTTTGTGGTTCTTATAGCTTTCTCAGTAGGTCTATAACTTTCAGACCTTAAAATCTACTTAGTAAACATCTTCTCTAATGAAAGAACTTCTTAGACTCATCTGAGCATATTTTCTGTCTATTTGCTACAACTACCATAATTGCAAACAGCAGCAGCCATCAACAGTATGTGATGAAAAAAACGCAGGATGGAACAGTATCTTTATCACTGTGCTGAGTTGAACAAAGACAGATTATCTGGTGATTGGGGCTTGGAATATTAATTAAACATCAAGGCTTTCAAATTAGAATCCCAAATGTTTGATCATTATGGTAATTCCCTGTTAACAGCATTCCCTGAAAGGCCTGAGAAACATTCCTCTAATTCTCCAGTGGTGAAAGGTTGAAGACCCTTAGGCTATAGAGCACTGAGCTCCTCTGCATCAATTATACAAGACATGGCCTTTTTAGCAAAGTGGAGTCAACCTATTTATTGAGCCTTCTGTTAAGGAAGCTTTCAAACAGCTGCCTAGGTAGATAAACGCCTTTCTTACTAACACAAGACTTCCCAAAAACAAAGCACGCTATTCCTTGCACAAGCTGCTTACTCTGAATCAAGACTCAACAGCAACTATCTTTTCAGGGAGAGGTAGCACCAGCATCTCCAGGTAGCACCAGCAGCTGCCCTGTCAGCAACACTGTCAGTGGGGACTGGTCTTCTGGTCCGGACTGTCTGGGCATAGCAGTCAGATCACCTTCTCCAGCCCTTGCTAAGGGAGCCTGTGCTCCAGTTGAACCGCCTCCCAACCAGTGCTACATGAGTAACCTTATCCCAAAAAGGTGAGAAGCTGGAATGAGTTCAGGTCATCCTCAGGAAATTATATAGATTTTTGCTAGTTTCCTTCCTACATTCCTTGTGCATCTGTAGTACTACATTTTACATAGCCAGCTTCTCCTGAGCCTCTGAGCTAATCTGGGAACAATATCTAGTGTTTGCCGAGTCCACTGACAAGAATGCAGATGGTTCTTCTAATGCACACGTTCTGTTTGTCACAGTCAGTTCAGGAAGTGTATTTGACGATCTACACTAACAGTCAGCCTGCTTACTACCACAACATGCTGTTCTCACACATGTGACCTCCTCAGTGTGCTCAGCAATTTGTGACTTGTCATAGATTATCTACAACGATAGCAGTAACAATACTCTTTTCACCTGGCAGTGATTAATCCCTGGCATCTCTTGTCTTGGTATGTGCTCCTACAAACCTATGAATAAAACAAAACTCCATACATATGTCCAGAGCAACCTAAAGACTTTTCATCAGGCAATAGAGTCAGAGAAGGTAACATGATATCCAGACAGGATGGTTCTAATTATCTGAAGTTCAAGGTCTCAGGTTATTCACTTACAGGCTTAGTCAAATTTGACTGTAATCTGAAAAGAATTTCAAGTGGCAAGGTGATGTATTGCCATATTTTTTATTCTTTATTAGATGTTCATTTTCCACAGTCTGATTAAGGATTTAATCTGCCTTTGCAGGGTGCAGCTTCAGAACAGACATACTGGACCAGCTAGGGAAGATTCCCTCTCCCATTATGTGACAAGGAACTTGTGTGCTACCTCAGATAGTGCTCTATACACAGCTGCATTCACTTAGAGGAAAACTCCTTGCCAGCAGTCCTTTAGGCCCACATATGGACTATGGACTCACATATTCCATTCCAAATGAACGGAAAATAGAATAGCTTTCACAAAACCTATATAATCCACCACCACCACACTTTTATTAAAAAAAGCACTTACTATCTGTTTACTAACAAGATATAAATGTGTACCCAAAAGCATTTGCACTATTTGCAAGGTTCCTCTTAGAGTCTAACCAAGCACCCTGAAGGTCTCTATGCTACGCTTCAGTCAACTGCAGATGTTGCTGCAACAACATCTTTATGAGAGCAGATTTTTATAAATCTCTTCCTCACACAGAGGTTTAAAAGACCAGATTCAGACACAATCACACAGAGACAATACTGTTCATCATGCTCTGACCTCAATACCAGCTATTTTCATCTACCCATTAGCTTTCCTAATGTACATTTTACTATAATTCCATAATTCTTTTCAGGAAATACTTAGGCATACTTCATTAGTCAATTTGATGGAAGGAAAGAAGTTTAGGACAACCACAATCTCAATAAAGTCCATGGAGTCTAAACATTAACATCCTTGTTTTTCACAGAAGAAAGCATGCCCAGAGTTTCAGGATTTTGCTCAGCCCCACATTTATATTGACTGCATAGAGAAACAATCTTACCCAGAAGAATGCCTAAGTCTCTTGCTGTGAGAAGCTTTGTGTTTGCAATGGCTGTCACAAGCCCAGTAAAATTGGGCTAAATATATCAGTAATTTATAGAGGACTACAAAGCACTGGGAATGAAGGAGAAACAACAGTGCTCTTTGAAAGCACTGTACACCTCCAAAACAATATACCAACAAGCTGATGTACCAGAATCAATCCAGTTAGTTACCTGTAACTGGAAATGGTAAACTTCCAGATAACAAGTTCTCCATTCTTCCATATTGAAGGACCTTGCTTGTCCCTAGCTCAGGGCTGATTGATTTCTACAGGCTATACCTAAGTGGCCTTGGACACTCTGATGGTCTGCTGTTATTACTGATCACTGCAAATTAGCAGCTTTCTTTTGACCAGTTAGTATTAGTTGGGCAAGGCTAAAGGAGACAATTGATTTTATGAAGCTACTCATGAAGAAGGGGTAATATTGGTCAAATCTTCTCCTGAGCTGCCTCTTCTACCTAACTCTCAGGTCTTTGTCACAAAAGATATATGGAAGCTTGTTCTTAATATCCTCCTAATGAGAATATTCATTTGCAATTTAGCACTAAATCAGATTTTATCACTGTTCAGCACTGTTTCTCTGTCTTGTCTGACACCTCTTTGAGAAAAAAAGATGTTGATTTGGATGATGGGATGAAAAACAAGGCTGGCACTGGTTCCAGGATATCATTCCCAGCTGTCAGTATCAGGTCATGTACAGCAAGACCAGTGATAGCAGTGAAATGCTATGCTGAAATATTCCAGGTACTTACTCAGAAACAACATAGACTGTGGACAACAAATTCCCAAATGGCATTCACTTAACCCAGATCAAAGCTATAAGTTCAGTTCAACAATTATCACAAAACATTTGCCTCAGATAACCGTAACTCCAGACAATTTTCAGGTATGGCTTATGAACTAAGATGCTTGAAGCAGGTTTGGCTTTATTAACTGTCTACTGGCAAATGAAGAGTCCCTTTTTGCCTTGTTTGGGCCTAATATGTGCAGTGATTGCTCAAATCTTTAGATTCACTGGGTCATTTAAATAATTGCCTACAGCATAGTCCAAAGCAGCCTGCAATACTGAATTTTGTTTCATTCAACGGGGAACAAATAGCATTTCTAATAGCAAAGTACAACTTTCACGTTTCTAAAGAAATGTGGCAGCACACAGTACTTTGAATTGTTGATTTTGGCATTTAAAGCAGATGTCAGTATCAGTTACAAATTAAATGTGCAAGGATGCACATTTATAAACCAAATCTCTAAAGATAAGCTGAGCAGCACAAAGCCTTATTGTACAGGCTATAGGATTTACTCTTATACCCTAACCACCTACATCTCTTTATACCTGCTGGGAGAGCAAAACAAGACCACCTAAACAAACATTAGGACAAAAAATATATGAATACAAGACAACTATGTATTTCTACAGGTTAAATGAAATTAAAAAATGAAAGTAGGTGAGATATTACGGAGTAACCTATAAAAAGATTTCACCTTAATGTATCATACCTTCTGCTGCTAATTCTTTCCATCTTTCTTTGTTTGCTTGAATGATCTTCATCAAGTTGTCCTTAAAGCTCCTTAGGTCTACAGTTGCTAGAGAATTTTCTGCATGAGTCCCTCCATCACCTGTGCTTTTAAAACCAGGTCGTCTTTGTGCTTCAGCATTGCTTACTGCTCCCAAACTATTTTGGCTGCACAAGGGAAAAAACCCCAAATTATGAACACAGTCAGGCAATTTTAATAATATACAAACCGATAATCTGAATCAAGTTGCTTAGGAACTAACTTGAAATAATAGTTTTTACCAGAGAGTGCCTAAGATGCAAGATGTCTTACCAACATTTTTCCAGAAAATTCTTGGAAAAAAATGTTGCAGCTGAAAATATGTTACTTGTAAGCTGATTCTTGAAAGAATGTTTATGCAGCCACTTTGGAGCAGCTTCTTAGCTGTGTGAATAGTGAATTGTATCTTTGGGGCTCATAGGAGAGATATCTGATTGTTATTTTTTGACCCAGTTAAAAAAAGGAAGAGATGAAACTAAATGACAGGTAAGTTTCACTTGAGTTGAAAATCCCCTTCAAGCTACATGCCTTCAAGTGTAGTCAAAGCAGGACTTAGTACAGTGGCTTTAAAATTCACTAAACAGCAACTGCAGCTAGTTTACTACTTACAGTAAGGTAAGGTAGAAGTCAAATTGATTATTCATACATGTATATGCATATATATGTAAAGGTAGGAAAAAATAATGAACGCTCTTTTTTTCCTTGGGATTAAAAAAATCAGACTTATTTCCAGCCTTGTACAGGTGATCATGTCGTAATAGGTTTTGTTTACTCGACTATGCTGCATAATTTATCTCATTAGTCCCACAGACAAATAGTAATAAGTATACAAATAGTTTTACATTAAGCAGGAAATAGTTGCAGTGAGAATTTTACAAGAAGAGTTAACTGTAATTTCCATGTGCTCCAGAGATGGTGAATGGGATAGAATGGAAAGAATAGATTATAATCCTAATGTTTCCCAGGCACCATTGTGAATGTCACACTCATGGCATCCACTCAGTAGTGTTTGTGCAACTCTCCTGGCTCAAACTTTTCTGTATCATGTTATAGACTCTCCATTCTCTTCACAAGTGTGGTTCTTGTTTCTATACTAAGAAAAAATCCCTTTATCCTCCACTTCACATGAGGAAGTTTTGCTGGATGATAAGCCTTTGTTCATCTATGACTCAGTCATATACATGAACCAAAAGCAAAGCATGGAGCTGCTAATCATTGGCAGCTGCTAATCCCTCATTTGTAAAGAAGTGACTATGTAAGCAAATTTGTTATCAATAATACCTTTGTTTGACACTGCTTCCCAAAACACATGGTCATAGACACCTACTTCTAGTAATTTCTGCTTACTTCTAGTAGTCAAAATAAAGAGATAGGTTCACCATTTTGTTACTAAAAGCTAACTAATGCCCAGCAAATGAAAAATTGCCCTGCAGATTCATCATATGAATAGCCTCACTGAAATCTCAAATTACAGTTTAAAGTGAAAAAAAAGTGGTGACAGAGCAAGTATTTGTAAAGGTAGTATCTGATTATCCAACAATGCTTTCAGCACAGAGTCACTCAGATTACGCTGTCATAGCTGGTTTGCTTTATATACAACTTCTACCATGATAAAAAATAATGAGCTTGATGTGCAACATACCCCTGTCCCCATCTCATTTAGTTCTTTCAAGTGGAATATAAGTGCCACCAATTCTGTCTCAACTGTACATCTGAAATAATACTAACATGGAGAGGTGAAGTGGGAAAGTGACCTGCCTCATAATAAAGAACAGAAAAAACCTGCAACCACCTTCATCATCGCCTCCACTCCCAATAGTCTCTCCCAAACACAAGAATGACTTTTGGTGCTGTCAATTAAAATGATGCTGAAAATAGTTTAAGATAAGAGACCTAGTAATTTCAATAATCTATTGCAAAGGTTGTATTTAAAAATTAGAAAATCGATTTCTTGTTTTACATGTGTTTATTCTGATCTCTATTGTGGTTCTGCCTTTTTACGCACACAGTCGTTCAATGGAGTAATAGCACATTGCAAATACATCGTAGCACCACAGGGTGGCAATACGGTACAGCTATTTATGTTACTTTCCCAATTTAAAATAATTGAGACAACTCTGAGAATAACATTATTATGTGAGCTTATGTTAGTTAGTTCAATAATTAAGCAGTGTCTTCATACCTGGGGGTCCCAAATGCAGGACTTTCAGATTTTGACGCTTCCTCTATAAGAGGCATAACAATTTTCTCCATTGAGTCCGTAAGAAGAGAAAATGTTGGTTCTACAATGAAATCAATGAAACCTGAAGAACAAAAAAGAGAGAAAATCAGATTTTACGTTTCCACAAGTCTCAAATCTAAAAATAAATGCTTGCTATGGGGCTGATTTTCTAACTGTAGTCCCAATTCAATATACTAGATACCACTAGTATAATCTTGAACAAAAAAAAGCACAACTGAAACAAAAAACACCTAAAGCTATACAGATACAACTAGATATTAATAATTACAGCTTTTCATTCTTTTACTTGTAAATTTTATGCACTGCAGAACACACCTACCATTTGAAATGAATATTAATTATTGAATAGAAGGGAAGCTACTGTTGAGCCAGAGCACTAGAAGTCACGCTGTCTCTTTTACCATTCGGAGCTTCTTGCCAAGGAGTTAATATTTCAAATTGCTGTTTATTATTCTGTGGAGGTAAAGTGTTATTTCACAGTGTGTAGGAGGGTTCTGTCAAATCAGTGAAGAGAACAAGTAATATCCTTAGGAGACAGCATTTATCCCACAGTTCTGAGATGTCAGCTCTGAACAATGTCTTTTACATTTTAAAGTGCTCATCACAGTATGGAATGACACAGTGAGAGAATGAAGCATTATTCTCTCCTGAGCACTTAATAGAAAAAAATGTTAAAACATGAGCTAGCAACAGATTTCCAGATGTCTTCATACTTTAATCATGCAACACAGCACAAAGGTGAGCAACAGTGATTCAGTCTAGAATTCAGCTTCTCTCCTGCAGTAGGTATGATGCTCAAGCACACTGCCTTTAAAATCCCAGGGAAATGGAATAAAGGACATCTTAAGTGACAGAATGCAGTGGTCCTTGTCAACCCACAGAGGCTTGACCCCGTGTAGTTTGACCCTGACACACTGACAGGCATAATTGTAGTCCAGAGATCTGATATATGAATTAGCTTTTATTTGAGATGCATCTATAAACTGGTACCAGGCTTTCAGGTTATAGTAGAGACAGACCTGCAAGTTCCTGATAATCAGTCTGAGGTCATGATCTACCAGACTCTAAAGTGTGTATGGTAGAAGCTGGGCTCATGTGCAGTACTTTGGTTAATCCCTCTCTTATCCCTCCTTGGCATCACATATAATGAAATTACATCACGTTCTTTTGAGATCAGGAGATTTCTGCTGTGAGAGCATATGAAGAGATGGTGAAGAGATAGGTGCAAAAAAATACGTTCTATATAATGGAATTTTGAACAATTAAAATTCAAAAAGAGATAAAAGAGTATATGAAACTTTCATGTGAATTTGGATGCTCCTATACATACAAGAAAAAGAAAAACAGAACTTGTCATTACCTATTTGGGACTGAGCGACCAAAGTGGACTTGCGGTCACAGAGTGGGGAAAACTGAAGACCTAAAGCAGCTTCTTTGTCTCCCTGCAAACAACAGTGTTTAATATTATAAACATGTATTTGATAGGGGGACAGAGAGTCAAAGGAATCTGAATATTCTTATTATTTATTCAGTTAATTTGTTAACTTTTATTCCTAAGTAAGAACAAATCACAGATAAACCTTCAAATTTCCTTAAAAGTAATAGTCTAAATTCTAACTTGCTTCTGACAATTCTCATATAAAGGAACTTACTGCAATCAAGTTCTCCTCAATAGCAAGGCATCTGCCAGTGAAATTTAACAGATATGAAGTCCTTCAATGTTCACAGTTTAATTCTGCTGTCTCAGATGTAATGGGCCTGGAGATACTTTGACATGTTTGTAATAGTATACCAAATGCCAAATGTTTCCTTCTATTACATTGCTTCATTCAACATGTAAAATTCCTTTAATGGATTTACTCAGGTCAAGGGTATGAACTGACTTGAACTTATTCTCACTACCAGGCATGCCTCTCTGCTGCTGAAGCCACAAAAGAAGTATAAGCCCAGTTTCACTACAAAGATGATTTGTACAACCTAGTTCTGAAAACATTTCAACATTTAATGCACTAGAAGAGTATTTTTTGTTGCAATAGTTTTAACAGACAGGAGAGTGTATCTCCATTTTCAGCACAATAGACCAACTGTTTTACAAAAGCTCATTAAAAAAGTCTAGTGGCACAGAAAAACTCCCTGAAGAGACATCTTCCAAAGGAGGTTGTAATTTGTGTTTCTGGACAAACCTGGCCTCCAGAAACACTGCCATTAGAGGTATAGGAAAACTTGGTCTTACAAGTAAAATGAACTTACACTTTACATTTGTTAGGGAGAGTGTTGTTTCATGATCATTCAGTGGGGAGCAGTATATGAACAGGTCATTTTCCCAAAGATCTCATCAGAAACTGATGGATGAAGGGGGCACTATTAGCCTTCCTTCGTTTTTTTATCATATATCATTGAACTATATCTGAGGAAGGTTTTAGAACCATGATACCAATAAAATCAATTCAGCTACAGGAACAGATGTAGCTTGCAGATTGCATTTCATGTGAAAGTGGAGAGTTTTATTACTATGGCTATGAAATTTTACATACAAGTAAATAATCTGATATCAGAGTGTGGAAGAACACATGAACCCTTGCTACTAGGAGAAGTGCTAGTGGCATGGCTATGTAAATAAAGGAGGAAGATTGTAATGTAATATAAACTGGGGTAGGTCTAACAATTTCAGCCATTGTTGGATACAGAATTTCTAAAGTAATATTAATTTTGTAATCTTCCCTTCACTAGGTATTAAAAAAGAGAAATTTCCACACTAGTAATGAATGAGTTTGATTTTTTTTGTTTTCAAAGAGCTCTTTACCCCAATTATGACTTACTTTGCAGTTATGACAATAGTAATTAATACTTAAATGTCATTTAAATCCAAGTTTATTGTAAATTGTAATCATAGACACAGCACTGACATTTAAATTGATTGTTAAAATTTAATGAGATTTAAAATCAAGATACAGATTAAAACAGTAAAAAAAATTATTGTCCAGGTGCTGAACTCTTTTAACTCTCTTTTAGTGTTTTTGGATCTAATTAGACTGAGAGCAGAATGCTGTAGGAGCTGTGATATTTTTTGACTTGAACTATATATTTCTTTACTTTTAAGTGTCTGAAATGGGTGGCTGTATTTCTATTTTAAACAGGAACTCAGATTTTCCTTGGCATTAGAACACACTTTCTGTAGTTGTTGCTTAAACTTAGAGTGTGGTTAGGCTTTTTTTCCTGAAGTTAACACTGGTACATATTTTAACCATTAGCTGTATTTAACAAAGTTTTTGTCAAGGTGAATGTTCATTTTTGGCTGATGGTCACTGCTTTGAAAGCTGCCTATGAAAGCACTGGATTTGTATCCGCTGTTTCAGACTCTGCTGTTTCTCCTGTGAGGCAGTAGAAGTAGTTGAATACTAGCCTTAAAGAAGAGAAGAGAAGGAATCAGTGGGGTTTATATACATTTGGACTATTTCACCTTGGCTGACACACGTTTGGAAATCCCACAGGTTTCTATCACAGAGGCTCAGATCAACAGACCAGAGGATGCACAATAAGCCAGTGCATCTAACAATGCGGACCTACTGCTTCTGCACTGCTCAGTGCATTTATATATGTACAGTTGCTTCATGACACTTTAAAAGTGTTGGAACTTCTCCTCACACACTGTTCTTAGCAGAACATATAAAGAGTGATTCAGTTTCTTGTGTGCTCCTCTGCAGACTAGAAGACTTTCATATTTTACTGCTGATATGGTTGTTGTTAAATGCCTTCTCAAGTCTTTTAGCAGCTTATTTGGGATCCAGTTACTTTCAATGAATGGATAAAATATTAACTGATCCTATGTGTTCAATGACCAGTGTGGTAGTTTACTACTGGTGCTACCTCCACTTGACTGCACACATTGCCTCACTGTCCCATGGGCTCTGTCTAGTCTGTCCCTCCTTGTATAAAATGTTTTTACAGTTGGTCATTTTATGACCTTTTCTTCTGGGGCAATCTGCTCCTCCTTTTTGCTCTCAAGTTCAAAATCCTCATAATTTCCATTTACAAAAGCAAACAAAAACTCATGACTCTACTCATTATTTCCACAAAACTCACTTTTGTGGAAATTATTTATTATTTAGATTAAGGCACCAGCTCTCCATTCTGCCTCCCCAGAGCAAAGCCCGGAGTCAAGGATGCCCTGATCCTCCCTACTGAGAACTTGTGTGAAGAATCTCCATGAACTGAGCAAGAACCTTACAGAGCAGATGGGCCCAATAAACTCACGGTTTAGAATATTGTCTTTTTTATTCTCTAATTCTTTTTTCCATTGTGATCCATCTGATTTGAAAATGTCATTGTATAGCACAATTAAGACAATCAAGCTGAGCAAGACACACGTTGGTCCCTTATCCGTATTAACCACTTTAAAAACTTGTGCATAACTACAGAAACTGTGTAATACCTAAATTGGATTTTGATTATCAATTATATTTCAGTAACTGTTATGTTGACAATGTGCATGGTCACAAATATTGATTACAGGGAGATATGTTTGTTTTTACCTGCTGAAGTGAGTTAAAAAATGACAGCATGACACCAACATATGCTGGGTTTTCTCTCTGAATCCAGTGCCTCACAGAAATGAGAAGACTTTCACAAAGGTGTGTTTCCATTTCTGTTTTAGGATATATGGCCACAGTGTTAACAGGATGGTTTCTGTTTAACCTCTGGCTTTGGACCAGGCTGTTATGAAAGCAACACCTTCACATCTATGTGGCATATGCACGTCAAACACTAGCAAGAAAAAAGATACTAGCAAGGAAAAGAAATGTGAAATGGAGACAACTTTTTGCCTTCTCTGAACATGAATTCTTCCTATTTTCCCTTATTCTACCCTGCTGGTGCTTTTTTTTAACACAAAGAATATATAAATCTGTTACAGAATGAAAACAGCTTGACAAGTTATATTATACTTGGAAGAAAAAAAACCCACTACAACACTCAGAATTCTGGTATCAGCTGAAATAGATATAAAGCTATAAGCATTTCATCTTATTCACACACACAAAAGTTGAATTAATGTCATTGGTATGTATGAAAAGTAAAGAATATATGCTACTGACTATGCTTGTCAATCACAACCAACAGCAATTTGCTGGTAGACTTATGGAAATATTTAGTTGCATAACCATTGGTTCTTGAACTAGATTTATTAAAGGATTTTAAAAATGGAACCTGTCGAAAAAATTCTTCCATCAGGGCCATGGTCCACCGGTAGTGCAGTTCCCAGGATTTTGCTGGATGGCTTATGTCTGCTGCATGTAGAATCAAAGACATGGCTTTGGCTTTGTCTACCCTGTCAATTCAAGGACATGCTCCAATTATCTCAAAACAAAAGCAACTATTTAAATTCTTTTCTTGTATATGAGCTCATTGAAAGACTACAGATAATGAAGAGAATGGAAGATAACCTACCCCTGTGTCTGCTGTAGAGTGTGTCGCATCGTTTTAATTTGTTGAAAGTGACCCGACATATCTGTAGACAAGACCATCTCAATGACCAAGCTACGCAACTCCCTAAGAATAATTAAAAGCAAAATGACTGATTAAAATTCATTTATTCTATGTATGGTACATTTGTTTAAGCAGCACTTGTTAATTTATAACTTTCAAAACAACATCATGGGTTTTATTACGTTTTAAAAGCATTTAAATAAATTATTAACAACTTGAACATTGTATCCTAAAGGGATTCTGTGAAAGCAATGTACCTCAGAAAATGTGCTCTGCAATCATTATTTCAGTCACACTGTTTTGTAAATCCTATTTTCTAGTGCATAAAGTAATATTACATGCAGTTCTCTCACCCATTATGAGTCTTTCCTTATTTTGTCCAGCAGTAGTCTAAAAAACCAGTTGGTCTCTGGGCTTACCACCACACAAGATGATATATTTGTGTATTTTATTACTGCCCTCATATTAAGGAAGAGTGTGCATAACACTAAACCTAGGAATAAAGCTGTGGAAACACTCAGAAGATCAAAAGGTGTTCTATCTGAAACACTATCAACATGATATCACTGTAAGATCACTATGACAAACTACCTTTCCTCTTAAAAATGCTGTAATGTCTATTTAATGGTTCCAAGAAGTTCAGCTTCTCTGTCTTGGTATTATGGTCAGAATTTTCTTGTCCATCAGCTTTCTATTAAATGACTGTGAAACCAGTAAACATGAATCATGAATAATGTAAGAAAGTGTATTAATTCTGATTGCATATGAAATTAAATGAAATTAATTTTGTCAATAATAATTACTGACTTTGAAAATTCAGTTTCCTTGATGTAGAAGGATCGTGCATAGACCATGTAGGACTACACTGGGTCTTTATTTGCATACTTTTTTATGACCTAGATGGCCTTATGTGCAAGTGCTGCTTGTACATATGTGGGGAATAACTCAACACATTAAAACTTTGATTATGTAGCATATATCTTCATGAATACACCTCCAATCTTAAGGATGTCCAAGTGTCAACTACAACAATTTAGTAATTTTCACTGATCTTTTATATTGTATTCATATCTTTGATATACCTAACATGCAGTTTTTTTCAAAGGACTATGTTTTAAAGAGGTAATTTGCAGTTTTCTTTAGGGCTGTTAGAGTACTTTGTTACAAAGACTATCCAGACTGCTTTCAAACCAAATTAATTACATATTTAAGCAGATATTCCTCATTATGTATTTATCTCTGATTTGCTTTGGTGTAACTGGATAAAGACTCAATCCTCTCGCTTCTATTCGACAATATGCAGCCACAGTAACTTGTGTTTAGAAAATGCCCTACCTTATCTGACCTCATAATAAGACACTTATTATTTTGCATCCCAACTGCTCCTCCTTCATGTTGCTTTGAAACTGTACCTTTCAAACACAGTCAAACCCATTTAAAAAAACCCAACTAAAACACATAACAAAAGACCCTCATAAAACCAAACCAACCAAAAAAAACCAAACAAAAAACCCAAACCAAACAAATAAAAACTAGTTAACACTACATGAAAACTGAGGGCTCTGCATTATTAAACCCTGTTGTTTATAAGACTGAAATAATTACCACTTCCCCTTTTTATGGGAGATTTGCCTAGGAACTTTAAATGTCTGAACTTTTAAGAGTGATCAGAAATAAGTTCACCTCTATTCACAAAATACCTCACTCCTACTACACAAGACACACAGAGAAGTAAAACACTGTTTTCAGTTTACTCATATTGTCATGGCAGCAGAAACCCCCTGATTCTTACCTCCATCACCTGAACAAGGATCAAACAATGTAGCACTGCCCTCTCACACACTTGTGAAGATTTTAGGCCGCTAGAAAGCTGCTTAATAGCAAAGGAGAGACTCTCCACCTGCAGTTGCTTCCTGCCTGCATCCACATCCATCATAATTAGAGAGATAGAAAATTGAGATCTGACTGGGAAATGTTAAATAAAGCTCTACTAGAACTAAAAATGCTTTGTCTACTGGTGCTGCACAGAAGATTACTCTTGGACTGATACCATTACCAAATTGCTTCCCAGGGAAAAAAGACTGTCTCAACTTCCATATTTAAGGAGACCTCAGCTGGTCTTACAGGTAACTCTGACAGAATTCTCTGGCCACGATCATCAGGCAGTCCAGAGCTACAAACATCAGGGTAATACAGTCAGCATTGCTCTGGCTATCTTGGTAAAAAGATATGCAGATGTTGTCTTACTATGAAGGGAAGTGGTAACAGTATTCACAAATAACACAGAAAGGTTTTTCGGGCCCCAAATCCAAAGGTTACTGATTTTGAGTATACCATCTCCACTTTACTTAAGCAAACTGCCATGTCCTGTGCTGTCACACTTTCTTAACCCTCCTCTAGCCATAAGTCCTATGGATAGGATTCTGTAAAAAGACATAGATATAAGACTATGTGAAAAAATTACATGAACAATGCTGTAATAAAGAGACTAGGAATGGCACATGAATTTCTTGGAAAAGTAATTAACCTGCAAACAGAAACCAGCTTTACCTGGACAAATGTCCATGACAAAGACATTTAGTCAGTTGGAAACTATTTAAAAAAATGCAGGAACAGACTAAGATGAGCAAAAGCAAGTTGGGAACTGAAGACATAAGGTTCATCTTCAAGTTATAGGAATCCTTACACAGAAGAATCCCAAGGGAATTTGTGAAAGAAATGCTATTGTTTGGGCATTACATATAATTTATATTGTTTTATTAGTCTTTTTTTTTGTCATTGTATGCCTTCTGACTGGAATGGTTTCAAACATTAATACTACCTCACCACCTATAACTGTTGGCCTAACACATGTGGTTTTAAGACACTAGAAGCCTGGTAAATCAAAGGAGAAAGGGGGACAAACAAGTATCCCTCTTTAGTTAGTTAAGGGCACAAAGTGAGAGAAACAAGACAATATCAATGACTAGAGCATATTTTCAGAGTTGAGAAAAGACTGAGAAATTGCTATGAATGTCACATGCATTATCCACGAAGGACATCATCCTCAGAATGCTGGCAGTTTTCCCTGCTTAGACCCAAACCCTATGCTTTAAACTTAATTGAAGTTGTCAGTTTATTAGTACATTTATCTTCTTAACACTAACATGCAGAAAGAAATGTAATACTATAAACTCATTCTCTGTCATTTTGCTTCATCTTGCTGAAATAATTAGCAGAACCTCAGTTTAAATAGTCAGCAGTGTTACATTTTTTAAAAATTAAATCGCTGCACCTAAGAAAATAGATATGACAGTAGAAAAGAAATTAATAAGTGCCAGGAAGTATATTAAAAAGTTGAACAAATTATCATTTCAATTTACTGACAATTTGATGCAGTGCAAACTTCAAAACTGTTAGTTTAACAGCATGAACTTCAGTATAGATTGAAAAAGCTCACTATAGTAGTAATTACAAAATTGAAGAGCTTCTGTTAAGTGGCTAACAGATCCATCACTGCACTAATGAACAACTGTACCTCATGAAAGGGTTACAGGAATTTCTGGATATTAGAAATGAATACCAGGAAACTGTAATTTCCATGACTGCCCCTCTAAATTGAAGTCTCAGACATGAACAGGTTGTGCAGGTTGGCACAGATTGGCACTTTGGCATTTACTGTTAGCTTGAAAGTACAGACTGTAATTGCTTAGCTAAGTGACAAAACACAGAACTGAGTGTTCTGGTTTAGTTGTTTGACCTTATTAGTCAATTCATAGATCTCTTCTAAGTTATACTGAATAGGCCAAAAAGAGAAGGTAAATTCTAGTTTCTCTGGTTGCCAGATCTCACCAACTTCAAACTTTCTGCATATAATAGGATCTGTGTAGCCAATTGGCAAAATTAAAATAAGATCCTCTAGAAAAACACGATTGGGTTACAGTGGGAAAAGACTGTGGGAGAAAAGCAAGTGTAAACAGAGTCAGTGTGGGATCAAGCAACATCCAAAAGAAGGTGGTAGTTTTTCACAGGTTCAAAAACTACAGAGAAATGAAATGCAACAGAAGTTAGACAGAATGGTCCATTACCAAACTGGGAAAAGAACTATGGGAAACCCAGACCAAACAAACTGTGCAGAGAAGAGTGTGCTTCAGAAAGTGAGAAGAGCCTATCACACTTTCCCCTTTATTCTGTCTGCAGTCCACCTGAGCAGTATGTATAAACATCACACACCTGGAAAATGCAGGCTCCTCTTTCCACTGGCAAATATTTTGTTTCCAACCCATTACTCTTTTTCTCAGTGACATAACAAATGGGAATGACTGAGATAAACTCTACTAGCTGGCAGACAGATTTCAGCTGGAGTCAGTGTATGCTGCTTCAGGGATTTCCGAAACTATTCTAGTTTATGGTGGCCTCCAGTGACTAAGAAGTCAGGACTGGGAATGCACATAAGTGTTTCCAAGCCATCCTTGGCACAATCCTGAACTGAAATCCATCTGAAGAAGACCTGCTCCTTTCTACCTAAAGCATTCTCTGGTAGGACACAATATGAAAAAACTGTTCTGACATCCCTTCATAGATGTACAGTTTCATGAAAATATAAATTAAGCAGAGTATAGCTTTGTTATTCATGGTAGCATCATTTGCACTGGGAGACTTTCCTGGAGACAGAACATCTCTCTGGCTTCACAGTCCACCTGTTTGAAAGGGGTTTTTTGGGATCCCTGAATAATAGCTGTGTTTATAGAAACACACAGAAGACTCATATTTTAAATGTATCAAACAAAGATATACAAAGAAAACATGTCCTTTTTAATAATGGGAAAACTTAGTCTAACACTTGTTCATTTTAGCTCTACAGGTCTTCATATTTGTGATATATCAGTTATGATCCTTACTCTTTCAACTGGCCAAATTTTCTTCAGGAATTACACTAAAATTAAGAAGAAAAAGAAAAGCTTTCTGTAGCACTTCTGGGCCTTTACATTATTATTTCTGGACTCCCCACGTAATTAATTTTTTAATGCTTAAGCAAGACGTGACTACGGTGACATCCCAGGGGCAGTGGTGCTCAGGCTGGCAGTAGCATGACTCTGCACCATGGTTTTAACCCACTGTTAGGCAAAGGGAACCCAGCTAAAGAGCAGCATTGTGGTTTTCCTGAAGATCTATCTTACCTGAGACACTGTCCACACAGTCCAGCACTGTGCCTCATAAATGCACAGTCTCACTTGGAAAAATTGATTTTGTTTGGAGTCTCCCAAACAATATTTCTCAGCACTGCTGAGAGCTGCAGAGCCTTCCATAGGCTCTAAATATCCATTACTCTTTTCAGTGACAATGTCACTTCCTGTAATTTGAACTCTTAAAATAGGCTCCAGAGGGAAGGCCTGGTGGTTTTTATTATTTATAAATACTGGAATTACGTTTGAATGTCACAGCAAGTCTTACCTCCAGTCATCTTTGTTTAAATTACCCAGGATGTTCATCTCTTCTTCTTGCATGAGTCTATAAGCAGCACTTACATGATGATTTTCAAGAACAGAACGATCATTGTACAATATAGCGACATCTGACCTAGTGTTGAAAAAAAGAGGAAGATTTTGTAACAGTGTCCTAATGATGGCACTGCAAAAGGTAGACCTATGTATTCTCTATGAAAACTATTGACTATATATATATACACACATATATATCAAACTACGTGTATGTTTTCCTGCTGTATAGAATACTGATACATTTTACATCTTAGATGCATAAAAAATTGTGATTATACCATTGTATATGCTGTTTGTGGAAAAGTCATACTATTCAAATGTGTGACGTTTTATTTATATGATCTAAGTGTGATGAAAATTTGTGAGATCTTTGAGCTTCTTGACTGTAGATAGGACCACAGAATAACAGAAATGCTCCAGTTAGGCTACCCAAGAGTACACTTTAGCAATACAACCATTTAAAATGCAGCGTCTTCATGAACAGCATGGGTGTTAAGAAGCTACTACCCCTGTTCTGAGAGATGTGCTTTGGCCCTTGCTGTTCATTATCAGAAGGAGCTGTAAATAATAAAATATTAACAAGTTTCAATTTCATAGGTTTTAAACAGATACCATCTTTTGTCAGAAACACAGCTAAACCTTGACATGAAATTTGATTGCATTCAAGTGCTTCCTAAAGAAAGATCCATACCATAATGATAGCACACTTGACAGTAACCTTTCCCTCTTAATTAAAGACTAATGTACAATTCCAGAATTACATTAAAATTTTCACAAATTTTGATGTGGTGTGGATTTATCACACTTAGCCTCAAACATTATTAATTCTTAGAAAATTTATTTCCCCAAGACCTTACCTGACCTACTAAGCAACCTCAGGTCTCTCCTCTTTGCTACACTTCCATTCTGATAAAACCATTACTGAATATTTTAACTTGGCCAACTGAAAAATCTGTACTAGAAGAAAGGTGTGATGATTTATCAGTGCAGCTCCCTCTGACACAAATATGTTATATTGAACCTCTTGTTCTGTTGAGAAATATATATTGTCATGTATGGTGCCAAGGTATCTGAAGAATTAAAATAGGATTGGAAACTTTATTTAGAGGGAACAAACCATAACCTGCTAAAACTCGATATGTTTACTTCCATAATCCAACTGAAATTGTGGGAAAATCTGTGTTATGCCAATCACATATGTTTAAGAAGCACACTTTGATAGACATAGCTACTTATGGATAGGTTTAAGTGGTGCTAAGATTTGCTATGATTATGGCAGCAATTCCATCAGCTTTTCTCAGGCAAAAGAAGCTTGGAATCACAGCCCTGGGATACCACATCAGGGCCAACTTACCCTAAGAGAGAAGAATAAGCTACATTACAAAAAAAATACCTATTTGCAAGTAAAATTCAAAAGCTAACAGCTTAATTAATTTTCCACTCTTGCAATACTTCAGAGCAAAATATTAAGGACAAAAATAGAAGAGTAATATAAACTTGGAACTACAAACTGGTTTATTTTTAGCCAGACTGTGCTGAGGGAGAAAAGAATTGTGTTCTTATTTCAGCTGCAAATCTAGAATTCATTCATTATTGAAGGGAACATCTTGGAGCACGTTACAAATTTAATTTAAATGTTACCTTTGGGCACTTTATCCACATAGGTGAGTGTGAGGATGCTTCCATTCAAGGTATTCATACTTCTAGCACAGAGCTGTTTTGTTAGAATATACCAGTGTGATGCTGAATTTTTTTTTTCAAGACCAGCTAAAGCAAACTCCTCAACTGAGGATACTAAAATCAAAGTATAGCCTAGTGTAAGAGAACAATAAGATGTTTTGAATTAGGTTAAGTATCAGGTGTACCATTTATCACTTAGTAATGTATTGGTCTGGGATTTTCCCTCAGTAAGCTGAAAACATTTTAAGGGGAAGAGATATATGCTGTTGTACAGGACCAGCAGCTAGGATGACATGCTGCATCTGCATGAAAATACAGCTAGCCTCACTTTTAAACTGGATTCCTCTTCAGATTTCTTCTTCATGCCTACTGCAGATGCTGTCAAAATATACTAGGAGAGGGCTCATGGTAGGTATTTCTAACGCTTTCTCCCTCTGCACCAGGACTTTGTAAGTTTAATACACAAAATGAAACAAAATGTAGCCCCTGAAGTATGCCCAGGCACATCGCTGGAAGCAAGGTGGTATTTTTATGGGGACACAGTAGAAGAAGCTTTTGACTCAGAAGTATCAGAATTAAAGTGAATAAATAGAGGGTTGAGGGGTTTTCAAGTCCACGTTCTGAACATTTTTGAAATTTGTCTTGACATATGTGCTCCAAAATAGAATGATTTCAAATGTTTTGGAGTTACCTCCTTACTTTTCCACACTCCCTGTCCATGTGAATGGTCCCATTAACTGTACAGAGGTCAAGGAAGCAATTTGTAAAATCAGGCATGACCTGGCTACTTCCTGGCTTTATTAGTAAGAGATATGAAACAGTTCAGACCAATGAACAGTGAACTCCAGATATAACTCTAAGGAGACCACTTTGCTTACCTTGTCTGAATATGAAAATTGTTTGTGGTCCCAGTATGTTCATAATCATGGACGGCAGCTGCAAAGATCATTGCTAAAATTTCCAGTTCTGTGAGCCAGTGCTGGCAAGTGAAAAACAAATCCTAGTCACATTTGCTGTAATAGCCTAACTCTGATTAAACAGTACAGTACTGAAAATGTTTTGCACTACCTTTAACTTAAATAAACTTTCCACTTGTCTTATTCTAGGCAACTATATATCCATAACACTTCAGTATCATACAGTAAAATAAGTCCTTGTACTTGTTATGATTTGTCTGAGACCAAGTTAACATCCATTTGGTCACTAACAAAGTAAATATTGGCAGCTGAAAATATAAGAAGTTGTCAAGAGAGTTACATGGTATATTTTGCAACTGCAATGAGTATCTAATCTGTTATCCCACACATGAAACTTGCCAATTTATGCCATATTAATCTAAAAGCTTGATATGAAGTTAAGGTTATAATTTATCTTTTAGTAAACTATATACACAGTTCATAAAAATTCAACGTACAACATCAGTATTAACTACATTTTTCCAGTGTACATAGCACTAAAATTAGGCCCATGGGAGACTTTTCTGTTCTAAATTTTATCATAGTTTGTAGTGATTTAAAAAAAAAAAAAAAAGGTGAATAAGGCTAGTATGCAGTTGTACAGAACAAAAGGTAATACAGATCATGTATACAAAATAATTCAGACCCTGGAGTTTTGTTTCCTTTTATAACTCTTGCTAACTGAGGCTGCTCTGTATCATTCAGTTTGTAAAATAACCTCTATTATCTTCTTTCGATTTCTATTTCTTGAATGATAAATCATCCTCGAGGAGAAAATTTATTCCATCTAAAGATGGGGGCAGAAAAATCATATGATTATTAACCCCCACAGTCACAGGACTGATTAAGTCAAATGCCAGTCAAGCATTTCCACACATATTTCAGATGGCTTTGGCATAAAAGTAAGCTTCTGTTCCAAAGGATCAAAGGATGATCTCAATTGTATGCACCCAAATATGCACATACATGTGTATGAATGGATATGAGATGTATAAGCTGCCAGATGTAATAAAAGTTGCCAATAGTAGTACTTCTTTCAAAGAAGAAGAAAGGGAACAGTCAAGATTCATAAGTAATTTGAGAATAATAAAATAGATCATTCAGCAACAAAATAAGACTGCTGAAGAACAACCACAGCCTGTTGGTGAAACAGTACAGATTTTAAAAGGTCACAACACAGTAAAGAGAATGTACTGTAAGCAGTTCTAAAAATGGAAACGATGACCTTCATAGTATTGTGTGTCAGAAGAAACCAGGCCATGACCAGTCCTGGCTTTCACAATATTTTCAACATACCAAATAGAATAGAAACACAGAAATTATTAGTAACTAAACATAAACTTTTTCTTTGAGATGTCTTTTTAAAGGTCAGCTTTTCTAGCAAACAAAATAGTTGCTACACAATGCATTTATAAGTAGAAGAACATTCCCTACAAACAATATCTATGGGCAACACAGAGACTTCATATAGTACTATATGAGAGCAAATACACTAGAGACACAAGCTGTACAGTCAAAAACGAGATCAGTATTCAAATCAGAGAATCAGAGGGGTTTAGCTAAAGGATTTCTAAGGAAGCAGGAAAAAACTCTTAGAGAGACAGTTAACAAGTGTTTTCTCAAATAGAGAGGGAAAGATATCTAGACAGGTATCTAGAGGTCTGCAAGACTGTAAAGAGCTGAAACCTGTTCCCTCCTGAAAGAAACTATTCCTTGAAGGTGTAATGCCTAAGGTAAAACATCTCTTCTATTGAGAGCTGTTTTCCAGTGTTATAAATTGCTTATAAGTAAATAGATACATTTCAACTTACCAGGAGCTCTGTTTGAAACCAGTTTTTTACAACAATGGATTAAAAGGAGTAAGAAATTCTGAGTAAGAAATGGAGTCTCAAAATTCACATATTGACAGTAAAGACATTTTTTCCTTTACTTTGAGCAATACAGGTACGTGGGAGGAGAAAAGGGATGGTGGGAA
Source organism: Myiozetetes cayanensis (assembly GCF_022539395.1). NCBI lineage: Eukaryota > Metazoa > Chordata > Aves > Passeriformes > Tyrannidae > Myiozetetes > Myiozetetes cayanensis. Next base: position 13,891,395 of record NW_026088185.1, on the reverse strand, counting down.
GATGATCGATGACTCAAAAGTTCTTTACGAGATGTATTCCCTGGGACTTGGATTCTTAAATCTTTATAAAGATTAAAACTTCATAAATGTAAGCTTGAGTTATACATTTCAGTCATATCATCTGGGATTTAATCTCCTGGGAAGGTTAATAAATTGTGTGCCATCTGTGATACCTTACTTTCTAACACTTCGATCTGAGGTGGTTGGATCTTGTTTCTTAAGATAGACAGTAACTTTTGAAAAGTATAATGATAATTTTATTTCTTTAACTGTGACTCTGAATATGTGATATTCTACACTGGAATCTTTCTAAGGGCTTGTGGAGAAGCATAAACTTTGACCAGCAAAATTTTTTTGCAATTGCTGAAGTATGGTTGTTTTCCAGTTGCCTATAAAAGATACAAAACACCTGAACATGAATTGTGAAATGGATTTTCTACCCAGTTTTTTAAACATTTGCTTCAGTATTTCTTACAGAAATGAATAAAGAAGATAGCAAATCTGAAAGTTTTAGAGTCAATATGAGCCAAATAACTTCAAATTGCACACCAACCTGCAAAAAAAAAAAAAAAAAAAAAAAAGCCAAAAATCCACTGGAATTTGATATAGAATTGCATCAAATTGACTCCAATCCAGGTATTTGCCAGAAATACAGCAGAGTTAAAAGAGGTGCACAATGGACATGCTCTGAAAATTATCAGCTTGAGAAGCAAATTTCAAATTGTTAGTGAGTGGGGTCCTGGAGAGTTAACTGGGCAAAATAGAAAATAGAAAAAAACAAACACAAACCAAATCAAAACAAAATCCACAAGTTAAATAGAACATTCTCATGATACTGATGCATTCTCAAATTGCAAGGAATATTTGGCACAGAAATACTTTGCAAGTTGCAGAATCACTAGGCCTTCTTTCAAACACCAATTTCCATAAATGTTCCTTCTGCCTGCCAAGCTACATCTGTTTGAAGGCACTCTTGACTAAGTGTTGTCCTAGTTCCATCATAGAATCATAGAGTCATAGAATAGTTAGAGTTGGAAAAGACCTTAAAGATCATACAGTTCCAATCCCCCCTGCCATGGGCAGTGAAATATTGTAATTCAGTACCATAATTTGGCAATTAAAATGTGAAATAAAGGTGGACTAATTTTATAGAAATATTTTGTAGTAGTTTTGCAACATTAATGAGGTTTTGCAGCAGCAAAGTCTAAACGTTTTTGAAAATAATTGTCCAAATCCCATTAAAGTGCAGTTAGAAGGTTAAGATGCTAATATTGTAAAATTAGTGTTGGTGATGCCTTTCTCACTTGTGTGCACTCAGTGAAATAGCAGATATTCAAATATGAAACAGATTCCTTCATTCAGTGTTCAGAGATACACAGAGTGTGTTGCAGAGTTGTTTAATGAATGGCAAAACATCCCAAATTGGCTAGGACAGCTCTGGAAGTTGGAACCTTGTCCTGCCATCACAAAGAAAACCTAATGCTATCATGCTTTTTGAAGGGCAGAGATACAACAGGCCAAAGGGATGTTTATAATATTTAATAAAACACAGGGATTTTCCTCCCTGCTAAATTGCTGATTCAGGTGTATACCTGCAACAAAGACATGTCTCACAAAACTTAACTTTTGCAGTTTACTTTACAGTAGAAGACAAGGGTAAATTAGGAACCATAATCTAATCTCTTCAATATTTTTCTTTTATTAAAATATTATTTTGATAGGTCAGTATTATATACAACAACTTTGGGTTTGACTCATCTTGGCAAGAGCTGTCTAGGCACTGCTTCAGTCTGATATGGCAATCATTTTTCAAGAAAACCTCTCAATGTGAAAAGGAATCTTGGCTGGTGAATACTCCGGGCTTCATTCAGGAAGTAGAATTGGAGTTAAAATGTAGCTTTAAAAACTTGATACTTAGAAGCAAATTACTTCCTTTAAACAGCAGAATAAAAACCTGCAATGCCTAGGGACTTTTCCTTGCCCCCACTGAAGCCAAAGGCAAAAAGTTTTAAGCTAGAAAAGGCTTAACATAAGCGACTTACTGACATTTATTTTGTGTATATATGAACACAAACATCTAAAGTCAGCTCTAAATTTTTCCTTTCCAAAGTCTTACGGAATTGTTTCATAGCCCTGCAAACAGAAATCAGATGCTATCTCTTCCAGGTAGTTTTGTTTGTTGGTTTGGGTTTGTCTTCTTTTTCTTCTTTTTTTTTTTTTTTTTTAAACAAGTGTATTCACAGTGAAGACAAATCATCAAAAGGCCATTGACAGCAATGTTCCTTCTCTTTCAGACAGTATTTACTTTTGCCTAGCAAGCTGAGAGGGAGGAGACAACCACTGCTGGTATTAAATACAAGTGTTTAGAAATAAAAATTTCTGCACAGACTCATTTCAGTTCCCAAACGAACAATAAAAAATACAGTGACATTGCAAGACAAATGCAAAATCCTGCCTACTATAGGCACATACAATATCCAAGAGCAGTCCTAAAAAAGGTAATAAACTAAAAGAAAAAGTAGTTGCAGAGTCCAAAACTGGGCTGGATGGGGCTCTGAGCAGTTTGGTCTAGTTGTCCCTGCCCATGGCAGGGTAGTTGGAACTAGATTGTCTTTAAGGTCCCTTCCAACCCAAAACATTTTATGCCACTATAATTCTAAGCCTGCATTGATTCCATACATCTTTCAACAGCCAGGACCTCAGTAGATACTAAAGCTTCCTTGCCTGATCACACCTCCCATGCTGTGATGTGAAAGTAAAAATTTCTCACCTGCCCACTCCTGCAAATCTATCTATTCTAATATGATATATAATACCCAAGTCCAGACGATGAAAAGCAACAAGATGTAAGAAGGATTTTTTTCCTCCTTTTTCCCTCCGCATAGGGAGAGCTTCAGCTCAGAAGAACTGTTAAAATGACAAAGTTCACAGCCTGAATGGTAGTTTGGAATCTCTGTCTGCACAATTTTCAAGGGAGCTTTTTCCTTAAGAAAAGTCATATGAACACATTTATTCGAAACAGCAGAGTCTGAGAAAAAAAGTAAATTGAACTTCACCATATTCCTTACCATGATACCAGTGTGAATCATTATGTAATGCACAGTTTGAGTAACATCAGCTGCATGGATCAAATTGTGATATGGATTTTTGTATTTACTGTAGCCAACTTCAAGAGCTTCAGCAAATGAAATAAGATTGGGAACAGGGATCTAGGGAGAAGAAAACATTAAAATAACTGGGTTTTTTCCTGCAACAGCTGCAAAATCAATCATACAACAAATAAACCACAAATAATATACTATAGAACATAGTTAGCAAACAACAAAAGAAAAAATTAAAATGTAAAGGTCTAATATCATACATACATCAGTGAGTCTCCACCCTATTTTTGTAGATGTTATATCCCTCTACATACACCATGCACAAGAGACTGCAGAGCTATCAACCAAATGGTTTTCAAGACATGCCTGTCTGACTGTATCAGGACAGATTGCTCATATAATACAGGCATGACAGATAGGAGTCTAACAATAGGATTATCTCCTTTTCTTCACCAATTTTACTTGCTTGAGACAAGGTTTCCTTTAATCTCATAGTATGACTTTCCTTCCTCCAGGCAATGTGTGAAGTACAGGTACTTTCTAGTCCCACTTATTTCTCCCATTGTGCTGATTTTGGCAGGGATAGAGTTAATTTTCTTCATAATAGATACTATGGGGGTATGTTTTGGATTAGTATTGGAAAGAGTCTTGATAACACAGGGATGTTTTAGTTACAGCTAAGCAGAGGTTACTCAGAGTCAAGGCTCTCTCTGCTCCTCAACCCACCCCACCACTGGGTAGGCTGAGGGTGCACAAGAAGCTGGAAAAGGACACAGCCAGGACAGCTGGCCCAGCTGACCCACAGGATACACCAAGGATATGGTGTCAGAGTCAGCAGCACAAAGCTGGGGGGAAGCCGCCTGGGGTGCTGTTACCTGTTGGCTGGACATCAGTGAGCCAACATGTGGTGAGCAATTGTTTTAATTTGCATAATTTCTTCTTGGGCTTTATATCTCTCTCTGTTATTTTCATTAATTTTCTGTATTATTATTAAGAACATTATTCTCACATTATTATTATTACACTGTACTTATCACAACCCACAAATTTTCTCACTTTTACGCCTCCAATTCTCTTCTCCTCATCTTGCTGGAGAGAGAAGTGAGCTTATTTGGTGGGCCAGGGTTAAAAGATGTCACCCATACAATGAAATTACATTTTCCTTAAGAATTTTTTCTTTATTTAAAAGCCCTGCAAAGTCTACAATGGAACTGAGAATGGGCTTAAACCTACTCTGCCAGTAACATTGCATATTTCATGTCCGTGTTGTTAATGGTAGCCCTGGTGTGGTTCTGACTTCAAGCACACAAAGCTTGTTGGGAAAAGCTGGGCTACTAATCACGATTAAAATATTCAGAACAACTTCAGGATGAGGCAGCCTCTTCAAAAGGAACATGGAGTTTTTCAGTGGAGAGATTTTGAAAGTACAAGAAAACTTTCATTTGGTACTATTGTAATGATAAATTTGGCATTTTGATCCATATTTTTATCTCAGCCTTTCAAAGTTGGCTATAAGTACTCCATATTGTATTGCAAAACCCTCCAAACACCATGGAAAACCAGCTTTCTCTTTATATATCCTTCCAAGCTGGTTAGGAGAGGAAGGTTCATCTGAAGCCCCTCCACAGGAATGAGCAACATACTGTGATTTAGACTGTGAAAAAAAGTGCTTAAGACTAGCTACAGTTTCCTGCCTTATTAGTAATCTTTGTTCCAGGAAGCTGGGTCACTGATTCAGTCCTGCTGAGTAAACAGGTTGTATACATAATCTATTTACGTAATGCTCACAAATGGTACGACATGGGTCTACATGGCTTTCCATTTTTTGGGTTGCAGAAGTTTCATTTGGTAGAACAATTGGAATATTACAATATTTGATTTGCCATATACCTTTGTACTGCATTGTACAATAAAATAAAAAAAAAGTCCAACTTATGCTGTTGTTCTTGCATTTTAAATTTGACGTATATATTTTTGCATACATATTTTTATTTGTGGCTAGTTTCTGACCTTGAAACGGTTCAAAAGGTCATATCGGGTAAACAGCTCATACATCATAAATTTCAGACTGTGCTCTCCACTTGCTTCATTTAGGGCAAATACGTCAAAAGACCATTTATCAACATCCTGCAGATGAGGAGAAAAAGAAAAAACAAAGAACAGAAAACCAAAAACTGTAAAATTTCCATCTGCTTGAGTAGGTTCCAGTTGATCACTAGAAAAGATATTTTGGAGGGTTTTTTGAGGGAAATGGGAGAGTTTGGTGGTTTTTTGATTGTCCAATTCTATCAAACTCCTACTGTAGTTAACACATTAATGACTATTTCAATATTAATGATGAAAACAGTTATACCATCTATAAATAAAATACTTGTAACATGACCTAGGCAACTTTGTATGCTTTGAGTCAAAGGTCTTAATCTTTCAAATTTTACTTTCTGCATACAAATTGTATAAAGAACCTTATGAAACAAAGCAATACCATCCTTTAAATAGGTCATTAACACTGATGTCATTAACCATAAAGAAATCTGAGAATAACAGTGTTTGACTTCTAGGGGAAAAGCTGAGGTACTTAATTCTCAAGAAATACTAGTTTTTAATTGTTTACATAGACATACAAACTCTGCTCTCCATAAAAGATTGTCTTTTATATGAACTAAAGTAATACCTTAAAATCACAGCAAATACTGTACTTGTTCCATAAGCTTTGGATTCTTTTGTTAGCTCTATCCGAATACTATCTCCTTTTTCTTTCCTAAAAAGGAAACAAATACTCCTGTCTGCGACACTGATTACCATACCACTGGGAGCTGATAGAACTACATCTCACATTTCTATAAAAATTTCTGTACAAATTTAATCCTGTTACTCTAATAACGTCTAAATTAAATCACAATTAAATGGAACCATATGTTATTTTTGAATTTTTAACTACTAATTTCTGCATTCTGTGTGCTCAGTTCTGTAGTACTAACTATGGCTAAGGTATGTTCAGTAGAGAAATAACTTCATTTGAATTAAAAGTCACTAAACATAAGTACAAATACATTTAAATTCCACAATGATTAAACTTATTTCACCTTAAATGTGACTATCACTTCTGATGGGTAAGCCAAACCAACCATGCTTGAAGTTCTTCGGTACATCCTAAAGAAAAAAAAAAAAATCAAGAAATAACACTCCTATAAAAGTACTGGAGAGATTTATCTTCTGTAATTAACTTTTCACAGTTTTTGAAATAACACTAAGCTATTAAAAGTTCTGATCACAAAGATTACATAAATCTTTTTATGAACTTTTGAGAAAAATCTCTCTTTTATGTTAGAGCAGTCTTTGGTACAATTTACTATAGAAGTTGCAAAGTCTTTGAGTTTATCCCCAGAATTTTCCACCATTCAAGAGATTTTACAAATTTAGAGGTTTTACCTGGATTTCTTTATGGAAAAATAAAGTGATTGCAGAAAGTGAAGCATATAACTGGCTCAAAGATTTGCTGCAGGTTCCTCCCACCACTTAAAGGATCTTCAATGGCAGACACTGTGGTTAAATGCTGCACTTGCTGTGATAAGGAAACCGAGTTCTCACCTTTCTACAAAAATCCCAGCCTGTACAGCATGCACAATGCTTCGGAATTTGGGCTTTTCTTCAGATCTCCTCTTCGCTATTCCCATCTCTCTCGTGAATGTAGAAGCTAACCAGTCCCGCACTTCCAGCGGGACCGAATCCGACTGGATGTCAGAGAGTTCATCCTCAGTGTCCAAAAGCTTCCTACAAAAAGATTAACGCAGGTTAACCAACAAGATGGCAGAGTGAAGCAAAGAGGAGTACAGAGAGGTGAACAGCCAACAGAACTTGATTTCAGAGGAGCCGAGGCCGTGTAAATCGACTTAGTACATCAGTAAATGCCTTTGCTGGTGAGGCCAAAGGCCAGCTGCGCACAGCAGATCTCTTTTCTTTCCCATTGCTCATGTTCTAGAGGGTAAAAGATAATTAAAATGCAACACATTCAACTGAAGGCAAAAGAAGATTTTTCTACAAATTTGTCAAAGTTGTGGTGGATTGAAGTGCAATCAGTGAGCTATAGAATCTAAAAGATAGACTGACAGGAACGCCTATAGAAAGAGGGATTGCTGCTATAACTAAGAACACCAGTGGTCCATTCAAAATGGTGCAAAAACTTTTTGGATACTTAGATGTAAAGTAAATGATATTACATAGCAATGCTATGGTGAATGCATGTCAATGAACACCCTGTATACATGCTTGTCATGTTATTCCAGTGGAATAAAAGAATTAAAGATAATTAATTCCTTTAATAAAGAGAATTAATTCCTTCTGTGTGGAGATCTGTATTCCTATAAAAAGCATGGTAACAAAATCAATAAAGATATTATACAAGATTGGATTGCAAGTCAGCTTTCACAGTTCTAAACAGTTCAAAAAGCTAGAAAAACTTATGTAAGTTTTGCAAAATAGAAAAAGTATTAAAAAGAAATTTCACTTAAACAAAACTGACTTGAAAATCATCAGTTTATTTAGAAGAAACATGTAACTAAACATTCTCTTTGGACTCAACACTTCCAATCCACACTTCTATAAGCCTTTTTCTAGCTGTTATTTGCCCGTATCACTCAGACTGCTAAGATTTTCCAAGAACCTAATCCCTTATTTAGTCAGATATCTAGTTTTCTTTCACATAATTATGCAAGAAATCCCAGAGTTAGGATGACCTGAACACATGCAAAGCATGCAACTCTTTTGAAATGTTTTACTGAAGGTGGTGCCAATTGAATAGCAGATATTATTTGATTACATAGATCTATTTCTGCAGTGCTGCCATTCTGACACTCCTCAAGTTTGTGTGATTTGGACATAAAGCAATGATGAACAAAGTATGGTTGAGTTTGATTTTCTTATCAAACAATCTGTTTATCGAGTTAAAACATGGGCCTCTTCTCCTGAGTAAACAGGATTACTGGGAAAAAATTTTGGTGGGAATTCAGTTAACATATTAGCAGATGGGTATTTAGGAGAGGAAAGTTATCACTTTCCTATCCATTTTCATGGTTACACCTCTGCCATTTTCTTTCTACCCTTAGCAAAACTGTTAACTCCTTTCCCTATTTGTGCACTCTCTCCTCATGTTTATTTGATGTCTCTTTCACACCTTTCACTTTCTCTGTCTCTCTTGAAGGTTTTCAAAACCTGGCCAAATCCAGGTCTTCTCTGGCACATAGAGGAATTGAGCAGCAACACAGATGATTAAGAAAAGCCTGAATATGGTATAGTTCAAAGGAATCCCCACATAAATCTAATGCTATCTGAGGAATTATAGGAAGATGACTAGTAGGAAGCACGATGTCAGAGAAGAGTCATATAAATTATTGGTGAACAGTGAGCATAGTGTAGTTGTGTTCATCTGCTGTTCTCAGATTCAGCAGCTCATTTGGCCAGCAGCATATTTTGTAAGGTTTTAAAACCAGATTAAAAAAAAAAAATTCCATAAAATGCACCCCTCATCCTCCCTCAGTTTACTGAAAGAATAGCAGAAACATTCCTATTTTTCAGAGATATAGAATTATCAGCTTAGGAAAGTTCTTTAACATGGAGTGCAAGAAGAGCAGAATGGACAAGAATTATGAAATTTTCTGAAAGTGGGACACAGGTCAAAAATCAGTAACTTAAACTGGAGGAGCAGGACTTGTGTAGAGAAAAGGATTGGGGCAAATTAGCCTGCAAAAACCAAACCAAGGCTGAGATTGGGCATAAGTCAAAGGCTATACATTGGCTTTATTCCCTACATAAAAAACTATGCTATAGTCCACTTAAATCCATACTAGTCTAAGACTGTTATTATATATCCCTGGAAAAATCAGTACATTTATATTTCTGAGGAATATTTGACATTTGATGTATTTCTAGTACAAAAAGGGATAAACATTATAATCTCTAAAACATGTTTTTGTAACTATTCCATTGCTCAAATGAGATGAAAACACACCAGCAATAAAAGGACCGTGGGCATTAGGCTGCCTCACAGCATGCAGCAGGGCCACTCCACATGACCTGTGCAGCACAAAGCAGAGCTCTACATCAGTTTGCTATAGTCTGATGAAGATCTGAATTTGGGACCATGTCCTGAGCTCTGCAGATGTGAGCCACTGGAGTACAAATTAGGGCCAGTAAGACACACCGAAGTTTCTCTAATCCTTTTAACCATTCACCTGCAAAGCAGGAGGATTGTTCAGTCTGTAAATGACAGTAACAGAAGTTACTTCAGGAAGGCAGATCTGAGAAAACAGTATTTGTAAAATGTGTTTATTTAATCAGTAATTTCCATGAGACAACTGCTCTCTGACGAGCGATGACTGAACAATAAGCCAAGGGGGAAAGAGAGTTTCAGTGTCTTTGCTTCCAATCTATAATAAGTAGGAAAGCAACTGCAATATAGAATTATGTTGCAAGTATAAAATCTTGCAGCTCCCTCAACACTCAAGCTTAACAACTTCTCAAAAAGAATTAGTTTCTTTGAGAAGACTAACTGGAACTATACTCAAGGAGAGGAAACAAGGGCTAGTCATTCATCTCACAACTGTCTATCCGAGACTTTCCTGACCTTTCGAAGAATAAGAATTATATTGGGGAAAATTACTTGTGGCATCTGCATTGCTAGAAATGGCCTTTGAACAATTTCACTAATGACTGCCATTCTTCTGTTATTACAGGGACAGGGCTCCTGTATGCATCTACACATCTGAATAAATGGATGGTTCCATCAAATTCCACAATTTGTTGGAAATTTTATGTAGGAAGGAAAATAAATTAGACTATATATTGCTTCATACAAACTGTGCTTAATTATAAAAAAATTCTTATAATACATTTTCAACTAATTTCACAGCTTCCAGCTTTTGTCAGCTTTTATTCATCTATTTTTACTTTGATTATAAAAAACAGTCTTTCCATTATATTTCCATGGGTCTAGATATATAAGTACTGTGAAATACATCTAATTGTTCACCTTTTATGCACTGATTGTCGAAACATTTCTTTAAAATAACCTGGGGTTATCTCATTGCAGCCTTTCAGTACCTAAAGGGAGCTTATAAAAAAAAAAGAGAGAGCATCTTTTTACAGCCAGATAGTGCTAGAACAAGGGGGAACATTTTAAAACTAAAAGAGGAGAGATTTAGATTAGATATCAGGAAGAAATTCTTTATAGTAAGGGTGATGTGGCACTGGAACAGATTACTCAGAGAAGGTGTGGATACCCCACCCTAGATGTGTCCAAGGTCAGTCTGGATGGAGCTCTGAGCAACCTGGTCTGATGGAAGGTGCCCCTGCAAATGGGAGGAAGGTTGGAAGCAGATGATATTTAAGGTCCCTTACAATCCAACCCAACCCAGTCTATGATTCTATGTCTTTAAAAAAAAAAATAAAGGATGGAGATAAAATCAGGAAAGCAGAAGACAGGATCAAAGCAAAGACACACAGATAAACCACTGAACTTCCTATCAAATATTACAGGGATTTTTTTCTAGATTTTGCAATATAATTAATAGTTTATATTGCAAAATGTAATTTGTAAATTGCAATATAATTTTGTGACATTCTGCAATACGTAAAATCCTACATAGGTTCAAAAATGTCACTCTGTAGATTAGTGGACAAGTGACCATAGCTGTCAAACACAAGGCTAGAATTTCTAGCTTAGAAAATATTTGGAATGGAGTGACTACAAGACCCAAAGCCTCATCCTCCAAATCAACCACCCTGAAGATCAGAGACTGTGGGCATTTTGAAGCTACATAGTTGTTCCACAAAATCAGTCTTCAAGTAAAACTCCACTGAGATAAACTCCATTTAACTGGGAGGCATGAATTCAAATATACCAGTTGAATTAAATAAATATATATACTAATATATACCAAGGCACACACGTTAATTTTTCTTCCATAAAGCTAAGGAACACCCAAAAATGCTAAGAAACAAAACAGAAGAGGTTGTAACAAAATGTGCCACAGAAAGTACGTTTTTTCAACATGAAGTTAGAATTTCAGGGTTACATACACTTATTTTGCTCATATATCATTAGCCTGTTAAGTAGATGCAATATGAGGAAGAGATATGCGTGGGAAGGAGAGGGGGAGGCTTGGGTTATTTAATTCTATTCATTCCATGAGTAGAACTTCCATTGACAGTTGTGGGAATAAGTAAGACATGGCCCATGGCATTTCAGCTTAGCAATCAATTAATATTGCAGTCATAGTAACTAATAACCTGATCTTCTTGTCACAGTACGGTGTTTTTTGCCAAGAATAATTTTTCAGAATTCAAGTGGTGATAATTTCTTGCTCTCTTTTCATTTAATCAGAATTTTAAATATAGTAATGGACTAGTCAGAAGTGTATTTCTTTTCCCTTAGGAATCTATCAGATGTACTATCAAGAAAAAGAAAGAAAAGAAAATTAAAAAAATAAAATTAGATAATGGCTATGGGGGAAAAAAATCCATCAGTGCTGATCAGTCATGCTGCCTAACAGAGGTGGTGAAAGATTTCCAGAGGAGAGATTGAGAAGGAGGTATTAGCTCTTTGCTGATTAGTGAATTAATCAAGCCCTTAAGAGTAAACTGAAGAAAGTCCTTTTCTAGGTCTAGAATGCAGAAGAATTTATAGTCTAAATAGTCAGTCCACATTTTTATAAGTTGTTTAGTTCTATTATCGCACTATCTTCCTGAATGAGCATGAATCAATACACTTAATCAATATTTACGTCCTCTATAGTCCATTACAGTTTCTACTAACATCCACTAAAAGACTCTCTTGACCTCATCCAAGGATAAGCAAGTTTCAGAAATGAATGAGGTGCATTTTTAGTACATAAATGTCTTTCTAAAGGAAATTATGAATTTACCAACATGTTGTACCCTTAAAATTAGCACATTCTTAGAAAAATTGTTCTCATATGATGAATTACCAATTAATTAAATAAATAAGTAATGTAGGAAAGACCACTGCTACTGGAAATATTCACTTGTTGACATGTACTGCCTATTTGAAAATAAAGAGGTATATACCAAAGGCCAACAACAATCTTTACACTTAGGCCAGGATACTCATGACTAAAAAAATATAATTTTTCAGGAGTACAGCTATGAGTCAATGTATTTACTTTTACTTTTCTCTTCTTTTCTTTTTTTTTTTTTATTCAGCTGTTTTAATGTGGTACTCTTGGAGATCTATAGGGCTGGGACTTACTCAGGGCATGACTTAGAATTAAAATAACAGCAAAAACTATGAGACAGAAAAATTCAATAATTTTGGGAAAGGGATGCCAGCCATTTATTAAATAGCCTAACTGAACTCAGGAGTTTTAGTCAGAATTTAATAGATTAATTCAGTAATTTTAATAGATAGTGTATTTTTTATATAACTTTAACACTGTTGTAAGCTTTCCTCAGAAAAAAACCCCAAACCTTTAGCTTAATACAAAAGATTTCAAAGGTTTATTTTAAGCTTTTATAAGGGGGGAATATACTGTACTAATCTCAACACAGTAAGTTTTTTCTCAATAGGAGCTTTGACAAAAGTATCAGTTGTAGTTTCCCCTAATGGATAAACTGAATGATTTACTTCAAATGGTACATTTGTTACTGACAGCTTCAGGCAAAGTACATTTAACCCCAGACTGGCAATACACACTCACCAGCAAACTTGACTGAATATTCAAGATTATAATTTAACTTCATGCTTAAATAATTGCCACTTCAAATCTCTCCTCAGCTAAGTCACCTCAGAAAGGAATCATACAGACTGTATTTTACATCTGGCAAATAACTTCCAAATAGGGCATCCCATTCCGCTTTTTTATCCTTGCATCATTAGGCAGAATATTTTTATAAAATATTCACAGATGTGCCAAAAATGGTAATTTCGAGGAGAAATGTTTTCTAGATCCTTCAAAAAAAAATTGCGTCATTAACTGAATGCCCCACTGTTCAGGTAGAAAGACTAAAAATGTATCTTTTAAAAGTTTTAAAAAATATCTACATCTCTTTGATGTAAGAGAATTTAACTTTCTCAATCCTTGCACCGTCTAAGAGATTTGCTGGTGTGACAACCTCTGCTGGTTAATCTCAATAGATGACAGTGTTTGCATTGGCACAATTTCTTCCATAACCAGAGCCTTACAGTCAGTGAAACTTTGTGCCTCACAAAACCCGCTACCTCTGCTATGCTGCAGGTGAGAACAGAACGTAAATGGCCCTGCAAAGTCAAGTAACAGATTCCTGCTGTGAGATGCTCAGCAGCAATTTCTGTAGTGCTAGCTTAGAGCCCTGCAACACTGATGATAAGATACAGCTTATGAAAATTAAAAGAAACATGAAAGGCAGAGCCTTTACTGACTTTTGCTCTCATTTACATGCTAAACATATACTATGCCAAAAGTAAACGTATGCCTAGAAGAGAGTGAAAGAAAGCACAGGGTTATCAAATAAGTATCCTAGTTTATTATTTTTTGAGATATCAATTCCTAGCCTAAAATGGAGTAGCTGCCATGGACTCAGGTTCTGTTCCAGTATTGAAAAACTTGAAAATACTGGGGAACAGCCTTCTCCAGCTTACAGACGTAACCAAAACTGAGAGCTGCCCAGTAGCAGGCTATACTGACTGTTCCTCACCTCAACAGCTCCTGGAAACAGTAGAATTTCATTAAGCTGTTGGCCTTTTGCTAAGCTCCATTCACACCTCCACAACACAGAGCTCTGTCAGCGCCAGTATCCAGTCAAGTATTTGCTCCTTTCTTCTTCCTTGGACTCCACACAACAAAGACACACATGTGCATGATCTTGTCACAAATATTTCTGTGGTGCACTTGAAAGCTCACACAGCCATTTGGTGACATGAAGTGACAAAGCCCTTTGTCTTGCAATTTAAACTATTTCCTTTTTGGATGTTTGAGGATGTTTGTCTCTATTTAACTCCCAAAACTGTAGAAATATTTTGAACATTACTGGAGTAGTACACTGGAAATTCAGTATAGTCCAAGGTGTTCATTACAACAGCCAAGTCTGGATTTAGTGACCTCCTTTTTAGTTAGCATTATACATACCACAGTGTTTACTTTTTTTTTCCTAAAGAACTTTTTATCAGAAGAACTGTGTTTGCCATGATAATATCATCGAAATACCTGCACTATTTTCAGAGCTCTCATGCAAACATATATTGTTATAATGCCACTTAACCTTAATGACACTTCCTTTCATTTCATGAACCTGTATTTGTTATTTTGTCTTGCTGAATCACAGATGCTCAAAGCAATTGCCAGCTACATACAACAGAGCTACTTCATACATTATTGAAACAGTCTCTCCTACGTCAAAAGTTCCCAAGGGGTTAAAGTTTTTTTAAAAGAGCATTATACAGCCTGCAACAAACTAAGAGCCCCATATGGAACTTAAACTGCACAGATAAAATTCCTCCTGAAATCAAGTGTATCTTCTAAAACATTAAAGTATTGAAAAATAAGACATAATTGGAATAAAATATTCTGATTTTTCTCGTAACAACCAAAAAGTATTCTCCACAAGAAGTTACTGGGTTTTTTATTTATCTTCAGAATACATACCTTTTTAAAATCTTGTAATTTGCATTTAGGTTTTATTAGATTTATTTTCTTCTTACTTAGTATGAATGAAGAGCTGTGTTTACAAGGAACGGAACAGCTGTCATGACTGAATTATCAAGCTGTATTTATTTCCTGTTTGAATCTAAATATCCTTCTTCCATTGCCTTGAGCCAAGTGGAAGGTACTAACGGAGAAAATTCTTCAAGATTTGTCAGAATTATTTATAACACCTATTGAGTACTTTTGAACTTCTTCCACAGAGCAGATCTGCTGAGGGGCTGGAACTGTGAGAGTTTCACTGGTTGTTTTCAGCTGACAATAAACCTCTGCTTCAGCTACCAAAGTGTTAGAACTCTTTCATGGAAGAGTTTAGTGCAGCCTACAATTATTCAGTATTGAGAGATGCAGCAGTCCTAAAAAGGACCTGTTAAACAAGCTTATTAAGTGACATGGGGCCATAGATAATGAAGTTCATGGGAAAGCAGGACTTATGAGGTGCCTGATGCGTGTGCTTTCTAGCTTTCCATCAGTTTTTATATGGGATATTGACAGTCATTGGTCCAAACCAATTTTTCCTCATTTTGGAAGGTTATCCCTACTGCCTATCCCTTTTTCTAAGAACACTACTCTCAGAACTTCATAAATAGAATAATCTGTTGTGTTGTTTCTCTGCCTTTTCCCCAATCCAGCTGCACACAGTTTTAGAAAGCTCAAGTATGGAAACAAGTATGTGTACACAGTTATAAAAAATGCTCAGATAAATGACTATAGCATAGGAAAACATGGCAGCAGAGAAAGGGGTCAGAGGACCTGAAAAAAATATTTCATCCTCTGCTAAAGGGGTGAATTCTACAGCTATTTCCAGCTGATTGTTACACTATAAATAAAAATTCAATAGCCCATAACCTTCCACTTTTGCATGTACTTCTATGTGCATACACAACTTAATAGTATGATACAGGCTTTTCAAGAAATTCGAAGTAACAGTATACAGGGGGGAAAATGGGTATCTTCTACTGCAAGAAATTAGAACTGCTCAATGGAAAAGACTCAGGTTTATAAAGAGAAAAGTGTTTTTTTCCAAAACTAGATTTCATTTTTAAGTAGCACAAATGGTTTCCCAGAACTGGGGAACAGACTGGGCTCTTCCTTGATCCTTGGCTACATTACTGAACATCCTCTGTGAGATATGTGATACTTAGGTCTCTTTATTGACCTTAGTTTTGACCTGTATTTTTGCTTTATTCATCTCTGTTGTGAAGAATTGTAGAAGGTCCTTTTGCAATAGGTGAGCAACCGTTGGCGGAAGCATTTTATTATCCTATGTAACAGGATATGCGTCATAACAGAAAGATGAGTTAGAAGGATGCTTATAATGAACTCTCAGTTTGTTGCTATTCCTATTCTGTCTGTAGAGGTATTTAAGAGAGCTTTCCCTCAGCTCTCTTAAGTCTGTTTCCCAGAAAGGTGGGAAAGAAGAGACTACCACAGATAGGATTCATTTTTAGATCGCTGGTCGAAGCTGTGATCTTCCTCTGCTTGGATACCTAAGCAGTGGGTCAGTAAATTCATCAGGACAAAATCCAGGGTTCAAGAATGGGCTTAAAATAGAAAGCATGGGTATTTTCATGTGAGTTGCAGACACTGACTGAACAGCAAATCATATGAAAGAAACCTACTGAAGTAATTTGAACTTTGTGATGTATAAAAGTGCATGTTCAGATTGAGCAGGAATAGGCTGTTTTTCTTATGATCTAAACTATTATTTCTAATCTACTAGTGAGTTCAGTTAACTCAGTTCCAGACTACCACAGCTCTGTGCAGGACAAAGAACTTGTATTCTTTGGTGGGAACAAGGACAAATGCAACCACACAAGCTAATTCAGCCTCCACTGGCATTTGACTCAATGATACGCTGCTTTTGTTCCTTTATGGCCTCTATTATGGTATTGTAAACCAAAATAGAAGTTTGTCGATAATTTCAATATACATTAGATAGTTAGATAGATAGATAGATAGATAGATATAGATAAGAAAAAATCTGGCACCCTAAGGACCTGTACCAATTGAACTACAAATATGACAGCAAACTAATGTAAATCCACAAATTAACCCTTGATTTTATATAAAAGAAACTGGATTAACTTAACTTAGTCAGCAAAACTGACATAAGTATACTGATGGTGGCATTTTAATTACCAATATTTTAAAATATTTACCTTAAATTAATTCAATTCATCTTCATAACACATGTGAGGCTTCTGGAAGTCACTTAGGTCCCTATTCCTTTTCAAGTTGTATATTTAACTTGGGATCAAGTTGAAAGTGTCCCCTAGAACAATATTGAAGCTGGGAGCATGATCAGAAAAGTTTTCCCTGTTACCTTACCCTGTTAAGTCAGCTTTTTACAGAATAGGACACGCATGCACTCTAAGAGCAGGACACCAGTATAAATAATCGTGCCAACCTAGTCTGTCATATGATCATTGAAAATGGATCACTAGTACCAGCTTCATTTGCTATTGTTTCCATTCTTCTGTTTTCAAATGGGTAGGCTTTCTAGTGCCACAATAGCAGATGTGTAAATCACAAGAATCAGAAAAACATCGAAGCAATACTCCAAGCACCATATCAACTACGTAGATTTGAAAGAGGAGGGGGTGCTGGGGACACAACAAAGAGAGACAGTGTTAGGTCCATGAAATTAGTCTTAAATGTAGTATAGAACTGAGACAATACACTGCACAGTCCAGCAGTATTGAAGTTTTGGCAGACATCTTTATAAGACCTTTCTGCTTAGAAAAAAAAACTTAAAGAGGTCAGCATGCAGAAAGAAAAGCTGTAAGTTAGCTATTTAACTTCAATATAGTACATATATTAAAAATCTTCCAAGAAGCCAAATACTTGGGATTTCTAATTTAATTGGAGTCAACCCACGGTATAGATGATTGCCAGTAATACTGACAGTAAAAATAACCATAAACAAAGCATCAAACAATACAAAATAAATCACAGTTTTCATTAATTTATGTATTTGCTGACCAGATTATAGCATCCTGATTCATTTCTTTGAGCATTTCTCTCCAGACAACAATTACATCTGACCTTTGAAACTTACTTGATTTAACCTTGTCACTAAAAGATCAAAGAGCAACATGAGCTTCTTCTAATGTGCACAGACCTTCAGCTCATGTAGGTTACAACTGCATGCAAAAACCAAATTTCTATAATGCAGTTGACAACATCTTTTCCCTTTGACTTACCTGGTTTCATCAATATAAACGGCCTCCAGGACAGATGCTGCATATTCAATATTCTTTTTTAAGTCCACCACATTAATGTCACCCTTCTCCAACTGCTTTACCAAGCATCTTAATCTGTGAAAAGAAAAATAAAATCAGTGAGATACTTTTATCAAATTTGATTGACTCCATTTTCCATTTGAAATATTGGAACCAACACCACAGCCAATGCAGAGGCAAGAGACCATCACTCCATCCCTTAAGAAAATCTAGCTTTAGAATGGACACAACAATGACTGGTTGTATGCTTTTGTAACTTGCTAAATTTGTAAGAGCTATTAAGAAAAGGCATACACATTCCAGAAAGTCAGAGAGGACTAAATACCGCCATCAGAGCAATTTACTATTCATTTTTGATGTTACTACTGTACCTGAATCTCTTTTTTTTTAAACAAAAAATAAAACTTCACATATTGTCTTACTATAATTTTTCCATGCTAAAGTGGTTAATTATATTTTTTCCATATTCACTGTATACTGATTTCACTTCATTTATATGTCTTTAATTTTTTTAGGCCTCCAGTATCTTTTTTCCTGCAGAATTTGTATTCCAATTAGCATGAGCTAATGTGGAGTTCTATTGTTTCTGTGTTTACAAAAAACTCATCGTTATACCAGAGGAAAGGCAGTGCCTATGTCATTAGAAAAATTCAGATTTTCCCAAGTGTGCTATTACTTTTAGTTTTGAGAACTTTGTTTTACAGTACAAACACAGATACACCCAAATGGTATTTTGTAATGCATCAACTCATGACCCCGTAGCAATAGACTTATACAGAAAAACTCCTTGAATACCAGATTTTTCCTAAATTCTCTGATTACAAGAAGCCTCCTGTGCCACTTCTCAATTTAACCATACAGAGTGGTCAAAGCACTGGAGTGAAATGAAAACCTCATCAGCAACTGTGCAGAGCTGTGACTAAATGGGCATTTTCTTTCTTTCTGTGCTATATCTCTCAGTAGAAACAATCTACAGTTTTGTATCATGTAAGATAAAGATTTCTGTAATTAGGGATACATCATTATTTTAACATAACTTTCATTAAATAACCTTTTCTATGTGTATGAAAAAAATTGTGAAACAAGCACTTAGTTAAAAAGTTTATTGAAATTGAGTCAGCTTTAGGCTGACTACTTTGAGAAAAGATCATCTTCATGATTTATGAACGAGCATATAAAAAATTTGCAATATGCTACATAATATGGTTTTTTTTTTTTTTTTTTTTTTTATATATATATACCAGAGCCCCTGGTGGTCTAGTGGTAAAGGCGCCGCGCTATCACCGCGGAGACCCGGGTTCGATTCCCGGTCAGGGCCACTCCCGGGCAGGTGGGGCTCGTTAGCCCTTAAAGGCAACCCACCTACGTCCTAAGGACCTCACTGCCACTGTCCAAGCTCGCTTGGCCCCGGCAGATGAACCTTAGGATTAAAGGGTGGGCTCAGTTCCGCGCACACTGTGTCTCACCTAAAAAAAATCCAATGCGCAGGCTGGAAGGTGTAAAGACCTTCCCCGGATCTTCGCTCGCGAAGACTGGCCATTATTATTATATTATTATATTATATATATACCATATATTATTTTTATTTGTTCCAATATTTGATTGGACCTAATTAAAATGTATAAATTACAAAAATGCAGTGGTATTCAAATCAAATATAAATTTAGAAAGTACTGTTCCGTCATAAAACCACTTTCATGTTTTTCTTCATATTTTGTTGACCTAAGTACAATTACATTCAAGCCTGTAAGGATAATTTTAGTAAATGGAGTTTTAAGACAAGCCTCCTCAGTTCTCTAAAGCCTTAATTCAATTCAAATTAGCATAGAACAAGGCTCTTAGCAACCTTATTTACTCAGTATTTTACACAGTGCACCGAATGGAAAACGCAGTGTTAAAAAATTTTATCAGAGAAAGCAAGTGGGTGGATGAAATACTCTGGGAACGCATCTCTTACACAGAAATAACCACATGCATGGGAGACAGTTCCAGCACATAACTTGTTCTACTTCAGAGGTACCTATAGACCGAAGAAGTTTATTCATAGACACTCACCCCCCCAGTTCCCAACACACACACTGTTACTCTCCTGGGGTGTCTGCTCCTCAGTCATGCACACAAACACACAGCCCCTCCTGAGCCCCAGTGACAAAATGCTCATGTGAGTCTGACAGCATCATTGCCACTTCTTGCAAAGAGCCATGGCGTGTTTCTATCACTTGCACTGTTCCCTCCATGTTTGGATGAGCACGACTCCAAATCGAACTTTCCAAAGTGGAAGTACAAACGTATTTGAAAATGTGTTTTCAAATATACAAAAATAAATTTGTAACACTTCACAGCAGGGGGCCAGGCTCTGGTAGAACAACATTAGCTCAAAACAGCTTCAAATTCTATGATTTCCAGTGGTTCCACGTTTTCTCAGAGCAGTGACCAGATGGCAAGTATTTGAAATTCCTCTTATACTTGCAGGAGGGAAGGAGTCCCGTGGGAGCCTTTAAGCTGCTCTGACCTTGCAATAGCTCGCTGCATAGGTGACAGCCAACAGATGTAACGTGCCCTGTAGGTATAGCTCATATTCTAGAAGTGCAGAGCACAACAACAGACCAGGTGATCTGGAAAAGCTGCTCAAGCAAAGTTAAAGTGATTCCGAAGATGCTACAGAATCACAAAAGGATGCAGTCTGTGTCACCAGTGACCTTATCACCTCATGGATCCACTCTTTGTAGAGATGTCCTCAAGAGTCCTGAGCTGACCCACTGCAGATCTACCATAGAACCAAGGGATAATTTTGCTTAGAAGGGACCCCCAACTGATAAAAGCTCTTGATCAAAGCAGGACTAACCTCAAAGACAGCTATAACTTCAAAGTTACATAAAATTACTCAGAGGCATTTCTGCTCAAGCTCTGAAGGCATGGAGATTTCAAAAATGCTTTGGACAACCAGTTTCAGTGGTGAATCAGCCACATCAGGTATTTTCCCAATATCTGGCTGGAATGTCCTTTATGGCAACTTGTGCCACCAAACTTTTCTGTGTGCTTACAAGAAAAAACTGTGTCTATCTACAGTACAATTTCCCACTGAGAAGCTGGACAGAGCAACAAAATCTCTCCAGGGTGTCACTGATGAGACATTTGTCAATTGATAATAATGAGGTCTACAACAGAAGTTAGAAAAATGGACTTTCAACACAGCAAACTTAAGCAGATTATAACAGTATAAAATGATCTGAATATACGTAAGATCTTACATATTAAAGTGAAATAGCCACAGAGTTTAGGAGCTGACAGTTCAGTAATGAAACTAGAAATTTTAGGAAAGAATAGATATGTCAATTTATAAGACAAAGCAACACGTGTTAAAATACTCATACCCCAGCATTCCACGGGACAGAGAAACTTGTAAAAAGAACAAGGAAAAATAACAAAAAAGAATTATTGCTCCAGTTGTATTGGGCAGGACTTAATTTGTTTGTTTGTTTTCTTTAAATTAAGTGTGATAAATTGAAAAGAAACATTAGAAATACAATCAGAAAACCTGAAATACTACTTAAAATTGGAATTAATTGTATTACCCTGCCTGTGAACTGTGCTGCTAAGAAATAATAGACAAAAAGAAAAGAACAACAACTAAGAAATAATAGCAATAAGAAAAAACTGGAGGGGTTATTTTGTGAAAGAGAAAAATGGACTATTTGAACTGCTTTAAGATGCAAAGAAAATTGTATGCAGAAGTAATGTGATATAACATGGAAAAGAGAAATTTGTACAGTAAAAAGGAAGATTATTTCTCTCGGGACATCTGAAAACAGCATCTTACAAGTAGCAGCCCCAGTTTTCAAGGGAGAAAGAGACATCTGCAATTAACGAAAGGAGTGGGTGGAAACCCATCTTCTGTTATCTTGGGTAAACAGCACTTATGGTGCTGTGGTGTCTGTGCTTTTACAGACAATCCAAATGCCTCTGCTCCTGCCTCTCCTTAACAGTGCCACCTGAGGTTACCAGGCCTGTGTTTCCCTCATCCTCACTTGTCTATGCAGCTGATGCCAATGTCCAGTTGTGGGCAATAGGCTTTGAGGCCCACCCACAGTTTCTGTAACTATGAAAAAAAAAAAAAAAAAAAAAAAAGGAATCAGGGATCAAAAATGTCCTCATGAGAAAACGTTTTTTCTATGGAATCAAGCAAAAGAGAGAAATGTTTGGAAATACTAAATAATTGTCCTAAACACAGGCTAAAATGACAGCAAAAAAAAGTGCAGGGTAGGGGATTACTTAAGAAGGGAGATCCTCAAGCAGAGAGGCAGAGTAGTTGGACAATTTCACTTTCAGATTAAATTTAAAGACTATCTCCTCTGTTTCCAAGGGAAAATAAATTACTAGCTATCACTGCTATAAATGAGAGTCAAAGGTTCAGTTTAAGAGTCTTCAAGAACAAGCACAGGAAAATTCAGCCTGAAGTTAACTTCTGAATCTGAGAAAAAGAACATTTGTCTGTTTTCCCAAAACTGTCTTTATTTGCCACGTAAGTCTCCTAACCATCAAGCACTGCCAAGATACAGCTTTGTCACTTACACATCTGGACTTCACTTAAAACTGTTTTGGAAACTTTGCACAAAAAAAAAGCTGGCTTTTGCCACAGATCCTGTTAAAGGGGAAGTGACATAAACTGTAAAAAGTAAAGTGTAAACTAACCCTGTTTCCTACTATACTTCAAAATTAGTCAAAGTCACTGTGAAGATGGGTAAGGAACACACAGGTAATTCTTTGAAAGTAATAAACACATGTTAATGTGAAAAGAAATGGTTATTAATATGAATATTCAGCAATCATGATGCCAGTTAAAAAAATTATCTGTGTTGATTAAATCAACTCCAGCTTGTAAAACATTAATCATTATGTTCCCATTAACTAGTTGAGAAAAGCCTAGCTGTGACAATCGTGACAATGTGTGAAAAATTTTAAGAGCAGAAAAAAAATATTACTTTAAAAATATTACTGTACAAATGTTTCATGTTCTGTTTGGACTATTTAATATTGAATAATAAAATTAAGTGGATAATTGTAAATGTCATTATAAAAGTGATTTGACCCTCTAAATGAACATTACAAGGTAGAAATGGGATGATGTGTAACGTGAAATTTAAATTAAAGAGAAGGAGAGTAATTATCCCTGACAATATGATTAATTAATTTATGTACCAATAGTTTTTCAAAATTTTGGGAAAGAGGGGAATTTTCCTCTAAAACTATTTAGAATTAAAACTAGAAACCAGTTTTGCTATCTGTAGTGATTTTTTTAATAATCAGTTGAATAATTTTCACCTGTAGAAAGCATTGCTCACCCAGCAGTTCCTCAGCTTTTAAAGGCAGACGTTACATCCTCATTTAAACACGAACACATAAAAAGAAATGACAATTCCACCAATTGTTTACATTCCTACATATTTGAGATTTAGGAAAGTATTAGCTCAGTTGGTTGGAGCCTGGTGCCAATAACATCAAGGTTGTGGGTTCAATCCCTCTATGGGCCATTCGCTTAAGAGTCAGACTCAGTGGTTCCTGTGGGTCCCTTACAATTCAGAATATTCTGTGATTTATTCTTTCTGTGATTTGAACATGGAGAAATCCACAATGGGAACAGCAAAACCTCACCTTGGAAATGTCCCAGCAAAATAAAACATACCATTATTTCACTTGAATTCTAAAATTCCCTACATGAATTGCCCAAAATCCATTTATTTTTTTAATGTGAATTGCTATCATTCGTATTTTACACTTTTCTATCAAGAACGTGCATGTATAAAATAAAAATTTACCTAAATACACCATTCCCTCCAAAAAATACTTTAAAACCATGTAGATCAGAAATAAAAAAATTTTGTAATAAAAATCAACCATGCAAAAAGTCCATGCTCTCACTTTTTCAAGTATAAAATTAAATGTACAGATTACAAAAAATCTTTTATCATTTTTGTTTTTCTGCAAGATGGAAGAAAAATATTGACTATGAAAAATTCCAGATACAGTTGCAATGTTTGTCATACATGGCTATAAAACACCTGATCATATAAATGGATGAGAGATACTTGAAAAATATGCACAGTATGGTAGTAAAGATTCAGGAGTGTTCTTTTTAGGTTGCCACTCCTGTTTCTCTGCTCCTACCTGCAGTTACAAAGTGGCCAACTGTCATGGCTTCAAAATGGCTAACCTTTTACTCCAAGGTTTTTTACATTATGGTAGGGAAAACCAAGCTCATTGAGGGACATTTTGCCAGGAAAGACGAGGCCAGCATATCAGTGGGGAGTAAGGGTTAGAACTGACAGCTCTGGACTGTGTGTTTTACTTCTCTGAAATCATAAAAAATGCAGTTACCTAATACTTCTAGTTAGAGGTGCTCTCAATAAATTCTGATACTGAGAAGTGCAAGATATACCACATTTTCAGTGCTACAAATGTGTTTTATAGAATTACTTCTCAGTCATTGCTGTGTCTGAGCATATGCACAGGAAGCCTTATGGCTGCTAAGGGTTCCATGAATCACATGTATTTCATGATTATTTTAAGTATATGAGTGGTACACGCTGATCTGCAATTATGATTTAGTCATTAGAAAATAAATATTGAATGTGATGGTAATTCAGCCAACATTTTGATATACCAAAACTTCACTCTCATATTGAACAATTAAAATACAAGTTGTGCAGCTATATAACAACACTGGAAGTTACATTTTCTTAATGATAAAACTCTGCATTTTCAAATAGAATTGCCTTGGTTGTTGAAATATTGATCATTTTTATGCAAGATGAAGTGGTTTTCCTTCAGGGAGGCATTCTCTAAAAGGTTTCAATTCATTTTACCTTACTCATCCTATAAATTTACTATTTACCACTCTAATACTATATAAATATTATCCTTCATGTCTCATTTAATAACATTGTGTTTAAAAAAATTAGTCAAAATTCCTAAGTTTTCTTTAGCACTTAGCTGAAATCACAAAAGGCCATGGAGTTTTACACAGTTTCAATGTGAAAACATTAATCCATCCAAGCTCTCCAGAGCAGTTTTGAATTTTTGCATAATTCTCAACTAACCTAATCAAACAAATTGCAAGTGCCTGAGAAACCTTAACCTTATTAATAATAAAGATCTTCTATTTGCAGGCCTCTATTTCACCATCCTGCATCATCTCCACCTGTTGCTCTGGGGAGGCACCCCAGAGAAGGAGGCTCATCTGGGATCCTGTTGCTTCTGCCCTTCCCTGTTGTTCCTTTTGCCTCCCTAAGTTACTCATCCTTCCCTGAAAGTAACTTTCACTATTAGATTTAATATATGCCATCATCATGACTTCTTACATGGGAATTTCTCTCACCTTCCTTTCTTCACACGCAGCTACAGAATGAAACCCATCTCAGCCAAGGCTTTCAAAGTGCTCCCTCATTTCTGCTAAAGAATGACCCTCAATACTAATTTGGGTCCCCTGTTCAATTTCTTTCCAGGTTGAAGCTTATTGAAAAAGTCTTCAAACTTCAAAATTACTTACTATGTACATACATTGAGATGTTTTATCTGTTTTCTTTTAGATCTAACAAGTAATCAGCTAGTCTTCTCTTATCCTAAACTCTATGACAGTTACTATTGCCTCAATGTCCTTTTCCATTATCTGACATTCCCATTTCACAATCAATCCATGAAAGAAGAGAAAAATAATAAAAATCTATAGGGCTGATTTGTAAATTGAAAATTATTCTCCTAATGGCTTTTGCTGAATATTTATTTTTGTCTGAAGATTGACATTTAATCTGAAAGGTTCCCATGACTTCTATATACATTATTTAGAGTTCTAGCTAAAGCTATTTCATCTTGAATTTGCCAAATACTTCAAGATGTCTCACAGTCTTCATCATAATCTAGCTGAATCCACTATCAACAACAAGCTGGGAAATCAAATGCAAACTCATAAATCATGTTACCAAAAACCATGCTTGAAGAAGATGGCAGACCTTCAGTATGTTTAACTTGTTGGAGCTAATGTGATAAGCAGACAGAAAAGGCACATAAGATCTTATTTCCCATAGTTCCTTAAAAAGCTTTATTTTTCCAGCAAACAGCAGCTTTGAGCACTGTGACCAAAGAAGCTGTTAAAAGGCAGATTATTCCCTTCACTCCTTGGGACTAGAAAATATGGGTTGACAAATGTTGATACTCATCCTTTGAAAAGAGCATGTAAAGAGGTACAAAGTCCTTTTAGAAACATCAAGAACACGCTATCATAAAAAAGTTAACGGATGTTCTTTGATTTAAAACGGCATAAATCAGAACTGATAACTTTGTACTGAAAATATTTTCTCAACTAATACTAAGAAAACATGTTGCTGTCATTGCTTTTGAAAGCCTCTTTGGTTCAATTTCTGCAGCTGTAAAGGACAGAAGATTGGTAAGTGTTCAACACCAAAAATAATAGCATTGTTCAGTGATCAAAGAATCAACTATGACAACATGAGTGTCCTTTCCTCTACTTGAAAAAGTCACATATGAGCAAAAAAAAAACCAGGAATATTAAAATAACACCAGTTTGCTCCATGATTTCTCTTTGGAATCAAACTACAGTAAATACTATATAATCTGTATATAACTAACATTTTTGTTTTTCCAAAGTAGAAATTAGGTCTGGGACAGAATTTCTTTGCTGCATACCACAGTTCAACATATATAAATGTGGTCAAGCTTTAACAATTAACACTTCTGGTAACTGTTAATTAATAGTTACAGATTTTTTTTACACATTAAGATGTAGAATCTGTATCCTGGTAAGTAATTTGGATCCTCTGTACTTATTTACAGATTATTTTTTTCTTTTTTCAAGAAATTATTGCCCCCCCTGTCTCATATCTGATAGCACATGTGCATGGGTAACAATATGTCTTCAACCTCTACAGTCAAAACAATCCTATTTACCTTCAAGAGACTTTACATTAGTTCTGCTGGGCTCTTCACACACAGTTAGATTAGGGGTCATCAGATGAATCAGGGTAGTTGGTTCAGCTGGACTAATGGGTCAATATAACAACCAAGATAAACCATCCTTGGATCCAAACTGTAACTCATCATTTGATTCAGAAGTTGTACTTTTTCTACTTATAATTAAACTTAAATTCTTGAAGTACTAGAGCTTTAAAATTTTGCTTTTAATATATAATCACACCTTCCAGATGGGATGACAGAGCCAATTTATCTTAAATTTTGTTTCCAATGTGTATCCTGGTTTCTGAGGAAAAAAGTACAGATTTTTATTTTTGGAATAAAACCATGAAATGTAAAGACCACAAATATTTGCATAATGAACTATGACAGACTATTGCATAAAATATTAAAATAATTAAGTTATATTAGTCTGCCTAAAACGTTGTAGAAAAAATACCATCACCTTAACTCAGATGTACTTTTACTGAATAATTAACATCTTCTACAAATCTATTTTCACTAAAAGAAGTTTTCATTCAAAAGGTAGAGCAAGACATAAATGCTTTAGCACAACAGCTGTAGTAATTTTGCTGTAAAGTACAATTTTGCTGTAAAATCATTACCATCTCAGTAGTTCTGAAGGATATAGTACATGTAATGTATATGACATTGTAAAAGTATGAATAGGGTTTTTATTTAAAACTGCAATACTGCAATTAAAATGTAAAAAAAAAATAAATTAGGAGATGCTAGAATTCAGCACTCTATGTGTGAAACTAACTTCTGACATTTGGAATTGTTAAAAATAAATGTTCTGCTGAAGAATTGCCAAATAAAGTACTTCAAAGTAGGTCTTGGTAATAAGTAGAACATTAGAATAGCTTAAACACACTTGAGAGCTGTAGAAACGTTTAAAAGAAGAAAGAATAAAGCCAGTGAACTTTTTCCTTATATTCTTTAAAAATGGTCATAAATAGGATGAAATGTAACATGGCTACTCTTATTGACGCGTGAGACCTTGACTTAGGATTCGTCTACATGGGAAACTAAATTTGAGTTAAGGTGAGATAAGAAACTGAAATTCACTCTTCTTGAATAGCTCCATCTTTGAATACTTCAGGATTAGTAGAACTAAACAGGAAAAAGGTTCCCAGAGCTCTTCAGGAAGAATATTTGCAAAAAAGTAATTCTTGAACAATATTATGTTAAATCCATTATCTAGTATATATGGTGTATATGCATATTGGTGTTCTGGAAACACTGTTGACAGGAATTGTAGCAAACCAGACATAAAAATCATTTGTAGTCAATGCTGGTATGCAACTTCCACTTTCCTCAGCCTGCAAAGTGCCTGGGAAGGTAAACTGGATTAGAGGTCATTCCTTAGTTGCTGCAGTTTTCTTTGTCATAACTCACCCTAAACATAAGAGTTTCACCTAAAAGGCTGCAAATTTTCTTTTAGAAAGAATGTTCTTTAGCTGGTTATCACTCAGTACTAAGGACAAAGACCACTGTACAAGTGGTGCTGCTAGCAAGAGCATCAAATCCAGCATCCTATCCTAAGGCAAAGTACATGAATTGGGCCTTATAAAGCACCTCTCATACACTTTTAGGGAAAAAAAAAAACACACTAAAACCACTAAAAATAATTCTCAGAATCTCTGTCCAACACAATGACCATCTTTTTTAGTTGCTAAATGATACGCTGCCCCATCACTTTCTATAAAAGGCCCACACTGATCTCAAAATTAATCACATAACTAAATTCATTGGGTTATTTTTTAATTACTTGTGAGAACACTTTGAAATATTCTCTTTGTTACATACACAATAGAAGAAAGAGCTTTTAGCTGGAAGATTACTGGGCTTCTAGAAAGCATTTGTTTATAAGAAAACTTCAAACCCAGTTTCAATAACATAAAATTCTGTCCTTAATGTCTGTCCCTTTCTAGGACTCAGAAATTAAAATCTGACTTCAAAGTCATGACAGTACAACAAATGTGATCCTGCAGGGATGTGAAATACAATCTGAAAAGTTCAGCTCTCTTAGGGTCACGATTAACATAACCGCCAAGTTTTTCTTTGTTCTTCATAGCTTTACTGAATGAATCACTAGTCTTCAGTTTCTCTGCAAAGCCTTGACATTCCTTTCAAGAACCTGGCTACATTTTCATTTCAAAATAGAAAACTAGTAAGTTCCTGATTCAACATCACAAGATAATGTTTGTTGACACACTTACTAAGGAAGAACCCTGTGTGTATAAAAACCCAGAACAGGCAGTAAACCTGTTTGTTAGTAAGTGTAACTACATACTATGATTTGCTTGTCATATTCTCAAACAACACATTGTTTTGTTTTCCATTGCTTTTCATATCTTTACTGCAGCATAATTTTTATTGGAATTCTCAGTTTTGGAATCAAGTTATTCACTTTAATCTGAAGTAACATTCCTCAGAGAAGGAAGCCGGCAGTTTGCCCACAGAAAACAAGCCAGCTCTTCTACAGCAGCAAACAGTCCTGGCAGTGATCACAAGGGAGTGCTTACCTGCATAAAGACCACAGAGAAACACTACAGCAAAGTGGGCAGCAGTTAAATTTCCTAAAATTAATGCAAATGAGAAAGTGCCTTGTTCAGTAGTCTCCTACCAATATATTGCTTTCACCTGCAGATATCAACATGATGTCTTGAATATGCAATGCAGGATATCCTTGAATGGATAATGGAGAAAGGAAAACTAAGTGCAATGCTAATTAACAGTTTGGTTCTGGTGAATGTGGTTTTGCACGTATTCCTTAATCAAGCAAACCTCAAAAATAAGCACTCAGGGTTAAATGAGTGTGTTTACAGCCTTTTTGATTGTGATCATTGGCATAAAAGGTCTCTTAAGATTTTATTGCCATTATAGACTGAGAATAGTCACGTTGGAGCACAATTTCACCCTGCAAAGATAACGTGCGAATGACAATGAATCAGATGGATATCACCTTTTTGAGCAGCCAACACCCTTTCCTAGGTCAGCAAATGACAGCAACTGCTGAAAACTGTCTATGTGCTTATATGGCTCGAACAGCAGCATCAGGACCTGGCTGGCTATCTGCTCTGCAGTGTTCAATAACACTCCATTTGACCATACTAGGAAGTAAGACTTCTAAGCCATTTTATATATATCCCAGCTCATTATTTCTGTGGGTTTTGAGGTTTTCTTTATGCCATATTTCATGTTTATTGATGACTAAAAGTTCAATTGTAAGCAATGTTCAAGGCACTTGTGGACTCTATATGATTTTTTAATTTATTTAAAGATTCAAGGACATAATTCAAAAAGATGTTTGAGAGATTTCAGCATCAACATTGTCCAGAGATTTCCATTTTGTGAAGTAATACAAAGAAAGAGGAAAAAAAACCCAATGCACATTTCTTACCATTGAGAGGATACACCTTAAAAAAACCCAACCAAACAAAAAACAAACAAAAAAACCCCCAGAAAATAAAAACAATTGCAAAACACTCAAATGAAAGGTAGCTGAGTAGGGAGTATTTTAAAGTATGCTTTGCCAAAAAATACCTGTTTTCTACCCTTGTTTCCAAAATGCATTACTATTTAAATACTTGTTTAGGCTTTTTATTCACTATGATTATTATTGTGAGGTCACATCAGCTGTATTCAGTTTAAATTTTAATCCAGAACAGTTAATTTCAGACTCTTTTCTGGAATACTCTTACTAAAGTTCAAATGGGAGGACCATTAAATGAACACAAAACAGCAGAGTAAGATATTCTTACAGAACAAAGAAATAAACTTTACCAAAATGATTTCACAAAATGACAACAATAATTTTCAGAGAGGATTAATCAAAATAAGATCTAATTCTTTTGTGTTAATAGAGTTGGAGTTGCTTACTCAACCACAGGTATTCTGCTAGATTCTGATCTATTGAAACAGAGATCTTGGCACCTCCATCACAAACATGATTACAGAAATGACATTAAAATTTTCTAAACTTTCACAACTTCATTTATACTATCTAGTTGTTTGACATGGATTGAAATTATTTTTGCAGTAGGAGGAATTAATTAATTCCATTCAGAGGCAGAATAGCTTGACATGCAGATACATATTTGATTATACTTGATGTGAGCCCCCAAAATCTGACAACATTCAATTTAATCATGGGAATAATTCCTTTGAGAGGAGGATTTCTGACTCTTACCCCAGGGACTTACCTCCTCTTATTACAAACCAGACTGTCCTAACATTTTAAGGCTGAAAATCCAGGCTGTGGTTCTTTTCCATTAATTACATTAACCTCACAATTATAGCTGCATTGTGCTCCTACAGGCCCTTTTCTTTTCTTCAGAAGCCTATGAAAGCTGCTGAGTTAACAGATGCAAAGTTTTTTAAACCCCAGTACTCAGTGTTTCATTTATCTCAAGGATACATAAATACAAGTGCAAAGATTACAGCAACAAAACCTATGCCTTTTCATCTGCTTTACCATTCATCTTTCCATTCATTCCCAGCTGCCTCCAGCTCTGACCAGACATAGGCACTTCTCTGCTCTCTCCACCTGTTCCTGTAATGGCTCTTGGATGCTCACTGTCCGCTGTCATGTTGGACAGTTGTGCTCCTTAACCTCTTTAGCATTCCCTCTAATCTTAGGGCCAGGCATATGAAATACAAACTTCGCCCCTACAGGCTTCCTTCGCTTAGGTCCCTTGACACTTTTGCTCTAAACTGAGCCTGATCCTCCCTAGTTTTACTTCTTGATGTTTGGTTGAGGGTTGTTTGTCCTCTCTGCACTCAAACAGGCATGCCAAAAAGGTGAACTGAGGAGTACCATCATTAAGAGGCTGTACTCTCCCTCACCTTGTCTTTCATTTACAGAATATACCACCCATAGCTGTACAGCTCCCACAGTGAAGGATTTTATTCTTCTTTAATTCACAGCTGCAGTTTAAGTTTAGATGCACCATTTGATCAAACTTTTTTAAATGTTTACCTACAATGCTAGGAAAGAAACACAATTGTAAGTATATAGCAATCAAGTCACAAGGCTAGGCAGCTTCCTGCAGATTTGTCTTGTGAGTCCTACTCTAACGATGATGCAGGTATTCATTTTTAATATTTAATTGATACAAAAGAAGTAAAGATGAATCTCCCATTGTACTGAAAGGCTGAAGGCAACTGTTTCCTAATCCCAAACACTCTACAATATAATGCTGATGTCAGTAAGTGTTAGTCATCACAGGTTAGAATTTTAGGTGGCACGAATCTCACAGAGGAGTTACATTAGCTCAAAGAGCACAAGTGTTTTCCAGTCTTTGGTATAATGTCATGAAAAAACAAAATCAGTGTTTTCTAAGTGAAGAGTATCTGCCTTGATGTTTGGTTTTTTTTTTTAGTTCACTATATATTTAAAGTTTTTTTACAAAGCCATTGAACAACTTCAGTTATGAAGACAGAGTAATTTAGAAATACATGAATACCTCATTCATATAATAAAAAGGCATGGATTAACAGTTCATGAAGGATATTTTACTGCTATCACCGATGATGCACAATTCACGCTTTAAGTGCACTTTATTCATTTGCCATGCTCTTCAGAAATATTTTAGTCCTGAAAAATTCTAAGGCAGCTGAGCCAAGCAACTGGTATCAGCAAGGTAGGACTCTGGGACTTGCAAGACACAACAGCTCTCCCACGCATGGAAGAAGGATTCATTATACAAGCATTTCTCGAACAACCCAACTACCAAGCTGTCTCTTACTATATCCATAGCTACATATCCTGGAACCTGTGACTTCACCCTAAACTTCATTGGGAAGAACCTTTCCTTCCCTCATCCTTTCATCTTGTTACATACCAAGAATCAGCTTGATGAGGATAGTTGTTTTCTGTTGAAATGTTTGGTAGCCTCTTCCAAGCTTCAAATTATAAATTTGGTACATGCTAAAATGATTTTGAAATGACATGAAGTATTCTAAGTAGAAAACACATAACTTCTAACAAAATAATTATTTGGTTTTGCAATCTTTTTATGAATGCTTAATTTAACTGCAACAGATTTCTACTAGCAGTAATTTACTGTCATTGTAAATTTAACACATGCTAGGCCTAGATGTGCTTTTGAAATCATAATTACTTTTTCTTCAGATTTTCTCCAATATTTTCTTGTGATAAATAAGGTTGGTTTTGAGTTGCCTTCCTGAATCTTGTCAGCACTTCCCAATCCCACATTTGTAGAAGTGTGGCACTTTTCCAAAACATATTGTCTCATAAATCTTATTAAACAGAAAAATCTTTAAACAGTATTTTGCAGACCTACATCAGTGCATGAACATAGAAACTTTTCTTATATAAATAGTATTATAGAAAGTCCATAAAAGTCAGTTAGAAAGCTTTTCAGACCTTTTAGAGATTTTAAACTTTAAAAAGAAACTAAGATAAATATGTCATGATAATCCTGTTCTTGATGCTTACAGATTCTCTATTTATTAGACCTGTCATTGCATTTAACTAGCTGCACACAGTAATTAAGGAGATAAACCCTGCTGTAAAATGGATTAATGGTATTGCATTCTGTCTACTGATAAAAAAAAGTCCCAACAGTTCCTCTACTGTTTGATTAGACAGTATAATTATGTGATCTGTAAGCTCATTTACAGCATCCTCCTATAGAACTGGACTGTTTTATTTAGCTTTTAGATTTAGCTATCATTCTAAAATTTAAAAAAAGAACGTCTAGTTTTGTAGTTACATTGCAGAGGTTTCCTAAAGTCACATGTTCTATTCCATATTCAGATTTGACATAATCTCAATATTTTACATTTATGTTTACAATTAATGCCTAAGGCACTCATAAAACTTCATACAGAAAACAGAACCACAAAAACTTTGCAAACCTTTCAGTATATCCCAGAAATAAAACAAAAAAGCTATTTCCAAATAATGTAGATTTTATTAAGTAGGCTATGAGTATGAATGATCTATCAAGCAAAATTTCACTGGAAATTGTACAGTATCAGAAAAACTTTTGGGTTTGAATAATGGACATTTTCTTATGAAAAGAAAGCCTGTATTTTGCCAAAAAATTCTCATCAGTAGAGCACAGAACAGTGGAAGCATTATGCAGTCACATTACTTTTTTCTGAGTGCTCATAGTGGTACATGACAGAACAGCTTTATGTTTTCAGCAGTTGATTCTCACATGCATCATCTGATAAGGATCATCTGATAAGAATTTTTCTGTTGCTCTACATCAGCAAGTACACTAGACCTCTGCTTAGTTGACGTAACTATAGATCAGCCAATTCCTGAATGTCTGTTTTATCAGGGGAACTCTCAGCAGCCCGACAACAAACCACACTCTGGTCCTAATTCCCATCTTAATGATTTTTGAATCTGCTTCACTCATTGACTCTCAGAGTAGGACACCAGAATGGAATAAGAAGTAGGATACACAGCTATGAAAATAAGCATTTTAATTCATGATTATGCGGTTTCTTTGTGTGCATAATTAAGGCAATTAACCCATTTTTTCAGAAAGGAGCAGGTAGTAAAGCACTGACAGAGAAGGAGGAACAAAAATCATATATGTAAAAATTCTCTTTCAAAATGAACCTATGAAGTTCCCAGTTATGTTCTAATCAATAAATTATTATCAATATTATTTTAAATCACTCTGAACATGTCTCAGCTCCAACAAAGGGTGACAAATTCTGTATTTTTTAAGCTCAGATCATCTAGTAAGAGCTATTTGCACATAAATATGTATATTTTAACTATAATACCTATGCTAGCTCCACTTTCAAGAGAAAAGAATAATTACCCACTTATATCAATAGATTCAAGATTAATCTAGTGGTCCAGTTGACTCTATGGAGCCAGCTGACCAGACAGAAAATTGCCATCTCAGAACAGGAGAGATGTCTTGTGCAGGAGACTTTTGTCTCATACAAAAGTACCTGATCTAAAGATTTACTCACTGCAATAGATTTGGATTTCTGTATTTTATACCTCTTTCCTACAATAAATATTAAATATTATATTTAGCAAGTATTGTTTCCATACTAACAACGTAGGTTTAGAAGTCAAATTTTCTAGATTAGATTACTGGATGGATTAAAAAAAGATAAGGCTTCTGGAGAACTGGAGCATATTGCATCTACTAGATAGAAGATGCAAAGGTTCCTGAAGGCAGAATGTAGATTTTTGTTATTGTTTTGTTCAGTCATTTTCTGACAGAATGATAGAAACTTTCAGCTTCAATTCTTTGTCTTTCAGGAGGCACATATCAACTGAAAATATCTATAAATGTCAGAAAGAAGCACTGTATTAAACTGCTTGAAGGATCACACCTCAAAAGGTCCCTTGAACTTTAACCTGTCTATCAATACAAGTGGCCACTGGTTCCAGCTGAAGAGCTCACAAAGCTGAAAATGTCTGGCGCCTGTTCAATCAAAAAAGAAAAACAAGAAGAAAACTACTGCCACAGTAAATGAATAATTTTCTTTTCATGCCTTTTATTTGAGATGTATTTCTACACAGTACTGTGCAGGACACACTTCCAAGGAATTGCATATACCTGGTGTACTGGAGTAATTGGCTTCCTGCCACTGACCGAACAAACAGCGCCAGAAGTCACTTTGCTGCCTGCGTGCTTTCTAAAATGAGGTCAAGGGAAAGGAGCCAACCTACAGAGCAATCCAGTCTAGCTTCAGGTTGGAGGTTTCAGCTCTGATATTACGTTAAAAGAAAACCTTAAACAGGACTTGAAAAAGTATTACCAAAATGGCTAATCAACTATAGATGGGGGGAAAAAAGAACAGCTTTCATAATAAAGCTATCATGTACCACAATTGCTACCAATGCCCATCTGAAGCACAGAAATGCTTAAGTAATAGTAGAAAGGTCCCTCATATTGATTTTGCTCTAAACCCTCAGTGTTTAAAGCCATGCAAACAGTTCAAATTGCAACATTTGTATCTTTGAAAGTCATCTCATTGGAAATGCTTTATGCCTGTTTTCCTCTCTTGTTCTCTGAAATAGAAGGAAAAGCAATATAGGCAAAGAACTATGGTGAGGATTACAAGCTGATTAAATGTACACAGAATACAATAGAAGAGACAGATTTTCCATTTCCAACAGCCAAAAAACCGAATCAACCTCTTAAAAAAGCTGCTTAGGTCATCTGTCAAGCTTTCTATATAGTAAAGAAATGAATTATGGTTTCCTGTTCCATTATTTGTTGTCTTTGGTCACTACCCAGGTGCATGGAAAAGTTTTCAAAGTAATGTTTATCCCTGAAAAAAGAAAATTCTTGTTAGCTACAAACTGGCTACCTCCTTTAGAAGGAAGAAGAGGATTTGCTTAATGTGGTTCTGGCACAAAAAGCATAAATCTGGTCTCAGAAAAAAATGCTACATATTCTAGTCCTTTGCTTATTTCACAAATTATATGCTGCCAGAATTGACAGAAGATTTTACAAGCCCCAAAATGCAACGCCTTCTGTGTAAAAATATACATCCTCAATTCTACTTATCAGCTTTAAAAGTTGTGTGGCTTTGCTTCTTTAGTACTGTGAACAAGACAAATTCTGAATGGCTTGCCATTTATTAATAAAGTCCCTGTCAAGAACAGCAGCTGCATAACCAGAACCGGAGACTGGAGAGCTCGGTTATGTACATTTTACCCACAACAGTAAGCAATTAAGTGTACAAGCAGTTCCATTAGCATCTAGAGGAAGACGATGTAATTACAGATTTGTACAGCTTGGCCTCAGAACAAAACAAAAACAAAACCAGGAGCTTCGTTTCTGATCAGTCATTGTATATATTAAACATACATTACGCCCAGAAACAGAAGGCTCAAATCAGAACTAAGACAGGCATCCTGCGCCACTGGAGATGCCCTGGAGTGTCTCACCTGATCGCCAGCTGCTGCTCCAGGAGGGCACAGGTGTCCTGATGGTCCTGTGTCATGTCTACCAGCCCTGGGTGGATGTCTCAGGCACCCTTAGGTGTCTCAAATGGCACTAGATACTTGTGTTTGAGCAATTGATGCAAGCCTAGGCTGTCAATTCTTTACAGGTAAAGCAGACACACTCTCCTTCAGGCAGAAGATATTCAGTTCAGAAATCTCTGAAATCTACTTGAAGATAAACGGGAGAAGGGTTATATTTCTTCAGAGACAGAGAGTGTGTGGGATGGTGCTACTGCTGCAGTATGACATAAAAAGCCTGGTCTCGTACATGTGTTGTGAGGAGAACAGAAAAAAGAGAGAAAGCCAGAGAGACAGAGAAAGCACACATATACTGCAGTCTTCTGAGACATCAGGAGCACAGCTAACCTCTACCTTGTAAGATTTTTCACCTTTTGTGACTGATTATAACCTAGTTTAGCAAAGGAGGCCTCATCATTTACTACTGTGCCCAGATTTTGCTTCTCAGTCAAACACGATGCCTAAGTAACATGCATAGGAAAGCAACAGGCATTCTTAGCACCACAGTTTTTTACACCACCAGAAGGGTCTTAAAGGAGCACGGATTAAATCCACCTTCACTGCTGGGCAAATAATGCACTGGCCGTAACATAAACAGGAACCAAACCGCTCAGGTACAATGTATGGTAATGCTTTTGTTGTTCTCCTTTGAGATCAACTATGTCCCGCAGTCCTAGCTTGGAACTCTATACTCCTAATCCAATTTATTAGTTACCAGATCTGACTACCAGGTTACCCAGGGAACATGTGAGTGCTCCAGTGTAAGAATCTCCCTCCTCCCCCTTCCTGTCTCCCAGCACTAAATCCTCCTAGTCACTTCCCTTGCCCTTCCAAACGGAGGACACACACTGTGGTTCCCTGGGGAGAGGCTGGCTGAAATGTTGTGGTTTTTTCTCATTCAGCTGTGTGAGATGGTACCTGCCCCCAGCAAACAGGACTGACATTGCTGCTTATCACAAATGAAGCTGGAATTCAGTCTCTCACCTCTCTTTCTCATGGCATCAGCTCATTTGACCTTAAAGTCCCTTCAAATTACATCCAAATATTTTTATGTGAGGACAGAAAAGGAACTAAAGGACAAACATGTTTAAATCTGATGACTATCTTATAGACAATTTTCAGAAATTGGCTAATAATAAAAAGCTAGATAAAATTATAGTATCTTAAAAGATAGTTTATCAACATATCCTATATAAAAAAAACCCAAACACAATAATGAAAAAAAATAGTTTATCATGATCAATCACGATTTTTAGGCTCTACAATTCTATGTGAGCTCTAAAGCATTTAACTTACAAAACAAGAATCTTGTTAGAGAGTTCAAAGTGTACAAGTAAGATGGATACTGGACATTTGGGACATATATTTTTATGTCAGGATAACACTTATGGTTGGAGAAAAAGAATAAGCACTTGACAAGAAACAACTGAATTATCATTTAAATGGCTAAATAGTAGAATTCTGACTGGACTTAGTTGCTATTTGCCATGATCATGCTACAAATACTGCCCTTAAAGGGATGATCAGTAATAATTATGACCTTTCCATTTAAAGAGGTTCTGAAAATCATTAGAAATGTATAAATACCATTATGCAGGTATGAATGGACTCAGGGCCATTGCACACAACATCCTTATATATAAAGTTCTAGTATCTTTTTCTTTTTTAAAGAAAACATCATTCGTTAACACAATTTCACTTCATCTGCTACAAACTAGAAAACTAATCTGTTCAGACTGTGGAAAACATCTGTCATATCTATGCAAGTAGTTAATGTAGTAGTTCTATGTGTTCACATAGAGCCATTATTCTGCTTTTGAGATTCTCATGAAAGAAGATGGCAGTTCTGTTCTTTTGCCTCTTTTCATTCAACATTGTAAAACACGAGATAAAACCATTTTATGCTGCCTTAGAGAGCATCCAGCTACTACCAGTTCTTTGACTTGGTTCTGGCCTATGGCATGACTA
The DNA here is from genome assembly GCF_022539395.1 of Myiozetetes cayanensis. Classification (NCBI taxonomy): domain Eukaryota; kingdom Metazoa; phylum Chordata; class Aves; order Passeriformes; family Tyrannidae; genus Myiozetetes; species Myiozetetes cayanensis. Next base: position 13,852,421 of record NW_026088185.1, on the reverse strand, counting down.
TTGCCATATAGACATTTTCTCCTAAAAGGTCATTATAAAATGAATATAAATAAACAATCCTTCTATCTTTATACAACTTATTCCACTAAAATTAGACTACTCGCTTTATTTTTTATGAAACCATCAAAACATATAAAAAGCCAGTAAGACAGAGCAAAAAAATGGCCTGGCAACAGCTGATACACTTGTTTCAACTCTTTTAAAATCCCAGTGGCCCTCTGATAAGTCTTACCCACTGAAATACCACAGAAGTACCGCTGGCCCCACAAAGCACAGCTTCTGGGGTAGCTGCACAGAAAAGACCAGAACGTGGCTGTCCCAGACAAAATTGTTCAGCCTGCACATCTGAGAACACTTGAATTGGCTCTGGTGCAAATCCATAATTGTAATATTTACAGTTTTCCAAAGGAAAGAAGTCCTAGCTGTTAAATCAGAAAGCCTCATTTGTGAACAATGGAAAAGACTACTAAACTGTACTTTTCAAATAATGCCAGCTATTTTGCTGTAGAATTGCACAGCATACCATATCACGTCACTGAAGCCTAAAATAAAACCTTCCCAGAAACCCAAGTGCCCCATAATACTAATTTTAAGAGATTCCAAAGTTATTCCAAGCAAATGGTTTTATCTAAATTTGGCTATTAACCCCTATAGTCAAACTGAATTTGAAAAAGACTGTATGTCTGGGGTAAACATGAGAAACAACATGGAATAATTTGTTTTCTCTGTGCATCACATGAGCTGTATCTCAGTGTATGTCAGCTAAAAGTGAGAGCTAAAGGTTAAAAGGATATTATTTTCTTCTCCTGTGATTCTGCACTGGCACAAAGATCTCAATAAGTATACAAAGCCTTCTTATCCATCAGTGATCTCTGAAAAAGATTCTCCAAAACAATATGTCTCTGAATGTGTTTCTAGAGGTTAAAAAGCCAGTTGCCAGTTAGATAAGATCAAAGGGTTCATTCAGGGCTCATCCACCAGTCTGGTATATTCATTTTATTATAGTTTTGCTTATGTACTTGATTCTGTACTTTACTACTGGCATTAGTGAATTTTTTTCATAACAGGCACCAAAAGAAATAGAAATAAAAGATAGGGGGGAAAAACAGGTGCATCAGCAGAGGAGCATAATAGTAGTAAAAACGTATGAAAGTTCCTATCACTTTTCCTATTTTCTAAGAAAAACCTGGAAAGATCAAAGCCTCATCCTGATTTTTCCTGAGACAGGAGTAATTGCCACTGCTTAATTAATAGTTAACTGTTCTGCCACTTTCTACATCCTTTCTGCTGAGACATGCATTTATTTATTTACTATGACTGAGACTGTTGGATTGTCTAGAAAACTGTTCAATTCAGCTGGGACAGGGCAGCTGCAAAAGCCTTAGAGTGCTGAAGTCTCATGAGTCCTCACAGAGGAATTCCCTTCAAGGTCAGGAATAATCATACCCTGCACATTCTCCAACCAAAAGAATTTCATAACAGGAAGGTAAGATAAAAAAAATTATGTTGGGAACAAGCAAAAAAAACACTAATGCCCATATCTTGTAGTTGCTAATCAAGGGCATTCAGTGCAAGGGAAATTTTCATCCTTTTGGTCTTCACATCATGCAATATTTATCAATTTGAACAAGGAGAGGTTGTGACATTAAAACCATGAATCCAACCTGATGATTTTCAACTAGAAAGACATAAACCTGGTTTGTGTTTGGTTTCAATTTAGAAAGTATTTATGTGAATGTGAAAAACAGAGATAAAAATATGGTGATTTTAGGCTACAGAGCACTTTTAGAAATAGTCTATAATTTTACAGAGAATGTCAAATCTGATTTCTGAATTTTCTAAAATCAAAAGTAAGTTTTGATTTAAAAGATGGCTTAAAAAAACCAGCAAGCACATGCTCACATAGGAAACATATGCTATATGAAAGAAACCATTTTGTTAAAAACTTACATAAAAATAGAAATCTATCAAATGGCTTGAAAGAAATACATTTAGAAGAAATCTGTAATTTCTCACATTTCATCATTTAGAGTTACAAGTAAGAAGCTCAACAGAATCAGCAACAAGCTATTTGATCTCCTTTTATAACCTGCATATTCTGCTCTGTCATCACCCTAAAAATGACACCTTGGAAAGTGTTACTTTATTATCAATATAATATAAAAAGCTGACTCAACTGAAAATCTCTTAAAAAATGTACAGAATCCTACCAATTTCATATCCCTGGGTAAAGAAAGAGGAGTTTTTAACTTCCTGCAGTTTCACAGAATCACAGAATATTCTGACTTGGAAAGGACCCACAAGGACCATCGAGTCCGACTCTGAAGTGAATGGCCCTTACCATGACCTTGGTTTTATGAGATCCAAGTTTAAACCAACTGAGCTAATTTCAGTCAATTAAAAGTTTCTATACCTACCTACCTTATATATTCAGTCTGGATGAAAGGCATCAATGCATATAAACGTAGTATTTATATGCATGTCACAATTTATAACAAATACATGATTAAGAGTTTCTTTGTTAAATAAATATAAGCAGTGGGTTCTCTAAGCTTTCCTAACCTGTTTTCCTTTTAATTGCTGGAAATTTAAAAATAAAAATTTATCCACCATAAGTGTTTGAATCCAAGGCATCCAGTCAAAGCAAGGAGTAAACTTAAGTATAAGCCTGTTTGTTAGAGATGTATGAATTTCCACTCTTATGACAATTTATGATAAGTTCTTGTGAGTTGACTTCTTCATTTTTGTAAACATGGATTACAGGTATAAAAATTAGCTGTGCTTTAATGTTAAGACACAACACAGAAGAGTTTGGTAATGTGGGGTTGTATTTAGTAGAAGAGATTATATTTTCATAACACTTTCTATCCAAGGATATTGTGACATTTTATAAACAAGCTGAGACTTTCTCAACAAATTTTATCTCTGTTCTACAAATAGGGATACTGAGGAACATGAGAAGATAGGTACCAGGGGTCATGGGAAATAGCACACAACTTCCTTGGCTCACAGGCTTATTTTTGCCACTCTGTGCCTTGTGTTTCTCCTGTCTGCTGAAAAAGCAGCAGGTATTACATCACCCTAAACTACAGCCTCAAGACACCACAGTGACTGACCACTGAAAACCACCTGCCTGGCCAAACCTAACTTTTAAACAAAGCTCAAAATATTTCGTATAAACTCCAGTCCTGCTGTTTACATTCTAACCTTTAAATCATTGTTCTGCAGTAGCCTCTATTTTGTTTAACATGGTCATACTACTCTCTAACTTAGACATAAATAACAATTTCAGATGAGTTGATTGCTCCAAATCTATGAGATGGTTAAATGAGAATAAAGAGCTAATTTAAAATGCCACAAGACATTGCAAAATGCAAACATTTAATTATTTTGGGAAGTTACATAATTTACATCTTTTCTTTCCTTTCTGAATAGCTCAGCCAAATGACAAAAATAATTCATTTTGTAACTGTTACAATATAATGGATCAATATTTGCAGGTAACTAATTTATTTGCTGAAAGAAGAAATAAGAAACACCATACTAATATTAGTCATGAAACATTGGAAAAAAGGTTGAAATTTTGAGTTAGGCACTTGATTGTAGCAATCATTTCATCCCAAAAGCGTATTGCTTAATGCAGATTTCTTCCAATGAAATCAAGGATCAATGAACATACAAAGTGCACCAGGTCGCAAAAAAAAATTTGCCATTTTTGCCTTGACTTTGCTCATTAATATTTTTTTGCTTTTCTTTAAAATGCAGTAGTACAACTAGCCCAAGTAAAAAAATTTGTTACTCAATACAAAGAGATTTGAAGGATATCAAATGTATATGGCAATAATCCTATTGGAAACTATGGTATATTTTCATTCAATATATTCATAATATTGAAAAATCTGTCATAAATCTATTAAGTCAGTCTTTCACTATAAGAAAAATACCTTCACCATCTTTCCTAATTCTTAAATTACAGAGATTATACTAGAGTGTCAAAATACATAATCAGTCTGATGAAAAAAATACTGATTTTCAGATGCATCATATTCAAAATGATCATGAGGTTGTGCTACAGTTCTCGACAGATTCATGTAACTAATGATAGTTCTCCAATATTGTAAAATTCAAACCACATTCATGAAAACTGGGGTCATTTGAAGACCATTTGGAAAACATCCTTGTATCCATGGGACATTTAGCTGTGTAACTCAGCACTGCTATTTGTTACCAAACTGACTTTTCTTACTAGCAAAATAAGCAAGGATAACAGGATTTTTTTTTCATCTACAAATCATTTTGTAAGTATTATGCTCAAAAACACAATAATACTTAACTTCACTCTGCTCTAACTATATGAGAATAATTTTCTAATGTTTTGAAAGTTCTTCCCCAGGATGAGATACATACTTCAGTATCACTAAATGACACATATCCTAATTTTGTTTCATCTTCTTTTCTAAATTTGTCTCTGTTATACAATGATTGAATTCCCATCGCCAGATCTACTGCTTCTAAGCAAACAGCAACACTAGGGGACCATTGCTGCCCGTGATTTATTAAGTGCTTAAACTGGTTGCCATACTTTGGAGTTCATGTTCAGAGATGTATTGACGCAAAGATTTCATAACATAAAAAGCAATTTTGTTATGTAGAATTGCTTTGGAAGCCACTGGGAGAGAGACCACATGTAATATTACAAAACTTCTGAGAAAGAGTGAGCCAGTTCACTGGACAGTTTTACAGAACAGAATGGATGGATGGTGTTTCCTATGTTCAATATTTACAGTATTTAAAATTATTTTCGACTAACCTCAAGAGCATTCTCAAGACATACTTTTAAAAATATATACTTTCTTTGTAGTATTTACATGCCAATGATAGGAACTCCACTGAAAAGTACTCATGAAGAAACTCAGATTCTTTAGCTACATTTTTCTTTTGCAAAGTATCCACAATTTATTTCTCTCAAATCTTGTCCCCATCTATAAATAAACTCCACAAAACCAAACTGAAATATCTATCCTATTTCACTATGATCTTGAAAAGTTTTTGTACCTAAAATAGATATTTTTCAGCTCAGTTAAGAACTGTGAACTACTCAGTTAAGAACTGCTTGTTCAAAATCCTCGTCTGCTGTACAGATGGGGAAACTCCACCCACAAGAAATGGTAAAGGCATATGAAGCCACCAGTGAAGAAGTAGTTTCCTGAAACTATCAAAAGTCTCCAACATGCCTAGGGATGAACACTCAAAATATAAGCAGATGCTTTTTGCCTTCTTTTCTGAATTCCATCTGCCCAGATGCTAAACACATTTTTCCTGCTATGTCAGAGGTGCATATTGCTTGACAGAGAAGTTCAACATTACCAGATGTTCAACTTAATTCATAACTTTTCTCTGACGTGTAAATCAGAGCCACTATCAGAAAGCAGAAGACAGAATTAGTCCTTCCATCAGCAGGCTATTTAAGCATGTAAGGTCATGACCAGTCCCTTTAAGACAACAGCCTACTTCCATGTTCAAACTTCACAGATCTGAGTGTTAGAACAGAAAGCTGAGCTTACCTACTCTGATGACTTGCATAAAATTTTGCAGCTGCTCTTGTCGAAACTAAACAATAATAATCACCTACTCTTTCCAGCCTGTTTCCTTCCCCGCTCATTTTTTTCAAGCAGTGAAATGATGTGGATTTTCTTGGTGACGTTCTGCAGAGCCCTGGGAGGCAGAGCACAGAACCCTGTCAGCTACTGCCCACAGGCTGCAACATGCATGCTGGCACACAAAGGGACCTGGTGGATGGAAAACTTGTCTGCTTCCCGCTTGCATTTAAGAGCTGTATCTCAGTGCCCTCTCACTAGATCCCCACATAAAAGGGTTTACAGAATCAAGTAGCATGACACAAATGTCTTGATTTTGAGAGTTACCCAATAAAAATCAGTAGTGATTGTTATTTTACACCCCATTCTGAACTTTAAAAATACCGTGCTGTAACTGCACAGTGTTGGAATGGATTATTCAGAATATGATAGGAGAACTATATGCAGACTGTGGAATATTTTTAATTCTTCCAGGATTTCTTTTTTACAGCTTGAACTTTTGGAGGTTTTATTTCAAAAAGTACAGTATTTGAACTTCATTGATTTACACTTTATGGTGCAATGGCTTTTGCCCAACTATGTTTTTTTCGTTATTACAGAAGAAATAGCCAAGCTCCAGAGGTTCTTTCCAGCCTGAATTATTCTACACTTCTATGATCTGCAAGCCAATAAAGGCCATTAAAAAACTTTTCCTTCATGACATCAGATCAGTTGCTAAATTTTCCTTTCTCACACTGCAGTTACCTGTACTGAGTGAAAGTCATAATAAGCTACAATAACTAGAACAAGCTTGGAATCTTGAGAAAGAAAACATGAAACACCTATTTATCCACTTAATTGAATGAAGTTAAAGATGTTTTAGCTTCTGATAACTGAGAGTATGGGTTAATTTTTAGATATCAATCACTTACAATGGTTCTTACTGCCTTCTGAAGACTTTAAAGAAATACATATGAATTTTGCTCGCCTGATTATCCTGCTGGGTAGATACCTTGGGTCTTCATGAGTTTTAGATTTTGTATCAAAACATACTTTCCTGGTGGTCCCTTCCCTTTTCCTTTCTAATGAAATACTATTCATTTATGAGCTTAGCAGCAAAACCTGACATCATATGGTTTTATTTCTGTTTCTGATAACATAAGCACATCTACACTGGGTCACAATAAAAGTCCATCTAGCACATTATGCAGTTTTGAAAATGGCCAAAAGTAGATGACCAAGGAAGAGAAAAAAAGGATAAATAGTATGCAGTGGTACTGGATACTCTCCTGGCCATGTGGGGATCAAGGACTCCCTGACACAGAGATGGTTTCTATATGTCTAGAAATGCATAACTCTTCTACGCAGTTTTTCTCCTTCTACACGTCTGTAAACTTCTGGCATCCACAGTGTCCTTTGGCAAGCTATCCCTCAGTACATTGTGATGTTGTGTAAAGAAACATTTATCATTTATTTATAAAATATCATGGTGGTCTCTTTTTTCTTTCTCGCTCCTAGTTATTCTGAGCATATTTATAATTCACCTTTTGAAATTCTCTTGGTACTATACACAGCAGCAAAATACTTGTCCTTTTTAACCCACAGTCACCTATGCAAGTTACCAAAAGGTTTTGTCTACAGAACACAGAACTGTGTGCAGTACATTTAAGAGGGTTGGTTTTTGTTCTTTTAACACTTAGCTTTCAGGGAAGGGCATAAACCTCACTATACTATCCTAACTGAAAATTGTATGCTCCTTTCTATTAGAGGAAATTAGTTAGGATACTCTTAAAAAATGAAGGTTTTATCTTCATCTCTCTTGTGTGTGTCAGGAATATCTCTTCCATAAAGATCTTTTAAGTCTGCCTTTCATTTGCCTACTTCCTTTAGTCCCAAAGTAGTTCCCTGATACTTTTTTCAGATGCCATCTCCTTGAAGAAACTACTTTGTTGTCCATACGGGCACTCCAGTGACTGCTATAGCCCTGCTGAGGGAATCCCTCAGTGTTACACACTTTCATCAGGTTAAGAATTAAGAATCTAGTCAGAGTGTATCCCTTTTGCATCCAAGGAAGCATTGCCTGAGGTATCTATGCCTAATCAGAAGTGATCAAATACATCAGATAAAGATTTGCATAAACCCTAAGCCCATTTGTGAAAGCTCATTAGGTTCAAGAACTATGTAAACAACAAATCCCACTGCCCAGCTGCTTGAATTACTCTAGTACTGAGATAATTAACTTCTGTGTGTGCTCTGAAGGTAAGATTTACAAAGGATTTCTAGGCATTGAGGTGGTTCAAATGTAGCTGGGAAAGGCATGATCTTAAATCAGCTGATTACTATAAATGCCAGGATACAAACAGATGTATCCAAACATTCCCTTAAGTCCACCACCACTTTTAAGCTGGGCTGATGATTGAAGTCACTCCCCTATAAGCACTTCCTGAAAGCAAGGTGTTTAGATTTTCACTCTTGTTTAACACAATAATCATCATGAAGAGATTGACATAGGAAAGAGTTTCATAGGTACCAATGAGGGCTCCAAATATGCCTATGTAGGAAATATTAAAAAGAGAAACCCGAAACCAAAAACTCCAAAAGCTTGCCAGTATACTGACAATATATATCTATAATAGCAGCTGGAGACCTGTGAAAAGTAAATGTCATAGCTGAAGGAAGTAAATTGTAATGCTGGTGGCTATCAACAAGTCATTTGAACTTGTATATCCCTAGTAAATCAGGAAGTGCATGAAGAGAATAATATACTGATTAGCTGGGGAATTACGGAAACACGAACAATTTAGCTTTTTGCTTTTTATAAGGACTGAACCAAGTAATCTCAAGTGCCTTCTTGAAAGGAACAGTAAAACAAGTAGATTAATGAAGTAGAGTAGAAATTACATCACCAGATTTCCAGAAAGATTTAGACACTGGAATTCCTGGAAATTTAATTCAAATTGGCTCTCAAAGGAAGGTAGTTTTGGGAATTGAAAATTGGCACGAAAGCCATAAACAGAGAAACATCAGGATGAGATGTTGCATCTTTGCTAATATTCAGGACTAGAACTTTTTTTTTAACTTATTGTTTAATAATGGAATAACATTAACAGAATTTTCAGATTTCAAGTCAGGTGAGAACAAAGAGGATTTAAAAGGTAGTGCAAATGCACAGAAAACACTATTATGAAAATAATTTCGTAACACTGGAGGCTAGGAAAAATGTGAGATAATATATTTCAATATGTATTTCAAGGGGAGAGAGAGAGATGAAAATGAGCACTACTAAGACAGACTTCAGGACACCAAATATTCATGCTAGCATGTCATTAAAAAGAATCTTATAATTTGAAGATATATAACTACATCTTGGAAATAAAAGAGAAGCATTACTTCTCATGTTATTTTGATGTAAGAAAAAATGGAATAAAGTTTTCCTATAAGAAAGCAAATCCATGGAAAGTAGAAATTGCTCAAAGAGAGTATTAACCGGGAGCTTTAAGTACATAATTAAAGAGGAAAGTTAAAAATAATTAAATATAGATTGTTTCACATATGACTAGACTGACAGCATCTGCAAATATTTTAAGATCATAAACAAAAAGTAGAATGGCTATTCAGTATGAGACTCTCATATTAATAGCCTGAAATTAAACATGGAAAAATTGAGGCTGAGTATCAGAAAAGCTTCCTGGCAGTGAAACAAACTGGGCTCCCAGGGGAAACAATGGAATCTACATAGCTTTAAACTCCTAAAACTAGACTAGACAATAACAATCAGTGTAGGGGAATATTTTCGTATTGGCAAAAGATAGGGCTGCGTGACTTGACACTGGTAGGTCACTGCCATCTCTGTTTTCCATAATTCTATGAAGAAATACATAACAACCCCCCCTCCCCCGCAGACAATCACAAATCCAAAAAAAGAAAAGACCTATCTTCAAAAGAAAAGGTTTTAGTTATTCAAATGAAATTTACAAAAGTCATTCAATACACAGGGCAGAGACTGAGACCATGTTTGTTGTGCTCTATGATGTGTTCCTGTATTAAGATAGGAAAAAAATTACTTTAGGTGAAGTGGGACAGCCTATGTTCTGCTGATTTGATGTATTACCTTGTAAGCTAACTATGCTGCCAAGATATCTGTTTTGAGAATTTAAGTTGTCGTGGTGACTATAGTTGGTCTATAGGTGTCTTTTTCCCATTTAAAATCTAAAGAGATATTTTTAATAAAGCCAATGGGAAAATGTTTTTAGTTTAAAGTTTAACCCTCCTGTTAAATATTTCCTCCTAATAATATGCCAAAACCTTTAAAACCCTCTTGATACTCATTCCTTTCTGCACACATTGTTTTCTTTACAAACAGAACATTTTATGTTTAATGCCAATTGCTGATCTTGCATAACTTCCATATAAACCTGACTGACGTCAGGGAGAATGCACAGGTGTAACTGTGCTCAGAGCAGCAACTCAAAGTTAGCTGGGTTGAGTTGGGGTATGCTGCGTACTAATATGCCATTAAATATCATGATTATCCAAATTCAGAATGTTTTAACAAGCTGCACAATTTATTGATGTGTCTTTGCAGATACTTACTTTCCCAATTCCAGTCTTTGAGTTTACTTTCAAGAAACAAGCTTATCTTGTATGCCCTAAATGAGGGGAAAAAAAAAAAAAGTGCCTGGAGCAAAGTCATTCTGCCTGTTATTTATGTCACAAAGAAACAAAAGTTAATATTCATTTACTGGCTAATCTTTGTAACATGGAAACGTTTTGCTTTCCAAAATTAGGTGGTTGATTCAGGGTGAGTTATAAAAACCTCCTGTTTGTTTGAGAAACAAATCTGAGCTGGCAAAATATTTAAAGCAGTGTTCAGCAACTATCATGAAACACAATTACAGAAAAAACAAATCACAGAACAGGAACATATATTCCATAAAAGAAAAAAAGTTGTTTAATAAGAAAGAGTTTTACATTTTGAGGACAATTAGGAGCTAAAATGTTGTTGCAATACAGTGATTTTCTACCTTTTAAAACTGTTGTAATTAACTCTGACATATTAAAATAGTATTACTGGTGGAAAAAGTAATAGTGAGAAAGTGTTAACAAATCCAAGGAAAACATGATACTTATTTGTGAAGCAGAAGGTTTGATGGCTCTGTAGTTAAGAATGCCTTGTGGCTTTTAGAGCTGTTTATATTTCCAATACACTATGCAAACTTGCTTCAGCTAAAAAACCATGCAGGAGTGAAACCAGGGGGGAACAGGCTATACTGTGAACAACAGTTCTGTGGTGCAGCCACTACAGGGTCATGTCCCCTGAATGGCCAAGAAATGTCCAGTCACCTTCCAGATTTCTTTTACTGTACACCTTTCTGCCCAGGACAACATAAACTTAGCCTGTCATTTAGAGGGGAAAGTAGAATTTAAATGGTAATAGGCCTACTACTGACCCTAATTTCACTGCAAATTGGCATTTCAGAATTCTCAGCATAATTAAATACGCAAGGGGAGTTAAATTAGTGATGCAGAAATGATAACGCATATCTACAGGGACCCATCCTTGAGATCATTTCCTAGCCTTTACTATTATAAATACAGTGCATATATGTAAATTATTGACTAAAATGATTAATCTGGTATATCAGGGCAAACCTTTGCACAATTGTTTTACACAGAACTGCTCTCTATCCTTTCTGACAGACCTAACTTCAGATTTCACCAAATGAGGGTAAAATGAGTGATATCCAGTGCAGTGACCATATTATATTCTCTTGTCATCCACATGCTCCTTTCAGTTTCTTCAGAAGGGACCTGGTAGGGTGGACACAAGGTGAGTCACTTCAGCAACCTGAGGGAAATGAAAGCACTCTTCGCAATCCAGGTAAACAAAAAATGGAACGGGGTTTTCCCCAGCTCACCTGCCCAGACTGACTCACCTCTTGGCTACTGCTGCATCCTGCTGTGACTGAGAGGGGAAGGAGACACAGAGCCAAGAAGACCTCAGTGTAGTGTAGGTGTAGCCTGAGACTTTACTCTTAACAGCACTGCAGGGTGTTATTCCAGTCTCAGTGGCACATAAAATAGGCTGTTTATTACCAAAGTTATGCCTATAACAGCACACAGATAGGCTGTGTTAAGCACAGCATGACCCCTTATTACATCACAGGTAAGAAGCTCACTTGGCATCCTTTGTGTTTGTGTGTGTGTACAGCGAAGGTCCCATGAACGTTGAGACCAAATAGTTGTTTTCTTCTGGGGAATTATCTACCTTCCAAATTCATATAACAAACCAATAACAGTAAGAAACTTGGAGGTGTTTCTGGCTTATGGGCCACCCAGTTTGATGCCTCATCATTTTCACCTTTACCCATTACTGCAAGCTTCTATACAGCCTCAGAAGTCTGCTTACTTCCAGCAACAGGTCCAAATTACTGTTGTTTGGTTTTCTTTCAGTTCTTCTTTACACAAGGACTCAGAGAGGAGATGCCAGTAAGTTTAGATGCAGTCAGAAACTGTATCTTGAAAGGAAACACAACGCTTTGAAAAGGCCTTTGCACAAGGTCACACCTAACGTCAGAATGAGAAAACAGTGCATTAGCTGAGTAATCTTTGTGATCTCAGTAGAGGAAAACTTGCCAGTGAATGTTTTCAATGCTAGTCTTGACATATTTCTTTTCTGTACCTATATTTGTAGAAAGATTATTCAACTAAACATTAGAGTCCTGAGATGTTCTCACATGCAGGTCAGTCTCTGTGTACACTGTAGCTTAGACTAGCTACTAAGCCATTTCTGCCAGGTAAAAAAAAGAAAGTAGTAACCCTGAGAAATATAGTAGATTGACAAAGTTGTGGCAAAACATAAACTGATAAATAGATAAATTGTAAGGAAAAAAAACCCCAGTATTAACAGAATGTAGAAAACTTTAAGCAGAGCAATAAGGACAGAAATATGGACAGAAAGCTGATTAAAATCAATGTGATCAAAGGGACACTTGCAGCAAAGTTTATACAAATTATGTAAGAAACAGCAGAAGCAGGTTGTAGTACAAATTTTCCTGTAAGAAGTCTTTTTTAGTATAAGGACCATCAGCAGCAGGAGGAGAGGGTGTTTTGAAGGACGGGTAAATCTACAAGTAAATCTGCTTCTTTATCCATTTTGTACCTTTCTCATCTATTCTGGGAAAATTTCAAAACTGCTGACAGGCCCAGCATGGAAAATCGTTACTTAGTACAGTTTCCCATGCAGCTGTTTCCTTACCTGTGCATGCACCAATGATCAAACAGAGTTCTTGCCCACACTTCTTTGAAGAGGGCTGCATAGTACTAGAGGCAACTTGGTAATGTTATGTGAACTCTTTGCAATCTTTCACCCTTCATGAGCAAATATTTGCTTAAACATAAAAAGGAAAAAGGTAGTAGAATTATAATTTTCAGAAAACATTTTAAGTCAAAAAGTATCTACTGTTTATGTTGTTTATCATAATGTTGCTCACAATGCTGTGAATGATATGATTTCTAAAATCATATCTAAAGACACAATCAACACTTGAAAACCTCAAAAAACCTGACAACTGAACATGAATACCCGTGCTTAATGCAGAATAAGAAGCAAAGAAGAGAGTTGCAGGCATGTTTTCAGGATAATTAATTTTTAAGTCACAACCTCAGTCCAGACATGGTAAAACCTAGAGATAGCAGAGAGCCCACATTCCACAATGTTCATTCACTATTTTTCAAGTACTTCTTGAAGGGGACCTGAGCAATCAGTAGCTTTAAATGAAACTATCATTCTACTGAAGTATTATTTTGAAACCACAAAAATGAATCCTTTTCTCTCCTTTTTCAGAATATATTAGAATCCCAAAAGACCCTGGGCACACTCAAATCTGAATAATAAACACAATACAAAGATGGTGAGGAACAGCCGAGGCTTCAAAAGCTTTGTGATTTGTCTTTAAAATATGCAGTTTCACAGAATTATATACATCAGTCAATCAAACCCTTTTTATAGAATGTGGTTTAAGAATACTTCATTGGGAGGAAGGAAAATTAAATATGTTATATATATAACAAAAAGTAATATGATCTAAACAAACTGCAGGCTGATTATGAGTTCTGTGTGAGACAGAAATTAATTCCCAGGTTACAAGGCTAAAATGTTATAAGAACATATCCCTTTTCTATTAGACTTTTTTTAAGAAATCTAAGTTCCCTTTTTTCATCAAACAGAAACTGTACTGGATCAATTTTATGAATAATTCTACTCTACTTTCACAGTAACTAAATAAGTAAGAGTTATACTATGGCAGACACATTTTACAGAGATGAGAATGGAAGACTAATAGTCAAGACAAATAACAGAGAAAAGGTTACAAAAGGAATTTTCCCATGAGCTTTTTGCTCCCTACATGCTATAAACCTTCTCATCTGAGAAAACTCAGATGGTCACATCATACCAAAAATTACCAAGTGAAGTGGGGGTAGGATAGTGACTTTGCCAAGCAAAGACACTGTTTATGCACTCTTGTTCCCTTGATGACAGTGCTGCTTTCTCATAGTAAAACAGATTTTAGAGGTTTTCTTTGCAGCAACTATTGAGAAAGAAGAAAGAACTTTATAAACTCGTACAGAAAGAAGCATAACTAAAACTAATACTAAAAGCAGAATCAAGTATTTCTCTGCATTTTTCTGATTCATACACTCCCTGAGAATGCATGATATTTTCATTGTTTAGCAGAAGTCCCTGGGTATATTTTATGTTCTTTTTTTGCTTCTCTTTAACAGCAAACTATTAATACCTTTTTGGCATGACCAGAACAGATTGTGGAAATATTTAATAGCACTGGTTTATGTTTCACTTTGTTCTATTTCTACAGAGGTTTTAGGGAGAAAAAAAAAATAAAGGGAGGAACGTTTGCTTCTGCAGCAAAAGTAAACAGGTAACTACTGTTTTATGAAAGCTGTGCACAGCAGGGTTTCAGTTGTAAAGCATCAAAAAAGAAAAACCTGGCTCAAAAAATGGGCCAGCATTTCAACTTTCTGCTTTCTGGATTAACTGCAGAGCTGTCAGGAAGAAAGCAACCTGCATACATGCTGAAATTGTGCTGGCATCAAAATTAAGATGTTTTTATCTTTATTTTTTTTTTCACATAAATGTAAATAAAGCCCAGAATATATGAGGGCTTTTGATTTGCTTTACCACGCAGATTCTTACTCAGCTTTTTATAACAGTTGTAGTTCTAATTCTTTTGACAACCTTGAATTTTTACCCTGAGCTTCAGGTCTGCAAGATCCAGGAATCTCACACACAAATCGCTAACAAAAGCACTCTGGAGAACAATATGACTATCTTGGAAAGTCCCCTAGCATAGCTGCTTTGGAATTTCGAACCCAACCCAGTTGGCACAGAGGAGCTGTGAAGACAGAGTCCCTCTCTGTGCTGGACAGAATCCCCTGGGGACTGTGCTTAACAACATTAGCAAGCTAAAAACCCAGTCTATTTAAACAAAAATTTGAGATAAATTTGAGATAAAACTTCATGAAGCCAGCAAAAGATATAATGCAGATGACAAAATGATCTCTCTGTCACATTTCAAGCACCGGGGAACCCAAGAACCACTTTAAAGTAAAATCATCAGGATTTGGTTCACATGGAAAACAATATTTTTGCCTAGCTAAAAAAATATTCTACTTTTCTGCCTAAAATAAGTGAAAATAATAATAATTAAAAAAAATTAGCCTGGGAAAACCATCTAGCATGGAAAATTTCATTGTAGGTTTGACCAGGTTATAAATGAAGGAAACAGGTCTTCATAATCAAAATGCAAAGTTTTAGGAAACTTTCACCCAGCTGCATTTTGCAATTTCTATTACTTCTACTACATTTATATCTTTATTGTCTTTATTTCCCAGTTGATTTGTATTATTGCCCAGAGGCCTGTCTGCATGTAAAAGTTTATTGTCCTCTGAAATGCTCACTCCCCACCCCCAGCAGCGATCTGCATTAGCACTGAACACGGCACTGCCACAGTATTTGGCTCCTATTAAGCCTGCAGATGGGGCACCATTGTGTTAGCAGATTATGACTTCCCATTCAAGAAATGGCATTCAAAGGATATAAATTTGTTTGAAGTTATTTTTCATTTCCAGTGAAACGCTATTTTCTAACAACTTGTTTTCCTGTGCTATTCCAGCTCATATTCACATTAGCAACTTGTTTATGTAAATGGGCTCCAGCTCGTTAAATTTTTATTGTGGAATATTATGATTAGGAGATAGAGCATCTCATCTCTAAAGCACAGTAAGAATAGAATCTTTCTATTTTAAAGAATAGAAACGATAGACTGTAAACCCTTTAAATGTGACTAAGTTTTCCTCTCCAATCAGTTTATCGCACTGGAAATTACTGTACTTTGCATAATGTTTCATAAACATTGAAAAGGAAGCAACTTACTTATATCTATGCAGCATTTAAAACTCATGGATTAAAAAATTTCCAGGAAAAGATAAACCTATACTACTTTGCATATAAGAAACTATTTTTTATACATTTACATTTTCACTTACCCCATCAAAAAAATCACTTGACCTAAGGTCAGATGCTGTCAAAGATTTCCCTATTGGGACTCCAGCTTAAATAACTAAAGATGTCCATCTCCAAAAGGGCAATAAAAAGGGAGGTTATTTATATGTGTTGAGAGGTATTAAAAAGAAAAAAAGCTCTGAAAAGAAAAACTACAGACATACCTAGCCAATTCTATATGTAGCTCCAGAGAGATATTACTTATTTTAATTATGACTTGACACGTTTAAAATGAAAATGCAGTGATAAAAATAATCTATGATTCTCCATAATACATATATGTATATAAATTTCAAATTCTGAACATGTAAAGCTACTTTCCCCCCTTTTTTTACTGCCAGGGACACAAATTTTTGTAGCAGTTACTGAGGGGTAGGCAGTAGAGATTTATTTTGGAAGGAAATGTGAAATATATTCAATAGCCAGAAGGTTTTCACAGAAATCACCTGTCAGCTTCCTCTGCTATTCCACGAGTACATGACTCTAACAGAGATAATCCTAGAGGTCTCTGGAATCAGATGAGGGTTCAACAAGTAACTCCTTTGTATGAACATCGTTACTGATCTATGTTTAATTTTCTGTAGGTTCATTCTTTCCACCCCTGGTCAACAGGCTACCACACCTATACCTTCATAATGTTCTACCTTATGGCTATGCACATGTTTATAATCAAATATCCACAAATAGTGGTATGCCTAGGAACGTTTCTTCACTTGCCTCCAGGAGATCTGTCAAAACCAAGAAAAAGTTTTAAAACTTCAGAGTTCCTGTGTCTTCCAGGTTTTCATTCCAAAAGCTTATTGGCTGTCTCATATCTTCCTCCTCACATCTTTTATCTGATGTTAGTATCAGATCCCGAAACATTTTTCAATTTTTCCTGAAATTCATTTTTCTACAAACAATTTTAAAGAAATAGTTTCAAAATCCTTAAGTAACACTTTTCCTTTGCATCTTCGAAAATCCCGTATTCACACAGCTCAGCAGAAACATTAGTACTAAAGTGTCTGAAATAAGACAAATATACTCGAAGCAGAAAATGAAAAGAACTCCTAAAAATTAGTAGGTCTGTTTTTCACAAAATGAAGTGTACATTTCTAAGCCTGATTTATGAATACCTAACAATAGCTTTTAACTGTTATCTTGCAGATTTATAACTTTTATTAATCCTAAAAGGCAACTTTACTTTCCAGCATCTATAATTTTGTTGGTTTCTGCTCAAATTAGGAACACTTTAAATTAAAGTCTTAAATATCAAAACTTAGTTGGCAAATTTTAAATGACACAAAATGGACGTCTAAGACTTCACGGAGGTAAATCTCTTATTGCTAAAACTGCAAGTCAGTAGTCACGTTTAATGACCATTTTAGAGAACAGAAAGACTGTCACAATTTTACCTAGCCTTAATTTACATCTTGGACATTGAACAAATTAAAAATAAATAAACAAACAAAACCACAGATCCCTCTTCCTACAGTTGACAGCAGGTTTATTTAGCTAGAGTGAAAAAAATTAAATCTATATTTTTAAAGCTGAAATAATCTACTTCATTATGTCAGACAGAAGTTTGGGGTCAAAGACAGTTTTGTTTACCACAAAACATTGTTTGAATAATTTTTTTAAGAAGTATGCCAAACAAAACATGTTGCTGTTTGTACATGATGTTGCACACGTGGTATTTCTTGATGCAATTTGGGTCTGTTTGGTCAGATTTCAGGTTCAGTAATACCGGAACATTCTGGATTTTCATAAAATTGTTATGAAATTGGTAGAAGATCTGACTTTCAATATCCTTACAATTACACTGGAATCTTTAAAGCAAATTGTAAAGGTTCATATTTTTTCTGCAGTAAAACTGCAGTCCTCAAATAACTCTCTTAAATGCTGAAGAATGCCTGACACGTGTTGCAATGGATGTGAGAATCTACTGAATTTGCACAAAGTGTCTTCAGTGATGTTCTGTTCATAAGCTGAGCATCATTATTAAAGGACTTGAAACTCCTTCAGCCCCTCATGAAATTAGTCTACGAAGGCTGTCTGGGAATTTTGTATTGAAGTTTACAGAACAATTACATTTGGACTTTTACATATGGAAGAGATTAAAAATACTTCTTGTTTAGACTTTTTGCTCACTGCTTCTTCTACCAGAAAGTCCAGCAGAGGACAAATAAAGAGTTGCTCACATGAAGGCCCATACTGCTCTCTTGGAGATTGGCGGTATAGAATCTGTTTGCTTGTGAACAGGGTTTTACCATGTCCAAGAGTTCTTCACTGATGGGTAAAGCTATACATCCAGGCACAGCTGTGTGCAGTACATCCAACACTGTAAGGATTTTCTTGGAGAGCTTCCACATAAATGTCAAGCAACTTTTCTCATAAGATTTTGGAAGGATTTTGAATCATCTGGGATAAAAGATGGCTGGCTCAGCTGGTGCTGACGAATATACTGGCATCTGCTTATACCTCCTCCTGAAAATTCTTCACCGAGGGAACCAGATCAGTAACAGACTGAGCAATAGGAGGAATAAATATATCTTTCATGGTCTTTGTGGTGAAACCTTATGGAGTTTTGAGGTATCCCACTTCAAGAGCTGAGGCCCAGACAGAAGGAGCCCTGTAAGCAGGAAACCAAGAACGTCTGTTGCAAAGAACTTCAGAGAGACAGGATCCTTGTGGCTTGAAGTGTAAAGTCTCTGTTGCCTCGCAAATCTGATGAGTATTTTCAAAAACATAGATCCTTTGGAGGGTACCAAAGTAGGCACCAAGCAACTACATAAGGGAGTCCAACATCACTGTGTTTTACAAATTTGTGTTGATTGTCACGTGGTGTTAGGAGGTTTGATAATAAAGTCACAGAATCACAGAATATTCTGAGTTGGAAAGGACCCCACAAGGATCATCAAGAATCAAACCCACTACCTTGGTGTTATTAGAACCATGCCCAATTGTAATTATTGGTTGATAAGTATCTTCTTTTAATTAATAAATTATTTTTAATTGTAATTTTAATTACTAAAATTTGATTAAAATTCACATAATTGAAATTACAGAAGATTTCATAAAGTACTTAGAACCATCAATATAGTTTAAATCATTGAAGTCAAAATCTTTCCTCTGTCTGATTTATGGAAGGGGTCTCTCATACCTCATGAAAGTGTCCTAATTGTCATACCTTAATATAATCACTTCAGTCACTCATTTGCTGAGTAGTGAAACAATCACTGAGTTAAGTCTTAAAATAGTTATTTAACCCAGTGACTGAGACATTAGCATGGGAGCCATAAGCTGGAATTTGTTTCTACCCTAGTAGATACTGAATTTAAGTGGTAAAACACAAAAAGAAGATACTATTAGGCCAAACCCAGAATACCTTCTGATCTGACCCAGTGATTAGGTAATTTAAATAAGGTAATTTAAAAAAAAAGAGTTACATTTATTCACTCAAACAAAATGAACTAAGTAATTTTGTTTGAGTGAATAAATGAACTTTTTTTTTTTTTTTTTTTTTTTAAGCTTTCAAATAAAGAGATAAAGATACATATACTCATGTAATCTTGCAGAAGTATCGTGGGGGTTGCCAGACAAACATGAGCCATCTGAATATTGTACTTAAAAGGAGTAAAGTACAGTTTTGGACATATAACAAGAGAATCTTAAAAAGATGTAGAAGTCATACACCTCTGTGTTTGGTCCTGGTGAGATTAGCATTAGAGCACCACAGTCCAACCAGGTGTTCATAATTCAAGGAAGATTTTGAAAACTGGCTACATTATTGGAGATAAAAACCACAAACGCAAGGGAATGAAGGTCTTACAGTAAAATTTCTGAAGTTATATATGTATAAACATATATAAATAGAGCCTGTTTAAAGAGTTCCCAGCACAGAGACTACAATATCTAAGTAAGGAGCAAAAACTTAAAAGGACTTGTATTTCAATCTAGCAAGGTTACAGAAGTGGATAAATCAAACTTAAATCAGAGAAAAGAATACCAGAGCTGTCAACACAATGAAAATAATTACACATTAAAATAATTCACAGATCAAAATAAGTTACAAAAAGTATAGTAGAATCTTTATCACTGATCATTTTACATTTTTTTCTCCCTAAAAAAAATTATCTAATAAACGTTACTGAATTCCAAGCAGAGATTTATTCTGAGTAACTACACATACTCTATTAGCATGATGTTAAGACAGGCGATAGAGTTATCCCTTTTTATTTGTAAAACCCATTAATGCATAAATTAAACCAAACAAGTATTTATTTATAAATAAATTAATATACAATAATTTAACCATTTCTAACTGTCATTTGCCTGAGCAAAGCAGTTCACTTTCTACATAAAAGAGGATCTGAAAGAATTGATTTTTGCTTTTGGAGCAGTGAAAAATCCCTAAAGCCTTTTGTAATTTTTTTAAATTACTGCACACTGTGAAACTGTAATACTCACATTCCTTCTGCAGTATATCATCTGATATTGAAGCACTGCACCATGTATATGATAAAGGTAACATTAACAATAAATAGTGTACAATTTCTCAGTTGGTCTTCACAAAGAGCAACATCAGTATTAAGAGACGTAGCATCTGCCTCAGCAGTTGAACTAGAGCTTCTATAGAGCAATGTGATAGAGCTTTAAAATTAAACTATTAGCATTAAAAGAATGTTATCTTGCAAACTGAATCAACAACCATTGTATATACCATGCTTACTCAAACTTTTGACCATGTGCCCTTTTGAAGAGAAAAATTTATGAATACGTTCAGGTTGCTGATATTTTCTTTACATTCTAACTTCTCACAAATATGATCCTGTTTTATGTAGATGTTATGTGATCATCACTCCATGTACTGCCGACATCTTAATGTTTTCCTTTCCATTAGTAGGAGAATTGAAGTAAAAATAACTCTGTGTTGAAACCAAATCAGTGTTGGATAAAATGGTTATTTACCTTGTATTAACTGATACTGTGAAACTCAAAGTGTCAAGTACAGTGCTTTCTTATCTGCAGATTCCTTGATTTCCTTAGACTTACAATGACTACGAATGGGCACAATTATTTGCAGGACCACATGTTTACTTAACTAAAGAAACACCATCAAAGGATAATCAGGAAAAAATAAGGCTATAATGAAATCAATCCCTTTTACCAAACCAGTTTGCAAGTTTCTATAAGTGCATACTTGGCAATCTCAGAAGGCGACTTCACTTGGAAGTTTCAAACATCTGTGCTGCAGCCTACAAAATACCACATTAATGGATCTGTTCAGGACCCACACAACATCTTGGGACAGTGATGATAGCAAGCCAATAAATGCAGTCACTCTACATTCTCTATGAATATTCACTATATAAAATAAGGAGAGTTTTATATATGAACACCTCCCCCCTTCTTGTTTTAAACGAACACTTGCAGAACAGCAGGTGTTCATATAAACATGAAGAACTTTTAATGTATGTAATCCATGCTGTCTGTCTACTAGTTTGTATTTCACTTAATTTCATAAGACACTTTTCTAGAGAGTCTTCAGCATGGTTAATTAATTTTGCTTTCATTTTTGAATTTATGCACAGCTTCTTTGCTAGCACAATAGATATAAATTTGCATTTGGTGTGTTAGCCCATACTAAGCTGAGCTGGAGTCACATTCCATCATTAAAAGAGAGGTGGTAACTCATGGCTTTATTGCCCATGTGAGCAGTTCTTCCAGTGCCAAGCCAAACACTAATTTCAACCTTTGACAATTATTTAAACTAATTTATTTAACTACACTATAATGAAGGAGAAGTTACTGCTGCTGGGCTTCCTCTGGGAAATGATTCTTAACAGCAAAGATGCAGTAACCCCTGTGTAGGCTTCCCAGTCTTTTGACTAGAGACCTGGCTCTACCCTTTTGCTTATACTCAGCACTGCAGCCCTCATCTACTTTCTCCACCCAGTAGGAGAGCTTTAATACATACTAGTTTGCAATGTGTGCTATAAGGTATGGGTAGGCACTGCTACAGTCTTCAGGTTGTACAAATATGGCTGTGCAGTAGTAATCTAACAAAGGTGGGAGCTAAACTGAATTGGCTTGCTAAATTCATCTATTGATAATAATAACAGAGGCAGGTCTTTCCATTGCTATTTCAGATGCTACAGAGGAGAAAAAGTGAGTGGAAAGTAAAATGAGGACAATGCCACTATCTCCTCTTCAGTCTGCATCTGGTGAGTCTTGGCCCATAAAATCATCTTGACACAGGGAACATCCACCCTGATGTTGATAACCAGACTCTGTATTCCTGCCAAAGAAAGCTGTGCAGATGTACCCCTCAGTCTGGGAAATGTCTGACAAGGAAGTCCCTCCATAGTTCAGGAGAGCAGCAAGAGGGTATGTTTAGAATGTGAAATTTCCTGGAACAATGGACTTCATCAATAAGATTAATATAATGCATGGACTGAGGAAATTAGCTTACTAGTGAAGACTGCACTTAGACCAGCAGCCATGTAAAACCAGCCACTGCCTACTCACATCTCAGACAGTGTTCTGGCTTCACTGCAAGTCCTCTATCCACCAAGATCCCAGATCTTCTATTAAGAGAGGTGATTCCTGCTGGTGAGAAAATTCACACCTCATTCTTCTGCTAGGAGGAGTCAGTGCAAGATGTCAAAAAATGTTCTTCCGCCCGAGGCATGTGATCAATTCTCACTCGCTGCTGTTCACCCTTGGTCACTGATGGCACTGCCAGACACAGTCCTCAGAGCCATGAAGCAATCAGTAGCACAGCAAGAGTTCTAAGTCCTACTAAAGTCCCAAAAGAGATAAATAAATATGCAGAAATCCAGGCAAAAAGACTGGAAATATACAGAGCTTTTGGGAAGATGTAGCTTTATTAAATGACTACCACAGAGACCAAATAATGAAGCAAATTAACAGAATATTACCAAGATGAGGAAGTAAAGAAAATGCCAAAAGCAAAGAAAGATAATGAGACAAGAGCTCTGAGGGTTTTTTGGGTGAAATAATAAGGCAGAGTACATAAAGTATAAAGGAAGGACAGTTGTTTCAAGAAGTAGAGATATTTACAGAAGGAGAGGGATAACTGGCTATTATTTCAGTTTTATGCACAATAATAAAAATATGATAGGAAAGTGCAAACAAATTCTGCTTAAAATATTGGAATCTTTGGAGGTTGCAGTTACAGGAAAAGGAAGGAAAAAGGAAGGAGAAGAAGAAACACAGTGTGAATGGGAATTAAAGCAGAAAGGCTGAGGCATGAAATGAATGAAACCACCATGGACTCACGCAGGCAAAGCCTGATGAATGCACTGTTATATACTTAAGGAACTAGCTGAATCTTGCTCTCAGTCATTAGTTAGAGCTTCACAAACTAATAGGGAGGGTTTGTTAGAGGGCTGGGGCAAAGCACATAGTACCTATCTTTGGGGAGGTAAAGAAGAAGCTGGGAAATGTATCTGTCCATTTAACTGAGATTCACTGAAAGAAACAAATATCATAATTAATAAATCCATTCATAAGAGCATACATGTTTAAAAAGTAATCAAATACAGCCAAAATTAATTTGTCCTAAGTAAATCATGTCTAAATGTTTTTATTTTCTTCTTTGCTTGACTAAATGGTCTAATGTGTAAGGAGGAAGTGCTTATGTAATATATTGACTTTAATAAAGTCTTTCCTGTTGTCCTAATGAGACACTCTCATAAAGAAGGAAAGGAAATACAACTTTGATGGAATTACCTAAGATGAGGATAAGTCTGGTTGAATAAATAATCAGCAATGTTTCACTGCTAACGAATGAGTACATTTCAAACTGTGTACCGTAAGACACCAGCTCACATATTCTCTTAGATAAAGAGATAAAGCTCAGTTGTAAGAGACTGTGGAAGTCACAGAATGGAAAAGTTGCAAGCACCTAGGAGGTTAGGTAAATATTTCATTTGGAGTAATGCACCTCACTAGACATCTAATATTTACAACTGAAAAATGTTACAGAAAGAAGATGGAGACAATTGATGAAGTAGCAACAATGCAGAAAACAATATTGAAAATGATAACATGAGTAAGGATGGATAATAACACAAACATGCAAGTCTTGGTAAGGTCATTTTAAAGAGATTTCTGTATACAATAAGACATTTTTCCAACAATTAGGCCCTAAATAATTTGTGGTTGGAATAATCCATCTATTTGGAGGAATCACAGTTTGAACAAAGATGTGGATATACCACAGAATGGAAAGGAAAATAATAATAAACACTAGAAATTTAAGAAACATCACCTGGAGGACAAACTTCACAGAATGGAATCATAGAATAAACAAAGTTGGAAAGGACCACAAGGATCACTGAGTCCAACTCCTGACTTTGCACAGGACAACTCCGAAAATCACTCCATATGCCTGAAAGCATTGTCCAAACACTTCTTGAACTCAGAAAGGCTTGTTGCTGTGACCACTGCCCTGGGGAGCCTGTTCCAGTGCCCAGCTACCCTCTGAGTGAAGAACCTCTTTCTAATATCCAACCTAAACCTCTCCTGATGCAATTGTAGACCATTTCCTCGGGTCCTGTCACTGGTCACCACAAAGAAGAGATCAGTGCCTACTCCTCCTCTTCCCTCCTGAGGAAGTTGTAACTGCAATGAGGTCTTCATCAGTCTCCTCCAGGCTGAACAGATCAAATGACCTCAGCCACTCCTCATCCGACTTCCTCTCCAGGCCCTTCACCACCTTCGTTGCCCTCCTTTGGACACTCTCTAACAGCTTTATATCTTTCTTATATCGTGGTGCCCAAAGCTGCCACAACATTCAAGGTGAGGTCACCCCAGTGCAGAGCAGAGCAGGAAAATCCCCTCCCTTGACAGGTTGGTGATGCTTTGTCTGATGCCCCCCAGGACACGGTTGGCCCTCCTGGCTGCCAGGGCACTGCTGATTAGTGTTCAACTTGCCACTGCCCAGGACCCCCAGGTCCCTTTTCATAGGGCTGCTCTCCAGCCTCTCATCCCCCAGTCTGTATGTACATCCAGGGCTGCCCTGTCCCCAGCGCAGATTATTGAAGAACTAGATTAGTATTCTCTGGCAAAGAGATGATTGAGAACCAGAGAGGTGTACTTTGAAAAAGTTCTTACTGAGAAGTTGATGAGGAGCTATTCCTCCACACCACGAGAAAATGAACTTTTCAAACTGGGCATGTTTTTACAGCATGTCTCAAGGTAGTGCACGGATATTGGGAGAATATGCAGAGAGGCTGAGTCAGGATCTTGAAGCAATTGAGAGCAGAATGGAGTTTAGGCTGTGCCAAGACACAGTATTCAGGATTCCTAAGAAAACCTTTACGTAGTCTGGTTTTACATCAGGTAATAGAATCATTAAAGCTGTTTTTCACATTCCAAGAGGATGGAATGTAAAAAGGGAGACCTGGTAACACAACAGTACATTTTAATTTAGGCCCTGAAGGGGCAATCATTCTGGCTAGATCAGTCTTGCTGAAAATTGTTTAAGATCTACATGCACTCTTATGGGAACTCAGTAATTTGTTTCTATTCAAAACAACAGCAAAATACTGTTAATTGTTTAGAAACAACATCATGGTTATTCAGTTACAATAATAATTTAATTTTAATTTCTATGAAACGTGTTATAGTACTGAAATCCTTTCTCTAGCATTAAGAAAGCTATTAATTCAGTTCACAACAATGTTTAAATGATTACTTGTAATTGTCCATTATCAATAGAGAAGGTTATGGCAATACATTAGTTTTACACCAATGCATTTTACCCATTTTACATAAAGCAAAAGTTCTAGTCTGTGTCTATCCAAAGTTGCAAGAAAACATGATTAGTTTGCAGATGAGACGTTAACAGGACCTGTAATTCTGGTGGTGAAAGTTAGATTTTCTAGAGTTAAGGGATTAATAATTTAAGGAAGATCAGCTCAGCACAAACTGCTTCTCAGTTGATGCCACCAGGAAATCAAACTAATTTTCTGAAAAAATACAAACATTTACCTATAAAGCCTATAACAATTACCATGACATAGCAAGAACAACACTCTTTAAGGTCTGAACATGGACTAGAAACCTTTGAGCTCCAACATGCAGAATGGTCATACACAAGCATAGAATCATAGAAAGAAATAATCATTTAGGTTGGAAAAGACTTTTAATATCATTGAGTCTAACTGTAAACCTAACACTGTCAAGTCCCACTAAACCATGTCCCTAATTGCCACACAATTTCAGAACCAGACCTAATTTCTCTGTGTTGGGCAACATTACAAATACCAGATGAAGGTCTGGATGAAAACTGTATTTCTGATGATCAGAAAATTGCTTTACCTAAATTTTTAAACTGAAAAAACCCACAACCCCACCACAGTCTATTTCCTGAGTGGATTTTTCAGATCCCCTAAAGTACCTTGGATAGTCAGGTATTTCTAACAATGAGAAATATGACAAAGCTCACTCATGCCAATTGGAAAATGACTCAACAACTGATCTTGTGATGTCTATTGCATCATTAACTTTCAAAAAGTTTGCTTGGAAATAGTACAAAACAGCACACCAACAGTGTCCCAAAAAGACCATCAGGCCAACATTAAATATTTAATATATTTCACCAGTGTCACTACCTAGTCTACCTACAGACAACATGGAGTAATTACCACAATTTATGTTTTAAGGGATGAGTAAGCATGTAAAACTGCAAATGACCATATTCTGCTTATCTTTACATTTCAACATTACTCATTATAGTCTGTTACTCCTTCTCTTCCTATTTTAATTTTGCTTTAATTTCTTTATTTTCCTCTTTTCCTTTTTTGTCTTTTTTCTTTTTTTTTTTTTTGCTTCACATAATTTCTGTAAAGTTTCTCATCATCCTCCCTTTCTCAATTCCAAAAACCCCTATCCTGCTTCTCAGTGTTCCTCTGCCACTAAAGCCACTCACTTTTGTATGGGTTTATACATTTACATATTCACCACCATCAACAACAAGTTCAATTCTGGTGCTGATATCCTTTATTTAAAGTTCTGTCTCTTCATCTGCAGCTCTGGGGTGCCTACAGCATCCATATAGAGCAAAAGGGTCAGATAATGGCAGCTGTTAGAATAGAAGCATGAGTGTAAATAGTGTGTGAGGATGGGATACACAAAGCTCTCTGAAAGGGTGCTTTCAAAAAACTGTTTACATTAAAGAGGAAAATAACCACCAGCCACATTAAACATGATGAAGAGATTTCTGAGTTGAAAAAAAAGTATACATGAAGTACAGAAATTTAAGGTAGCAGGGAGAGACCTTGGAATGGAAGCAGCAACGATCAAAACCTTTTTGACACACAGAAGTTACCATCCAGTCATCCCAAGCCCTGCACTGGTGCAGGCTTGTGGGGCACCTCAGTGGCTCCTGAGGCAGCAGTGGGCACACACAGCACTGGAGAACCCATGTCTCCATGGCAAAGTTTGTGGAGATAACGGGATGAAATTCTTCAGACTTAATTCACAATGTAGACATACCCTAACTTGCTTACTCCATTCCCCATCCTCTGACTTGTCCCCTTTTCTATGCCCTTTCCGACTCAAAATCACCAGCTATTTCTTCAGCCTTTCCCAAAACCCAGGTCTCTTCCCCTCACGCTGCCAATATGCAGTTAGTTATCACCTCCATTTAAAGCCAGCAAGGCTTGGCTTCTCCTCAGTTTGTGAGTATGAACTGATCTTCACTCTCAGCATCAACTACATGCCTGACTTTCCCTCTCCTTAACTCACCAAACATCCATCCATAGCCATCCCCCTCAGTTACCTTCACCTTCTTACGACATTACTAATATTTTTACCTGTTTATGAATCTATTATCAAAGTGCATGAATAGTCTCTATCAGTACACCCTTAGCATAAAAGGGTCTCAGTGTGGACTGACCCTACTAAATTATAACAGTACAAAAACTAGTAATAGACAATGCTGGATTTACTCTTATTATGGTAAAGCATAATATTCAAGATTAATAAATTGAGGGCATGCTTTTTTATAATAGCATAATGATTTAGAAATATCCATGCTCAGAATGCACCTCTTATAATAATTTACCATGGATAAAATTTTTACAAATATTTCATCAATAAATCATATTTTGATGATTTTCAATTTCTTTGCTTACTCAACCAACATTCTTGACTTATGTCTCCTAGTATTATAGTCAAAATTTCAAAGCTTAAAGATGAAGTAATGGAAAATATTTTTTTCTAAGTTTCCATGCATGACTTATTAAAATTTTCTCAAGTCTCAGCAACACAACATTGCCCTGTATGGGCAAGATGAAGATGAAAGTTAGTTATGTTCGATACAAGAAGAAAATCTACCTTTGTCTGATTAGTTTTACATTGGAGAGGCTAATTTTACCCTGAGACCACAATACACAAATGAAAAGCCAGAATTTTATTAACATGTAAGTCCAAATTTACGTATACTAATTACAGGATGAAGTTCAACAAGGCCAAGTGCCGGGTCCTGCACTTTGGCCACAACAACCCCTGCAGCGCTACAGGCTGGGCGCAGAGTGGCTGGAGAGCAGCCAGGTGGAAAGGGACCTGGGGGTGCTGATTGACAGGAAGCTGAACATGAGCCAGCAGTGTGCCCAGGTGGCCAAGAAGGCCAATGGCATCCTGGCCTGCATCAAGAACAGTGTGGCCAGCAGGAGCAGGGAAGTGATCCTTCCCCTGTACTCAGAGCTGGTGAGGCCACACCTTGAGTATTGTGTTCAGCTCTGGGCCCCTCAGTTCAGGAAGGATATTGAGGTGCTGGAGCAGGTCCAGGGAAGAGCAACCAGGCTGGTGAAGGGACTTGAGCACAAGTCCTATGAGGAGAGGCTGAGGGAGCTGGGGTTGTTCAGTCTGGAGAAGAGGAGGCTCAGGGGTGACCTCATCACTCTCTACAACTACCTGAGAGGAGGTTGTAGCCAGGTGGGGGTCGGTCTCTTCTCCCAGGCAATCAGCAATAGGACAAGAGGGCACGGGCTAAAGCTCTTTCAGAGGAGGTTTAGGTTGGATATTAGAGAGAAGTTCTTTACAGAGGGAGTGCTCAGGCATTGGAATGGCCTGCCCAGAGAGGTGGTGGATTCACTGTCCCTGGAGGTTTTTAAGATGAGGCTGGATGTGGCACTGAGTGCCACGATCTAGTAATCACAGTGGGGGTGGGTCAAGGGCTGGACTTGATCTCGGAGATCTCTTCCAACCCAGTTAATTCTATGATTCTATGATTCTAAGATGTTAATTAAGGCTAACAGAACGGAGGTGCTTGTATTAGTCAAGTAATTATTTCTAGATTATCCCATATTATTCATGAAGTCCTTTGTATTTACCCCTCTTTCCTGTTGAATTTCAGGTTTCCACTGTCTGAATAAAAACAGATTACCAAAAAAGAACATACAGTCAAGTGGTACCAATTTAAATGTAATGTTGCATTGGCCAACTAAGTTCATATCAGAGAACATAACAATAAATTCATTTTTGCACATTAGTAGCTGAGTTCAGAAAATCACAGGTTTATGCCAATGCAGCCTACGCAGTTGTCTATAAAGGTGATCCAAATTCACAGTTTTGAAACAAAATCAATCTTGAGGGGATAACTCAGAAAATAATTTGATATAATAGTTTCAAAGTTTTATATAAAGTTTTCTCAGTCCCCATTTTGATTTTGCTGTTTCTTCATGATTTTGTCATTATAGCTTCATAAGGAAGCACAGTCATGACAGAAAGTTGGAAATATTTAAAATATAAATTCTTTTTAATGTCTTGCCAATTCCTGTTTTTACCTTCGGATTAATTTGAAAAGTAAATCATATAATTATTATTATTAGGTGGGTAGACAGTTTCTATCACTTTTTTCTATTATGTGCATTTTAATGTACATAAAAGGAGAAATTTCGAAGAATTAAAATGAATGCATGTAAGTGTAAGCTTGTTTAATGGAAAATTAAACATTTCAGAACTTGAGATTCCCATATTATCCAGTAATAAACAGAATATTTGTTTGGATTGTTTTTTACTGTTCTCCCTTAGTTTGGAAAACTATTTTAAATTACATTATCCAATAGATCCTTAAGGGTGAGCCAAAATACTATAAACACAGAATGTACTAAAATACTAAGTCTATGACAGGAAAAAAAAAGAAAGCATCTTTTAAATGTCATGTCTTCCTGACATACTCTGTTCTTATTCTCCCATTTACTACTTCAATTCACCTCCAGAATAAGTTAACTACACCCCAGAATAAACTATACTTTCATTCTTGATTTTTCAGAGAAAGTTAGAAGAAAAAAAAAAAAAAATTCCTCACCAGGGAAAAAATTCGTTCAGCCTCAGGTCTCAAAAGAATTCAGTTTCTTTGCTGTCTGTTGACCTTCTTGTTTTCCAGGATGTCCAAAAGAACCACTGTTTGCTTTTGAAATTTCTCTGGTACCTTCTTCATTGCTCTCTCCTTTTGAAGGAGTACCACCACAGAGACAGGTAACAGCTGTGCAGTTACTGCTCATCACTCCTGCTTCTTCAGGGACAACAGAAGTTACACTCTTTCCTCCTTAACTCCTCTGAAAAGCAACCAGCTACACCTGATCTGCTGCTGCTCATCTGCTACTGTCTGAAAAACAGCCTCCTTGTGCTCCCATTGAGGCATAACCTGACTTTCCTGAGACTGTCCTCCTAAGCCATGCAAATGACACTTTTATTCCTTGCGGAATTAAACTAAAATAATCCTTATGGATGATACTGTTGATCTCTGAATGCACATCAATTCTCACTTTAACGTTTCCTCTTCAGAAGGCTACAATCAAAGTTAGTGTTAAATAAGTTGGTGTTAAAGAAGTTCTTCATTAAGTAGGAACAAAGTAAAGTTGTTAGAAAAGGCTTACGGCATAGCCTAACATAGACAATCTTGTTTTTCTTATGGTCTATTCCCATATAAAACAAAATACGTTTCACCTAAATAAATAAACATGCCCTCATTAATGAACTGTCTTAAGTCAGGAAGTTTAGTAGACCAAAATCTATGAAAAAAAAAAAGAAAATCATTCTTGTCCATCACAACCTTTTGTTTTCAGCTATTGAAAGCCCCAGGACAAATGTTCCTTTTCACAAGTCTGTTCTTAAAACCAGTAAGGATTTCCCCCATCACTGGGGGCAGGTCTAGCAATCTAGCACTACTAGCATGGCTATAAACATTCTTCTAATTTCCTATCTCAATCTGGCTAAGGCCAAGCTACCTCTGTTACAGACCATGCTATGCTATAACGTAGTACCAATTCATTTAATTTCAATCAGGTTGTTCTTGCTAAAATTCCTAAAATGTACTTATTCACCTTCTTCTGGTATGATTAAGGCATTGAATACTAACATATGGAAGGTTGTTCAAACATGCCTGAACAGTTTTAGGCTACAAAAGCAACTGTAAGACACTTGTTCCTTTTCTTTTTCATTTCTAACATGCTTAGTTCTGCCTCCTCCCAATCTACTTATTGAATAAACTGGATTCTCCCTGTTTTCCCCCTACTGGCTCTCATGCCTTCTTAATTAACAAAATACCAACTGCTGTCCATTTTTTTAACGTATTGCTTTACATTTTATCTTTCTTTCCACTATCTTCTGGAAGTGTCATAACTGTCAAAAATCACTGTATTTTATTAGCCTGAATTTCTAAGAACTTTTCACAATGTTCATAATGTTCTGGATACTACTCAAAAATGTCTCCCCTCATTGCTTTTAACAAATTCCTTTTTCATAGCTTCTCATCCAGGTAGGAGCACATGCTCCTGTCCTCTCAGTCCTTCCCACAGTCCAATTCTTTTATTACTGCTTTTTGACAGCAATCTCTTTCTCAATGGAGTTTATAAGTCATCTCTTCTAAGGTACCTTTGAAAAAAAATATTGATGGTTTAAATCAGCACAACTATGTAATATTTTGGGGCATTTACACATCAGTGTAAGCCATTAAAACCACAGTGGAAGCAGGAGAAGGAAGCACATAGGCAGAAAATTCCTTTAGCGACCCCACTAACAGGATGGCCATGGCTATGAACTATGTGTAGCTTTGCAGAAGCTGCAGAAAACTTTGGGGCAAGGGGCAATCAAGAAATAGGCTATGATTTCAAGGTCTTCTTGTGGCACTGTGTTTTTACATTCCAGCCTCTTCATAGACCAAGAAGCAAAGGACGACTATATCTTCTCTTCCCTGCCCACCTTCCTCCTACACCACAGGAATAAATTGTCATTCATTAAATTAATATGCTACATTAATTTACAATTAAGCTATCACTAGCAATAATTAAATATAATGTATATGCACCGCAATTGCAGTGCTCAATTCAACATAAACCTCTCAAAATTCCATATACATCTGCTTATTTGCTACATAATTTATAAAGATAACAATAATTTGGAGCCACTTGAGGCCCTCTACAAATAAAGGGAGAAACATCCTTTTTTTGAAAACAGCTTCTAAGCAGCTAAAATATACTACTTTCCAGGCTGCCCACAAGGCATATAATTTTTTTCTTGTTTACTGAGTGAGTTGGTTTCTCTTCATATGTTATTATGATTTGGTACCTTTTCTACAGACACAAATTGTAAAGGTGCCAACAGCATCTATACTCATGCAAAACATAAATATGCCTGTTCAGTACATGTAGTATTGAAGCCAGAGGATAAAGAGGGTAAGATAGAACTCACAAATAGGAAAAAAAAAATTATGCTTTAGCATAGTATGAGGATGTATCTCTTGTACTTGGTAAAACTCCTGAATATATTGAGCATTCAGGAGAGGAAAAAAAAATAAAAGAAAGGAGAAGCCACGTAAGCACATTACACTGATGATTATTTTTTGCTAGAAAATACTTGTTAGTGTATTTTTTCAAGAGGAAAAGAGTCTCTGCCAAAAATTTATAAGATCTAGAAGTCACAGAATATGCTATTTCTATATTTTATTATTATTTACTCTATTTATTATTAAAATTCAAAAGTTATTGATATGGATTATTTTTTTCCATAAATTACAGCAGTATAAACATTTTCTGGAAATTGTGTCTTTGTAAACTTTTGTAATATACTGTACAGTGTATAATTGCTCTTTGGTGGTGAAAATATCATGCTGGAATAGTGGGCCATGCCAGTGGATTACAGTAAGCAATAGCATTTAGAGCTCATCTTAGTATCAAATAAAATAATTAATCAGCTATATATATTTTAAAGAAATAGATCTTTAAAAGAATGAAGGACTGAAGTGGGTCATTTTCTTAGTGAAGGAGAATTCAAAGTTATCCAGTCTAGTCAATTGTCAATACAATATTCATACACATGCATTAATATACATTTCTTAACAAAGATACTGGAACAAGAGCAACAACACAATAACCTCTTCTCTTATTCAGGCACCATAGAGAAGATAACAACAGAGCTCCCGGAGGAGCAGGAAAACTAATGGTTTTCACCCTTATTCTTTCTCTGGCTTTCAGCACCATGAGCCCTTATTTTCCTGTTCCTACTGCTCTAAGGGAAAACCCTTGATCCAAAATTGCATGAAATCACAGAATATGGGCAGAACAAAGGAGAAGTATTTTGAAGGTAATTCATTAAATAATTTTTAGACACACTGAGACCCTTAAATCAAAGACACTACGCAGCAAGGACAAATTCTTTGTTATTATCCAGCTGTTATTGATTTGGAAATCTCTAAGCCCATGGGTTTCTTGAACTAATTCCAGGCTTTCTTGGATCCTTCCAAAGCAGAGACACTCAGAGAACAACTTGTCTTCTGACACTTTGATCCTTTTGCCTCCATTCACAGACAAGACCAGGAAGACCAAAATCATACAACCTAACCCATCCACTAAACACAAAAGCAGAGTGCAGAAAAATGTTAGCTTCAGTATAACCTTTGATTAATGACTGTGTAGATTCTTATGTTAACAGAATTCATAGAAATTTGAGAACTAAAACATCTAATGTCATAAAACATCTAACATGTCATCTAATCTAAGCAGTTGGCAGAGAAGGATTTGCTCTCTAAAGCATATTTTACAGGGTTTTATTAAGTTCAATTTTAAATGTAGGAACCATGAAGCTCCCACTGATTTCTTTGAGAAAGCTGATTTATTTATTGTTTGAATTAATTTCACCATTTCCAGTCATAGCAAATATGCTCAAGATGCTGTTCTTAATAAAAATATGGAATGTCCTCAGTAATTTATGTTAGCTTTGAAATAGCTTTGAATATCCAAGCTACAAGTTCTATTGAAATACATCTTTCCATATAGCAGACTCTTCTTCCGATATTAATGAATGAAGGAACCTTGAAGCACTTGGCAGTCATTTCTGATGCAATTAAAAAAATTTATCCAAATTGATGTGCTTTAGTAATCAGTAAAATGTGAATCATAAGCTTGGCTTTTTTTTTTTTACACAGTTATATTTCTGAATTAATTTTTTAGTTATTTCCAAGCACTACTGGGTTGCAAGTATCAAAAGTTACACTTAGTTTCCACCTGTTTTTTTTCAGTTTTTGTTTCTTCATGACTTCAGAACTTAAAAAAAATTTGTAAATAAGTCAGAAATATCTTCTTGAAGCATAATACTTATCCTGCTCTTCTATAGAGTATTGGTAATATTGAAAGAATTATTTAGGAGAGATACTTAACCTAATTTTTACATTACTGGTAAGGCAACTCAAGTAAAAGTATAGATCTGCTGTAAATGTAACTTTGCTAAGTAGAAAGATACTCATTGGTACTAAGTCCTAACATAGTTCCCAATAAAGACCTGGTTTTTAAGAGTAACTATAATTAGTGTTGGCTATAGTCAAAACATGGGTTAGTGGCTATAGTCAAAACCTTATATATAAATATATAAAAAACTTCGGTAATTTTATATTTTCTTTTTTTCTTGTTAAGGAAAATATTTGATAGGCTGCTGACTCAGTTACCTCGACGTAAGATTTGTGCCCAGTAAAACCATTTCACCTACATAGACAGAAAACAACAGGATTAAAAGGACTGAGGCTAAGTCTTCATAATTCTTGCATAAGAACACTTTTTCACTAGAGAAATATTTTCCAAAGTCATAAGGAAAATGAACACACATTAAAAAAAACAGCTCTTTAATTCAGTAGGATAGCATCTGTATTTACTGTACGATACAATCTTTATGACATACAGGGGTTGTCTTTCTGTTTGCGCTGCCTAAAATATTATGCTGGTCTCGACCTTGGAAATGTTTCTTAAGCATTTACTGTAGTATTACAGAGATCTTTTGCCAGAAGAGTCACTGCAGAGCCATGGACTCTTTGGGGGCTTTCCATATTAGGGGTTTTCTTGCTCTGGATTAAGCGTGCCAACAGTATTTAGTTGCTGTTCTGTATTTAGAACTGATTTGCAGGAATGGATTTGGTAAGAAATGTTGAAACTTCTTGTATTTCATTGAGTTTACTCCCATAAGACAATTTAGGGAAACATCTGTTAAGAAAGCTCTTGCAGACTATCCAGTACTACACCAGCTACAGCAGATTTCTGAAGCAGATTACCAAACATGTCAGGAAATATACATTTATTCACCTGCAATTCTAATAGCCCCAAAAGGCTGTGAAGAATGCATATTTCAAAGATTTTTTTTTTTAAATTACAGCTTATGGGATAATCATCACAGATCCCTGAAAATAGTTATTGATGTTTAAACAGAAATATATTTAATTAAACTATTAAATTTAAAATATATATATATATATCCCTTGAGGAAAATATCCAACATCTCTTAATTGCTAGTCATAAGCTTTCTGTGAAAGAAGTTTTTCATGCCTCTTTATAAAAGTAAAAAATTTTAATTTAATTTACTATATAAATTACATAGCAAATACACACAGGACATTCAACTTTAAGGTTAACAGTTAAGTCATTTCTCTTACATAGTAACCTTTTAATGACCAGATTAGCTTTCTGCACTGTAACTGTAACACTACTGAAAGATTTCTCCACACGTAACATTAGAAGGACACAACCCTGGCATGACTACCTGACTGAACCTAGTCTGGAGCTGCAATACCAACTCTTACTGCACTCCCATAATATATGACATCAGTAGTGGTGATCCAATAAATAACAATCTTGCATTTGCTCTGGGACCATCTATAATCTTACATTTATTTGTCATATCAACACTGTGGTTACAGTATCCTACTGATCTCACCCAGTAAGAGTTGGGGTTTTGTAAAAGATGTCACCAGCCATAAATGGAAGTGTGAACTACTGCGGGTTTATTTAATCTTACAGTCACTGCGTCCTTATTCATAATAGTTTGACAAATATTACTTCCCACTCAAGGTGGCTTGCTCTGAATCTAGGACTTGACAAAGGAAAGAAAGGGGTCTCTCAAGGTAGAAAGCATGAGCAAATTTGATCTAATTCTGATCTGTAAATGAATTTTATCATTTACTTCAAAATATAAAATAATCAGAAATATGTTTGATACATCAAATTGATATATGTAGGATGTTGTGAAGAACTACCTCGCTAAAATTACAACTTATTACTCTTTAAACTTGAACCCTCCTATCAGAAGTGACTTACAGATTAGTTATACTTTAAGCACTTGTCTGCACGTCCCAGCAAGCAAGCTACTTCAGTCTGAAAGATGTAGTGTTTCAAGTATTAAAACTCTACCATTCAGACATAAACCAACCAAGAACCATGTTCCACTTTTAATGTTTTACAATTCCAGAATACACTGAGAGACTGTAGAGAAGTCAGAACACACACACAAAAGTTTACAAAAGCTACTCTGCTTCTCTTTCATAATAAAGACAATCCCACACAAAACTTTAGAGAATGCAGATGACAAAGAGGAGAAGAAAAAAACTTCTACAAAGTCAGAGTACAAGTGGAAAAAATTATATTCTGGGGATCAAAATCACCTAATATGTTACTAGACTATGCAATAGTAAACTCTTTATCTTCAACAATTTTTTCTGCATTTGCATATGAACTTAAAGTTAATAAATAGGACGTAGGGAATAAAGTTCGTAACATTTTCAGTTCAAAGTAATAATAGCATCACTTACCTAAAGATTGGTCTTTGGAGATGCTTTTTCTTGATTGTAACACAATCATCCATTTAAAGTGGGGAAAAAGACTTCTTCCAGCAAATAACTCCAAAAAAACCCAGTGAGTGATCAGGAAACTTGTTCTTAGCTACTGTGCTGCAGAGAGCACACAGAATGGTATTTTGGTCCTGGGGGAAGCCTCCCTCCCTCTTTCTGACAGTGGAGCAGAAAAGGGCCATAGAGGCCACATAAGCAAGGCACAGCCGTGCACTACCAAACCAAGCAGGCTGTGCAAAACTGGAGACAAGTTGATTGAAGCACAGAATTGTACTGGATTCCTTTCAACTGTGCAAGAAAAAGGGGGAGCTTTGCCAAGTGCTACCCAGGTAAAAATATGTTAGATTATTCCAGCCATGACAGTACTTCTTACACATACTGGTCAAAGTCTTAAATGCAGAGTCACTCTCTCTCTCTCTCTCTCTCTCCCTCTCTCTCTAAAACACACTGTTCCGAGGCTCAACTTTTTTTTCTTCAAAATAAAAGTTGTGCAGCTGTTTCAGCATTCCCATGCGAGTACCTTCAGAAAATTTGTTCTGGTAAAAAAAACTGTATACAAATTAATGAGGACGGATGGATCTGGTCTGTGAGGCTGGCTCTACTTCAAGAGATTGTAATTATTTTACAATCTGGCTTTTATTCACTCTGGATGATGTGTGGATATAACTATGCAAATTAAAGCACTGCTTATAATTTTTAGCATACATAACCTAATAACCTAGAATTGGCTGGAGCATAATATGGTGTTTTCAGCTTGTAGGACCACAACTACATGAAACAAACTGATGCTACGTCAGTGAGGAAAACAAAAATGACCAAGTTCAGATAGTGACGGTAGCAAACAGTTACTGTTTGCAAGATAAGATTTCAACAGAGATCCAAACTGAAAAGCTTGCTCTGACATCACACTGACATAAATCAGGAAGAATTCAACCGCAGCGAACACAGCCTGTAAACAAAGCTATAAAGCAGAAGCGGCTGACCATGGTTCTCAGTGAGCTGGGAGTCATGAGGGGTTCAGGTGAGACACAGTTTCCTGGGCATGCCAAAGGGCCCATAACAAAGCTGTGCTGGTACAGGTCTTGACGGGAAAGGTGGAACTCAGCCAGAGGAGCAGCGAACTAGCAACAAGCCATCACTGTGTGTGCAGCTGCACACCCTGGAACCGTGTGCCCCCTTCCTGCTGAGGGTGGAAAGGTCCTGCCAAGTTTCTTCCCTATGTCCCAGCACTGAAGCTCCTTGACAGCTCAGTTCTTGCAAAGCACTGCGTGTGTGAAGTTCCTGATTTGGGACAAGTAGGATCAGGGTGGTTAGCATTCCTCTCCAATTCCATTAGTGGTTGGAGGGAGAGGAGAAAAGGGGTAGATATTCACAGTTAAGTGCAGAACACTGGCATCATCAAATTAAGTTTGAAGGACAATGTGACAGTGCGGAAAAGGCCAGATAAGGAACGCTGGAATGTGTCAGGTTGTATATGACCATGTGAGTTCCCATAATTTAATGCACAAATTATTATCAAATTAATAATATTTTCACAAAACAATGCTATATAATAAACAGAGGGACACTAAATATCCCATTAATATGTATTTTCACAAAGGAAAACCCAGCAGTTCAGTGGTTTCTATTGGAACAAGCAAAATCTCTTCCTAGAGCTAATATATATTGGTTATAAACAAAGTGATGATGTCAAGTTTGGTTAGTCTGAAAGGATCCCACAAGTGATCCCCACACTTTATAAAACTATTTCCTTGACACAGCAATGGAGTAACTATCTAAAGGAAAAATTATGACTGTCATCACCAGTTATTTTGTGCCAGTTCAGTTTCATATTCCCCCCCTCTTCATTTCTATGTCTTTGAAAAGCAGAGAGAAATACATCTTCATCAAGAAAATTATCTTTATCAGATTACAACCAGTTTTATCCAAGACCTTAAAGGACCTGAAGATCTTTCTTCAACAATATGCAGAGTGTTGTCATATTTTTAAAGATCTTCCTGTAGTCATGATCCTACTTGTTCTTGTCTGCCAAGATTTACAATTTCCTTCATGTAGTTTTCTTGCTCTGGGTTTCAGCATTTCAAAATAATTTGCTGCTTTTTGAAGTGTGCTCGCTCACTGACAATACAGAAAGCTGAAAATCACAAAGAAACTTCCCTTTTCCTTTCTGTTTCACATTATGGGCATATATTGCTATACTGCTCTTATTTAGAGGGATTATGTGTAGCTCAGGGTAAAATTCTGGAAAGTTACAAGAAAGAAAAGAAAATCTCCAAATTCTGAGTGAAAGTTATACCAAATATGTATTTCCACTGAACTCCCCAACCTTTTATCTAGCAGGTTTATCAGTCTAGTCCAATGCATATTATTGTTCATGGGACTTCCATTCAAGCATGGCAATAAAAAAAAAAGTTACAAGTACCGTTTGGGGGAGCTGAAATTCCTGCAGTGCAACTACTTTGACTACAAGGAATTTTTGAGCAGTTAAAAAAAAAAAAAAAAGGCAAGGAAAGAAAATATCAATAGGAAATGGCAACAGAACTTTACTTAAAATTGCATTGGTTTTCATCTTGCAAAGAGCCATTTATGACAATTTTTTCTATTTGACACAGCAACTACCCACTGACTTCTTTATAATATTCAGAAATCAAGTTCATATGTTAACTAAGTATTCACACAAACCCTTCAACAGAGGGCATTACAGAAAGATATGACAGATCAACTCGACTCAGATCTGAAGCCTGAGTTCCACTGATATTATTCCTGCATTGTTCAGTGGAAAAATCACATGAATAAAATTCACCAGCATGTAACTTTTTGCAGATTGCAGTATTAGAGCCCATTAGTCAATTGTAGGCTATACCTGTACCTTATACACAGAATGCACTAAAGAGGTGCATTTTAATTATAATGGAGAAGTCTTTTGCTTGAAAGTGTTATAGTAATTTTTAAAAGTTCTCCATAGATAAGCTTCATCACTCAGAACCTGAGTTTCCCAAACTTCAAGGTCTATAGCTAATAGTTAAGTAAGATAGTTAAGTAATTTGATATTTAATACTACGTCTCAAGACAAAAGACTACATATGAGGTAGAACTCAAAACATTTTATTCTGCTTGTTTTAATGCCACATATTTCTTATTGATCTGTAGCTTTTTGCCAGAAGCCTAGAAATGTAATTATTTTTCCTACTTTAATTTTAAAGCTGTGGGCAATTAAGAGGTAAATTTAAGAACCAGTAGTCTGTATATGTCAGACAGTTGATATTTTCTACTTTCTAGCTAAAATATCTACTGGCTATGAAGATGTGAGTAGGCATTGCTGGTTGGGGTTAAGAGCTCTTCTACCTCTGTAGAAGGATAGATAGGTGGGAGGACTAAAAGAAAGGGAAGATAAAGAAATTACAAATGCATGATCAACCACATATGGGAAAAAGATATTACCTTTATGAAATTGCTGAAATACCAGTGAGGTAAATAACTGGTAAACCATACTGTAAAAGTAGTAGTTCTGTCAAAGTATACAGATGATTTCTCTAAGCATCTTGCTGTCTCAAGGCCAGCACTATTCGATGTTTTCTTCAATGGTTTGGATAGATAGGTGATATTCTTATTCCAGAAAAGTATTAAGTTAGTAAGCTTTTCTGAATGTCCTTGACAAACTGCAGAAATGTTCAGGGAAAAAAAAGTATGTAAAAAATACCAAGCTCTACACACGCATGGGAATAATCTGCTGGACAAGGGGCCATTGGCTGGGCAGCATTTCTTCAGAAAACGCATGGGAAGTAGCAGTGAATCATACACTAAACAAACTATTAGTCTTACAAAAATCAAGCATGATTCTGGGAAATATAAAAATAAGTATTGTCCAGAACAGCAACCTCTCATTCTCTGTATTCCTAAGGCTCACCTGAGGCTCTGCTTCTTGCTTTGAGGCAACATGATTCAGCTGACACACACAGGACTAAACCTTGATGAAACAGAAATCTAGAAGACATCTCATATGTGTAAAGGCAGAAAGTCACCCTTAAGGTGACTAAAGGAAAGGAAACCCAATTAAAAATATTACAGATTATAAATATAGCTGTGTATATTTGTGGAGGCAGATTATTTTCCTTACTCCTGTGAGCAAGAAATAACAAACCACAAAGTAGCTCATAGGGCTGCAGGTTGGGGTAATAAAGATTGAACAGTGAAAAGAATACTTATCAATGGAAAGTAATAAACACATTAATTGCTGAGGGAATCTGTTCTTGGAATCACAATGAGTAGGTTTCTAAGGGTAGATTTTTTAAAGGACTATTCAGAAATTATTAGCCTTGCCTTGGAGGAGAAAATAGAGCAAATAATCTCTAAATAGAGCATCCAACCCCATTATTCTAAAATCCTCTGGTAGCCAACTGGTATTACCAGCTTCTAACTGAACCTCTCATTTAGTTTGAGATTTTTGTGTGCATGAAACCATTTACCAATCAACTGTATCATTTAGGTTTTTCAATTTTTCACCTATTTGCCACTCATTCAAACTTTGAACTTTGGTCCTTAATTCTGGCAACAAAGTGTGAAACTTAAAGCCTTCATCCATTAAATGCCGAAATCTCTGTCTTGCTTCCATAATAAAGCAAGGGGCAGAGGCTTTCCCCTATTGTCCATGAGCAATACAAGAACAAGTGGAGAGCTAAATTTCATGCATCCATCTATTTTATGCAATAATGAAGTAGATATTAAAAAAAAAAAAAAGAATTCATACTTCTACATCCTCCTCTTTTTACAGGTTTGAAATATAAAAATCTAAGGTAGGACTTATGACAAGAATGTTATTTTACTTTTCAATACAATACCTTGTACCAGTTCACTGTTTTGGAAATTTGTAAATTAATTAAATCATTAACTAAAGCATGAAGAGGAAACCTTTTATAGTAGGAAGTCAGTGTATTTTGTCCAACTCCTAACAAGATTTTTATTGAAGTATTTATAAAATTGCTGGATGCTGGATTAAATTTACTCCATAAAGGCTGTATACAGTGCAAGAGTTCAAACTTGATGCATGAGAAACTGGAGGGGATTATGTGAAATCTATCTATACCATCACTGTCACTTCAGCAGTAGGGTCCTCCAAGGATCTCTGCGAGACAAAATACCTTCCATAGCCTTTTCATTATAATGAGAGGGATAAGTCTCAGTATGCCTTTTACCGGCTTCCAATCTCCGTGCAGGCTCTCCAAATCTAACTGTTTATATCAATTTAATAAAATTATCTAGGTGTCTGATGTCCCCAGAAACAGATTAAATGCTATGGGATGTGATTGCTTGCTACACAAAAGGTAGTCTTTATCACAAGCATGTCATGCTTAATATATAATACTACCTATTAGACCCATGTTTTTGTAATGGTTTAAGAGTTAAATTACAGTTCCCCACATTCTTCATATAGACACTGTCAAGGATCAGGCTGAATGTTTTTTTTATCCCACTGCTACGCCAGGTTTGC
Source organism: Myiozetetes cayanensis (assembly GCF_022539395.1). Classification (NCBI taxonomy): domain Eukaryota; kingdom Metazoa; phylum Chordata; class Aves; order Passeriformes; family Tyrannidae; genus Myiozetetes; species Myiozetetes cayanensis. The sequence continues at coordinate 13,809,651 of NW_026088185.1, read as the reverse complement.
ATTAAGCTTACTGCACTCTGAGCAGTGCAGGACAGTCTCACTTCAGTTCTTCGTGTTGACGTCAGCAAAACCCACTCTAAAACTTAACCTACTGACTTCTCCAAGCTTGAAAAACGAGACAATACTGAAGAGAATTGTGACTCATTCAGAATGCAGAGAGACAAGTTGGCAAATGTCACTAGATTATTGTAGTATATGTGGTAAAGCTCTGTGAAAACAGTTGTGCAGGCCTTCAAGTCCTGGGTTTCCGTTTTTCCTCTCCTAAGTAAGAATATTTATAAAATGGTTTTATTCTCTCTTACTTTCCCTGTTTACATGCACACACAAACTGAGAGGAGACTTAACGTCAACACCGTCTTGCAGGAGATTAATTTCCCTGCTAAGACTTTCCTGCTCAGACTGGAACACAGGAACTTGGCTTAAGAAGCTTCCCAGTCCTTTACTTGGGCTCTTATATTTTACTCCATCTTAAAAGTCCTTGTAAAACTCAAGCAAATAAGAAAAATAAACAACAAAATTGGAAATTTTGGAAATAAAAAAAAAAAAATACCAACGTCTCATGGGAACATTAATTTTCCTGATTAATGAAACTCCTCTGAAGAAAATGACCAGTATCACAGTTGTATGTCAGGGGATTCTATACAATATTACTAGGATTTCATATCCTGCATCTTCAGTGAAGGAGAAGAGGGGGGGTGAGAAGGAAAGGAAGGGAGGGGAAAGAAGAAGAAAGAAATTCCTTTGGGATATCTGATGCTAAACTAGCACTGAGATACAAAAGTCAAAACATGGAATTCTTTGGTTTTGAGCCAGTGCAATATTATTATTGGCCACAGTTGATGGAATTTCAGTCTGTATTGGAAAACACTGTAATTGATGTGCCATGTGTTTTCTAAATATATATATATATAATGGCAACTATGTACTGGACAATGGAGAAAGTACTGACTAAGCATACATGTTCTTTAAGGTGGAAAAGGGTAATAAAATCCCCAGGACTTAGTACAGATGGGCTACAGAAAATCAAACAAAAAATAATGGTTAAACACTTTAAAGATAATGATTAAAATGTATCTTAGTGTATCTGTTCAGTACAATACTTACAGATAAAAAGAAAAAGTTTATAAATTCAAAATTATCTAGAAAGGAAAACATGAGTAACTATGTCATATGCTAAGCAAAGTTAATGGACAATGGCAAAACAAAAGGAATTGTTCTGCTAAACTGCAGTTCCTCATGGAAAATATATGGGCACTTAATAGGACAGAGGCAATGTTATAAGGACTAAAAAGAGATATGGCAGGCTGCATTAATTTTCTCTGTATACAATAGTTCTCATCTGTAAGTCTGGAATTAAGAGGCAAGAATCTATCATAACTACCTCTTCACTACACAGATTTTTACTTTTAACTCACCTTCATATCTGGTTTTAAATTTCTGTGTAGGTGGCAGAGTTTTAAAACTTTACTTTTTTGGAAAAAAAAGTTTTTTCATTTTAGATTTTGAAAATATTTTGCACTGTCTTTTATCATGGTCTTCAAGAACAGATATTTCATTGTTTTCTGATACTTACTTCATTTTCATTGGTTAAAATACCCTGGTCTATGCACAGTTATTGAGATTTTCTGGTTTTCATAATTAGATTTCTGACATCCAGTTTGACTGACACGAAACTTTCTGGAAGTATAAACATGCATTTCCCTAAGCAATTAGCAGTATCTGGGACTTGTTGACATGTCTTTTCCATCAACTGTTTATCCATTATCCCTTGGGTAGGTACAAAAAAAGCTGCAACAAAAACTCTACAGGTGATTTTATATCATCTTACAAAACTATTTATCTGAAATAGCAACACTAATAACACCCAATCTTGGCTTTCTGATTGTGAAATACTGCTTTTAAATAACAGTTTCCCCATGATGTCTTGAAATCTGACATTCATGATTTTAAAGTCTTACAAATAGTGATAAATTAAATTCTGAGTTCAGCTCTATCCTCAGACACGTAACATGGCCACAGACAAAAAGTCTTGTGCATGAGTCAGAAATCTTTTGTTCTAACACAATAACATTTTGATGATTCTCTTCTTTCTATTACAAAGATATTCATAAAATGTAATGCATACAGCAATGATCTGATTTTTTTTTCTTTCTATCTAGATTCTACCATGGCCTTTGCAATACACAGGACTGTCTTTCAAAGATAACAAGACTCTTCCCCACACTTCTTCCCCAGTCTCTATTTACTCGACATTCTTCCGAGTGTGCCAAGCATATGTGTACTCATGACAGAAGACTAGCAGGAAGTTTATCTCTTCTAGCAAAACTTTACAGACTCAGAAGAAAACTCACCCTGTTTTTTGGTGAGAGCATTTCCAGAGAGGTAAAGCAACAAGTAAAGGAGAAATGTAAATGTTTTGTGTATCAAATATTTCTATCCCTCCCAAACACATAAAGCTAGTTCTTAGTATTACTAAACTACAGAAAACAATGCTCTCCTGCAAACTGTAGTCTAGATATGAGAGAAGTCCAGAACTATTTCAAATGTATCAGCTCATTTGATTTTAAAAGTGTGCAACACCATAAAAGAATCCTTCAGCTTCTTGCTAGAGAAAGTAGGTACAATTATACAAGTGTGGGAAATACAGTATATTTCCCACTAAAAACACTGGTAATGATCCTAATGATAATGAAGAAGGGTTCACTAGTGTGTTCACATTCAGGACTCCTTTGGATAAATTTTGACAGTCAGTTAATCTATGGTGACCTTATCAGCACATCACTTATCAAGTCAACAAATTTCAAAAATAAAAATGGTGCTCAAAAGTCATCCAGTGCCTACACTTTTTATCAAGGGTCAAAAGTATTCCAGCAATATGAAATAAAAAGAACTCGATGAGAGAATGTGAAACACACCAAACATTAGTTTATAAAAAAGGAAGGAATCCTGGTTTCCTTCAGGGTGTCTGCCTAGATTTTTTCCACTTGTCTTTCTTCATGGAAATACATCTTTCTTCATTCATACATTTAGAATCTCATTTCAGAAAAAAATAATTTAAAAACTTCACTAGAAACACAAGCTAAAAAAAATGGAATATGCATTGATTTTATACCACTATCTGTCTGAGCTCCAGGCTGAGGCAGACTAATTTTGCTAGTTAAATTCTCCAACATGTTCGAATGTGGGTACAATGTAGTTGGCTTCATTATTCATACAGTTATTTTATATATGAATTTAGCATACATGTAATGGGATGTGCTCCCAGCTCCAGAGTTGCTTATCCACTAAAAAGACAAAGCACTCATCAGGGCATTTTTAAACTCCTTAGCCCCACCAAAGAATGAGCTGTTATTTTTTATACCAAATCTTAAAATTGAACTAAAAGCAACAAAGAACAGAATTTTTAAAACTCTTTTAAATTTGCCAAGTCTGTGTACTTATGTCTTCCATGAAACTGTTAAAGTTCTCATGAGATTCTCCTGAATGTAAGTTAAAACACAATATTCAGTAAGAAAAAGGTTTTCCAGTACCTTAACAACAGCTGGAAAATAATTTTAATAACATGTAGATTAAAACTGACCACTTTGTAATATTTTATGTTATCTAAATTGAAGACTGGGTGTATTCTTTCTCTTTCCAAAAGGTGTCAATTTTGTAGCTCTTATTAGAATTTCACCACTCAGTTCCACTCACTCCCTAATGGAAGGATAAACAGTTTTGCTTCACATTCTATCTCTCCTTTTTCTTTCAAAGCTGTCAAAAAATAAAGCTAAACTGCGTTATTTGTTATGATTCTAAATTATGTTATGTGGGTACCTTCTGACTACAATCATGTACCATCAACTGGCCATTTCAATTACACAACTGAAACACAATTCAGGTGAGAATCATTTATGCAAAGATGTGAGATTCTTCTGTTGTGTCTGAGGAGCTTCATGGTTCCCATTAGTCAGCACACTGAAATATTGTGCACTTTCCTCATTTATTTTTTACAAATTCTCGTGACAAAAGCAAAAGTTGTCATTGATTGTGCAATACAGTGATCATTTTGATTTTAATTTTAATTTTTTCTTTGACCAGTACATTTCACACCATTTGTTTTCTTTCTCCTACCTATTAAACGTTTGATACTAGTAACTTCTAATCTCATTTTTATGAGCAATAAAATCAGATCTACCCCAGTATTCAGTATTTTCCCTTTAATATAAAGTACATATTCTCAACACCTTTTGAATACCACTGCCATGAGCACAGTCTCTTTTGTTATACAGATTATTGTCAAGCAGTCAAACATAACGAGACTGAATTTAAACTAATTAAATAGCAAAGTAGCAAATTTTTAATTATCTTGTTGCAGAATTTATTACTAAGCAGAAAGATCCATACATTCATTGAAACAAACTGGTACTATCCTGACAAGACAAACTAGAACTGGAATTAGTATGTCCAAGATAACAACATCCAATCCAGTCAAACAATGAGTAACAGATACTACCACGTGTATCACAAACTGATGTTTTCACTGAAGCCCAGTAAGTTGCCATGGGGAATGCTAAGTATTTAGTGGCTCTGTTATTATCAGACTTTCATTTTGTCTACTAATCTGTGCTTTTGAATATTCAGACCAGATACTTGGTACAAGAATTAAACCTATGCATATAGAAAAAAAGAAATATAAGACATACTGGTGATGTAAGCAGCCCCAACCAGTCACAATGGCTGCAATTCAGCACACTTAACACCATCAATTCATAGAATAATCATAGAACTGTTTAGGTTGGCAAAGACCTCTAAGATCGTTTAGTCCAACTGTAAACACTGCCAAGTCCCTAAATACACAAACCATGTTCCTAAATCTTCGTGTCTTTTAAATCCCTCCAGAGATGGTGATTCCACCACATCCCTGGGCAGCCTGTTCCAATGCTTGACCACCTTTCCAGTGAAGAAACTTTTCCTAATATTCAATCTAAACCACTCCTGACACAGCTTGAGGCCATTCCACCTCATCAAGTAATAGGCTTTTTACCTGGGAGAAGAGACCGACACCCACCCCACCCCATCACAACCTCCTTTCAGGCAGGTGTACAAAGCAACAAGGTCTCCCCTGAGCCTCCTTTTCTCCAGGCTAAAAAACTGCAGCTCCCTCAGCCCTTTTTCATCAGACTCATTTTCTAGACCCTTCACCGTCTTTATTACCCTTCTCTGGACACGCCTCAATCTCTTTCTTGTAGTGAGGGACCCAAAACTGAACACAGGATTTGAGGTGGAGCCTCACCAGTGCTGAGTACAGGGGAACAATCACTTTCCTTAGTCCTGCTGGCCACACTATTGCTGATACAGGCCAGGATGCCACTGGTCTTCTCAGTCACCTGGGCACATTGCTGGCTCATGTTCAGCTGGCTGTTAACCAGCACCCCTAGGTCCTTTTCCACTGGATAGCTTTCCAGTCACTCTGCCCCAGCCTGCAGTGCTGCATGGAGTTGTAATTGTAATTCGTTAAAACTAATCAGACAGCTAAACAAAATTCGATTAATTCAGTATTCCCCACCATGAGTTGTAGAAGTCTCATCTTGTACGTTTGAAAAACAGATCACATTTCCTTCACATTGGAGAGAGGTTGTTATAACATCAGTCCCACTGATATCAGTGGCATTCAGTACATGACTAACTCACCCTCAGCATGGTCCTCAAAGAGCAGATGGAGAAATAGTCATTAAATATGTTGTATGTGGTAAATCATACTAGCAGCAAACAGACCTATCAAGTTATGGTAGGTCTTAACTAATCAGGACATCTGTAGTAGAAAATAAAAAATGCAATTTGAAATAGTCTTAGGAAGGAACTACTATTCCTTTAATAAATGGGTTTGGGGGCTCTTGAAGCAAACCTGTGGGAAAACACACTCTTCACTGAATTTTTACATTTTTCACTCCCAAGAGCCCTGAACTTGGATGTGACCTGTCAGATGTTCTTCCAGATATATTAGCAAAGCTCACTGCAGTTTTTCAAATGATGAATTACACCCCTTTAAGTAACAGCAATATTAGCCATGGAGACACTAAACATCCCTCCACGTAGAACAGCTCAGAAACCCAAATGTTAAAGAACAGCCTCTTGTACTATCACACAGCCCTTAGCAGGGCACTTAGCATGGTATATTCTCCAAGCCTTAGTCTGAGATAACCAGGCATGGGTCAAATCAACCCTTCAGTAGCTGATGCTCACCTGACAGTGCCCCGTGCCTCACTGCAAACTGCACAGACTGAGCTTGCACCCTTTACTCTGATACTGCTGTCCAGTTTCTTGAGGCGCATTGCTTGAACTTCTTGTGTTGTCTTGTGTTCAACTTGAGGCAACTGTTCCTATTCTTCAGTTTTATTTGAAATAACTCACAGTATTTATTGTGAGGCCACTACAGTACATTAAAGACTTTAAATTCAGTGAAATCGAATGATTCTGGTTTGGTTCAGTGAAATGACTTCACCCTAAAGATACATATAATCAAGAGCATTTAAGTCACATGTAAAATGAAATGAGCTTGTTATAATTAATGACTGTATGACAGGTGCTAAGATATAATTATACATTTAACAGCCTTTCTTAAAGAGTGTTTGAGGCATTTATGAACCTGGCTTTGACCCTGACTCTATACAACCAAGCATCTGTGCCCCATGTTATGTCAGTAAAATGTCAATTACGACTATGAATTTTTCTCACTTGGATCAGTGAAATGCTATTTAATTATCATTTATACAGACCAGTTATATGAATTCTTCCATTATACTCTTTGACCTTCAGGAAATGCTTCTTTTAAATCTTTAAAAACCATGACTAAGAAAAACATTTCACAAAAGCATATAGCCTAAAGAAAATGTGATGGGCTACTGAGGTCAACTCTGCTAAGACTGTTTTGGTGTGATCATTTTTACAAAAGAAACGCGGGGAAGACCATAGAAATGCCAGGAATATATGTATAAAAACCAAGTTGTTTTCTGTTTCTGATGGTGTCTGTCTTTCCTATCCTTGTGGAAATCATTGGGTTTGGATTTCTCCTGTTTGGGGAGCTGTATCTTCAGGGAGGGGTTCAGCAGGAATTCAAACAGTGACTGTGGCGTGCAGAAGCTCATGTTACATATCCATGGAGAAATAATGATCTGCAATAATTATGAATTAGACTTCCAAGTAGCTCAGGGTATCAAAAGCAAGAAACATGACTGCAAGAAGGGAGCCATTGAAAACTCCCAGAGCTGAGGCTTTTTGGAATAATTGCAGGATTTAACATCAGGAATAATTGCAGATTAGAATAATGCTTCATTGGTCTCTTCATGGCTTCCAACCATGACAAAATGAGACAGAAGGTAGCTTTATTTCTTAGAATAACTGGTTCTGATGCACTTCACATCCCAGTATTTTTCTGTTAGATCAGGCAATGACACTAACTATGAAACTGTATTTACAGATTCTTTAAAAAAATTGCATTCTATCTAAAACTGAAAATTTTAAAACTGCAAAGACATATTCTTGAAAAAGGTAAAAAAGTGGGAGACCTAATCACTCGTTAACATAAACAGGCAGTCTGATTCTCCGAAAACAAAAACAAATTATGATGATGATGTGGGACAAATATCTCAGAATTATGTGGCTGAAAGACTGTATTTGCTCTTGAAAAGTTGGACCTGTAAATAAAGAACATTTTGCTCTTCTGGTTGACATTGTGAACAATAAAAAGGGTACAAAATCTCTCAAGAATAATACTGTCATGGGCATGTGAATCTCAAAATCAACTACATAAGTAGTATTTTGCAACCAACAGTAACAATACAAGCCAAGACAATGACCACTGTTTGGAAAGAGATGCATGAACTGCAGAAGTCAGATCCCCATAACAGTGTTCACAAGTGCTAGCAGAGAATTATATCTCCCAGCAGGATACTTTACCTGTTTTCATAATAGCAGGATACTGTTGACTTTTCTTCAACTTTGTGATTACCTTCTGGATCCTTTTCTGTTGTATTGCAATGCAGCTGGTTTTTCCCCATCCTGTGTTTGTACAGCTGATTACTGTCACCTAAATGTGGCAAAAGTCTGGCAATTTTACTGCATTTTTGGACAAGTATCACATTGAATTCTAATTTTGCTCTCACTGTATTTGCAGATCCTGCTGTAAAGTAATAATACTACAAATTAAAGAACAAAAATGTATGTGTGTCAGAGGTATATGGCATCTCTTCAGAGCCAGTGGAAACACCTTTCTATTCTGAGAAAAGACCTTTGATAACTCCTTGAAAAATATACTTTTCAGCCACCATATGATTCTTAAAAAGTGTCTCCAAGCCCTAAAAACAAGTATATGTAGGTGTTTCTCAAGGAACAAAAGAAGTGATGAAGCAATTCACTATTCATTCAGTGACCACAGCAGTGGAAAAACTATATCTAAAAGACAAAGCCACCACACAGCAAACAGATCACACGTGCACTCTAATTTCAACCAAGTAGTATCAAAAACATACCTTCAAACTTGCAGGAAAACACACTTCTATTGGTAATTGTTCTAAGGAATGACCCTTCCTTGGACTCCATCTAAAGTGATGTTGACAACTACAAATTAAATATAAATTGGATGAAAACCAATTTAACCCACTACAAAACCACCTTGGTAACTACATGCATCATGAGTTGTAAGTACATCATCCTCATGGTTTATCTTACCTTAATCTAAAGTTATGACATTGAAGTGACATCTGAATGCATAGGAGACAGCTTTGATTTAACTTACAGAGATTTAGCTTGTTATTGCTAATACTGTGCAAAGTCTTGGACGCTTATGCCATATTGATGGCAGAAGCTGATCACAGAACGTCCTTAGTTAAGTGAAGTGATGGCCATTTAGAATAGATTAATGGTGAAAACAACTTAGTTATTTTTCCTTCTCGTACAAATGTAAACAGTGTGGACTACTTGATGACTCTGAGCTTGGACTTCAGAGCCCTGAACTTTTCATGAGTCCATTGACTTGTCTTGGACAGGCCACTTTTAACTCAGACTGCCTAAGTTCAACATTGAGAGCTGCTGAAATTTCTTCCCTTCAAAAGGTGTTTTCATATTTGTGGACTAAAAATCTTTGCAAGAACTAGGTACTCTTTCTACCCCTTTTTCTTTTCCAGTATCAAGTGAATTTTCATTTCAGTGATTTGACAGCAACATCTTCTTCAGAAAGCCCTTTCCTATACAGTCATATCTAACAGTATCTTTTTTGTTCCTCTTATGTATCAGGTGCCCTAGTCTCATATAGATCTTGTTAATTTTTTGTTAATATGTTAATTTCTTGTTAATATTTCTTACCAGCACTTGCCCCAAATTCACTATGTCCTTTGGAATAAGCTTTAAAAAATTGCTTTAAAGTGACAAAAAGCAAATACTCACTTGTCCTCAAGGTTTCTGCTTTGTTACAAAACCATACTTACTATTTGGAATATTGCAGTAATTTTCTGCTGGTACTTTGATCCAAGAACATCATGAGCTATGCAGGTGGTTTGTGTCGCACTGTCATTCGTATTTTTGACAGATTTCGAGTTTGCATAATATTCCCTGATAAACTTCTTAATGTTATCTGTGCCAGGAAAGAAAACTTAAGTTCTGCCAGCTTGCTGACAAACTCAGTCTAGGATATCAGACGTTTGCTCAGTCAGTAATGCAAATAAACCTTCAAATCACAGTGGGAAATACTAAAGAACCTTGAAGAAGGCCACTGCACTTGACCACACTGACTCACTAAATCACAGGGTCACACATAATTTGTTACATATATGTAATCTTAGTTTTTACTAAAAACATTTGTATTCCAGTCTGAAGTTCAGCAAACATACCTACCCTCTCCTGTCAGCACAATGCAATCTTTCAAGTTAAGCAATATTATAAAGCAAGAACAGCATCTGTGAACAGCTCCCCTTAAGTTACAGATACTAAACCAAGGCAGGTTATCCTGTTTCAGCTTCTCAAAGGGCTCTTCACTGACACTTTTGACTCAGGGAAGAGTAAGGAGAAACAGTATTGAAATTTCACAGGTCAGCCTCATACAGGTTTCCTGAAAAAGAAGTCAAAGACAACTATTCTGAACTCTAAGTATGTTGAAACATAGGAGGTGTTTAGCACCCTTCCCAGCTGCCTACTCACACTAATGGAGAATGAAATTAAATCTACTTCAATCTCCAGAACTTTCTGATACTATGAAATTTTAGAAGGCAAATCCAAGATTTTAAAATGAATATCACAATACACAAAATATCCATTTATTTTTCTGGTGTAAAAGCAGGAAAAGTCCTCCCAGACAGATTGAATATATTCACTCATTCTAAGGCTGAAACCTACTTTGAAATATTGTTTTGTCCTAACATAATTAATCAGTAGAAATCTAGAGGATAATGTGAGTTGGGGCCATTCCCACAGCTATCAGTTCTATGGAGTTATAGGTCTTTTCCTTACTACTTCCATGGAATTAATTTCCTCCTCTCCTTCTGCCACTCCTAAAACTTCTTTTGTTACATAATATTTGATTCCTCACTTTTAGTGGTATTCCAGGATGATATATGCTTTGGGAAGGCTTTGATCCTAACACACAACAATACAGGGTCACCTTCAGCTAGAGTTGAGTGCCTGAAAATAAGGGAAATAAAAGCAGCTCTTTGTTCCTAACCTCCCTGGGTATGAACAGAGCTCAGCTGACATGCAGAAATAAGTGCTGAACTACTAAATAATAGCGTTTAGTTGTTAGGTAAAGACTTTTCACTAACACAGCAATCATTCATGACAACTTGGAAAAATTTTCATGTACTGTGAAATTTTTTAACAATTTATTTTAAACATTTGTTTGCTGCGATACTACCCGAATTTTGCAGTGGTAGATAAAGACAGCAGTGTTTAGTTGCTATACAAACAGAACAAAAAGCTCATTGCTACCCCAAAGATCTCACAACATATGTTATGTGAGAAATGAGTACATTGATATGTTACCAAGTCTGAATTTTGTTTTAAACTTACAGCAATGACTGGTGGGAATGCATCCCACAGTAGTTTACTTATAGGCAGAATCAGTTATGCTTTGAGTCATTTTTATAAGGTTCAAAATACAGAGAAATTAGAGCTATATCTCATAAAAATAAGATTCTTTGGTTATAAGCAATTGCCAGAGAGCATCTAAAGGAGTGAAGCTACAAGTGATTTGCTTAAAAATGGATTAAAAAATACGCAAATGGAATATTAAACATAACTACATTGTATAATATATACATTATACATTGTATCTCCAGTGTCCCGGTCTAGACAAGGAATGAATGCTGGGAGTGGAATGATGGCAAGTGGAATATGAGTCAGCAGTGCCCTGGTAGGCAGGAGGGCCAGCCATGTCCTGGGGGGGCATCAGGCAAAGCATCACCAGTCAGTCGAGGGGGAGGATTGTCCTGCTCCGCTCTGACCTGGGGCGGCCTCACCATGAATATTGTGGCAGTTTTGGGCACTGCAATACAAGAAAGATATTAAGCTTTTAGAGAGTGTCCAAAGGAGGGCAACGGAGATGGGGAAGGGCCTTGAGGGGAAGCCGGATGAGGAATGGCTGAGGTCACTTGGTCTGTTCAGCCTAGAGAAGAGGAGACGAATGGGAGACCTCACTGCAGTTACAACTTCCTCATGAGGGAAAGAGGAGGGGCAGGCACTGATCTCTTCTCTGTGGGGACCAGTGACAGGACCCGAGGAGATTTAGGTTGGACATTAGAAAGAGATTCTTTACCAAGAGGTAGTTGGGCACTGGAACAGGCTCCCCAGGGCAGTGGTCACAGCACCAAGCCTGCCAGAGTTCAAGAAGGGTTTGGATGATACTCTCAGGCACATGGTGTGACTCTCAGGGATGGTCCTGCGTGGTGCTAAGGGTTGGACTCAATGATTCTTGTGGGTCCCTTCCAACGCAGCATATTCCATGATCCTGTAATTCTGTGATAAAAGGTGACACTGGTTTCAAATTTGAGCAGTCAGATTCCAACAATGACAAATACAATAACTAAACCCTTTGAAATATTTTTCTTTGTATAGCCACTACCCTCACCTGAGCATATATCATTTTTACACAGATGCAACACATTTCTTGTAGGTCATTGTAAGGAAGGCAGCTCTTAGAGTCCTGGAGATCAGTATCATTTCCTGTTTAAAGTACACACCTGTGATGTTCTAATTTTTTTTCAGTTGATTCAGTTGAAATGATAACTTTCAGAACTTACCGTAATATTTAGCACCTTTTAAAGGGTGCAAATAGATAGGGAATGGTGATTGCAGTGATAATTACACTTGCCAGGAAGTGATGAATCATTTCATACTCTTATGCTGGTCTTATTTTAAAACTAAGAACTTGGCACTTATCCTTTTTTTTTTTACTTTGGCATATGGCCAAAAAGTTACAGCACTTTTTTCCAGACCAAGGGTTAAAACAGACTCACAGAAAAATGAGACTTTGCTTTAACTGCCAGAATATTAAGCTTTCCGCACTGGTATGGGGAAGAAACTTGGAACAAAGCACAAGAAAAAAAGTGCTGAACAAGAACTGTGCAGAATGTTAAGCTGTGGGATATGATGACAGATCTGCAGCAACCCAGTTGCACGTAAATGGACCTAAGAAGAGGAGATGGGGCAAGAAGACAAAGAGTCACATTTGGTTTTGCAATAAATGGATACTTCAGTGAAATAATTAGTATTGTGTCCATTATTCAAGCAGAATCTTGTAATGGTGGAATTTATTAGCATCACAGATTGAGGAAAGACTAACGAAAGTCTTACTAAAAGTTCCGTTAAAGTTCTCTCCTTAGTCTCCATCAAAAGTTCAGGGCTAGGCACTGAAACACCCTAAATACTTTCTAAAAGTTCAACCTTCATTTCTCCATTTTATCTGGGATTTAATTAACAACCATCAGTCATTCCTAAGCATAGTTTCTCATGTCCTGCATGGAGCTATGCTCTTCACTGAGGTAGACCAAGGAAACAGTGTTTATAATCTTTGATTTAGAATAGTTAAACTGAAGAAAAGAAGCATTTTCTATTTTATACGATTATTGTATTAATTTACAAGTAAAATCAGCAGTATCTTTTAAAGAAGAATAAGATATAAGAAATACTTTCCTCTCCATGCTTTTCCTGATAGCCTTTGAGCACTGAAGATCACATGAACACTGAGAGATGTCTGGTGAACATTTGGTTTAAACATTTTCACGCCCATGTTCAGCAATTGCCACTGAAAAGAAGGACTCTGAAAGGCTTGAAAGTAGCAGGTGGCATTGCTTGATTTTTCCATGCACTAGCCTAACAAGAGACTAGAAAGTTCAAGAATCTGCTCCTGACCCTGGCACAAAACACCCCCAAAACTACAATAAAGAACTTCTTTTAAAAGTGTCTGCTTGCAGTAGCAGTAAATGTTAAACAAAATGAGTACTGGCAGCCTGTACATTCACATATGAATTGCCCAAACATCTTGCATTTAAGTTCTGGGTTTGGTTTCCTTTTCTGTTTATCAGTGTTCTGCGTTTCATCACATTTATCAGACTTTGATTCCCAGGAAGAAGCACTACTAACAGTGCAGCCTAAGAGCCACACAAGCAGCCTGGAACCTAAACAGCCCAGACAATGCTGCCCAGGAAACTCTAAAATCTTTTTACATGCTGTACTGTAAATAATAATAATATGCTCTTTTACAGCAGCTTAATGATTGTACTTTTTTTTCCCCTAAAAAATTTCTTTCTGTGCTATTCTGCATGAACAACACCTATCTTAAATGTGTAGACTGCACTGCCCTGCTTTTGATGCCTTTTAAGTTTCCAATTTTTGTCTAAAGTATCAATTTCATGCCATAAATTTTTATTATTTTCCTGCTACTTATTATAGATCTAACATTATTTCAATTGGGAAAACTCACAGAAAAAAATCCCCAGCAAATATAAATAGTGCATTTTAAATTAATTATAGCTTTCCAAAACTTTGGATGAGTCCAGCCCCTCAGTACATGTTTAACAATGGCATGCAGTGATGGTACCACTAAAGATTACCCTTACATTTTGTTAGGTAAAAGAAAGCATCCAATAATTTCTTTATCCATGGTTTCTGAGGGCCATTTGGTGTTGGTGACTTGAATTGATATTGGTGTATCCAACCCTTGCATACCTAAATTCTCTAAAGCATTCCAGATCACCTAAGTAAGAATATGTGAAAGACTATCAGTCAGATTGGACAAGTATTTTGAAGGAAAAAATATCACTATTAGTAAGAGGACTTTTCAAAGATACATATATATGTTCAACACAGCTGTCTATAAAAAATATTAAGTATTTATTCCATTTTAGCAGCCAAAAGTATAGTTACATAAGAATCAGCAAAAAGGAGATCATAACTTTCTGTGATACATGAAGGCAGCATGCTTATCATGACATTTACGCCTACTCAGATGTTCATCTGGGAAAGTCATATTGACAGCTTAGTACTTGAAGCCATCATTGTTCACAGACACATACAATTAATAGCTAGACAATAATGAGATGTAAGTCTACGTGAGAATGCAGAGGGTGGAAGGTTGTGGTGCACCCACATATACACACGACAAAAACTCCCTATTGCAAGACTGTCTTTATAAGCAGATCAGGAAATCTCAGACTAAAACAGTATTTTTGTGAACCCTGTAGAGCTACTTTCCAAGTCTGGCCACTATCCAGAATCTTTCTTTGTAGGCTGGAAGGAAGAGCCTGAGGGGAGGTTTCAGAACTTACTCTCCCTGCAGATCATCATCTTTAACAAGATAACACTCCCTTGCAGGGTGGACCTGGGCAGGTCCCATTACAATAAATCACCTGAACAAACCAATAATCATTTGTCTGGGGTTTTTACTGAGTTCTCAGTTTAACTGATTGCATAACACATATGAAAAAGATGCATGAACTTCCCCACCTTGAAACAGTTTACAATCTGGTAAGAAATCTACAGAAATAAACATTTCTTATGGGCTGGAGATTTTAGCTTTTAATCAGTTGACTCTGGATTTGAGAGGCCTCAGAATTTAGTCCAGAAAAATGAGTTGTCATGCAGGCATATATCAGGGAAACACTGAATAATCCAAAACTGCAGAGATGAGCAGGAGTAGAGATGAAGAGAATTCAACATAATTTTCTCATCAAGTAATTTGGTTTGCTACACTTGAGATGAAAAAATAAAAGCAATTAAAAAACCAGCACAGAAATCAACCCTGACATTGCAAATACAGGAATTATCTAGAGTGTACAGCCCTCAGCTATAACCCTCTGTGGTCCCTTCCAGTCTCTCCCACACTGTGAAAACAAACTGCAGCAGATAAAACCCCACAACATTAACAAGAAAGTGGAACGATGAATGTAGAATAATTTTACCAGGTAACTGCAACTAAACATGAGTTCAGGATTTTGCAACCTTATCATTCTGTAACAAGTAGGACAAAAAATGATCAGTTTTGTAGTGGAGGGCAGCCTGGGCATATATTTCAGTATATTTTTTAGAAGGTGACTATTAAAAATCGTTAAGTGAAAAGCTTGCCTTTGGGTTTAACTTGAGTAAGAAGCATCAAGAGAAGTCTTGTGTATCACAACACTTCTTAATGCTAATGAGTGAATGTTGAGAGAAAAATTATTGGTATCATTAGGTCTGTTTTGCTAGAACAAACCCATTTTGCAAGGAGTCAAAAGAACTTGTAATCATGTCAGGATTTCACATTGTATTAAAGTTACTAAACACAGAAAGAATGTAGCATGCATCTTTAAGCAAAAATAGATGGGGATAATAACCCGTTTCATCAATATTGACACAATCTACCTTTAAAAAAATTGACGTCATCTACGTTTAAGACTAATTTTTCAAACATTAATAGGAAGAGAATAAAATGACACACTTAGAAAGACAAACAAGTGCATAACCTTGTAAGTAAGTGAATGGTTTCATGAAAGGAAAAAAAACACTCTCTTTCTCTGCTGCTTTCTCTTTGTGAGTCATGCTCTGGGAGTGGTACCAGAACGGCTTGTTGTCCTATTTCTATGGAAAAAATCCTTAAGCAAGTTCATTCTTGATGAAGTTAGCATGGTGCCAAAGCAAATGTAAAACACTGCATCTTTGATTCTGTGTTTTCTATTGTTCCGATTGCGCTGGGGGAGGGCAGAAATCTCGTGGTTTTAACGGTGCTTCAGCACTGGAGTTGCTGTGAACAGCACTGGGGTAACATTTGCTTGTGGTTTTCAGCTTCACTGAGGGAAAATCTTTTTGATACAATTTAGGGATTTTGTTTCTCAATACACCAGTTTCAGCAGTGAATTAATACTTGCACCCCAGCTGTGACAGTTCATTCCCACTCCGTGCCACATCCGTTATCCATTTAACTGGCCAAGAAGCCAGATCCTTGAAATTATCTGGATTCCTACAAACAACCCGGATTAAAGGTAACTCTTGTTTCCAAAAAAGACTGGGGAAGTGAGAAGAAAGTAGCTTGACTACTGAAGCAAGCAGGTGTCACTAAATCCAAAGCTGTGAACTGCAGTTGACACAGATAAGTGGGATAACTTCTAGTGATAATTTTTCCCACAGTATAAATGTGACCTTTTTAAGCTTACTAAATCTGTTAGGAAAGAGTTAAAATGAACAGGAAAAAAGCTACCTTCCATTGAAGTACAAAGGCCTGAATAGAAGTGTTATAATTGTATAATTGCATCACTACAATTGGTAATATATTGTTTCTCAGATAACGCCTTTGCTCATTTTCACTTCCACAATTCATTTACAAGGATAAGGTAATCTGGGTAGCTGCAATCACCTACATAGGCATTAAATTTTTTTTAAATTTTTAATTAAATTAAAAATTAAAAATGGTGGCCCACATTTGCTTCTTAGCAGTCTACTTTTGGTAAAGTGATAGTTTACTAAGTAAAACATCTCTTTTACATGTGTAAATGCTGAGCTTAATCCTTTACACATGAAGAAATGGCAGCTTCTAGACTCTCGATGTTAGGCTTTCAGTGTTAATTATGAAGAGAAGCATAGGGAAATTGAAATATTTGTGATGGGAAGAGACATTTTGTAACAGGATAATAAGAGAGTTCTTTCAATGGAGAAGGCTGGATTTAATCATGAAGGGAAGCAACAAAGGCTTTTGTGCTTCTAACACTTTCCTCTGAGGCAACTCAACAGAAAAAACAAAACTTCTGACTTTTTCTGAATGCTTTTAGAACTGCTGAATGTATACTGAGAAGCCTCAGCTACCCATAAAAACGCAAGTATAACGTTTAAGACTTCATCACTTAATTTGGTGGATATTTCTACTATTATACCAAGTACTATACCAATCTTGTGCCTGTCATGCTAACTGAATGCTGCACTAGAAAGGAATGCAATGTAATTATTTGTTTTGAGTGGGGGTGGTATTAGATAAAATTGCCACGTCCTATCTATCTCTCCCTTTTCCCTGTTCCCATTCCCCAAAATCCTACAAAAAACCTGCCAAAATAACATTTTAGATGATGCTGTGCAACTGTTTCTTTCAAGTGCTAACTTCCCTCATCTGCAGTCAAAGCTTCACAGTTGCAGTAAACATGGTGAGATCTGTTTGAGATAATCATAATACAACTTACAATCTGCTGATTTTATTGTTAAAAATAAATTTAATGACAAACTGGGATACAATTGAATGCATGTAAGCTGAGGAGCCCATCCTTAATTTGTCTATCTGCAAAAACATAGCTCATTAGTGAGAGTGGCAAAAATCCAAAATCAGAGCAATAAATAGCAAATTTGGTGCAATCTGTTTCTGTGTTACTACTATAGTGGCAGCCAAGTGATAGACAAAGGGAGGTAAACATGTGTCTTTCCTTTGGGAAAAGGAAAAAAAAAGGAGGGGGGAGGGGGAAGAGAAGCTTCAGGGAATCATTCTTGTCCTATAAGGTGATTTGTTCACTCAGCAATTAAGAACATAAGAATCATATCCAGTAACAACTAACTCAGAATTATAACATACTTGACATAGCCCAGGGTTCATAAAAAGGAATGACCAATAAACCTTAGCCAAATTCCACTGCTTCCATGAAATACTTTGCTCTTTTGTCACAATAAAGTAAATCTGTTCTGAGGTCTCATTTATTGTGTTGTAATTCAATAGCGTCCAATTATACTGGTATAACTGAGACCAGAACCAAGCTAATTTTATTAGATTATGGACTTGATTGAGAAGTCACAGGCTGAAATTCCATGTTTTATGCTCTATAGGCACAACATCAACTGTATTATCTTAATTTATCCTCAAAAACTATACATATCTTATATTTTCTTCATTCAAAAACCCCAAACCTCTTTCACATTGTTCATTTTCAGAAAAGTCTGTAGAAAAATACGCCTTGTACCTGAAGGAACGAACTGATTCTTGGATCTTAAAGTTTTCTTACATCTCTGAACTGCAGTCTTGTAAAGCTGCAATACTCTCTGATTTTTCAGGCTGAACCACAAAGCCCCAGTACAGCCAGGAAATGGAGTGCCTTTTAACATTATTAGATCCTAATGGACTGAATAAAAGCAAATGACTGAGCAAGTAAAATCCATAGCTGGGCTGTGAAGTACTTCTTGCTGAGATACAGAACTGCATTATGCGGCAGCCCTTTTGTGAAAATCATCAACTAATTTTCAGAAGTGAAGCATCATATGGAGATTTTTGTACTCGTGCCCATGTAGAAAGCTGGAATTGATCCCATGCATGTGGTACTCTGCCAACTTCAGTAAGGCATGGGTGCCAGCTAAAGACAGATTTAAAATAACTTGTACAATGTAGAAAAATTTCAGTTCCGTGCCAAGAGGATCATCGTAATGAGAATCATTGTCAAATGATAAGAATGCATTTTAGTGTGAGAAATCACATCTGTTGTCACTTTACATTGCTGTTATAGAGCTTTACAGGGTATTTTTTGAGTCTATTTCAATTCAGAGTCACCATATGTAAAACTGCAATCCTGTTTTTCATTACTGGGAATAAAAAGAATACAGTTAACCTCTAAAACTTCTATGAATTCTACCTTTTCCTCAAGATTCTTCCCCTTGAAATCTTCCTCTACTGAAGCTGATGTCTTATAGGATAAAGTTTCATTCTATTCCCTTGGTCACTGAAATTAAGAATGCATTTGAGATTACATTTGACATATAAAGGTTGGAAAGTATTCAAAAATCAAATTCTATTAATAACCATGTTTCTCTAAGTAGTAATATGATTCAAGGATTCTGCAACTTCTGTGTCCTCCTCTCCCAAACCAAGATGATTTTAGCACTGAACTGATGATGAAAATGTTCTGAACTTTCAAACTGAAAAGTCTTGGGTAAAACTCATAGGAACTTATGTACTTGCATTAACTCATTAATAACTCTACATTTTGCTTCCATACTTCTAGGCGAACATAAGGACATTTTAAAATTACACACAATGGCATTTTGGATACAGCCCTTTGTCTTACAGAAAAGAGGATGAACAAAGTACTAGAAGGCTAAACATACCCTCATAATAAAACAAGGTTACTCTTCCTAGTATTCAGAATTTATCTGGTCAAAGCTGACTGTAAGTCAAGAGAGAAAAATAGATGACAATGGTGGCTCCATATGGCTTATGTCCACCTGAACCAACTATTTTTTCCAGGAATTGGTAATATTAAAATCTTACATCAGTTTGTTACAACTAAAGGATCAAATCAAAGTAAGATTTTCTATAAGAATTCTAATCCCATGTTTATATCTCCTTTTATGTTATTTGAGTGCACACATTGACATAGTTGTATTAAATCTATCACAATTTAGTTTTCTAAAAGGCTTTAAGTGTTTGAATGAAAACTTTGGTTTTGGCACTAACAATGATAGGAGCAACTCAGAAAGTTTGGATTGAGCTATAAACTCTCGTAAGCCCTTATAATCTTCTGGGATGCTCAATATCCTGTGTTTACCTTGCATCTAGCTCTAAAACAGACTTGCAGCTGGTTTACATTCACATTTAAGACTTTTTGTCCCTGTCTGCTATGCAGGCAAACCATTTTTCTCCTAGCTAATGTTCAGTTTCCTACAGCATAGGAACCATATTCAGTACATTAGTGGTGAAGGAAAAGGAAAAGTTTTGATATATTAAACCAGAATTAAGAATCATACAGCCTAGGCCATAAGCGTTCATGAGCTGTTCATTTGGCATTCCTGGAAATGCAATTTCTCTTTCACAGGATAGAAATATAGTAACAATCTCTTATTTCTTATCAAAAAGTTTCTAAGTATGCGTCATACTTTTTTTAATTACAAAGCCAGGAAAATGAATAATTATATAGGTTCATAAGTGTATTGAATCAAAATGTTTTAACTCTTTCATGCCTAGTTACTTCTACACATTACATATTTAAACATTTCCGGAACAGTAGCATTTTCTAGTGATCAAGTAGAGAGAGAATCCCTTTTTGATGTGTGGTTCACAAAAAGCAGAAAATGACTAATGGAACTACTCAAGATAATAACTAAAAATAAAATTAAATATTTCTCTCTTGGAAACAAAGCTTCCTTACAGTTATCACTAAACTATTTACATGTGTATGTTATTACCATTCTTCATTTTGACATGTCTTTGACAAATATTTTTTAATATTTCTAGAGAAACAAGCAATATTAAATCAATCTGCTTAGAAAGGAACTTCAAAGTCAAAAGGCCCAAATAAGCCAAATTTTCTCTTTACCACATTTTAAATTCAGAACAAAGTTCACATCAACCAGAAAACATCCAGTAGAGATTTATTTTGAAGAGCATAAATTCTTTTCACTTCTTTAACATATACTCCCACCACTCCAATACTTTCTATCATCTAATGATTGCAGTTTTCCTTCCATAAGTAAGTGTACTGTTTCACTCAATAAATCAAGACAGACAGTTTTGAAGAGTCTTCATAATGGAAACATCAAGAAAAAACATTATTATATTGCACTTCCAGTACAATATAATAATTGGCCACTGTTAAAAGCATAAAATATATGCATCACATTAAGAGAAGGAGACATAAATTTAAAATACTCAAGGTAAATTAATTTGAAGTCTCATTTGTCCTAATTATTTAGAATGAAGACCTATAATGTCTGTTCAAGAGAGATGTCGTACTAAAATGACAAACGCTGAGGGTGGGTAGGGAGGGGAACTCCAGTCTAGAGGCTTTCCTTTTACCTCTAGTCCTGGAGAGGGAAGGTGCTCCCCCCTCCTCCCCCCACCCTGAGGCATCCCATGGCCCCTGCAGAGACCACAGGACACGGCAGCAGCAGACAGGGAGAGCAGAGAGAGCTTATTGTTCTGGGTAACGACTTAAATAGCTCTTGGGGGGATTACAAGACAACCAGTGGGGGTTCAGGAGGTCTTACAAACAGTCAACGACAATAAGGGGTTAACAACCAATAGATGAGCTCTCAGTTATCTCTCAGACATTCCAAAGGTATAGGTAAGACTAAAGGAACCTTGGGAAGAAGAAAGGTTTACACAAAGAGTTACGAAGCCATTTTGGAAGCATGTTCACTTTAAACAACATTAAAACTTCTGCATCCTTTTACATACCAAAAGCATACTGCAACACTAAAAGAGGGTTTCTCTGTCACAGCAGTATATGGCAGGGAGAAGGCTACCTCCATCTTACTGCCATGACTGTTATAGGATTATCTCATAAATCTGTTTTGTAAACTAACTGACATTACAGCTGGTGAAGGCGTCTTGGTAGCCACTGAAACATAAAACCTTCTCTGATACTTTAGCAGTTTCTTGTGAGAGAGAAACATCTAATTTTCAATTACCTATGAAATCCAATGTCTTTCTAGTTAAGTTGAAAATAAGTTAATCAGAGTTGGTCAGTCATTTCTGAATTGAACTTCTCCAATGAAATTTTTTGAGAGAAAATTTCAGATTTCATGCACAGCTTACTTTGCTTATGAAATTATATTGATTTTGGAGATTTCCTGACTATAGGCAATTAATTCTCTGGGTTGCTCAAAGCTGTGCTCCCAGGTCATCTTTGGTAGTCCAGGGACTAGGACAACTGGTTCTCAAATAACCAGGTGGCTGGCACCTCACTTTAAGGTACTGGAAGCAGAAAAATTCAGAAAGAGGTATTTATTCAAAAATTTTAAAAGACATTTCAGAATACTCATTTTTCTGAGTATTTAATCTTGGGGGCCTTTTTCAAGGTTTTTTTTTAATGTATTTAATTTTCTTCAGAGGAGGAATTCTGTATTCCAGCCCACCCTAATGGAAATTAGTGCCAATGACGTAATGCTTTTCGCAGTGCAGTTGCCTGTGCATCAGAAAATAATACATTGATGATAAAAAGGGACTGTCCAAAAGAGACAACAATTTGCAGCTCCAGCTGAACCTGGTATGTTTGTTGTCTCTGCCAGACATGTATTTCAGTTATCTCAAGTGAATATATTTGAGGTTAGGAAATACAGTGATATTAATAAAAATCTTCCACCGAGGGGAAAAGAAAATCAAACCTTCATCAAGCCTTTAGTGAAAAGGGAAAAGAAAGCTACTGAATTAGACTAAGTGGTGTTCGACATTTTTATTTTATTACAAAATAAAAACAAAACAAAAGAAGAAAATAAACTATTTAAAACAAACAGTAAATAAAAATATGAAACATATAACTGCAGGTAAGCATAATGTTAGCCTTTAATTCTTCAATAAATTCTGCAGACAACACAGAAGAAAAAGAAAAACAAATTTGTTCAATTTCAAATTTTCCAGGCAGAAGAATAGTTCAGTATTGTAGAACTAAAGAAAGAAGTAAGTTCTACCCAGTAGTGTGTTTCTAAGTGTCTTTCTGGCATAAATTACACTAAGAGTGAATGATTCAAATGTAACTGCCTCCGAACACTATTTATCAGAGAAATTCACAACAATTAAATGTCTGTATAATATTTATGGAGGGTACTTGTTTTCCTGGGGACGCCAAAAGTCTGGAGAATGGTTGGGTCAAACAAACTGCAGCCAATGTCAAACAATAGATAATGGAGTATAAGCACTTGCATAGACAAACATCTTCCTTTAGATCGCTCCCTGTTAAATAACACTGCTTCAAATAATATCTACATTATGCTCGGAAGGTTGAACTGCTGGAATTCAACAGTCTCTAATTCAGAAAAACCCACTAAATAAATAGCAACAAAGTCAGACAAAAATGCTAAATTATAATCATTACAAACATTTACTTATGCCATCGTGCAGCAGCCACGAGATCAGTGAGGAAGACAAGAAAAAGCACATTTCTTTTTTTTCTTTTCTTTCTTCATCTTTTTAAACATTGGAGGGATATTTGTAGAACTACTAATTCTGGAAAAAGCAAAGCTTTAACATACATCTCATTTTAGTGTTCTCCAGCAAGGTATAGTAGTTTCTCTGTAAGGTCTAAAATCAAATCTGTTTGCCTAAATTATCAATCAGACAAGCAATTTAGGAATACTATTTTTTCATTTTATGACGCTGACTCAGATGAACATTACTTCCAATATTCATTCAAAAGATCCCATAGAAAATCTCATTACAGTCCAGCTTCGTTTACAGACCACAACAACACAATGGCAGCTCATGAGTACTCATTCTCAGGGCATTCACATCAAGAAGAATAACTATTTTAATAAAGCACTTTTCACCATTTTTCTGTTTTGCAGACACCCAAAGTATTGCCAGTGGTGGCAAAGAGCTTTATAGAGCTCAGGCAAACAATAGGCCTGGGGGATTAGATTACAGTTCAGTAACTGCTAGTTATAGATTACCTAGCAGCGCTTCACTGATCCTGCTGAGGTGCAAATACATGATTACAATGGTCTTGAATTAGCCAAAGTACACCACACAGATGTTTAGACTGGCCTTCTTTCAGGCCAGCTTTCTGCAGGCTACAGAAGCACCGTAAAGCTGGAGTGGCATGGGCAGTACTTGATCTTCATAAAACCTGCTATTTCAAAGTTAACACTTCAGAAATACTGGAACAAAATTGAACACTCCAAAGTTCTTACTGGATCAACATTTTCTGTCATGTTTTGATACAATGCTAGGTGCCCTAATGTTGGATTTACACGATCACGGACTTAAAACACGACAGATTCAAGACTACGGTTGTTTTATTAGGGAGCTGCTGAAGCAGGAGCATCTCCTTTCACTTCAGGTAGTCCCATCCTCAGACAACTTCCTGCATTTTAAGGATGTAACTAGGTATGAAAACACAGAAAGAATCCAACCTAGGAATCAATGAAGTTTAAATTTATAGTAGGGGTGAGAAAAAAACTTATTGCTGGTTTTTTCCACAGAAGAAATCCCTGGATGGCATCAAAACCAGTCATACTAAAACAGCTAAGAGCGAGCATGGAGACAGCAATGAGAATTTGGAGGCACGAATGAGTCATGGGGAACAACTTAATCCATGATGGCTACGAAAAGGTCATCTTTTAAGGACCCTGCATCCAACAAACTCCCTCCGCTCACAGAAAACCACTTTGGAAATCACTTTTCTAGCAGAATCCACAGGAATAAACGCAACATCATTTTAACAGTATTTGCCTTCACTCATGAAATTACGTATGCTGGCAAACAGTCAGAATCCCACAGAGGAGCAAGTCACATACTTCTCTAAGATCACTACTCCTTGCATATATATGTTCAGGAAATGTGTGTCTATGGCCTGAGCCACAGGCTATGCTGTAACCAGCAGCAGCCTTTAACAGAAACTGAATGTAGTTCTTTACAAGCCTAAGCAGTTTTCTAAAAGAGAGGTCTGGGAGAAGGTTGGCTTCTTCAGTCTGCAACACTGCCTGACTAATTGCAAAGCTTTATGGACTGTGAAAACTGAGTCATCTCATTGTCAGCTATAACTTTATAACTGATGTACTCAATTTCTGTTTAGCTTCCCTTAACCACAGCAGAGTGTAGTTTTCTCTCCTTTTAGTCACAACTGCTCAGTTTTTCCCACCTCCCTGACAAAATTAAAGGATAGACTTTGTAGTAAGTTCTGATTGCCTCTATAGCTCCTCTTTACAAGGCCTTGTTTAAGAAGTTCCATAAATTTCATTGATGACTTCAAGTACATCATGAAATTGTACGGAAAGGCAGTAAAGGAAAAACAAAAATGCTACCAAATACCTGCTGTCACCAGAGAGTGAGTAAAGTACTCCATCACTCAGCAGTTTGTGCGTCAAGCCTAGCCCATTTGGTCCTTGGTGGGTTGATGGGTTGGTTAATTTTCCTTACTTTTGGAAGGCTCTGGATGCCTTGGGAGGCAGGGGCATTGACAAAAACAAAACTTACAGATTAGATACAACAATAGAGAAGGAGTGTAGGACTCACTTCCATAGTAGATCTCAAACCTTTTTTGCAGTCCTAGGGGTGAAATATTCTCCAGTAAATGGCAGCAGAAATAATTGCAATGGTTTTGTTCTAGCCCTTCTCCAGAGATGATACCAAGAGTAAACCAGATCTGATGGCAAACACAAACAAAATGGAACAGCACTAAATGGGTTCACTCCTAAACGATTATTTTGACATCTTACAGGAAAACTGTCAGATACAATTTTGATAAACTTGAGGTTATGTTTCCCTTTCAGAACCATGAAATGAATGCCTATTTTTATTCCAACTTCCACTGGTAACTACGTAATTTCAGTATTTAGGCATTTGCATTTTTCTAACTCTATATAATTAACAAGAGAAAAGGCTTTTTTTCTCCTATCCAGGTATTTTGACTTCACTCTATTGTGGAGGTGGAGTAGAATCTGGGAGCTATATGGGGGAGGGCAGTATGAATTCTGAGTTTTTGACCAGTAGCTCTCAGGAATTGTGGCAGGCTTCGACATGCAACAGCTAAATTGGAGAATGAAGTTTTTGAAAGAAACGTTTATAATAACTTGCCAGTCTGCAGGGCAAACAAGGGCCCCTGTACAAGGACCTGGCAGGAGTTCAAAATAGGAGGAAAATAATTATTTGTGTAGTCAATTATATACAATCTCTTTCTAGGCAGAGATCTGAATAGAACATTTATAAAGTAAATAGTCACAGTAAGCATCTTTTAGGACATCTGAAAAGTGTTGGATGTAGCATAAGTAGAGTCAGAAGTCTAAGATAAACAAAAATACAGAAGTTTGAGACATCATTTAATTAATTGCAGTTTAGTAGTCAGATTCATAAAATGTTATCTTTAATCTCTTTTGCATTGCACTCAGATACAATACTTAACTCAATTGGACACATATATCAGGGGTGTATGTACATGTTCATTTAAAGATCTAGTAGGGAATTTCAGTATTTTATTGTATTATTTGGGGACTATCAGACCTGTAAAGACATGCTGCTACTGTTCTTACTGATATCACAGGCAAATTATGGTTTACAATTTTTCTTAAATTTACAATCATTTCTAGTAGAGCTTTCTATGAGTACAGTAATTCACCTATTTGGTGAATTAAAAAGTAAAAATTGTAAAAAAGTAAATTGTAGAATTAGGATTTACTCTAATCCATAAACAGCACTGGAACATGCCAGAAATTGCAGAAAAGGAATTAGTATGAACATGAAAATTAATTCTATACCTCCAGCACAGGATAATACCTTTCTAACTAGCCAAATATGTCAGTATAATTTCTAATATGACTCGTTAAAGAGTTCTCTAAATTGCTAAGTAGCTAAAATATCTAGATTTCTGGAAATTTCTAAATTTATCGTATCATACATTTAATTAAATACATATTTATAAGCTACAAAGTTATGATTATAAATTGTTTACCTGACTACTCAGGTGCAGAAACAGACTTTGGTTTCAGAATCAAAAAAAGCTGTTCACAATTCATAATTAAACTATTCTTACTGTAATCATAGCACCAATAAGATACATATCAATCAACAGGTACATCATTATATAATTTCTTCAATTTTCTGTTCAGAGCATTTCTGAAATCAACTTTAGTTTTACTAAAAGTCCCCTTAGAAATATTTGTCATTTGGATTACTTTTAAGAGTTTATGATTTTTCTTTAAAGAAAAGTTTTTACATTTAAAAAAAGTAAAAATAGGCAAAATTACAAGAACTACTTGAACCCACTTGTTCCCGATGTACCTATCAGTAAGTGACAATCTGTCTTGCTATTTTTTATCATAGTTATCTACCTGTAATTCTACCTCTTCTCTTTTCATTTGTTCAGAACTCACAAATTTATAAATCTTTATATCATAACATGTTAAGTTTTGCTAATGATAATCTCTTTAGTTAAGCTTTAATAAACTATCAGTTTAGGCAAATAGAGCATAGAAAAAAGGGCAATAAGCAAACACAAACATCGAATATCATATAAAATAAAATGTGAACAAGAAACCTAGAAAAACAAAGGAAAGTCCTCCTTGCCATGTCTGGTTCTGGACACTGTTCTATAGCTCTTCCACCAGTATCCACAGACCTAGAGAAAAAATAACTGGGTGTTCTGGTCCCTTTTGACCCAACAGGCTGCTAATCTGGATTCTATTTGATGCCTTTAAAAGAATTCTGTCTTCTGATAATTCAGCAGTGAGGAGGAAGCCATTTCTCTACTCTCCTTGACATCAAGCCAAATTTCCTCAAATCAATGACTAATGCCCCTTTTGTCTCTATAAATGTGTATGCACGCAATTTGTCACTGCAGCATTGCAGGATCAACAAACTGCGTCTGCAAATACATCCCTTTTAGTGTCTAAAAGTTTAGACTCTCCTTTCTGCAGCAGTTGGGGGTTATTATGTTGGATGTGGCAGCAAAGAAAGGGAAGAATGTAAGGAAAGAAGCTTATGCTTTTCTTCAAATCCCTTTTGCCATCCAAATTAGCACAAATTAGTTTTAATCAGTGATAGCAATAACACATATTCTCTTTAAATCAGTAAAAAATTCATAAACTAGCCTATACTAACCACATGTGAACTCCAATTTCCCAGACTCTTGGGACTTTGGATTTTGAATTTTCCCTTTCAGAGATTTTCTGGCTTCTTAGAGACAATTCTAGCACTTATGCTTATTTATGAAAACCAGTTTCTCACTAATGACCTCAAACTTCAGAAATGTGACCCACCCCTAGTATTGTGTTTGACAATGAGAGGGGTACAAGAAGCTACTTGTAAAGAGAATGTCAACTTGCAAAATAAAGTAGGATGGCAGGGGGATATCTGACAGTTCTGTGTTAATACTGAGTGAAGTGGCAGATAGACAACATATATCACACACAGACACTTTCACGCAAGGAAGAACACAGAGTTAAGTCAAGTCTACCTGCAGATGAAGGAGAATACCAAACCCTGAAAGGTCAGTAAGCATAAAGAGCTCTGCTTCACGTCTGGTTCTCGGCATTCTGAACCAAAATTCTTTAAAGAACTGCTTCTCTTTCTGAGCTCCCTACCAAGCTCTATCAGCACGTGAAGACAAACTCTCCTAGGCAGCAAATCTTTTGGTCCTCTTGACACCAAAATACATTTAAGCTGGAGATTTAGTTACTGTCCATAGTAAGATTCCATCCAATAGAGAATGAAAGGTTGAGGGAGAAAAGGTGTAACCAGTGGCGTTAAATGGCCTGAGAAGGAGCCCGTTGGCTGGGCAGTGACAAGATGTCTTCTGAAGTGGATGGTGTTCAACACCCCCTTTCAGTCAGGCAGCTGGAATTCCTGCAGTAGCTTGAATGGCTTTTGTTCTTACTCCTCTGCATAACAAAGAACTATAAAAGCCACAGTATTATGTAAGTTATTTAACAGTCCCTCTTTATTTGTTTTTTCTTTCTCCATGAAGTACAAAACACTAGAAGCTTGCGGTCTGTATACTGACAATATTTAATTCAAAGACCAGAAGCTACAGTCAAGACAGAAACATACACGACCCATTTCCACAACTAAGTCTTGTTTCAGTGAGCTTGTGTTTTACCCACTCAGGTATCAATAAAATCAGCACCAGTGCTAGGGATCAAGTTATGAAATTCAAATTAATATCTTCTCTGACAGATAATGTCCTTGGTTGCAGCACTGCTGCAATTGCAATATAAAGAAAATAGAGTTGGATTTTTACTTGCCATACAGAAGACAGACTTTGGCTGTAGGGCTGCATACAATAAAAGTTAGGTATCATTTTAATTTTATTCAAAACATCCTAGCCTATATTGCAGCACTTAGGTGAGCAAAGTCTGTGCAAGCCTATGGAGTAGAAAATCTATAAAAAAATCCCTTTCATTCAAGCATCCACAATACCCAGATTTTTTTATAAGGCATTCAAATAAGGATTTTCATTTAGCTTTAAGTGTATTCAACTCATGTATCTTATAGAACAGTCTCTATTTCGCAAAAATGAATGAAAAAAAAATGAACCAATAACAATAACCTCAAGACATTTGAGGCTAAATGTATATGGAATTCTGCTGCCAAGTCCATAATTAAAAGTCTATTATGTGAAAAGCTGAAATGCTAAGAGAAAATAAAAGCTGATTTTAAGTCAGGGCTATACAGCTTCTATCCAGATAGCTACCTCCATGAAATCCAATGTTCTTTCAGAAATAATGACCCACTTGCAAAAAGGTAATCAGTACTCTTGACTGGCAAAATATAGTAGAACTGTGTTGAAATCACATGAAAATTATGTAGATCTCTGTACTCTATCAGCAAGAACAGATTCAGTTTCGTAATTCAAACCATAAAGTCTTGACTTCAGTGTAGATATACTGCTGCACACTACTTTAAAGACCCCATACTTTGCCATCATACATACTCAGTTTCACTAACAGTTCCTATCCCTAAGACGAAACAATTCTCCTGACTGACAATTTATAAAAGAATTCTTCCCAAGCCTGATTAACTGTGGCAGTCCCACTTATCTGTCCCTCTCTTTTACCACATATAAACATGCTTCTACTTTGATATCTGTGCCTCAGCAAAATGCATCCTTTTCCTTAATGATTGATGCTTACACTACAAAGTGAGCTCTAAAAAATTAAACTCTTGAAATTTCCCCATATAAAATTTGTAATATTGACTAGACAGTGATTTCCAATTGACTAGAGAATAAAAACAATCAGCTGAGTATGTATCTAATATACCTAATATAACCTGGGTTTTTTTTCAGAATACAAGTATTTTAGCACTATCTTGTCACAACAGTCATAAGGTTGGCACTAACCTCTGAAAGATGCATGGTTTTCAAACATTTAAGCTCCATTTGATTTTGATACACCACAAACTCCGAATACTGTTTTAACTACTCCTAACGCATGAACCTTATTACCTGAAGCTCTTGTGCTGAGTGTCATCAACGTTTAGTTATTTACATTATAGTTTAGTTATTACATTAGTTTAACGGTACCATCTCAGAGGCAGCTGAAACGAAATGTTTCAACCCAAGGTAACAGAGAACTTGTAGAACCAAAAAACGCAGTAGCTCAGACCCTCTGGAAATCTGCACAAACTGATGGAGGTCTCCAGCAGGGGAAACTCAGAGGCAAAATGTGTGGCATCAGCAAATGAGCAAAATATTTGCTCTGTTCTGTGCATTTTGGGGTTTCTAGAAGAAAAACTGTTACCAAAGTGTAAGAAAATATTCAAAAGCATATCACAGAGAAGATCTGATAAACCCCTGGCCATAGCTGAAAAGTGACTTTCCAATGAAGCAAACCAATTTCTCTTGAAAGAAAGGAGATGGTGGAAACCCCCTTCCCCACAGCCAGTTTGAGTTTCTACCCAATGCACAGGGGAAATGGGCAGTGCCATAGCCAATGCATCATAATCCTCAGCACTGTAAATAACCTGTTTACCTTCAGCAGCTGAGGCATATATAGCATCTGTGGAATACCTTTAGAAACCCAGTATTTCAAGTCTCTCCAGCAAAAACAAGAGTGCCATTTCCTTGCTTCCAAAGCAACAAATGTAACATGCATTTATTTGTAACATCCTAACATCAGCTTTCAGAGCAAAAACCAGGCAAATACTTAAGAGAAGGTGTTGAAGTTTGAGGGATTTAGGACACACTAGTTTGATAGAGTTTCTCTCCAACAGGCTGCAGATGTTTATTTACCGATCCAAAAGTTTACAGTGAAAATTGCATTTGAGAGGAGTGGATTAGACGCAGCAGGTGCATAAGTGGTCCCTTCAAATAGTCCTTCAATCAGTTTCTAGCATTATTGCACATCAAAGTAATTGACAAAAAAACAGAGACACAGCAACCTACTAAGCTAACCACCTTTTAATATGAGATTTCTTTACTAGCACATTCAAAAGGCAAAGTACCAATACTTCCTATAGAATTGCAGTAATTTACTTACCTGTATACACCGACAGAAATGATGAAACAGCTCCAGAAATGCTGATTCTGAAGATAACATTTACAAAATCATATCAGAGCTATGGAAGTGAAAAGGACTTACCTGCATTTTAATTTGGATAATGACAATAACTAGTTATACATCTTTTGAATGAAGTGGCTGAACCTTATACAATCTGACATTAATTCTAAGTACCATCATAAATGAGAGTGATGTACTGTATTACGAGAGCAAATAGTATTCACAGCTTTAAAAAAGGTCTCTCATTTGCTAATTAGTCATTTTAACAAACAGAAGAAAACTATCTTTCCCAAGGAATAGAACAAAAGCCAGGGAGAGAAGCTACTCACATTCCTTTGAGCCGTTGCCACATTTTCTCTGCATGTCCTCCTATTTGATACTTTGCAGAGGCGCTTTCCAGTTCCCGAGTTGTTTCAGTCGCTCGAGCCCCCATCGTTATTGTCCTACAGCGATACAGTTACAGTCAGGCTCAGCAGCAAGTAAAAGCAGTCTTTAGTCCACTACAAATTTCAGAAGATCCACGCATGTTAGACAGTAGCTGCTGTCATATCAAAACACATCAGAATTACAACAGCGGAGGGACGATCCTGCCTGAATCGCTATTCACTTTGACAGACAAATCCACTCTTCCCCCCCAAGCACAGAGCAAGTACACACAGCTCCTCTGACCTCACGAGTCTAATCCATACGGGTGAGCCAGCTACTATACTACTGGCTGCTCAAGCTCCTTTCTCATGCACTTTTTCTGCTGTAGGAATACACACAGAAGCACAAAAGATTCCTTAAAACGGACTATAATTCATTGCCATGCAGGATAAATGTGAATGGCTTTAACAATCCAGAAGAAAAGAAAGGCTGGTTTGTGCTCTGCAGGTTGGAGAAACAGGCTGCAATAGGAAAGCAGATGGTAGAAGCCAGTATCAGCCACATCACCCTACAAAAAGAGTATATGTTCGAATGCCAGAGCTTTCCTCTCTTTAGTTGATGCTGAATTGTTTCTTAGTGAATAAATATCTACCAGCCTCTCAAAAAAAATATGACTATACAAATGCTCAGTCTGCAGCAAAGACATATAAATCCCTGCAGAAGAGAAATCAGAGAGCGCTACAGGTTATTGAAGGAATATGCTGTAATGATGACTGTTCACCTTCTCCTAGCAACTCCACACAGTAGGTAACTGTCAATTTAACTGGTGGAAAATGCAGCAGCTGCAACATAGCCCGCTCTGTGAATCTTCTGGGACAGTAGCATGTGTGTCAAAATCTGATGCTGAACTCTGTGTGTCTGCCAGCAGGAAAACAATTCAGTGCATGCAAACAGCAAAAGGGTTGAGGGCTAATCAGTACATCAATCTGCAGCAGATTGCTTTCTCTGCCTTTCAAATGCAAACCTAAGAACCTAGCTGTACAGCCAAAGTCAGGGTTTGGAGAGGGCAAAGGAGAGGATTTCCTTGCTGCTTTCTCAGTCACAGACTTGGGTTTGCAGAGCAGCTTCTCCACTCTGTAAATAGCACCTGTCTTGCTCGGTGAGTCAGTAACAATCTTCATTTCTGAAGCAGCAGCCAAATAATCAAATATATCCAGACTTATCTCAGTGATCATGTTTGTTTCAATCAGACTAAGAGCTGTACAAGAAGCCAGGCAAAGAGGAGTGTGCCAAGTGGGAGTAAATATGTCTGAGCTTTGTCAGCTACTGGTGCCACTGCCAGTTGGGAAAAGGAGCTTTAGGTCCACGATGGAAAAGTAAGGATGAGCATCCTCAGAGTGGGACTGGAATGAGCCTAAAGGTAAGGGATGCATATCTCAGTATGGCTTTATTTAAACTGCTTTATCTGTGTTAAATTTTACAAACAATGTGAGATGATGAGAGGTTCCCATATGATGCAATTGGCAGAAATGGATAATACTACTAAGTATTCAAGCTTTTACAGATAAAATAAAAAAGAATATCACTGCTTTGAAATAATCCTAACACTCCAGAATTTACGAATCAATTGTCTTTCTCTAGGACATCTTTTACATACATTATAGAGATAAAATACACCCTATGAAATTTACAAACCAGTTTGAGATGCATCTTTTGCACCATGATTTCAGGTGGATAATTAAACATGCCCACTACTTCTGTGGATTTAACACATACATATTTTTAAATTGCTATTAATTAATGGACTTTCACTGCATTATTCCTGACACTGACACACAAGAGTCCGTCCCGTAAAATTCACTAACAATATCTGAAAAACAGTCACTGGAAGAGCAAAATCACAATTTTTAAACAGCATCATAAGGCAACAATGAAGAAACACAAACAGTTTGGTTTTTTTTAAAACTGTAAAGCAGTTATTTTGTCAAAGGCAGTAGTAGTATCTTTGAACCACTTAAAAGCTTCCAAACTTTTCAATCCTGTTATGCATGAAGTCCAAACAAAGTTTGTAAGAAAAAGTATAAATATCCTTCCATGGAATAATTAATGAGAACATCTCACACTAATCTGGCCTCTCCCTGACTTTGAAGTGCTGAATATTTGAAGCAACATGAAGAAATTAAGTATTTATAGAAACCACATAAACCTCCAGGGACAGAGGGAAATTCTGAGAACCTCTTTTTTTCTCATAAAGTATTTCCAGCTCTCGTTGTCCAATTCTACACTGAAAAAAAAAAAAAAAACACAACCAAGTGGTATTTGCAACCTGTTCTCTCTCCCTCACAAGGAAATCAGTGTTGAAAACATATTGCTTTGATTTAGTGGAGAAAAGTATAACGAGAAGGTAATATCCTTCAGGAAGGAAGGAAAGTGCAAATTGCCCAAACAACATCATTGTAAATGAAGACACACCTGTTAACGTCACCAGAACTTCACTAAAAAAAATTGTAAAAACTCCCTGAAGGACCCTGCCACTGCAATAATAAAAATTTCTACAGCAAAAGCACCTGGCATGGCCTAAGCAAAGGACAAAGAAAGCAGCCTCCATCCCAAAGGTTTATCCTGAGAATGAATAAAGCAAGCCATCAGAGATGACACTGAAGGATGAAAGCTTATCTCTGAAAATGAAAGAAAGAGCAGGAAACACTTAAAAACAGATAGATAAGGCATTTGCAAGTCAAGAAAGTTGCCAGAGAAATTGTCCTGTATGTCCTTAAGGAGAGAGAAACAAACCATCTAAAACAAATAAAACAAGAACTTTTAGATATACTGTTATCTTGAAAACACAAACAAAAAATCCTGATGGAGACACTGGGAAAGGAGGGACCTTTCCTTCCCTTCGTTTCTGTGAATAACACTCGGAGAATGAAGCAGCTGAGCGTACCTCGTTCCTCCAGCTCAGCAGGAGGCAGGCACAGCGGCTGGGAATGACGGACCCAAAGCAATGCCTACACACCCCTGGCTGCAAGTGGGGATCCAGAGCAGAAAGCACAGGCCTGTGCCACTGGAATACAGAACAACCAGACATACAGTCTGATCATAGCCATGAGGGGATCAGGGGAGGAATTACAGACAGCATGACTTGCTCAGAAATACAGATCTGTGCCTGTTCATTACAAGCAACATCTAAAGAAGATCCAGAATACTGAACAGTGAGCAGCTACTTTAGGAAGCCAAGCCAACCAGAGAGACAGAACCTGAAATGATAAATTCTCCTTAATAGTTTTCATCTTTGCAGTTCCTGTTCCTGTTTCACTTTTCTGTTCTTGCCTTACCTAACCCATTGTTTGTGCAGTCCCAGCAAGGTATTGTTACAGTCCACCTTCCTCCTAAAAAAACCCAGTAATCTTTTTTGCCCTTTGACCACAGATTTTTCTATTTTTTAGATTTCAGCTTAAAATTTCCATGCTAAAGTCAACACTAAAGGAAAGCCTCTATTAGTCAATATGGAGATATATTAAAATAGAAATAATTAAATTCACCCTTAGTTATGGAAATCATAAAATTATCCCAGTGCCACTTAATCCTCAGACAGGAAAACTTACACTACACTCCATTTCTTTCATCTAAAAATAATTCCCTTCAGTAGTAATAGCAATGCAAAAGAATAATTTTACAATACACACACCAGTAAAGAAAGCAGGTTGGCTTTTCAATATTGAGAGACCTTTACAGTTACACTGTATCACACAGTTGCAATGAAAAACCTTACCTTGAAATTGGGAAAATCCTGCAGCTAGATCAGTTAATTAGCTATAGAAACAGGAAAGGGATCATGCAGGTTTTGATGAGGAGAACTGGAGGGTTTTTAAAAATAAATTCTCTGCTCCTGAAGGGAAATTAAATACGCTGCTTTGTTTAAAATTAATCTCTAAAACATCTAACTCATGACACATGGAAAATAAGGAAGTATCAGGAGACCTGCAGAGTGACTTGTCAAACCAATACTCATCCTTCCAAACCTGACAACACAAATTCCCTGCAGTGAAGCTGCAGGAGGTCCATGAACCAATTAAAAAATTTGAAAACATAAGTAAAAAACCAAAGTAAAATAAACCCTAAAAAAAGATAAGATAAATTTATTGTAAATAGCGACAGCAAGTATTAGGTTTGTATACTGTATATCCTGGCCCTGCTCTACCAACCACTAACACACATTTAATTTTAGCAGGTACAGCATTGCATTTATTTGCTGGGTAAGACAGAGTTCAACAGCATTGTAAATAACAGAGGTAAATCACTGAAGAACTACCTGCCAGTGCACTCGAGTGTTAGTTACATTGTGCTTTGTGAACCTGAGATAGGACATCGCTCAAATTCTGCCGTTGCAGAAAAGGAATGGTTTGTTGTCCTCTTGCCTCCTTCTGCCCTCCTCATTGTCTATTAAATTGGCATTTGGGAAGTGACATGCAATCTCCTTTTGCAGAAGCAGAGTTTCCAGCTTGCTTGCAATGCCCAAATGTCTGAATTAATAATCAATAAGAAGTGCAGCAGAGGAAGAAAAAATACCTGGTCTTACTGAAGTTCACGGACTTTATTTAAATATATAGATCTCCAGCAATCTGCAGATGGCAAAATACTGATGTTACAGTAATTTTGCATTTTCAGATTCTCCTCAGAATATATTAATAAAATTAGTACAGTTACATAATTGAGGAATAGCAACTTTAAAGAGCTATGCATATGGTCTACACAGTGCATTGGCATTGACTCAATTAAGTAGGTAAAAGAGTTGATTGATACAGTAACAGTGCTTAGATGACCTAAATAAGGAGACCCAACAGGGAACATTTTCTTTTTTTTTTTTTTTTACTTTAGTATTTTTTGCTACATATGCTTTATTTCATTTGAGGTTTGTTCAAATAATCACTAAGGAATTTATATTCCTTTATGTGTCCTGCAAGTACCAACTTAAAGTATAGCAGGGAGGAAAAAAATGCCTTCTATTTTTGCTATGTGCACAGCATATCATATTGGTAATGAACATGGTGTCAGGTTTATCAAAGCTTTTAGGCAACTAAAAGTGAAAAAAAATACTCATGAAAGCTTGCATACAAATTAGCTGATAAACCTCGGGGTACAAATAGATATATATATTTGCACACCTAGTTATGACATATTAAGACCTTGTCACATTTGATTGTTCAGTACTGCCGCTTACTAGAGGTCACCAACACCAAAAATCTGTCATGACTGTGAGTGTTCACAGACCAATTCTGTGCCAAGTTCGATTCATTAAAGCAGACATCTCAAATCTGCACTCATGTTATCTAGGACCTCACTGCAGTCCACACAGTTTAGATGTCCAGATGCCTTGTTAGACACATCTATTTTCAAGTTTAGTTTGAATATGATCTTTCACTCGATTTAGAATCATTGAATCGTTCACTTAATTCAATGAACCAAACAACCTGAAAAAGTCTAGGAGATGGAGAGAGAGGAAAAAAATGAATAAATGTAGAGATGTGTAATGCATGAGAAGTGCACTATGAATAATCCAAACAAAGAGAACTGCAGAGGAAGACTCGCTACTGCATCATAAGTAGAAAAACAGGAGAAGATAAAGGGAGTGGTTTTGGAGCAGCTGGACCTGGAAAGAAACCTTAGAATCAAAGTCTGAAAAATGTTGAAAACAGAGAGCAGTCAATCACAAAGAAATCAAATGTTCAGTAGAAAGTGTGTTGCTTGTCAGCAAATGACATGAAGCAAAAGAATGGTTAAAGGTATGGTCATTAAAGGAACATCTTGCCATGCTTTGGAAGGTAGATGCTCAGCTGGCAGTTGCATGCTACATCTTTCTCCAGGTATGTTTATATTGGTCAGCAGAAATTCACTGGTAATTTAAGCTAAACAGTAACTTTCATGCATAGGGCACAGGGAACAAAGCAGATGTAAATGAAGAAAAGAATGGGAAATACAAAATAGTTCTCAGAGTTTCTTCAGTCATACTTCCCCTTAAAAGTGACTCTTTCATAACTTTTCAGTTTTTCATTGTAGTACTTAAGAAAAAAAAAAGGGAGGAGACTATAGAAAACAACTAAAAATTGGATTCAATTTTCTGAAAACAGTAATTGCACGTAGCTCATACAGGGTCACAGGGCAACCAGCACAACCTAAGAAAATAGAGATTACAGATTTTTAAGGTTTGGTGACTTTTAACTTCTTTATTTAGAATGCATTGGCACTGGTTTTGAAAAGCATCAGTTGAAGCTGAGGGGGAACATTCATGAAACAAACACTAACTTTTAGGGACTTCTTAGGAAACAGTTTGGCAATGAAACTAATACGGTACTTTTTGCTATGAGCGGAAACCGTTCTAGAATTGGCAGCAGCATTGAAATAATAAATAATAAATTGAAATTGCCACAGAAAATCACAAGGATAATGGTGTACTTTGTAACAACATGAGATTGCTACTTTACAATGTCAAAAAGGGCAAGACTGCCCCCACAGTGAAGAATAAACAGTTGTAGAATAAATACAAATGTTCCAGGCTAGTTGTGCTCCTTTTGTCAGAGCCCACTGCCTATTTTATCACATTTCAGATGTATTCATCCCTTTTTTAGGAGGTATTATACTTTTGATAATCATGCACAGAAGAGGTAGTGGTAAAAAGTCATTTGAACACAAAAGCTGTGGTTAACTGTGAAAAATTGTAACTGCTAATTTATTGGTATTTGCATATAACTAGAGAAAGAAAGTGAGAACAAGGAATATGAAACAATAGGAAATAGGAAATCTAGATTTGGCAAAGCATTTACCAGTGTATTCTACTGACTTGCATCGTGTAAAGAAAATTACTAGTCCATGGTGGCAAGATGTATAGACAAAAGTAATATGGAGCAAAGTTGTTTCAGCTAATTATTGTCTAAAAGAGGTTGTTTTGAGCATTCGTTTTGAGCAACTCCACAAAGAAAACAAGAAAATCATTCCCTTTTCATAAATGTTACTTACACAAGGACCACAGCAACAAGAAAATGTTTCTTGATATTTATGAAAGACTATAACAGAACAGATACCAGAAGAGAAAAAAAGTCTCTTCATCTCAAATTAAAGAGGTAAACTCGGGAACCTACCCTGACCATAGCTAGTTTTACTGTACAGAAGCTTTCAACAAGTAGCTGAACCCAAACAGGTGGAATCAAATCATCACACCCCCTGTAGGATTCCTTCCAAACCTGAATTGCAAATCTGAGCTTTCAGGAGAGAAGGGCAAAGACACTCTCTTTGAGACATGAGACCTTCTGATCATAACCCCGAGTATCTACTGCACATTTGGTGTCGCTCTCCTGTACCTGTTAC
Organism: Myiozetetes cayanensis; assembly: GCF_022539395.1. Classification (NCBI taxonomy): domain Eukaryota; kingdom Metazoa; phylum Chordata; class Aves; order Passeriformes; family Tyrannidae; genus Myiozetetes; species Myiozetetes cayanensis. The sequence goes on along the minus strand of NW_026088185.1, from coordinate 13,770,537 downwards.
AATATGCACAATAATACCTGATTCAGAATTATTCTATTCAGAACCTCCAAACTTTGGGGAACTGCTACAGAACTCAAAATCTAAGTGCACTTGAAAAGGCCTTTTCTTAACATATTCTGCATTTTAATCTTAATTTCAGCAAGATGTATTCCAGCTTTTGGCTTTTAAATATCTTAACAGTAGAGTGGAGTGTTAAACTGATGGTAAAAACTGGCAGCACATTTTAAAATTAGTTCAGCAGTCTAGAATGGAAAAAGATTAATGACAAGAACAAAACTCTGCTGACAGTCAGATGTTTAGTATCACTTAAGCATGTTTGATATTACTGGAACATGCAAGTTCAAACAAAGTATAAAGGTAAAGTTTAAGTGTTTAAATTGTGCTGGCAAAATATATCTCTGTCAAGTTTTTCAAATCATTTTTCAAACGATTTGGTCTCAATGTCCATGCAGTCATTTTTCAAACAAAAATTAGAAGAGAAATATGTGAATTCCAATATAGAAGAACCCAAAATGTCGAGTTTTAAAAAACCATGTTTGCTTCTTTCTTAAACAATATATTGCTTAGAATGACAAATTCTAAAAGCATCATTTAATTACCTAGCTTATTAACTTTTACTTTATTGACCTTTGAGCAATTGAACATTAAACATATGCTGAAAGGCTGACTGTTAGTGGAGGCCAGCAAAAAAACCCACATTTGCAGTTTCAAACCTGAGACCAGAGGAGCAATTGAATTCTTAATTGACTTCTTAATGCCAAATGCATTAGTGATGGAGCAGTCCTAATGTACTAATTGCTAATAGTACAAAACAGTAAGTTGTATCTGGTACTTCACTCAAAATAAAAGTATTTCTGACTCTCCAGAAAGTAGCTGTGGAAAGCAGCATGTGCATGTTCTGTGAGCTAACAAGTACATTGTTTCATGCAGTCACATGCATTGCTGAACACAGATTAGCCCACTAGTTTCACCAATTCCAAATGGCTTTCAAAAGCAATGGTATCACTGAAGTATATCTTTACAAAACACTATTTCTTTTTATTTTACAGGTTATAGATGATAACAGGAGAGAACCAAACCTGTTTCTAAATCATTCTAGTGTTTAATTATTCTTTTTACTAACAACTTGTGCCTCATTTCCAACTGGCTTAGCTCCAACTTCCAGTAATAGGATCTTTTTCCATTTTCATCTCTTGCCTTATAAACCCTCTCTGCAACACATTGCTTCCTCTTGTCCATTCTACAGATCATGTTCTAATCTCCTTTGTGAAATTAGCCTGAGTATCCCAGCTGAGCTCTCAAATAGTTCTATTTTCTGTGCTGCCACAGCTGTTTCCTGTGAAGTTACTAAATTTTTAGTCAGAAAGATTAAGTTCATGCAATTATTTTTTTTTAAATAACCAGTGGTCTGCAAATGTATCGTCTGTTTGATACCTTCCAACATTGATGGGTTCATCAATCAGATTACTTATGTGACTTTTAATAAATGATGAGCAAAGGATAGACAAAGAGGTTCTTCTTATTTTAGGCTACAAAATGGCCTGGGTGAACATGTAAGAAAAAAAACAGAGAACTACTGTTTGATTGTTAGTTCAGAACTATTTTAAGCACCTTTACACTGTTAAACAATTTCAGGGCAACATTTGATGCCAAAATGATGACCATTAGGGCAGTTATCTGACTACTATTGTAGAAAAGGAAAAACTGAAATTGTAACTCAAACTTAGCTTTCTTTTTTTTTTTTTTTTCTGTGATAAAGGAATAACAGCATAATCTCTGAAATTTCAAAAATCCTAAATTCAGGGAATCTTTCAAGTCAAACACATAATTACCAATATAGATACAAAAAAAGAGGTGCAGTGTTTATATTGTAATCTAACAATTAGTATTATCAAACATCACTTGGCAATGTGACCTGGTTTTGTTGTTGCGTTTAAAAGATGACTGCACATGAGGATATGAAAAATATTTACTATATCGTGACGGAAAATGACAGGAGAAAGATATGACATATTGGGTCTGCATAGCAAGTTTTTGTTAATAGGGGAGCTCCAGCCGTGGCTTCTCTGAGAAGCTTCTAGAAGCTTTCTCTGTGTTCAACAGTGTCAATGCCAGATGGCTCCAAGGTAGACCTGCCGCTGGCCAATCCAAGCAACACTGATGGTGCCTCTGGAACAACAGGTTTAAGAAGAGGAAAAAGTTATTGAGCAGAAGAAAATTGCAGCCAGAGAAGAGAGGACTGAGAACATGTGAGAGAAAAAAACTTGCAGACACCAGGGTCAGGGAAGAAGCAGCAGGAGGAGGTGATCCAGCCTCTGAGCAGAGATTCCCCTGCAGCCCATGGTAAAGATGATGGTGGGCTCAGGCTGTCCTCCTGCAGCTCATGGAGGTCCATGGTGGAGCAGATATCCACCTGCAGCCCCTGAAGGACCCCACGACAGAGCAGGTGGATGCTCAGAGGAGACTGTGACCCCGTGGGAAGCCTGTGCTGAAGCAGGGTCCAGCCAGGACCTCTGGACCCATGGAGAGAGAAGCCCACGCTGGAGCAGGTTGGCTGGCAGGACTTGCGACCCTGTGGGGGACCCACATTGGAGCAGCCGGTTCCTAAAGGACTGTATCCCATGGAAGGGTCCCATGCTGGAGCAGTCAGTGAAGAACTGCAGCCCGTGGGAATGACTTAAGCTGGAGAAGTTCATGGTGGATTGCCTCCAATAAGAGGGACCATATGCTGGAGCAGGAGATGGACTCTGCTCCCCAGGGAGAAAGCAGTGACAGAAAAAAATTGTGATGAACTGACCATAACCTCCATTCCCACTCCCCTGTGCCACTGGGGGGCAGGGGTATGGGGGAGGATGTAGAGAATTGGGAATAAAGTTAAACCTAGGAAGAAGGGAGGAATAGGAGGAAGTTTTTTTAAGATTTGGTTGAGTCTGTTTTGCCCATGATGGTGATTACTGAGTGATCGATCTCTCTGCCCTTATCTCAACCCATGAGCCTTTCAATAAATTTTCTCTTCCCTGTCCAGCTGAGGAGTGGAGAGATAGAGAGGCTTTGGTGGGAACCTGGCATCTAGTCCAGGTTAAAATCATCATGTACATTTAGTAAGTCATATTTTAACACATCAAGATCCATTGTAGGTTCCAACAGACTTGCAAAAAATTTTTGAAGTTCACACATAGCATTTGTTTACCTGGTATAAGATCTTAAATTATACATTTTTATTTCAGGCTACAAAATCTCTCAATGCAGACCATGAGAGGATTAACAAGATCTCCTCAAAAATTGAAAGCAACCAAAAAGCAGTTAATTTACCTGTTGTATAAAGCAAATCTTTGGTGAGTCCATACTGATTTTAATAAATCTGTAAACTTAGGTGTTCTGTTTTGGGCTTCTGCTGAAAAACGTGGTAATATAACTCTTCTCAAGTGTTGTGCAAACAGTGTAGTCAGAGTAAAATTTCCTAACTTAGCTGTGCTATGGCATATTTGGAAATCAGTTAAAATTTGACCAAATTATGTGACTAATGATTCTAAAGAGTAAATTGCTTTTCGGGCTAGAGAGGCTGATTGCTCAAGAGCATTGCTAAAATTAGCACAGGTTTGCACAATTCTTATGTGTCACAAGATGTGTGCTCTTTTTAATATATCTTTCTCTGTCTTTTGAAAAACTAGATAAAAAGGCCAGAGAAATTAAGTAGTAGTGGATAACATAATTTCTAATACAGTCTTAACATATACTCACCTTGTACAAAAAGGCAGCCAGCAGTTATACAAGAACTTTGTACCTGACGTTCTGAATTTCATAAATAACTTGTGCTGGTGTGGGAAGTTATACTAAACTATGAGACAAACAGAAGGCAAATAGACAAACAAGCAGAAATGTAAGTTATCCAAGTGCTATGATGAGTATACAAGACAAAAAAGTGGGAGCACAAGAATAACAACTGACCATGACATAAAGATATCACCTTACACTTGCCTTCAGAAGTCAGACCAACATTGTTTCTGCGTTTCTGAGACAGCAAAATACTTTTGTATAAGCGAAAGTCTGGAAAGAGGGTAAAGACTACCTTTGTACCTCCTTATTTCAGCATTGTGCACCTCAGGCATCAATATCCCACAGAACAACAGATACTAAAGCTACATAGGTGCAATGTAGCCAATTAGTTTTTCTGCAAGAATGGCAAACCTGTTCCCCCTGCCTTATCTGACTGGTCTCAGCCAAGAAATTCTCACAGTACTGAGACAGTTACTAGCTCTGGTGAAAGAGAGGTGCACACACACATAGGTCAAGATACAATATGGAAAAGAGGAAAAAAATGGATGGTAAAGATTCCCAAGTATCTTCCTCGGAAGGCACGTAAAAATAATAGAAAAGAGCATTTTATTTTTCTGTGGAATGGCTTGTCCTGAGGTTTTCCAAGTCCCTAAGCCTTCTAGAAGACACTGCGGGACTGAAGCAGTGTGCACCGGAGAGAGATTAAGGGAAGAATCATTTAACCAACTTGGACATAAGCAAATCCATGAGACCAGATCGGAGGCATCCAGAGGTGCTGAAGGAGCTGGGCAGGGTCCCTGTGAGGCTGCTTTCTATCATCCATGAAATATCAAGGGAATTGGGGAGCTCACAATAGAGATGGCTCATGGGAGTCCTTATTGCTCCCCTGCTACAACTACGTAGTCAAAGGATAGAGAGGAGATGGAGGTAGATGCTTCTCGAAGGTGCACGTTTATAGGAGATTATAGGCAAATAGAAACATGAGAAATTCTGGCATATGGGGGGAAAATTACCACAAGAAGTTGCAATATTTTGAGAATTTCTATCATGAGAGTAGGTAAGTAATGAGAGAGGTTGCACAGAGGGACTGTGGAATTGCCATCCCAGGGTGCGTTCAAGGCTCAGCTGGACAAGTCCCCAAGTACCTTGGTCATGTTTGACTACAAGACCTCCAGAGTTTGCTTCCAGCTAAAACTGGGGCTCCAGGATTCCAACATACATCAAGTACTGCCACCATGGATAAAGCTGTATGAGCAAAGCTGTGCTTTGCACTCCAGTAAATTGGGACTTATCACTTCCAATTACTTGAAAGTTCTTTTAAAGAAGTACTTGAAATTTGAACACTTCACGTTTTTTCCAGAAGCAGGATATAGACAATACAATTTACCTGCAGAATTCATTGCTGCAGGATGCACTTGATTTAATTATGTTACTAAGATTTTTAGCAGATTAAGTATAAAAATAATTACAACCATTATTAATGTGACAGAGGGCACAAATAAAAAGGCTAGCAAATTTCAGGCTTTAGTCAGACCATAAGCATATCACCAGATGGAACAAAAGCAAAATTACCTTGTAATAGTACAAAATCCTGTCCAGATATATCTAATACAAAGTACTATCAGAGATGGAAAATTGAATTATTTAACAATTTCCTGCATGTTATATACTGATTTTAATATTAAACAACTTGACTTGAAGAATTATTTTGTCTGTTTGATTTTTCAGGATAAGTAACAAACTATACTGCACATGAGTAATTATTTCTCTGCCTTTCCCTTTACCCATTCCTTCAAAATATAAAAGAACAATTATGATGGTATACAAAATACTGATAAAATATTGAACATTTTACTACTTACAAATAATTGTTGAGATGTGTCTACTAAATCCATGTTTTTGTATGTAGAGGTACTACAAAATAGATTTAAAAGCTAATATGTAATAACCCAAAATATAATGGTTCATTCAGCCAAAACAAAGGCTAAAAACATTAAAAGGCAAAAGCCTGGAAGAATTACCTGCTTTGTTTTAAAAACACATTTAAAATGAAGAGATGTTAGCAAATTTAATCTGCTATAGCTGACATCACTCCCGGGCACTGATTCAAATTCCAGATTTAATTTCGGTTGAAGCTTTAGTAAAAGTAATGCCTTCTGCAGATTCAGACCCATCTGACTGAAGTTATTCACTGAAGACAATAAAAACTAACTTAACCAAATATGGTTTCTGTAAATAGTTCTTAAAATTAAGGATAGACAAAATACAGGTTAAATTGGCTTGGGACAACATTCTATTGGATGTTGCTTACTACTAGCATGGTTTATATCCTTCAAAATAAATATCAGCATAGACTTTAGAGTTCTTTTGAATGCATTTTTTTGTTTACAAAGACACATGCTTCACATCACAATTTGATGACTGTTCATATATTGGTAAGGTGAACATGTACTTACTACTGAAGATGTATGACATGATAAGCAAAGTACAGAGAAAGAAAACCCAAGCTGGGGAAAATCTCTGACATAGGCTTACCTCCATGACATTTAGCAAGATTTTAAATTTGTGACAATTGTAAAAGGTAGATTCATCACTCTGATCACTCTAGCATAGAGACTTCTTACACAAAAAACTGTCTTCAAAAAAAGTATTACTATATAAAAAGTATTCTACTGCTTTTTATGGTGGATATCAAAGTGTACTTAGTTTGTCCCTGTTACTGACTTCACAAAATTGGCAGGAAATTGCATGAGTTGAAGCTTTCTTGGGAAATCTTAGATTCCAAATTCACTCAGAGAAATTACTTGAAAGTACACTTGGCAGAGGCTTCTATAATCTCACAAAAGACCACATTGAAATTTGTTGGGGATTGACAGAGCTCCAATCATATACATTTGCATATGCAAAAACCATGACTTGCATTAAAAAATTGCATTTCTTCCTACACACTGATATTTAGCCAAATCAATTAAATACCAACTTACATAACAGCTCATTAATCCTCATTAGTGTGCATTTATATAGTTCCTATGATATCTATTTGTAAGAATCCGAGAGGGTAAATACTTTTCAGTTCCAATGAAACATACACATGCTCTATTATGTTCTTTTTTTAAAAATTACAGCATTTAAAAACTCACCCATAAAGATGCCAAGCACATAATGTTAAAATCCTTCTCCATATCGTTTTCAGTTCCTCAACTCCTTCCTCTCATAGGAGCAAGTGCTAAAGAAATAAATACACTCCAAATAAAACTTTAAAGATAAAATCCATGTCCAGGAACTTTTTCGGAAATGGTTTCCTACTCCTTAGACTAGAAGGTTAGAGAACATGGGGGAAAAAAAACCAAAGAACTTTGCTGCCTCACTCAGAGCATCAGGTCATCAAACACATTTGTGGCCTTCGAGCTGATCACTGAAATAAGGTGCTCAACAGTGAAAAATCTATTTACATGTTTTCTTACTTTTACATTGCTGATCCATAAATACCTCCACATTAAACTTCTGTTTGTAAGAATTGACTATATACTACAAAATGGTATTTTAGAAAAAAAATATTTGAAAGAAACAACAATAGATACATTCCCTTCGTGGACTATGAATATGCCTTGTGTTAACAAAGTTGTTGAATATATTAAAATTAGTACTGAGAAGGCAAACACAGTTCTTATTTGTTTTAACAGATTCAGTGTAGAATCATAGAATATTCTGAGCTGGAAGGGACCCACAAGGATTATGGAATCCTGCTCTTAAATGAATGCCCCATAGAGAGTGTTATAAACACCATGTTCTAACCAACTGAGCTAATGCAGTAATCCCTCAGCATTGCCCCACACAATTAGTACCAGATAAAAGCAGTTCTTCCCACATTACAAGAAATTCCTAAAGACTCTGGGGCTTCTATTTTGATAAATTTTTTATTCTGTGTTACCTTAACAACAAAAGTAATAATGCAAGTGGGGTTTTTTTGTTTGCCTGGTTCTCTGTGAGTTTGTTGGCTGCTTTTTGTTGGAAGTTTTGTTTTTGCTTGTTTGGTGGTGTTTTTTTTGGAGGGAGAGGGATTGGATTTTTAAAAGAGGAAGAAAAAGAAGATAAACACATGGCTTTAGATTTCCTCGGGAAATAATGAAAGTTAGGAAGATGATAGCTGAGATTAAGTTTGGAAAGCAAGCCTGATCTACTTGATCAGAACTGTTTTAAAGTGGGTTATAGTCTTTACTGAATGCAAATGAACCCCAGAAAGTCATCTTCCAAGTTATTTTTCGAGACATCAAAGCCCAGGCGTGTCAGGCACGAAACAACCAATTTCCTTTAAAAGTTCTGGATTTAGAGTTGTAAGGATTTTAAATGATTATAGCACCCACCTTTTAAAAGTTTACCAAACATCGATTTCTCAGCAGCTGGAGACATGGAACAGCAGTTTTTTACATGAGAAAAGGCAGGAAAGTTGCCCAGGGACACAATGGTAGGCCATAAATGGAGAAGTTAGCCAAGGGCATTACAGATAAACACCCAATCTGTAATTTACTGCTTGTTTGTGCATCTATAAGACACAGTTCAGGACAAGGAGTTAGTATAAGTACATCCTTTTAAACCCTTTTCTAACACTTTTTCATAACATCTATTGTAGGTGAAGGCTTATTATTCTAATCTGAATCTTTATGATGTGAAATACTTGTTCTCCCACAGTTTACATAAAGCTCAGGAAAACATAACAGATTACAGCATGTGATAAAAGGGCTGCTTCTGGCATATAATAATGCAGAAGAGATGATGGGCAGCTGTATGGCCTACAGAGTAACCTAACACCAGGCCGAGGCACCAAGGACTGCACAAACAAAATTATGCTTGGCACTGGTCTAAATTTCAAACAAATGAGGCCTTTTATAAGAAACAAATATTTTGTTCTGCAAAATCCTTTCAGTCTAGAATTTAAGTCTTCCTATTCTCTGCATACTTTTAATAGCAAGTATCTGGTGGATTAAACAAAATGTTTTTGCTAAAAAATTAAAAGGTATGCAGTATCTCAAGTTTCTCATAATCTCTGTGTATTTCCCAAAGCAGCTTTTTGTTCCATTTTGTGTACAAGGTTTCAGCCAATTGTGTGAAGAGAGCAGCTTAGAAAGATCTTCTGTAATGCACTAAAAACAATAGGGAAAAAACTCTGCAAGGTTTATGTTCAACATTCTTGCTGCAAATTCAGTCTAGGTAAAAGTAGACCTAATCCAAAATCCATGTAAACCCATGCCACCCCAAAGGATGCTGCAAAATATTTAAAGACACGCTGGAAAGCTCCAATTGAAAACAAACAAAGTGAAAATAAACTGACAATGGCAAAGAAAACAAACAACAGGAGACAAAACCAAAACACTCATCACTCTACTCAAATTGACAAAAATTTTTTTAGCCAAAAAACTGTCTTTAAAAAAAAAACAAAAACAACAAATCAACCTCTCTTTAAAATCCCCAGAAAACCATGGGGTTTAAATCTAAAAAGAGCTCTTCAATGAAGGATTTGTGCTCTCTAAGTAATGACTTTCTAATCATACGGGACACTCTTTTTAAAAAGCAAGAACATCAAGAATAATAATGAATTTATACAACCGACACTTCAAAGAAATTAAATCTTTGCATTTTATCCTCCAACTCATTTCATTTTTATCCTTCTCATATAAGTACATTTAGGAATTAATGATACAGAAAACAGTTATTTGGTCCTAAGCCAAGGATTTAGAAAAAAGTATATTTTCATATATCTTTAATTCACTAATAAAACATCCTGGAAATTTGCATGAATTACACACTCAATTTTAGAAAAGCAAATAATAAGAAGTGTCATTTTTGGTCCTACTTCAAAGCATTTAAGACAGAGCAGGCTTTGAAATCCATTACTGTCCATTTGAAGATGCCCACGCAGAGAAGCATCTGCTTATTGTTTGAACTGCAGACCTGCTAACCCAGCAAGACAGCCTTGCCCGCAGTGGACGTTTCAGGATAGTTGTTAATTGAGCTACAAGCAGGTGCTGTGGCACCAGTGGCCATTATCTACCGGTGCCTGGACATGCACAGTGACTGCTAAGTGGGCTTGGACACATCATGCTGATGTTTCGTGCTGAAGGCAGCCAGCACTTCGGATGGATTTTCTGAAGCTCTGAGTTATCTTTACTTTCTGCCTCAACCTACAATGCAATCAGAGCCATTTGTTGTCAGGTGTAGCTGCTGACTCCTACAGAAGGAAAAAAAAAAGAACTAAAAGAACTTTTTATTTCTTTAGATCTTAGTGAACAGATTTTACTGATTGTTCTTTGTAATATCATTGTAACAATATTACTGGTGTTATTATTAACCATCTAATTATTATGCTGTAAAACTAGAAAGTAGAAATTCTTCAGAGTTGCTGGTTTTGGAGTTGTCTTTAAATCTGAAGGAGCTATATTTTCAATAGGACAAGTCAGGTCCTTCTTGTGCCCGTTTACGAACCTGTTTCTCCTTGATCATTAAGCACCTAATGACAGCTGCAAGGATTTCACAGAAATACGGGTGCATATTTACATAGTGCACTCATTTGAAGCTTGGTGCTCTCTGACAGACATTGTACAAGGGAGTGAACCTGAAGCTGACCTGAATTTCTTCAGCTAGTATAGAACACAAAAATATTTTTTATAATTTTGTTCCATGGAATGCGCAGCATCTACACTCTGTTTTTTCAAATTCCTATGAAAAAGATAATTGACATGTAAATCTTAGTATGAGCCATAACAATCTGGGTCCTTAGCAAAACCTGTGACTGTGGGAATTACTTTTGATTCCTTTGATTGTGTGATTAACTCTCACTGATTTTAGGTATCACTGAAGATGCTTTATGCTTCTGAAAACCTTTAAAATTGGGCCCTATACTACTGCTTTTATATATATATATATATGAAATAGATCATCTTTTTGTCACATAGAATTTTAAACTGGGAAGGAATACAGATGAGAAGAATCCTCAAAATGAAATTACAGTAAAGCATTAAATATATTCAATGTACCTTTATCCTAAAGACAACCTTTAGGATTCAAAGCTATTAAATTAAATACATTCTAGCAATGGGATACTGATATCCAAGTTTATTTTAACTGTAGAGTTGTCAGTCTTTCCTTATCTGCAGTCTGATTTACATGATTGAATACAATCTCCATGTTTTCAAAGTAGTAATACTGCAATACAAAAGTTCCATAAACTTGGCCTTTTCAACAGCAAATGCATTATATTCAAAATGTTCTTAGATGTAAGTTCTCCCTTATTTAGTCTTCAGTGAAGACCACAGATGGGAATAACATTTGCTCACACTTTATTGCAGAGCAGGCTATTTAATAATCAACGTGTTGGAACACTGTTCATTTTGCCTTAAAATAAGTAGCTCTTAAAAGAAGTAATTTCCATTGGATAAAACTCAAAGAAGCTTCTTTTTCCTTTAAACACAGCATGGAAGTTTAATGAATGTGCAGGCCAAAATCCTAAAAGACTTCACAGCAGTTGCAACTAAATATATATGTACTCATCACAATGAGAACACTGAAGTTCTAATGTTCTTCTGACTAGTTAACACAGTTTTGAGATTTAACGAGAGTAGAAATTTAGTACTCATTTGACAATTGAAAAGCAAACAAACTGATGCATATACAGGGACAGAAAATCATCCATGTGCTATTTTTTTATACATAGTATATGGAAATGTAACTTAAACTAACACTTACCCTCTCCCTGCTACAACTGCAAGGCAAAGCTGAGTTGTGTCAGGGGAGGTTTAGGTTGGATATTAGAAAGAGGTTCTTCACCCAGATGGTGGCTGGGCACTGGAACAGGCTCCCCAGAGAACTTGTCACAGCACCAAACCTGTCTGAGTTCAGGAAGCATTTGGAAAATGCTCTGAGGCAAATGGTGTGAATCTTGGTGATGGTCCTGTTCAGGGCCAGGAGTTGAACTCAACCGACTCTTGTGGATCCCTTCCAACTCAGCATACTCTGTGATTCTGTAAGATGAACCTCTCTTCCAAACAAACCATTAAATATTTCTTCTACTAGCAACAGTATTTGGCAATATTTTAGTAGTTTGCAAGAAAGGCAGTCTGACAGATGAAATAATTTCTAAAATCATAAACAGCTGCACACAGCAAAACTTCACCAGCAAGGTAGCACAAATAATAAAATATGTCCTAGATTAAAGTAATTTGTATATTTCATATTCTCTCTTATTTGCAGAAAACTCTCTGTATAACAGAGATCAAAATGGCTAATGTAGTATTTTAAAGGACATTCACATAACAGGACACTAGTGTTTTGAGGTTTGCTTATGCATTGTTTTCTATATGATCACCTATTTAAATTGGTGCAAGATGCAGCCTTAGAATCATAGAATATCCTGAGTTGGAAGGGACTCAAGGATCATCAAGTCTATCTCCTGGCTCCTGCAAATACAAACTTGTTACAAGTTGCCTGGACTCCATCACTCCAACGACTACTTGTAATTAGCAAAAATGTGATTTTCCTGGGTTTTGTTGTACTGTACACTAAGGCATGTTCTACTTGAGTCCTTTTTTTTTTAAAGTACATTTTTTATTGTGATGTACAGTACATAGGTTGAACTGCTCTTATACTTCACTAAGAATTCATTCTGGCCCAGAGAAATTGGGTGTAAGGATAACTATGTAGATGTTAAGCCTGTAAGGAAAATGTAAAACAATTTCTGTATCTACTCATATTTGAGAGAACATGAAAGAGTATTCAACTTCATTTTTAATAACTTTTTGTAATATTTAAGTCACATGATTTTGTAAGAAAACTGATTTTGTAACCTTACTGTTTGTGTCTCTATAGACACTTGCTGTTCAAATAAAATTCGAAGTCTAACTCTTCTTATATTCCTGTATCTATCTTCCCTTGATAAAAAGAATGTTTTTTGAAAGAATTTCAGTGTTCTCCTTTCCAAATTACAACTAAGATTTATTAACTTCACAGATTTATAACTAACATTTAAATAAAACACATCACATAATATATTTTGTTCTGCATTACATGAATACAAAAGGAAATAAGGTTCAAATGAAGAGAGTTTTACCCTTAGAGCAACACTGAAAAAAACAATGTGTCTTCATTGAAGTATGGCTTTGGCAGGTGAAGATTCAGTACCATTTACCAGTATCACACTAACTGTACTATTATAAACTATTCTAAATCAGATATAGATTCATACACACAGTTAAGAGATTTTGAAACAATTTGTTGAATAGATGTGATATCCTAAGAGTATGTTCTGACTATTTTTTTTTATACAGAGACCTGAACTTGGAATTACTGTGATTCATTTTTCTGAAAGGAATATATTATATAATTATTATAATATTATACTGCCTTATACTGCAGCAAATTGGTCATATCTGCTGGATTTAAAATAAAGTACTATTTCATTTGCAGTTGCTTTTGTTTATATAACAATGATGTAACTTTTCCTGGAACCCAAGTAATACTCTCACCTCTGACCAAAATTTGTTATAGAAACACCATCAGCTTACTAGGAGGGTTTTTAAAAGTCTTCTCAAATACTCATCATTTTAATTTTTGCACTTTACCAGTGATACTATCTTCTCAAATAAGTTTTTTAATATGGACGCAATGGAATAAAGTGTTGTGTAAGCACACCAACCTGAGAATGTGGAGGAGGATCCATTTTTGTCCCGCACTACCTTACGTGACGTGACCTTGCTTAATCTCCCCATACCTCAGACTTCCCTTTGGTAAGTGAAGATGAAGGATGTATCCCCTGACGTAGGTTTGCTGGTGTTATATATATATATCTTCTTCATCCAGTTCTTGGCATGTTTCTTTAAGAGGGAAAGGGGAAAGCAGGATGCTAAAACAACAACAACAAAAAAAGGCATTTTTACAGCTATCTCCATCCCTGGAGGTTTTTAAGATGAAACTGGATGTGGCACTTAGTGCTATAGTCTAGTAACCACGGTGGTAGTGGATCAAGGGTTGGACTTGATGATCTCAGACGTCCTTTACAACCCAGCTGATTCTATGATCCTATCAGGTATTACATTTGGAGGGGGGGTTGTTGAAGTTTTTCAGTTTCTTGGGTGGTGGGGATTTTTTGGGGCATGAGTGTGTGGTTTGTTTCTTGGTTGCTTTGGGGAGTTGTGCGTTGGGTTTTTTTAAATTGCAGTGCTAGAAATCTAAAGACTCTGTGTGGTAGGATTGTTCACCAAGTTTTTCCAAGTTTCTGTCTACTCATTATAATCCAGTCTGTGTCCTTTCAAGAGAATCGCACTGCAAAACTAATCTATCATTGTCTGGAACATCCAGACGCATTTGTAGACATTTGACTTTCCAAACTGCATGCATGATATAGCTCACAAGGATGATCTGGAAACTCTCCTGCCAACTCTCATCATATCTGGAAGTGAATGGAAACAAAACAAAAAAAAAGTCTTTCTCAAGAAAAACTCTGCCGTATCATGCACTAAGGACCACTTTGTTCCTTATGGTTACATAAAACACAGTGTATCCTTCACAAAGATTTTTGCAGATGATGTTATATCACTCTGTACTGCCTCTACATGAATGTCTTCCAAACTGCCTGTAAATTCTAAAATCACATTTAACAGCAAAAATATTTTAATCTGTGTAAACAACTCATTCGACATAAGTGAAAAGGTGTAAATTCAGCTAGAACTGTTTCAATATAGTGGGATTCTTTACTAAGCTCAGTTTCTTTTCAAGTAAATAAACATTCATTGTCCATCAATGCAATAATAGCAGTTTTAAAACATCTGAAGTTTTATGCCTTACATGGGTCTTTAAAAAGTATTAAAACATTAAAGGGTTCAGGTATTTATATTTTGGCAATTAATGTTTTAATTATATCTTAAATGTATCTTCAGACACATCTTAAAGGTTTATTTTTGCATGCCTGTTCATTTATTTTAGTTTTCTGTGTTACATCATATTTTCTTTTTCTTCCTGTTTTCTGTCTGTCTTTTGTTCCTCACTACCTGATCCACCTGCTGTTACAAGCAGGTCTAGGCTGGGTCAAATTAAGGACCACAAAACTCTAAATAAAAATTCAGATTCTGCTTACAAGATGGACGCAAATAAAAGCTCCCAAGGTTGACTCCCACCAGTAGTATTTTACTTCTAGAAGATTCTTTTCCCCTAGAGCACAGAGTACAGGCAAGAGATATGAGTTTTAAATGAAAACCAAATTTTGCAATAGGTCTAAAAGGGACATGGTCACAGAAGAGCTCCTGCAGCCTCTCTACTGCCACCAGCAAGGGCTGGTTTCACAAGGAGCACGAGGGGCTCTAATACCACACTGCTCTTGCACCTCATTTCAACTTGCATCATTCTCAAATGTTTTCACAGGCCCCTGAGGAACAGTATTTCACTGGAAAAGAAAAAAAAAAAAAGAAATTGGAAAAACACTGTTCCCTTCTGCTCTTGTTACCAAGTATTACCCACTGTACTTTGGGCTCCCTCCCACCTCAGCCTAAATAAACTTTCCCCCTTGGTAATATTTCATGCTACCCAAGTCTGCCAGTGACCACTGGGTCATAGAGTGTACATTCTAAAAAGCTCCATTCTTTTATCCTTACCTGAAATCTTTGGAAATTACCTTGGACACATCAGATCTGTGTCCTGCTTAATGCAGACCAAGGTAAGATAAATTCTAAAGTAAACAAAAGCTCATCTGGTGTAAGTCTTTCCTTTAAGTAAGTCAACAGGCAAGTGCTTTGGCCTAACTCCACATTAGAAACAGTTTACAATAAAGGACCTGAATTATAAAGTATGTTATACTAATATATTACTAACAAATTTGAATATTCTGACTTTTCATTCACAGTAATTTGCTAAGGAATATTCTTAATAAAACAGTGAAGGTAGTGAAATGTAAACTCCACTTGCTCCCTCAGATCCTTTCTTTCTTCTAAGGAAAAGCCAGGATAATCAGAAAAACAAGGTGAAAGTCTTAATATTAATTTTATTATATGCTCGCTTGGCCCCGGCAGATGAACCTTAGGATTAAAGGGTGGGCTCAGTTCCGCGCACACTGTGTCTCACCTAAAAAATCCAATGCGCAGGCTGGAAGGTGTAAAGACCTTCCCCGGATCTTCGCTCGTGAAGACTGGCCATTATTATTATTATATTATTATAAAGGAATGCAGAAGTTTCCTATGTTTGCTCTGGGACAATGGCATATGAAAACAGACGTTTTGAGCACATCAAAGAGTAACTTCTAGGAGTCGATAAACTGAGGGAAAAAGACATCTTAAAGACTAGAATTTTTAATGCTAGGACCATTCCCAAAATTGTCATTTGTTAGACTGCACTTTTAGGTGGAAAAATAAAATGGGAAAGAAATTCCACATAGAGGTTTCCAAGTAAGCAAAACCAGTGGTAAATTTGGCACAACTACTGTATATTATCTTCATGTAGAAATTTTAATTTCTTTTAAAGCTAATGTAGTAGCAAGTCATTAATAATACATATGATTTCAATATTCTATGGGACTTCTCCTTAATTAAGACATGGCAATTCAAAAAAGCAGCAAGAAACAAAAGATGCAGTGATTTTCATAAAGATAATTTGCTAAAACAATGTTTGATTGAAATACAGTTGAAATGTTAGGATTCTACAGGCCTCATATTACTACAATCCTTTTTGCATGAGCAATGCCCTGAGTTTTGCTCTGAAGGCAGCTGCTATAATTTTTAAGGCCACCTAATCATTTTCCCTGAACATTCCTCATAGACGTAAAAGCTATTTTCCACACTTTGTTTCCATAGATACAGTGATTTTTTTTATTAATCAGAATGATAGCCTGCAAATTGCTAAGCAAACACATCATCAGCAAGCAGTTAACATTCCATGCTGTGTCTGTTTAAACAAGGTCCCACTCCGATCACATTTAATTTTGGACAATTAAGGCAAAGTGAGATGGGACACCATGATGCTTTGTAAATGGAGATTTTAATACTTAGGTTCAAGACAGAAACCTTAAGTTAACCTTAAGCCAGTTAGCAGTTAATACCACGGTTACAGAGCACACAGAACAGCAATCAGTTGCTGCTTCAGGGAGGAAAAATCTGTGTCAGGAAGACCAAATTAAAGCATCATTCCATCCAAGTATTTGACTAAATTGAATGTTAATCCAGGAAAGCTGAACAGATATACCAAATAGCAGAGGGAAAACAGTGTTCTCAATCTATTGAGCTAAACAAAACAAATCTGGAAACATGCATCCAAAGAAAGGCTCCAGCATCTTTTGCAAATAGTGATTTTGGGGTTTTTCTGCCTGAATAGGCCAGTGGAGCAAAACAGATGAGCCTATAATTACTGCTGGACTAAAGTTGCTACATTAGTTTTCCAGGGCTGTAAAATCTCCACCTTGCAACTTGAGTATATTCATTAAAGTAACTGAAAGGCTCTGAAGAAATGGGAAAACTCAGAGGTATTCAGAACTCAAAGATATTTTAAAATAAAAAAGATAACTTAAAACCATATCCACAAACATTCTCTCTCTCCTCTATCTTCTCCAAATATTTGAACTTCTTAAAAAGAAGAATGAGATTATACCAAGAACATTTGCAGCAAGTTGAAGAAACAAAATAAAGCATGGTTCTGTAAAAAAAGAGGGAAAAGGAAGTGTGTTGTAGAAACACAGTATTTAAAACTGGTCCTCCCTGAGCAGTGTTCATGAGACAAGTATTTGATCCTCATATTAAGTGTCCAATATTGAAATATGCCACAGTATAAAGCAAGGTGCAAATTCAGTTGACTCTAATCGAGAGAGATAGTGACGTCATGGATAAAAAGTAACTCTGCAGGCTCTTCTGTGCCCATCTCATACACTCATATAGTTACATTTATCAAACAAAACAGCAGAATGAGGAACCTCCCAAAACAGACACATAACCTCACCTAGGATCATCCCTAGTTAAGCTTCATTTATGCTTGTGACAGAGATAATTTCCAGTTTCTTGCTGCAGCTGAGGCTGATGTATCTGTCATTATGTTAGTCTGACAGTGTTTTTATTGTGACTTCTCAACCAAGTCCACCACCAGTGGGCAGATATCACTATGGCAACTCAGCACAAGTGGAGAAACTGCTCTGAAGCTGTTAGGCAACACAATGCCATCAGCTGCTGATGTTGCTTAAGTTTAGTACAGGTCATGTTGTCTGGATTTAGGTACACCAAAAAAAGAGCATTCCAGAAAGCGATGTGGAAACAAGCCGTTTTTGTGATTAAAAAAATGAAAATTACAATACAGAGCAAAAAAAAGAATAAAACAGAAAACTGGCTTACATTTTTCCTTTTCAAAACTCAATCTAAAATAGAAAATTGGTTTAGTAGGCTTTTTAAATGTAGGATGTGTAATTCTTAACACACATAATTTGTTAAAAAAACATATTGCAGAAGTTTTAAAAAATTTGTAAAACAAAAATTTTGAAAATTACTTTTACTTTAGAACACTTTTGGTTCATATCCCTGCAATAATTTTAATTTGGCCTGCAGTGGTTTATATAAAACAAATCTTAGCAACTTTCCTGATGCAGAAAATTCTTAACATAGTTTGAGGAGTGCAAATCGTCAGTAGAACTGCCCTTCACTTTGGCTATCACAAGTGCTAAGACAGCTACAGAAATAAGTGCTTTATCTCACACAGGGGATGGCTCCTGCAGAGGAGTGAAGTGCCTTGCAAGAAGAGTGTGGTCAAGTTAATGCTGCTGCAGCTGCCTGCCATGTGCTTGCTTTGTGGAGAAAAAATACCTTCATCCTTTCTTTTTGGAGCAACAGAGCAATAAATTCAAACACAACTTCTAAAGCAAGAAATAATCAGTGAACTATGAATTATTATCAAAGAACTTCCTGTTTCATCTGTCTTCTCTATAGTGAGTTGAGTAAACGCTTACAGGTTTGGAAGGAGGACAGAGATGCTATAAATACCTTGGAAAAGTGATCCTGTACATGCAAAAGGAAATCCTTACTGACAACATCCAGTTTAATGCTAAATGTCAAAGGAAAGGAAGAACAGATAACGTCACAAAGATGACTGAGAAAAAAGATTACTTTGAATATGCACCTGCTAAAGACTAAATTAAAACGAATGAAGACAGTTTTGGGGTTTTGTTGGTTTTTTTACACGCAATTATACATACAGGCATACAAACAACTTTAAACAAGACACATCAGGTCAAACTATCATACAGAAACTTGTCTTGACACTTCTCATTAAACATGGAGGGATTTCTTTGAGCCTAATACAGCTAGAAACAGTGAGTGGGTTATACCCTGAAGGATCCTAGCACTATGCTCCTGCAGAGGTGAGCACACAAGTATCAAGTGAAGACAAGTGCAGATGCAGCTGCTTAAGTTTTCAAAGCAAAAATTAGATCACTTACAATAGTTTTAAGAATTACCTCCTAAACTAGATGTAACCCTCACATATTAGAAGCCTTCTGTCCTCAACACCTTGAGGATTTTAGCTCTCCAGTGCTGCTAGTTACTCTTGCAACATTACCTGTATTAATTTTTACCCAAAATATCCATGTGAAGCTCAGATGTCCCTGCCTGAACAGTTGGAGCTCTCTAACAGGAGTATCTCACCTGATAAACCCAGGATGTTCATATTTCATTAGTGATACTAGTTATGATGTGGGATGTAAATCTATACATGTTTCATTGGTGACAAGATAAGTTGGTTATCACCTGCTGCAATGTAAAAGTGATGAGAGTTTCTGCCCCATTTCTTTATTGCATCATTTATTTCAGCAAAACAAATATAAGAAATTCATGTAATAAATCATTTCAAACCAAACCAACATTGAGTCTAAACATCTATTATATTTTGTTTAGAGTTCAAAAATTAATCCAGGAGGATCCATTGGCATAGCCTGTTCCTGGATACTCTCCAAACACTTACTTTGCAGATGGACTTTTACTTGGCAGCTTGTGCTATTGAAAATACAAGTGAAGAATATAGAATGATATGCAGTATGTGTGATATTAACTGTTCTGTCCTACCTTTTCTTCTAATTGAAGTAAAATTGCAATAAATGACAGTAAAATGACATAGTTCAGAGACCTTTTCCTCTTACCACTTCATGAGGGAAGTAGCTATTCTTGATCAGTTCTGCAAACCAGATTTTCCAGAGGCATCTGCGAAATGCTAGACACCAATATGGATATTCTTGGGTTCCTTCCCGATTCCAATAAAGTCTATAATGAAATGTAGATCTGTTTAGAGGTAGATGAAGTACTTAGTCTGAAAACTGCATTTTAGAGAACAGTCTTCTCCGAGCTATAAAATCTGCAACGAGTAGCATTATCTCCAGTGATGCAAAAACCACCTCTACGCTCGCTACAGGTATTGAGTGACAGTCACAGAAGCATGTAAACCATATACATTGTTTAGCTTGCTGATTTAAACATACTTTTTTTTCTCTCGACGAGCAGGGCTTCAGTGTGCTGAAGCACGTAAGGATTAACCAACCCCTTGTTCAATAGCTTTGAATACATTTTTGGGTACCCATCTTTGCTGCAGTGACCTTAGCCAAAATGCTTCTGGGAACATTTGCTTTTTTCAAGATTTTATTTCTTCCTGTGCCTCTTAGTCAACCAACAGTCTTGATCTTCTGCACCACTCCCAACTGATGGGCCTTCAGTTTCTAATAGAAATGTTAATCCATAGAAGCATAACCTGACCTTTCCCAATATTAAATTTCCTATTGTTGTTATTTTGTTTCACAAGGCCATAAAATTGTTTTTATGCAGTATGTTTATGATCACCCTCACTCTTTTGTACCTCCTGACTTTGGGGCATGAATAAACTGAAAACACTTTCCTATTTTTTATGCAATGGTTATTAGTAAGACCAAAGCCCATAGGTTGATGTTTGGGAGTAATACTTAATAAGTAATACTTACTACACCCTGACTGTTTTTACTTTGCCCTGGCCCATTTTTATCTCTCTTTTCCATAACTGTTTGTCTCCAAATGTGATTGCTTAATTGTTCTTTCCTTCAAAAATGTGTTTAAGAGGATTTTTTTATTATTATTTTGATAACAAAGGGGTCTGCAGTCTGTCTATTTCTCTCCCTTTCTTCAGCTTCAGTTATTTTAAACATCAATTGGACAAATAAATTAAATTAAAAAACCCTTTCACTTTCCATAGCTATCAGGTATCTGGAGAGGAAATAATTTTATCCCTTTCAGGTGATTATATTAAAATGTTTTGGTTTTCCTTCTAGATAAAGAAATTCTCATTTTCATGCAGTTATTTCTGTTAACCATCCTTTTTTTGCCTCTGCATTCTTAATAAAGGAAGAAGCCAAGTATTACTTTAAGTTTGGGGGCAATATCTACATCATCTTTAAACTCCAATTAGAAAATATCTGCTGACAGAGGATAAAGTCAAACAGAAAATTACATTTTTATTAGGTATTTAATTTCAGATGTAAATGGTGAAGCAAATGTTATTTCTGGTATGAACCCTTAAACAATCACAGAGCCATCAGGAATGAATGCTATTGAAATGTAATTTTAGTAATTAGTGAGGACATATAAGAAATTGCTTTGGGGCAAAAGAATGAGCTGAGCAGAAACAGCTATTTAGTTCTAATTAAATGGAAAGATATGTAAAAGGAGTTATAGTACAATGATTCAGTATCAAGTGTACGACCTTTGATTATTAATGGAATGCTTTGAAAATTAAAAATTCATATATGGAAGAGACTTGACATTTCTTTCAATTAACGGTTCTTAAATTCCCTTTCCAGTGAACTGTCACGCAGCACTGAAGTTTAGAACTGGGCCTCTCTTACATAAGGGGCACATCTATAAGACTGGCCATATGGTTGGGAAAACTGTAAGAGACATGAGTTGCTATTTGCATCTCATGGATGCACTATCTGCATTTTTCTCTATGGGAGGTGTACATTTACATACATTTTTAGCTGCGATATGTTAAGAATGTGCATATAGACATAAGTCCACCAAAAATTCTCTGCCATCCCTTTAACTGCTCTTCATCACTGCTGGACTTCACTAGCAACTTTAAAAGTGTTACATAAGCTCTCTGCACAAGTGCAGAGTGTTGTTGCATACTTGGGTTAGAGTACAGTCACCCACAACACAGATTTAAATTGAACTTGCACTTCAAACACAGAGCCAACATACAAACACGTGCCCAGAATTAAAACAGATCTCGTACAAAAGGCCAGCCCAGCTCTCCCTATTCATTGTGCACAAGGGAAGGAATTGCAAACTTATAACCCTAATTGTTCCTGTGCATGTCCTCCAGCTGTACCCATGCTGCTGAGGCTCTGGATTAGACAGCTCTGAGCATGCTCAGCCACTGACATTGGTGGACACAGCCACCAGAAAGGGCAGATCCTGCCCCTGTATCGGCGTGCCCTTCAGGAGCATTGTGTGCCCCACAGGCACCTCCAGGAGGTCCAGTACCTGGGCTTTACCTACACTGCCTAATTCATATTATCCATGAGGCTGATCTCCACCTCACAAAGTGGCAGTACTACAGACAAAGCTAAAAAGTCATACTTAAATAAGAAATGGCTCACTAAAGCAGCAGTTGCACCAATACTGAGTTCCAAGTATTTTGCTCTGGAAGTGAAACCGCAGTCCACAGTGTGGGAGAGATGAGAAGACGAGAGCAGTAGAAGTGAAGTGCTCTCCAACAGCAAGAGTCCCTGAAAACATTCTATGTGAGTCATTAGGAATTATTCTTAAGCCGAGTGGAGAAAATTGAGTCATAAATGACTCACCCACTTACCAGATGGGAGGAAAGCATATATGAAATTTGGGACAGCCACTTAGTGAACACCATGAGCCACTACTGCTTAGCTGTCTTCACTGTCTGCCACAGAACAGGGAGCATACACAGTGATGGATGCAGAAGCAATACTTACCTTTACCTCCTGGCTATTCCCCTTAGCCTCTCACAAATGAAAGGTGTTTAGAATACACTGGTGCTTGCCAAATTTCATGATTACACACTTCATCTTTCAGAACTGTCAATCTCAAAAAGCAGAAAGACTAACTTCAGAGTGTGGATTTACAGTGAATTTCAAATTCCTTAATTTGACCTCCCTTTTTCCATGCTGAAAGCCTCTCTGAGCTGCCTGTGTACATTCTGGAAAGTCCATAACACCCAATCCAGTCCTTGAAGCCCTAAGCAGTTTGCTCTGAGACTGGAAAGCTAATATAAATCAGCTTCAAGCTGACATCTAAAAATACAAAGCTTATAGTTGCCCATTGTTTTTCTGGCCTGATATCTGACAATTCAAGGTTAGTCAAGGGCCCATCAGCCCTACCCTACTTATTTACTTACTAATGTCATAGGGAGCTTAGCCAGACACAGCTGTGAGTTTTTTGTCTTTACTCTTATGGTCCAAACATCCCAGATTTGCACCTGAGTGACTGCAGCAGCTTCCCTGGCACTGTTATTCTGCAGCTTTAGCAGAACAGTATTCATATACTTGCACTGCAAGTTGAAGATGACAAGCATTTGGAAATCAGGGTTTGGTAGGTGCCACTCTAGACCAGAATTTAAACCTCAGCTGTGGTTACTCTATAGATGGGTATGTCCTTCTATATACCAGTCATGGTAGAGTTCCCCTACTATAAGTGTGATACTGATTTTCTCCACATTATTACTTGTCACAGACACAGAAATCAGTTTGATCAGTATTCCAATATGACCCAATATACCATAAAGTTCACAATATTTGCAGAAATACCTTATGCAATTCCTGATAAAAGTATTAGCATTACATAAATTCAGCTATGGAAGATGTTTTCGCAGTACCTAAAGAAAATTCAGATTAGAGTTTTTGCTGATCCATGGCACTAAGTAGCACTGCATATATTCTGACCAATCCAAATTACTTCCCAAGGAATGTCAGCATTGTTACATTAATTTTCCTCTTCTTCAGCAGGAACATATGCAGAAAACTGGTGTTAGTATGCATTGGTCCCTTTGAAGGTATAATATCACAGCTACCAGATAATGGGTTTCAATATGTGAAAACAAACCCCTCATAGTACCAGGCTGCAATCACCAGCACCTAACAGGCAATTTGTGTAAGAGAATTTAAAATAAGATATTAAATACTGCCAACTATAACATTATTCTCCTTGGGGAAAAACTCTGTATCAACATTTGAAGTATTGCTTCTACCTTACATTTAATAAATAATGATTGAGGTCCAAAAAACACATTAGTATTATTATCAGAGATCCAACCCTACTCCTGAGCCTTCTCTTTCCTTTCTTTCATGGGAACAAATCCAAACCAGTGGTTTCCATGCAAAATATTTGAAATAATTGAGTTAAGTTCAATTTTTAAATTTTTTTTAATGTATTTATTCATCATGTGTGTAGGGGAGGAAAATAGAGACTTTCATCCAGAAGAGCAATTTTATTGAGAAAAACATAATTCTGACTGAATTATTCACTTTCATTCTGAAAGAAGAGCTTTAGTACTAGAGTTCTCTCTGTCCACTTCTTTAAAAGAAAAGTGGGATTTCACTATAGTTACAATTGCAAATCTGAAGCTTAAATTGCAATTAATTAGTTCTGCATTTCCTTGTGAAGGTTAATTTTAAAAATGTAATATGAAATATCTAATGGGAGGAAACATCTATAGTAATGGTGCTCAAACACTGCAACCTTAATGAGAATATTTTGGGTAATTTTTCATTTTACAGTAATTGGGCTCATTTCAGCTTCTCATTCTGAGTCTTTCTGGCCTGATACCCACAAAGGGACATAGAAATATGATCTTCATGGATCATATTTGTCAAAAGTTTATTTCACCACCAGGCTAAGAGGGACCAATGGCCCCAAGCACTCATTCAGTGCTTCTCTTAAAGATGTTGCCTTCTTTGCATAAAAGAAGGAGAAACACAATGTACACAAGAACAGCCTAACTTTATTGCCAAGTAGCTGGCTAGTGTCCTAGGACACAGAAAACTGCATTGTCACCTGTGTTCCAATATTTGCTTCTGGTGTTTTGCAATAACATAAAAAACCATGCTGAAATATTAAGAAGTGGAGAAGAGATTTCAGGCAGACCTTGCTTCCTCTTCAAGGACCCTGATAGTTCCTGACCACCCGAAATGTGATTGTTCAGCCATTACCATTGGGTCAGGACTAGTCTCATCTTGTGTTAAACAAACATTTAACTTTTTACCTTAAAAGACTTGGGAATCAGCCTGCCAGATGTGAAGCACTAAAGCTGTTTATTCAACCTTTGATTCAAGCTGTAAGTTCACCTGAATTGGAGTTTGCTTAGCAGACTACTGCTAAATTATCCAGAAGTATGGTGTTTGATTTAAGTACACTCCTGGGGGTCAAGAGATCTGAAAGGTATTGCTTTTGTACTCTCCCCCTGAGCCCTGCATTAAAGTAAGTTGTTGTAATGTCTGTGCTTTGGCTTCTTTATCTCTGAGAGACTGAACTGTAAACAATTCAAAACTGCATTCAAGAATTTCAAATCCATGTAGCTCTTGGGAATGGAATATGAGGAAAAAGAGTTAACACTGCATTTGAACTGAATGTTTAAAAATACTACAAATAATTAGAGATTTTACAAAAATTGTCATAATAACAATTAATTTCTTTTTGCTCAAAACACTAACCTAGTTAAAATTTTCAAAGATTCATTGAAAGACATAATGTACACCTCAGAAAAGTGACGCCTCTGGCAGAACAGGGGACATCAGAAACTCTGGAAAAAACTGAAGTCTGGCTGAGTAAGTCTGTTCCTCTCTCTTGTACCAAAGACAATCCATCAATTATTGTATTTTCCTCAGTCTTACTTTTAGGTACCAGAAAGTGAGTGACTCTAACATGAACTGGAGTTTCTTTAAAGCCTGGAGGATGTTTTACTAGAGAGCAGATACTACAAAACCAGACAGTGGGAGCCAGGGTGCCTCCTATAGCTATCTGGAACAAACATGTGCTGCTCGGATTAAACGCAGGCCTTGATATGGTCACAGAAGATGCGTAAAGTTACAGAGATCTAAGGTCTCCTGCTGTTGGCAATGACTCATATCCTGTATTTTTCACATAAGACTGCAAGTTCCAGCTATTTATGGTGCAGCCCATTAAAATTTTCTTTTCATGAAGAAAAAATGCTGTCACTTGCCATTCAGAAGTTGATGTAGGAGGCCAGTTAGCATGTTACAGAAATTATCAGAGAAAAATACTATAATCACAAAGAGCCAAATGTTCCCACTTGAGCCCTTTGAGATAGCAGATGCATAGTCATAAGCAGAATCTTTGGTCTCCGAAGATTTTGTTCATACACAAATCACCCAAGAAAAAAAGAAGGATGGAAAAATATAGCATAAACTATTACAGTCTACTCAGTTCTATGCTGTGTATCTGATGGACACATCAACTCCTCCCTCCACTCTGCCCCAAAATGCAGGATGTGAACATACTTACAGCATTGTGGAACTGGGTGGGGAAGGAGCAGATTGTGTGCATGTGCCTGATGCTGACTCACACTGTACTCAACATCTGGCACGCAAAAGGGGGAGGGAATGCTCTTTAAATGCAAAGCTACAATTTACATTCATTTAATTAAAGCCTTAAAAGTCTAATTAAATAATTATTTGTCCAGTTAAAATGTGTTACCAACATTATAGCTCAAATTTTACTGAGTCAAAATTGATACACACAAGCTTTCTACTATCCACCCATTTTTCTCAGATGTTACACTCAGCCTTTCACTGCCCCTTTGAGTCCTAGGGTCAGATATTTCAGTCTACAGGAACATAACAGTGAGATCTCAGTGTCCCAAGTCTTCACTGAAAGGAGTATGGTGGTGGTGAGGTGATGTCAGAGAGGAAGGGGAGAATCCTCTCTTTTTCAAGGAATGTGATACTGCATTGATGATTTCTTCCTCCTCACCCTGTGGACCAATTCAGGTTATTTTTATACATTTTGTAACCTGTTTTTATACCTTGTTCTTTCCTCAGGTGTTTTACCTAGTAGTTATTTCCTATAATTACTTTATATACTGGGAGAAGATCAACTATAGAATTACTACACTATAGAAACTTAAAATAATACCCACAGTTATTGCTGTCAAATTTCAGTTGTGAACTGACTCAGCAGTGTATTACAAAGATCAAAAGACATTTTTAGGCAAAAGTGCTGCCTTTTCCCCATTCAAGTGGAATAAATTTTAATAGATACCTTGTTTTTTCTGTTATAATTTTTGACTAATTTATTGTACCCAGATGCTAAAACACTTTATATTTCACTATACATACAACAAGAGCTCCCAGTTGCACAATGTAATTTGTTTCCAAGTAGTCAGTCCCTGATTGCTCAGGGATGTTTTATAAAATCAAATTGGCCCTTTAAAAATATCACTAAGCAGTAAATTTTAAAAGTGCAGAGCATCAGTCATGTAGGAAATTGGGGGTTAGGAGACTTGAGTATGATATTGATTGATCTCTCTAGAGCCATATTCTGCCATTACTCCCCTTGGAGTCAGCAGGAATTTGGAATGAAGAATCAATAGCAGGATATTATGTTGTGATTAAATGCCTTAGGGATGATGTATATGGTGAGAAAAACCTTGAGATCATTCAAGACAGTATTATTGACAGCATAAACACAGTGCAAAACAGGAACTATAGTTATCTTATTCAAAGGACACTTCCACAGAATCACAGAATAGTCAAGGTTAGAAAGGACCAGCCAACATCACCCAGCTCAAGCAGGGTCACCTACAGCAGGTTGATAAAGATCACCTCCAGATGGGATTTGAATATCTGTATCTATTATCTCTATAACCTACCTGGGCAACCTGTGCCAGTGTGTGACCACCAGCTTCATGACAGAAGTGCTTACAAAACTGTCTCTTCTTATTAAGAACTGATCATTACAGTAATGCCAAAGAAAAAAAAAGGTATTTTTCAAGTAAGATGAACTACACATGCCTTTGCTGTCAGACCTTTGCCTACACAGTTTCAAAGGGGAAATTCTGATTCTTCATTGTAAAGTAGTGAAGGTCAGTTCTGACATGCTGGTTTCTGGAGACATAAAGGAAGCATCTGCAACCTATACATACAAACCTCTGATCAAAATATATATCCCTAGAAGAGATGAAGACAGAAAATGAATGACAGGAGATATCACTACCTGCCTTTGGGTCCCAAGGGGTGGTTACTTAATGAGCATAAAACACATGCATTGCTTTTGTCTAAAAACAAACAAACAAAAAACACACACACACACAAAAACCCCACACTCATACTGCAAACAGGACAATGTAGAAAATGCCAGTGTGTAACCCAGGATCCACTTTTCTGACCGTGATTTGAAGATAAGATTATTCACATCAAAAGCCACAATGAAAGACCAAAGGAAAAGGCAACTGCACTATTCAGTGAAACAAATACTTGAATTGTCAAAGGGGATAGAAATCAGTTCTCGGGTCCACCTATGTGACCACTCCAGTTTCTGGTATTCTGCAGTATTCTTGATGCTGGAATGATCCAAAAGGAAAGGATTTCCTAAACCTGAATTCCTGCAGTCCCATTCTGGGGAAAAAAAGAGATCAACAATAGAGCCAAAAAAAAAGGACAGGAGAGAGGGGCAGCTTCAAGAGGTCTCTAGTCTCAGTTCCTGCTCAAAGCAGGGACAGCTCTGATTAGGTTGCTCAGAGCTTTATGCAGTTTAATTTTTTCTAAATTAAATTTGCAAATGACTCCTCTGAGGTTCATGTATATCAGCAGAGAAACTGTTGATACAAGAGTATAGCTGATTTACAATCTACTGCTAAACTGGAAAAAATACGCGGAAAATGACGGCACTGAGGTTAGCAGACAACTCAGGATTCAAGGCACTTCTGAATTACAGTGAATCTTCCTGGATTATTGCTACAGCATATAAACATGGGAGAATGAATCCCAATTAATCTGTACACAATGCTGGACTCTGTGGGACATATCTGAAATACCAGTTCTGTGCTTTAGAGAACTCCATCCTCTGTCATAAGAAGAAATTTTATTGCAGCAATAATGTAATTCATATGGCTTTGATTTGAAGGCACAGACTTTAAGGTTTCTTGCTCCAAACAGATGTGCAGTCTGACCCAAAGAGGCTCTTAAATGGATACTCTTCTGCCACACTGGTGTTAATCAGAATCATGGCTTTAGTAAACTTTTTCCAAATCATGTTTTTGGCCAAACCATATTCAGTGCAATAGGAACACAGGGCAGAAAGCAGGAATGGGACAGAGATGTTCTGTCCAGGGTCAGAAGTGCTTCTGCTTTTGGCAGGATTATTCTGGAGATGTAAAACAAAACTATTGCATAACATCTGGGAATCCTAACATATACCCATATCCTACTGAAGACTAATCACAACAATTTCACATTTAGAGAGAATCAAGTAAGCAAAACAGTAACAAGTGAAAAAGCATTTAGTAAAAATCCTCCAGAAAGTTCTAAAACTTATAATAGAACCGAGTATGAAAAAATCAGGTAGCATTTGAAATTTTGCAAAAATCAGTGAGCAGGAAAAGTCAAAACAGTTTTCAAAATAAATGAACAAACAAAACACCCAAAAACCCCCAAATAAAACACAAAACACACACTCCATCCCCCCCCAAATCAAAAAAAAACAAACCAAACCACAACACACACCACTGACTGATCGCTGCAATGTTTCCAGATGCTAGCTCTGGAAACCAGGTTTACCTGAAAAAACTTACAATTTTAATGTCAAAAATTAGAAAATAGCGATGAGTGGGTGATTTGATTAATTTCATTTCTTTTGTTCTTTATTACATGTACTTCTGTTAATCCTCTGCCTATTCAGTTAATTTCTCAACTATCTCAAAATATAATTATATTAATAGTTCATACATTCACTGATTATATAAACAAGGATCAAACAAATGGCCAAAGAAAGAATAATCCATTAGTGCATTTCAGGTCATTTGACTTCAAAATGCCATCCACTGAAACTTAAAAGAATTAAAGTTTAAAAAAACTAAAGTTTAAAAAAAAAAAAGCATTCATTCTTTGTCAACGTACCTTAATTTGTCTCTTCAAAAGTCTGAACAAGCAGGAAAAATCCATTTTTAGCAGCACTTTGAAATCCGTGTTCCAGAGAATGGTTCGTAAAGTGTGAGAGCATGGAATGCAAATGACCTTTCCTTTCATGCAATTAAGAAACTATCAGCTTTGGCACTGATTGTCTCTCAACCACCTGGATTTAATCATCAAGACATTGCTCACCTTCTCTTTTGTTCTACTCTCATTTCATTGCTTGTTGTTCCTATTACAGAAATTCTACAATTCCAGTGATAAAATTCAAAAATTCATCTTCTAAAATGTCTGTCTTTCTTCCCCATCCCCTTAAAAACATCCAAAGCTCACATTAATCTCAAGATTGGAAAAGCTGATAATATCTAAAGATTGGAGAGAGTATAAAGGAAAAAATAGGAGAAAAGCATCCTGGTGTAAGACATAATCTAAGATTTGCTGCCAAGAGAGTTCGGAATATTTGCATTTCATCACATATCTTTTCATCTGGTTGTGTCTAACCTTTCATATGTTTGAAAAATGAGAATAATAGAAATACCAGCTAGCAATAGCAATATTAAAGAGTAACATGTATTTCACATAGACTGGTGATAAATTATATACCTTGTAAAACTGTTATCACATAAATGGGATTAAGGATTTCTTACTTGAAAGAATTATCAAAAGTTACAAGGAATACTGCATTAAAAATGCTACCTGAACACAAGCCTATCTAGGTTGCTTTGTATTGGTGCTATGGTTAAACCAAGGCTCTATTATTCTACTTACCAAAACATAGTTATGAGTCTCTCACCCTCAAAAAGAAAAAGAAATTATTTTATGTCTAAGCAAGCTCATATAATTAGAATAAATACAAAAATCAAATGAATTATAGATCTGGCAAAGAACCAGGAAGTCTTAGAGGATTTGCAAACAATAATAAATTGCTGGTTGAAAAAGAGCCTGTCACATATTTTTGCAACATACATGTTTTGATAGAACACAGACAGTAAACACTTCCCTTTATGTAGGATTTGCTTCTTTTCTACCTCTTCTTAACTTGGAACTCAATTCACCCCACATTCAGTCATGTAGTGATAAAGACTTTAATAAAACATTAACTTTTCACATAAAAAGGAGAAAAAAACACAAAAAAACCACAAACAAACAAAAAAATGTCAACAGAAACAGCCATTAACTTTAATGACTTTCTGCTTCTTCTGCTTCACCTAAGAAATCAGCAGCCCAAGCAACGAGTAAGCAACTGCCTGGCATTGCACCTGCCACAGGTAAGCATCTGCAAGTAGATGCTATCATAGACCAGCAGAAAAGTAGTGACAGCTCATTGCTGCAGAAGACAGCTGTTCTTCACTCCCAGACTGGTTCCATTCCATCACACATGTGGCCACAGATTGCTTGTGGCACTTCTCCATAAGGAGATGTTCAGCAGGTTGGAGGGTATCAGTTTGAGTGCTGGGAATGGCTAAGGAACAAGTCTGGTTTAAAAATAAGGAGGCTCCAGCTCTACATCTTTCTTGGATCTATCTTTGTCACTCCTAAAAGCTAGTGCTATGTCAACACAAAATTAAAATCCCACTAAGAAAATCACAAAGCTGGGATAAAATGCTTCTGAAGCAGGAGCAGCAGCAGCAACAATCTCTAGTGGCAGTTGGACTGAGAGCCCTGGCTTGAAAGTGCATCTTAGACCATGGAAGATAACTTGCACATCTAGAAAACAGGTATTAAATTGGTTCCTTTAAGACCTAGATACTTTTAGAAGAAAATCTTTCTGAGGATGGCAAGGAGTAGTAACTATACAGGCAGGAAAGATGTCTAACACAGGATATCTGTGTAT
The DNA here is from genome assembly GCF_022539395.1 of Myiozetetes cayanensis. NCBI lineage: Eukaryota > Metazoa > Chordata > Aves > Passeriformes > Tyrannidae > Myiozetetes > Myiozetetes cayanensis. The sequence goes on along the minus strand of NW_026088185.1, from coordinate 13,738,789 downwards.
CAGCAACCAATGACTGAACTACTGAGATAAACAAAAAAATAGTATCTACAACATCATTAACACTATTAATAGAAGAGCTTATCTCTCCTGGAAGCCAGTTTGCTTTCTTTCTCTCATTTAAAGCTCCTCAGCATCACTATGCTAGTGACTAACTACTGCTGCAGGCATAAGGTAAAACTTGCTCATGCACGCAAGACCACTCTTTCCCTCACACAGCAACAGCAGCAGATTTTTATTTTCATGGGAGGAAGAAGTTTTCAACTGCTGTGCTTAACTGTGCATCAGCCATACAGTCCTGGCATAAGGGACCTGCTGAGAGAAGCAGGGCAGCAAGACTAGAAAAGGTGAGAGACACTTCCAACACTTTGGAGGACCCTAGACATAAGTGATAACATCACATGAGTGCAACCACTTCAGTCTAGTTCTTTAATGCCAGACAACAAAGAATGTCCTTCAGTGGGCCACATGAATCTGATCTATTACCACCTGGATACCTAAAGGGTTAAGCTCCTTCGCTTAAGTAGTTTTGTACTGCTGCTTCCCTTGTGTTAGCACCAGCATTCGTGCAGCTGCATGGTGAGCTTATCAGAAAACTGATTTGGATGGAACTAAGAGGCAAAAAGAAAACCATAAAATCTGGTTCACTTTCAAACAGTATAGCTCCTTGCTCCTGTATGCTGTGTGCTCCCTAGGCAACAACCCAAAGGACAGGGCAAAACACATGGCAGAGAATGAAACGGAAGGCAGGCTCTCTTTTTTTAATACAAGCCTGGCTTAAAAACAGTGACTTCAGAGACATGGTATAAATTAAACAATCTGAATGGGAAGTGTAGCCGTGGACTGTACATCTTCTATCCTCAATTAAGATGTACTGTAAAATAGATCACCATTTCCTTAGTAATTAAAACCAGAGATATTTGGTTCAGTAACACATCTTTGACTATAGAGAAGTGCTTATGATCTTCTTTAAGTACATCAATCTACTGAAGTAACACTGTTCTTATTTTTCTAGAGATGAAACTTTGTATAAATGGTGCACACTTCACAAAACGGAGAGCCTGTTTGGAGACCAAAATAGTAGCTCTGCAGTCAGTGCTCCAAAACACGAAAGCAATGGCTGGGTATGCTATTAAATGAATCATAGGTGGGGAGTGAATTAATCAGTGTAAAAACCTCAATGCATAAAGCAGAGAAAGTAACAATTCAAATTGCAGATCCCCTAATTTCATTGTCTCTTCAATATATTTCCATGGTACAGCCACTCGTTCATATTATCTCTCTGAGGCATCACCATTGCTCAGGGCTCCTCAGGGAAACTAACCACATCTGAACTGCATTAGTTTCACATCATTTGGATATATCTGCAAGCAAAGCTTTTCAATTTCATTACTGACCAAAAAACACAATCTAATTTCTTCAATTCTATTTCTTACGTAGTCACATTTTTATGTGTATTCAAGACCAACACGATAATTTATCATGCAGAAGTAGTTATGCAAAACTGTGTCTATTTCTACCGTAAGGGGGTGCGGGTGAGGGAACTTGTGCCTTCCAACACGAAACTTTAATGCAGAAAAACACAGTTTATGTTAAAATGTCATTCTTATGACATTTTTGCCTTTTTTGGAGATGTGTGGCTTGTTTAAAAGATACAAGCACTTCCGAGCCCACAGTTCCCCGAGGAAATGGGGAGTCTGATTCCTTGCAGTTGCATAAAAGCACAAAATCCTCAAGCATTATATCTTAACTTTTTGATTATATCTGAATGATAACTTTAGGATCTTTATTCCTTGAATGACTTCTTTCCCTAAACAGCTTCCTTTCTTAAAGCATCCTATCAAATAGACTTCTCATTAAATAGAACCCATCTTATTCTACTGAACTTGTAAAACTGCAATGAAGAAGTATTCTCAAATCTTGCAGCTGATTTAGACTGCTAAAAAATCCTTCACCAAATGTCACAAAACCTGCGATTACACCAACTCCATTTGTAGATGCTTGATTGCAATTGAAATGAAATTCAGGAGGTATTCAGCTATGCATAAGGATTTAATTAAATCCTTCCAATACTTGACATTATAGATATTCATAACACTGAATTTTGATCCCAGAATTTCTTACATTTCAGCTCTCTGTGACTTGAATGGAAGTTCAGTTCCATATTCAGCATGAGACATGAAAGAAAACCTGAAGAACCACTCTTCTAAATGCCTGGCTATAGAACATCCTGCCTTCAAAAATAACACAGAAGGTGTGTACAGGCATTACTGAGCTCCACAGCCTTGACTCATGCAGGACTGCTGCAATGCCACTGCCCGCACAATGAAAGGGAACACCTTTAAGGAAATGCACGTGTTTGAAACTATTGGGTAGCTATATCCCTATTTCCTCCCATTCTCTGACAATGACATCACGTGCAACTGGAAGTTTCTCCTTTTATAAAGTGGTATATCCAACATTATAGCATCCACCCAGCACTCAATAGACAAAAGAATTGGCAACTAAAGCACTATATTTACATATTATTTCCAGATTATAAAACACTATTGGCATTTTGTTCTTTAAAGCAAAAAGGGCATGGTTTTCTGTTTTCTCCTACCAGTCTACACACAGGTTTTCTCCCCATCTTTGCCCCACTCATTCTGATTCAAGGGTTCATAATAAAAGTGGCCTTAGTTTCTCCCATAATTTTAATCTCACTAGCCCAGTACAAAGGTGTTTTTAACTGTAGAAAATTCCCACTTCAAAAAACGCAAGTTTCTAATAGTCTCACTTTACAACACACAAGATACTAAAGGTAACTATATTCTCTCAACTCAGACCCCAGGGGCAAAAAGGCACACCTAAAAATGCTTTGCAAAACTACATATAACCTGTGTATTAACCAAAAGGGCACTTTTTGTGGAATGTTTTTTTGATACTTATTCCCTTTTTGTCTTCTGAGTTATAGAACTATGTATGGTATACAAAATTGAACTTCTATAAGAAAATTAAACAGACTGATATAATCCTGTTATGAATGAAAAGGTGAAATGTTAATGCCCACAAATCTATGATAGAAACACAGCTGCTTTCCACAGGTAAAAAAAAAAATTATAAAATTCTAAAATTGTAAAAAAGCCTTTATCATTGCAGCACTTAACTAAAAGAAGCAAATTCGGCACTGATTCCTTTCACCTGTAACATCTAATGCAGCACTCCTCTCTCCTCATTTAAGCACTCTTACTGTTCTCTGCTGCACCACTGTTAACTTCCATGTGATTTCTGTATCTACAGAGACACGCACTCATGTTACTGTGGTTACTCTTATTAAACAAACCTTGATGCACACCACCAAGTCACAGGTCTGTAAATGGTGTTGCAGTGCCTATTACCATCAAGCATATTTAGGAAGAAATATCTGTTTGAAATGATATGAAAATTGAAACTATAGCTAAAAAATAGGAACTCCTTTGGAAGAAAAGTATCAATGATTCTACAAAAAGCAGAGGACACAAAATTCTGCTGTCCATCATACATACAGCTATATATGTGTATATAGATATTTACACATATGTGTGTATGTATATGTATTGCTACACGTTCCAATTTTTTATATCCAGTTCAGCTGGGATTCTCCATCATATTCCACAGATGAACAAAAGGATATAGATTCCTTGCATCCAGAATTTTTAATAGATAGATTCTATTTTTAGAGTGACAACAACAACGCAAAGAGATCAAGTTATCTGTAGTTTGAGGCTGAACTTACGTACATCCCATTAATGTATACTTGCTAGACAATGCTGCAGTCTCTAAAGAAAGTGCTTTCTCCACTTCTGTATGTGCATTAATCTCACTCAAAACCTGACCTTTCAAATACGTTGCATCTTTAATGGTTGCTTTTTGAAAAATAGAACAATGATGTGAATAGCAATTTCGCTGTGATGATGTGAATAGCAATAGCTCATGCTGCAAGTGACACAATCTATCTGCCTTTTCTAAACAAACACATAACACATTTAATCAAATAACCTTAGACAACACTGTTAATCAGCACTGGAATATAATTTATTGGTACCCGTTTCCTGCTTAATTTGCAGAAATAATTAATTAGCTTATGGAATTACAATTATATAAAGGAAAAACTATGTCAAAAGTAATGCTAGGCATAGCTCTTACTCATCTTTGGATACACAGATTCTGAGAGAATTTTTAAAAAATCAGACATACGTAACATGACCTTTCCTAAAGTGAACAGTTAATCAATTAACGCTCAACCTCGGCAAAGAGATCTATTTTTCTAAGACTCTAACACAATCAGCTAGAATTTTTGCAGTGCTCCACAAGCACATGCTAGAAAATAAATGAATACATAAAATGCACACAGCAAACAAAGATTTGGAAAAAAACATTATAAATTTTGGTTGCCTAAGTAGTGATAGGGTATTTCCTACATGTGACAACAGAGAATCCATTTGCCAGCACTAGCACTGGGGACATGTGATGAAGTATATAAAACACAACTCACTACAGAATGTTAAGGTTTGACATTTTGGGGTAATTTTGTGTAAATAGGAGACTTGCTTTAGTGGAATCAAGATTCCACATGAGGGAATAAAATTAACAATCTTTTTGACCTCATGAGTCATACTGATGTTCTCAGAGATTCAGAGTATTTGCTAATAATATTACCTCAGCTTGCTGTTACTGTTATGCAGTACGCAGTAGCTCATGCTTACAGAAAGCTGAAGTTGCCTTTCAAAAGAGTTCACTCAAATATTCCTCACAACATGAGGCATGAAAAGTTATTAAAAAAACAGAAGCTGATCATTGTTTAGCAGGATTGGGCCTCTGTTTCTTAGATAGGAAAGCAAATATTTTAAGTTACCAAGACATAGTCTAATTTTCAAGACAGTCACAAAAATGTTATTTTTGCAAGTTTCTAACTTCACAGGCAGCCCTACCTTGTCATATATCTCTTCCACAAATCCATCACCCTCTAGCTTAAAATAACTTCAGTTTTGATGATAGTACTCCTTTTCATTCAGCTTAGACCATAGAATTTTGTCTTTGTACAGTAAGAAATTAAGTACTGTTCAGTGAAGCATAACAGTGTACAAAAAGGTAAAAGAGACCACATCAGGTTAAGGAATCAAAAGAAAAGGAAAGCACAATTACCTTGTAAATTCCTTAGGATGGCTCAGATGTGTAACTCAGATCTATTTGCTTTCTTTTTTCTCAATAAAATATGAATTAATCCTCATAGAGCCATATTTCATTGAAATTTACTTTGCGTACCTCTCAAATATAATATTTACTTTGTCATACATCTTCACGATTACATGGACATCACTAACAAAAACAGTTGAGTCTCTCAAAAATATTGCCCCCAAAAGAATAATAAACAATTGCTGTAGTGTAAATAATTAGTTAAAACAGGTATATTATTATGGAATTAATCTTTTATTATAGACACAGAGTGAAAATATCAGTCTATATTCACTCAGCCTCTGAAATGCAGGCCCTGGACATTTTATTGTAGAAACATATGTCCCTATCACCTGAATTAAACAAAATCCTTTACCAAATCTTGTATCTAAATTTATGAATCATCTAGAATAAAACAGACACTGGATCAAAGCTCATCATCTGTGTATCCAATATCTCAGCCACTGCTGGCCAGTTTGCTGCTCTTCTTTAAACACAGCCAATTCTTGAGAAGATGTGTTTACTCACAGCAGTAAAAAAAAAAAAGAACCCACTCAAAATCCTTCATCAGAGTCCATCCAAACAAATTCAAGCACTCAAAAAGTTTCCAGTTATTACATGGGGCAGTACAGAGCACAGGACATGCTATTTCCAGCTCACATGTTCCCATAGCTATGGTCAAATACAGATTTCAACTAGTGTATTATTTCTCTTTCCACACCTTCAGGTCAAGATAACTAGTCAAAATAATACAAGGCCCTACCAAGAGATCTCTTACTTCTGCTGCAGCTCCACACTTCCACCTATTTCACAAAGCAAAGAGAGGGAATGCAAACAAAATATTCCTCAGAGTTATTGTAAATACAAAAGAAATGCCATATTATGAGTTTTCTTCTTTACATAAGAATAGACTGGAAAGTACATGGAACAAGCTGGCAAGTGCTTGGGACTTGACACACACCACCACCCCTTTGTAGAAAGTGGAAAAACCCTGCTAGGTTTACTTCTGAAGGTTCGCAATCAGCTTTAATTCAAAGATGTAAGACAATTTTGTTTGAACAGCACATCAAAATTTTTATCTTGAAATACAATTTTATACATGACTGGTAGCAGAGTCAGCAATTAATTTTCAGTTATTTTCTTTCAAGCTTGTTATTCATGTAAGAAATTTTAGAAAACTAGTTATTTTCTAAATGCATTATTATGATGCAGGACTAGCATATAAACTTCGCTTAGTCTAATTGAAATGAAATTGCTACTGATTGACTTGTCAATCGTTCAAACAAGTAAATAGGTTTTTTCCTCCAAATTATGCTTTGAGAAGATTTTCACAGCTACTTAACCACAGTCCCTCATGATTTGTGAGTTGTTACCTCTGTCAAAGGTCCTTTCTCTCACTCTCATCTAGAAATCTTCATTTCCAGCTACAAGGAAACTTCTTAGAAATCTGTGTACTTCTCCAGACACATCTGAGCTTGAATTTCTGAAATCTGCCAAGTACAGCCTTCCACCAACACCTGCAGACTATTTCATACATCAATCCCAGCCAGGTCAACTGTTGTCTGAAAAATAGAAGGTTGCCTCCAGCCAGTCCTTTAGGGAGAGACCTTCTCCCGTTTAAGCTTGTTATGCTGCACATCTAACAAACAGCTATGTGAACAGTCATACCAAGTGCCTTTTAGAGCCAAATCCCCCAAAACAACAAGCACCACAAAGACCTATAAAATTAACCAGTTCTGTGTTCACTCTGTGCTGTGGACAGAGAGCTATAGAAAAAAAACTGAATACACTTCAAACCATGAAAACAATATTAATAATAGCTTTGCACTACATGTATACAATCTTTCAATTAATATATTTTGATATATTAAAACATAAACATCCATAACAGCTGTTAATTTTAAAAGACTGCACAAGAGATTGAGATTTTTAACTATTAGGAATAGTTTCTTACTAATCTTTGCACAGCCACTTCAGTCAAGTTCTTTGTGATTATACGGACAAAACCACAATAGTCTGGGAAAAACAGTCTGGAGCAAAGCACAAGTATAGTGCATAGTGACAAATGGTATATACACTGAGGAAACATGTTTGGGTTAGTATTTTCTGTTACAGAGCATTTTTAGGAGCACAGTGTAACAGATGGATAGAGAGAGTGTGTCCTGATAAATTGCATACACCTCTGCTCCTATTTGAATTGTAAATACCATGTTGATACTAGTTACCCTGTGAATAAGTTGCAGTACACACTTACATAATCTCTTGCTAATGTGAAGTGTTGAAAAAAATGCTTGCTGTTAGCTAGAAGCATGACAAAGGGATCTGAATGCAAGCAAAGAGCAGTTAATACTGAATGCTGCCTTTGTAAACAGATTTTGATGGATTTAGCTCTAAAGTTTATCAACCTAGAGACTAAACATAAAGTGCAATTGGGATACTGAATGTCTTCAATACTGAATTCCTTGCAAACTGCTACATGAAATATGGAAGCTGTTCTCAAAATTAATAAATACTGTATTTTAGTATTTTGTAAAAACAACGGGTTTTTCTTCAGTATTCTCCATTAATACAAATTTTGGAAACATTACATCAGCCAGTTTCTTGAAATGAAGATATTCAGCACAGTGAATATAAGGTTGGGCAGTTGAAATTAAAGACTGCTTTCAACTCTCATTCAGACTTTCTCACCTTAGGTAAGCTCAGCTGCATCCAGAGTGAAACTGGGAATGCTTCCCATCCTGTGGACTTGAGTGTTCATTTTGACTATATAACAGGAGGAGGAGACTGGGTGGGCACTATCACTTGGAAGAACAGTCACACAGGGCGGAAACAACGTCATGCACTGCAGGTGCAGCCTTAAGCAATCTGTCTTGGACAAAAACCTGGCTAAATTCTAAAGCCTCTTTATTTAGTGAGGAAAAAAGGTAACAGGTTAAGAATAACAATTATGTAGTTACTACAGCCCATAAGCTGCTCTAACATTACCCAAGGTCTTTTGCCCAGTGTCTACTGACACACAGCCAGCTGCTTAGAAACCATGACTAAAAAAGTTATTTCTGCATGAACCATATTTTATGTTCTCACTGACACGTGGCAGGAAGTTATATGCAATATACAGACATCCACAAACAAATGCAAAATTCTAATAGATTCTCAAAAATCTCATGTCTCCATATTTCCTGAACAAGTAGAACACCACAACACACATGTACTTAAACCTTTCCTCTGCATTACTGCACTCACAGGGTCTTAAAAGAGAACTGTCATAAATAAATTGTTTTCTATTATGTAAGCACCAGAATAAAGATTCCTCTATTGTACTCCTTCCGTAGTATTCAAAAAAGGCAGATAATGTAAGGTAGAACTGACTATACGAATTGAGAAATTTCTAAAAATGTTTGCAAATAAGTGTCCCACAGTCCTGTGATATTTTCTTTTGTAGCAAAGCCAGAAGAAATTTGACTTTAAATTACTGATTAGTAGAAATACTTCTATTATCTTTGTGGAGCCATTTCTCTCAATACAGAAAACTGTGATATGGGCTCCCTCTAGAGTCTTACCTCTGACACAAACCTGGAATTGTAAGATTACATAGGTCATTTATACATTTATATGTGTCAACTTCTTAGTTACTTTCAAAAAAAAAAAAAAAGTCCAAAATCCCACATTCCCAGTTAAATAGGTTTATGTATTTGTACAGGTCAATTAAATTCTTAATAAGTGTAGTAAATTTTGCTGTTCCATATAACTATCACAAGTTCCAAATATGTAATTACATATGTAATTTTGCACTGAAACATAAAGAAAAAGAGACATCATCTTCATTTTGAGATGTTTCAAAACCCTGAAGCTAAGCTTAGAAACAGAATCCTCTATCTGCATAAAAACCAATAAATCTTCAAACAAATGCCTTATGTATACATAAAAATATCCCTTTCCCCTTGAACACCTCTTTAAATTGCTTCAGTAATTCAAGTAGAACTCACAGCAACCTGGAGTTTGACCTTGTTTGATTCAGGTCAGTGGATGCTTTCCCACTGATACAAGTATGAAAACATGCAAGCAGATTATTAACTCCACAGTAACTAGAGCAGGGCATCAAAATTGTGGATGGACAGCTCATACTAATGGAAGACACAGTCTCATCTTCCACCCGGAAGACTGAGCTGTCTTCTTTCTCCTACCAAATACAGCAGAGAAGCAGAGCTGAAGCAGCAGACAGGAGGGAGTAGGCTGAAGTAAGAAAAAGAATTGCATTGTTTGTTTTTCTTCCCTAAGCAAAAGGAAACCATATTGAGAACCTCAGGATACAATCAATCCCTGACACAGTGTCATGAGCAGCTCCATGCAAATATTTAGTACCTCTTCTTCCACCTCATACAAGCAGCAGTGTTAAATCCTAGAGACAAGGCACACAAGAATTTTACAACAATAAGCTAACTGCTTCATCACATTTTCTATAAACTGCTAAAACAAAAGAAACAAACTGGGGGAAAAACAAACAAACACCAAAAATTTTAAATTTATAAAATCTCACTGTAAATCTAGTACCTTCCCAGCCTTGTGTTTTTATATTCTTTTGTTTCCCACTCATTGGGAAAGAAAACACAAGACTTTGCCTGCAGAAAAAATATATTACATTGTAAATGTGACTGCCTCTTCTAGAACAAAGAGAACATTACCTCTTCATAAACCTGACCATTACATGTACACAACTAACAGAGCTGCAGATATATTATAACCAAAATAAACACGCAGATTAGAATCTCCCATTGACAAAGACAGAAAAAATCATAAATGCTTCCCTCACTTCCTAATGCTAGGATTCACACCCTTGTTTTGCTCTACAGTTCTCGATGAAAGTCTCACACTGTACTTTAAAAAAAAACTAAACTAATACAAAACAAATCATCTAGCACACTTCCTGATTAAGAGGGCTATTCAGTTTTCTTCAAAACAGTTAAGAATTTTTTTTTTTCTTCCCCGCTGCAGATTATCAGTTAACTTACGTCTTTCCTTTGCAATGTGCTAAGTGCGTTGCATCTCTAGGGCTGGTACCATAGTCATCCTCTGCAAAGTCACAGAATCACACATAATCACAGAGTATTTTGAGTTGGAAGGGACCCACAAGGATCACCAAGTCCAACTCTTAAATGAATGGCCCATACAGGGAAAAGGTACAACGAGTAGAGTCTGATGCCTTAACTATCTCAGTCTTCCTTAAATTCACCGTCTGAGCACAGAAAACTATCTGTACAGTCTCTTAAACAGGAGCACTGCTTAAAAGAAGAGTATGTTGAATGGCATCATGCAGTCCCCTTGGGCTTTTGGTATGTATATTCCAGAGCTCAGTGAGCTAACAGGACTCCCGGCTTAGAGAGCAACTGTATTCTAATGAAGTTTCTCATTTTTTTAGATTACCTTGTATTAGTGAGTAAGAACCAAGACAAATGGAAATAAATGCATTTCATCATATTTTCCTTTCTTGATTCTTCAGCACAAAATTACATGTGTAATTACATCACACAGATTTCCATTACTAATGCAGTTAAGACTTCCTTTTAGTTTTAGCTATTAGTAAAACAAGCTAGTATCCATTATTATGGGTTGGAAAGGATTGTCAAATACAACATCACCTAAGTTTTTAAACACAAAATTAATTCAAGACATTCTCCAAAACTCACTTTGCTTTGAATTCATATTTCCTTCCTTATGTCTTTCACAGGTCCTACAGCTTCCCACAAGCTGGGTAAAAGATGGGATTTGGGTTTGGGGTTTTTTTTTTGTTGTTTTGTTGTTTGTTTTGTGGTTTTTTGTTTGTTTGGGTTTTTTTATGGGTTTTTTGGGGTTTTTTTTTTAGAATGCTTGGAAGGTAAAGTTTTGAAAAATAACCAAAGGAATGAATCACTATCAAGTTTTGGTAGCTCAGTATCTTATGTAAAAGGTGTTCAGTCAATGTTCATCACCAAATCTGAAAACACTGTACCCCACAAGACACCAGCAGAAAGCACAGTAAAATTTAGTCCTGTGACTAAAATAATTTTATAAAAACATCCTTTAAAAAATAAGTTCAAACATGAATAAATTAGGTAGTTACTCTAAAGCATGTGTGCAGAGAAGGGCAATGAAGCTGGTGAAGAGTCTAAAGCATGAGTCTTCTGAGGAGTGACTGATGGAACTGGAATAGTTCAGCCTGGTGAAAAGGAGGCTCAGGGGACACCTACCTCATCACTCTACACTACTACCTGAAAGGAGGTGGCAGAGAGGCAGGGGTCAGTCTCTTCCCCCAAGTAACAAGTGAGAGGACAAGAAGAAATGGCCTTAAGTTGCACCACAGGAGATTTATAGTTGGATATTAGGAAAAATTTGCAGTTGGACTTAATGATCTTAGCGGTCTTTTCCAAACTAACCAATTCTATGATTCTAAACCACTTGTCTACTGAGTTCCTTAGGAAATCAGCAGGCATCTCTCTACCCTACTTCCAGCAGGGTAACTTTGCAGCTCCAAGCTCTTATTGCAGCTAGTCCAGCTGACTGTTTGGCGTGGGGCTGAGCCACAGCTAATATTCCTAACCCAAACCGAGGCAGCACACTTCTGGGAGCTCTGATTTATAAGGTAGATGGGATAGAGTCAAAGTAGAGGGATCTGAGCATTAAATTTCTGCATCCTGTCTGAGATGAGCACCACATTTCCTCCCTCCTTAGGAAGCAACATCCTTTTCAACTGAACCTGATACCTTCTGATCCATCACTCCTCATAACTCTACTACCACTTCCCCCTTCCATCATTGAGTAGTGAATTGTAGCTTCTCTGGGCTGCAATCCATCTCAGACAAGGTCTGCAATCTCACATCCCTGCCACAGTGGCAGCCCCAACTGGAGTAGGGAAGCAGGTCCAGGTGGGACCTGAGCCTATGGTGAGACTCAGGCCACACACCAGTGGGCCCAGCTTTCCCTGGAAAGCCACATACACTGGCAGTGCCCTTCTCCAACAAAACTGGGATCCGCACACATCTCACCTCTGCTCTTGTTTCAGGGCAGGCCATTGCTGCTGAGTGTAAGCCCACACCTGCTATGCCCCAGCATAGCCAGCTTAAACTACAGCAGTGGTTGAACACTGATTGTAAAGTTATTTACTCTAAAGGCAACTACAAAGCTCTTAGTAAATATGGCACTTTTGAACAAATGCCAAGCAGCTAAAAATTGCTTACATATTTACAATAAATATCAAAGGCAGTCAGGATTGAAGCATGTTGATTTGCAATGCATGAATGATAGTTTACATAACAAAAATGAATCACAGTAACTGGCTTCCACAATATTCTGATAAATTCTTGGATCAAGCAAATGCTTTATGGCATTTCTGTAGCTGTTAAATCTATGACCTTGATTGTACAGACTTAAGTTCTGCAAACATTCACACACACAAACTTTTTTTTTAAGTATAAAGCCATTCAGTGCAATCATAGGTTTGGGGTTTTTTAAAATAAATACACACGAATGCAAAGTGCCTACAAAACTGAGACCATGTGTGCTGAACAGTTTCCTCTTACTTTCAATAGTATTTCTTTCATAATAGCACCACTAATATCCTTATAATTTGCTTATATGAAACCACATATTTTATTACAACCTTTCACATTAAACATAAATTGAGGACAGAGTTAAAAATCAAACACAAGCATTTTTTTCCCTTAATTCAAGTAACACTAGTAAAGAAGTTATGACAGTTCCCAGGAGTTCAGTAAAACTACACCAGTTCACACCACAAGGAAAGCAAGCAAACCGGACATTTAGAACACTCTGGTTTTTTGACTTTAGCATATACATTTATGCAAGAGTCTCAAGTGCTGACTGAATTGATAGATGCTTTAAAAAGCCAGTGTTTATTAGAAATCTTCATTACAATCTCACCATTGAAGTTATAACTGTATGATGATTCAGAGCATGAATTAGAATCTATTTATGGATCATGAATTTAACAGGAGCACAGGGAACAATTTTAAAAGGAAAAAAGGAATACAGATAAAAATAATGTCATTAACATCAGTTTTAATTTAATGAGCTCAGTTTAGCTGGCGATCACTCCTCAGGCTCATTAAAGATATCTAAATGTGAATCACAAGAAATTTAAAATAATATATTTGGTTTATCCATTGGGGGTTTTAAACATTTCCTTTTCCTCAGAAGTTATAAACACAATGTAAATAAATGAACAATGCAAATAAATAAGTTTTAAATTCTCTGTACTATCTCATAGGCTTAAACTGCAGCATCCTGTACAGTTAGATATATAAACAATGATATATGACATACCAGTGGAAATTAATGTTTTTTCTCACAAAGCTGCCTTCAGAAACCAAATTACACATGATGCCTAACAAAAAAACCCCACCGTACTTTAATATAGCTACAATATAGGTAGAAGTCATGTTAATACAGAACATAAGTGCATGCAATTTTATATTCATTTGTTCTAGAACATGTCCATAATGAATAAATATTTACTCACCAAGTGCAAGGGGTAGTATCAACTATCAAATATCTATCAAACATCTATTTCATTATTCTTCAATAGTAAAATACTAAATAAAACCAAACAAATGACCTATGTGTCCAAAGGGAGGATGATTTTAATTCTCAGTGACAACAGAGCAGTTGTGTTTCTAGCTTGCAAACCAGCTGTCACACAGTTTGCTCCTACTGTGCATCAGAATATGTAGAGATTCATTGAAGGAATTCGTTGAATTTGCTGTTTACAGGCCATAGCACGTCATTTGTGAATATGGGAAATCTCAGAAGTGCACTAAGAATGCTTTGTTTTGCTTGCAAACAGGGCTAGACAGCTCACAATTGCTGAGAAGGGAACAGTGCAGCATGCAAAGTGGTAGGAAGTCAGCAGAACTAGAGCAGGCTGCTAAAAATCTGAAACGCCCAAAAGAAATTTTAAATGATAAGTGAGAAGAAGCAAGCTCACCTTACATCATATTGACTAAATATGGTGAATGTTAAGAACAGCCTCCATTTATTTGCCTTTCTTTTTTGGTACATTGATAGAAGACTTCCACTGCTATTCTCTCCAAAGTGACACATTCATCATCATTTTTCAAATTTGTACTTTGGTTTTAGACTTTCTGAAGAGCTGCACTTCTGCTATTTTTCTGTTTTCTTTAATAAAAACTCCTTCAAGGACACTCAGACACCTCCATCAGCTGGTACCCTGCTGTGGTTTGCATGCCCCCTATGTGAAGTTTCACTGCAGGAGATGTGGAGCTTTTTAAGACCCAGTCCAGTTTACAGATGCCTTGTATACAAATTAGTCACATCCATCCTTAAATTATTACTGAATTAGGAAAAACTGTTAAACCATGAAAGAGTAAAGGAAGACAGGAGATTTGGAATCAAATCTGCCCAAATTTTTAACCTTTTAGTGGACTATAGGAAAGCCATCTCTGAACTTCACGTAAAATATCTGCAAATCCTACAAAATATTGGATCTCAAAGCTTATTTGTACAAAACAGTTTATCCTATTCAGACTTACAAACACATCGGTGTTAACACATTAAAGTTCTTATTACAATGCCTGTAGATATTAAACTGTACCTCAAAACAGTTATAAAGATTTCTGAGAGGCACAAGTCCCTGCAACGTACAAGGGAGAAAACACTTTATAAAAACATAATCAGGAAATTCAAAAGATTACCCAGTAGAAGACCAAGTCAGATAGAAAGCACATTTTTGTGTTCAAGATCTGTAAAGAAATGCCTAGACTGGGAAGTATACATTACAGGAAACTTCTGCCCCCACAGTTGTACCTCATTTATATCTCCTCATCTTTTTGAAACCATCAGAAACTGCCCGTGTGCCAAGCACCTTGCAAACAGCTCCTCAATTGCATCAGAGAATCTCCAAATAAACCTGGAAGTTCCAGACAAATACAGGTCTGCCTGTTCAACACACCACACTCCACTTACAGGAGATTTTGAAAGTCTGCTAATAAGGCTATGGAATTCCTGGTGAGCTCCTCTGAATGCTTAGGGTTTAATTTGGATTTGGCAGGTGGCTTTCATTTGTGCAAGGGTTCCCCAGGAATTCTGCCACTGGGAATGACTGAAGAGACATATTCCTTCTGCTCACACGCCTTCTCCTGCCAGCTCCACATACCAGGAGTTATGTGATTCTCACGAGTTCACGTGGATTCTCCAGCAGCCTGCAGCAGCGATTAGTTTGCAGACACCATGGCCTGAAAAAGCTGTATCCCATGACACTTTCAGCTACTAAGCATCAATGAAATAGTTTGCAGAAAAAGGCCCCACTGACAAATGGAATAAAATAAGACCCAATTCCTCCTAAATTACCCACCATCGTACAGAAAGCTTCAAACTGCAGCAGGTCTACTTAAGCTTTTGATCTTCTTTAAACTGCTAGCAAGAATAAAAACTTAAAGGACAAAAATCGATATGTTAAAGTTCAAAATGTGCTCAAATGAACAGAATTTCCGTTCAAAGCCCTCTTCATTAACAATCATTGCATATTTCACTGCAGGAGAAAAATAAGCAAGTCCTTGGGAAAGCTGAATGCTAATTTTAAAGCAATCAAAAATGCATAGATGTTTTAAATTACAAGAAATGGCTCTCTAACATCTTGACTATTTAAACAGAAGCAGATGGTTTACATAGCTTTACTGCTTAATTAAGCATTTTATATATTCTGTAAAATGGTATTTGATGACATTCTTTCCTATTGGCTTTCTAAATTTAAATTATAAACTAATTTTATGTGTGCACTGTATTAACTAGATAATTAATATATTCATATCCAATACTAACTTACTAACCTAGCTTCTAATACATGTGAAAAATCTAATTGTCCACTTCTTTCCTATTTCTTCTTCATGATAATACTAATGTTTTTTCATAATTCTACTGGGTTCTTTCTTCTTTTAAATAGTCCTAATTTAAAAGCCAGTGTTTTAGATTTTCCCTTTTCATTCCCTTCACAAAAAAAAAAAAAAAAAAAAAAAAAAACAAACCAACCAAACAAACAAGCAAACAAAAACAACCAGATAGCAAAACATGAAAAATAAGGTGAAATTATTTTATGAAAACCTTAAAACCAACTCCAAACAAGATACAGGTATGGATGCTACTATGATAGTAAGACATGTAGTCGTAAGACACAACTAGTGATGAGTGTGAAAGATTTGAGATAATGATGAAGAAGGTTTAACAAAATTGCTTAGAAAGCACTTCATAAAAGAAAGATGACTAGGAAAAGGTATGCTGACTCCAAGTTCCCGAGGGGAAAATAAAATCAAGTTACGTAGTTCTACAGAGCCACAATCACACAGCTGGAAGAAAAAAAGGGATTAAAAGAAGAGGCTGAGCGTAGTGCAAAACGTTTCCATAAAATCTTTATCAAGTACAAATTTCATGTGGTAATTCCAGCAAAAGGAAGGGTTTCACCATTATTTTAAACTCCTGGCATAACTTTTCTAAAGCTAATTCAAAACAAATATAGTAGAAGGAAGAAACAGACAAAACAACAAAATAATCACTGAGCCAGGGCCTTGTTTAACTGTGTGACTACTAAAGACAACCTTAGATTAGAAAGAACCTCATTCAGTTCTCGGGGCTAATAGTTCAGATTGGCGACAAAAGGTAATGTATTGTGTGCACAAATGGCCCTGCTCAGTGGCACTTCAATACAATCCTTACGTAAGCAGCTGACAAATGGCTATCGCAGAGTGAGGTGCGAATTAAGTGACTCGTGAGTCCTTTGAAGTCATTAGGGACACGAGTCATTTCATCCTCCACGTAAACTAAAGGCTCCAGTTTTAGGGCACGTTGACATTTTAAACTATAGCAGCTTTTTCTGGTTCTTTCTAGGCTCTTGTTCAGCACTTTGCAGCTCAGAATTTCACAAACCTTTGAAGCCTCTCACCTGCTTCTCCTGACCCGACACAAGCCCACATCAATGAGCAGGGAAGAAAACCAAAACACTCATAGATATTCCTTAATTGGTGAAATGCAGCTCTGTCACAGCACAATTTTTCATATACAACCAGTACAGTGTACAAAGACAGGTAACCCTTTTTTTCCCATCTAGACATGCACACATGTAATTTGAGAAAAAATAGCAGTTGCCAAAAACCCCACAACAACAAATGAACAACAAAAAAATGAAGCATTGTATTGAACATTTTATTGATTATTATCAGAATATCAACTTGAAAAAAAATGCAGTAATAGGATAAAACTAGGATAGGGAGCTGTTAAAATTATCAGAATCCTTAAGACTAAACAAAAGTATCTGCTCACCATCTCTTTTAATGCTCAAATTAGGCATTCAAAGCCACTGACAAAAAGAACAGCAGAATGACTCATGGAATTCACTACCACTAGGAATTAAAGCAAATATTTGAGTGAATATATTCAGGCATGCACTGTTTTCAAAAATATGACACTAATTTAAATTAAGTTTAAGTTACTATTAGAGTTTTAATCATGAGTAAAATACCTATTCTTGTATTCCTCTAGCTAAACAGCAGAGCTTTTACCCATTTCACAACATATGGTTCACTGCTGCGAGTTCAGAGAACTGATTTCATTTACCTACCAGTTATTTATATTCCTCTGAGTGAAACACAGAGAAAAAGGAAGACACCCTTGGCAGTTAGTTACACTAAACTAACTTCAGACTGACACATTTCATATGTTAATATGAATTCTTTTCTTAATACCCCTGAGAGACTTTATGTATCATCATGTGCTAAATGAACTCTTAACACTTGCAAGACAGTATCCCCACCCCATGTGAAAGACTCCAAGTCACTGAATATGCACAGAGAAACAAATGTTGCAACAAAAAGCCAGTCCTTCTATATGCAGTCTCATTTAAATTCTGAAAACTGAAAATTAGAAACCAAGCTACCATCCATGAACCTATTTTGTTCACATAGTCATTAGGAAGGAAATCTCTTTCAGCAAATATGTTTTTCATCATTAGTTCAACAGATGTTTTGTTTCTGGAAGTTTGTAATAACATGAAAATTATAAACTAATTTCTCTGGTATACTATACTTCAGTACAGTTTTGTATTTGTTGACTAAATAGAGGTTTTTTCCCAAATATTTCACAATGGAAATGTTTATTTTGGTAGCCAAGACCAAGAAACAAACACAAAAAGAATCAATTTCCTCTCAACGACGAGCCTATGTACTTCTATGTCAGTTTAACACCGTCTGAAGCAGAAACAGCTAGAACTTATGATAGGTTTCACCTACATAAATGAGAGCAAGTTCAGAGAGTGAACCATAAGACTTTTTGACATAATTTCAAACAAAGTAAGTGCATTGAGGGGCAAACTGCGAGAAATTCTGGATTATAGGCATTGCAATATAATCCAATATTATCTTTGAAACAGAAAATTCCTGCAAAGACTTCTTGCAATGCATATGTATTTGAGAACCTGCTTTCCAGGCCCTGGTTATAAATCCATGAATGTTTTGTCTCCACAAACAGCAACAACTGGTTATTAAGAGCTTAACAGCTCTTAACCCTATCTGAACTTGTAAAAGAAGTCCTCTCCAACCCCCAATCACTGCTCAGTCCCTTCATAACGCTCCTCTGGACAGGGCTGTCAGCCTGACATCAGAAAGGCCAAGCACACAGTGCCTTCCAGCAGGGATGCAGCATCCCAATTACTCTTTGCTGTGTCCTTGGCTCTGCCGCTCTCCGCCCTCACCGGGGAGCCGCTGGCAGTGCCTTAGACCTGTTTGTTGGCGGACATTTGCGCCCCTGCGGACCTGTGCCGGGGAAGGCAAGAGGGCCTGCGGGGAGACCACCAGCCCCTGGCCCCCCCGAGGGAGCCTCTCCCCAGCCCGGCCCTGCCGGCTCAGAGGCAGCTCCCCGAGCTGCGGGGAATCCGATGCGGACACGGCCCCCTTCGCTGGCTTCTATCTGTAGGGACTTCGGGTGCGGTCTGGGCTCAGGGCACGGACTGGACGAGAGCCTGGGGCGGGCTCTCCTCAACTCCATCACCGGCACCTCCCTGCGCCCGGCCCCTCCACCGGCCGGCTGTTCCCCGGGGACGCCGAGCCGACCGCAGGCACGGCAGCCGAGGGCGTGCCCGGCCGTGGCAGGGGCGGGCCTGGGGCGGGCTCAGGGCCGGGGCGCCCCGCAGGGAGCGGCCGGGCCCCCGGCCCGAGGCGGGCGCGGCGGCCACGTCACCCCCGGAGCTGCCCCGCCCGCCTCCGGCCCGGAGCCGGATCCCGCCGCCCTTCCGCCGGCGCCGGGGGAGCAGCGCTGCCATCCCATCCTGCTCCGCGCCCGGCCCGCTCCCACCGCCGCCTCCCGCAGCCCCGTCCTCGCCGCTCCCCGGGGCTGGCCCGGCACCGCACCGCGCCCGCGGGGAGGGCAGAGCGCGGTGGCAGCTCCGCCCCGGCCCCGGTGCCTCCCGCACGGCCCCGGTGCTTCCCTCCCTCCCGCACGGCCCCGGTGCTTCCCTCCCTCCCGCACGGCCCCGGTGCTTCCCGCACGGCCCCGGTGCCTCCCTCCCTCCCGCACGGCCCGGCCACCCCCGGCCCCGGTACCTCCGGTGGCGGCGGGTCCCGTCGCGACTGGTCCGACCCTCGGCGCCCGCCCGGCTTTCTCTGGAAGGGCGTCCGCCGTCTCCTTGGCGAGCAGCCCCCGCCCCGCGGCGGGCTCAGAGCCACCCGGCCCCTGCGAAAGAAATGCCTCCCCGCACTACTGAAGGTAAGTTGGAAGGAAAAGTGAGCCCTCCTAAACCCCCCTTTTTAATGTGATACAGGTGAGTGGCAATTACTGTAATTCAGTGAAGCTTTGCGTGATTACCTCATTCACAATGAAGAGATGGTTTGTCACTCGTGTGGTCCTCAGAAAGAAGTTATTTAGCCGTCAACAAAGTTAATGTTCACGTGCAGTCTGCACAAGCTGGTAGTGGGGGTCGTTACTGACCTGTATTTATTGAATAAGTATTATTTGATTATTTTTTCCTTCCTCTTCTTATAGGTTGTAACTTTTGCAAGACTCATGACATGAAGTAGAGCAACCAGCATTTTGAAGAGCTCTGCCATAAATTCAACTGTATCTCTGAACATTGGCAGATTTACTGGAAGCTCTTCCCAAAGCCTGCTTGGATCAGAACGTGTAAAATTTCCAAAGGTTTCATAATGGGGTTCTTAGCATCCCAAGGAGATTGTATTAGATATTTCAAAAGATCTTTATTTCTAGTTTTAGTATGTGTAATAGTTCTTGTGTGCACTGATCAGGACTACTATAGTTTACTTGGAGTGTCCAAAGAAGCAAGTAGTAGAGAAATACGACAAGCATTCAAAAAGCTGGCATTAAAGTTGCACCCTGATAAAAATCAGGTAAGTTACATCTTTATCAAGTAAAAGTTGTAGAGTTAATGGAGCTTAGTTGGTTAGAGTCTAGTGCTAATAACGCCAAGGTTGTGGGTTCGCTCCCTCTATGGGGCATTCACTTAAGAGTTGGACTCAATGATCCTTGTTGGTAATGATGAGTTTCTCTTTCCATTTAGCTTAGAGGAACTTAACTCTTTCCCTAACATCAAGTCTCATCTAAATAGCAAATAACAACAGCCCGTTCTGAGACATCCGTCTCCAAGTATCATATAGGGCAAAACTGAAATTTTGGGACTGACGAGGCATAATGATGGAGGT
The DNA here is from genome assembly GCF_022539395.1 of Myiozetetes cayanensis. Taxonomy (NCBI): domain Eukaryota; kingdom Metazoa; phylum Chordata; class Aves; order Passeriformes; family Tyrannidae; genus Myiozetetes; species Myiozetetes cayanensis. The sequence continues at coordinate 13,717,892 of NW_026088185.1, read as the reverse complement.
TATAAAGAGCTCTAGACTGGAGAGAATGGACTTCAATGGCTCAGTCTGAAATACGAAGAAATCACTTTTAAACTTAAACATCAGGTTTTCCTCAAAATGACTTGAAATAAGCAGAAATTGACAGGAATATGAGGGTTTAGATCTTAATATGTAAAACTGTACCTGCATGGAGCCCCAAAAGACAGCAGTATTCCATATGAGCTCAGGGCCTGCCTTCACAGACTGCACTGGAGCCTCTAACAGAGCTCAAAGAGAAAGGCAAATGTCAACAAAGTTAGAAATGCCAACTTGGACCTATATAACTTCAAGTTTTGTTTTCCTTACCTTGGTACCTTCAAAATAATGACATTTTGGGTCAAGTTCTGTAGTTTATAAGTATGCAGATACTACTAAAGATTTTTAAACAGGTTATTGTCAACATTAAAGATGACATATAGAAGATGAAACCATTAGACAAATTCCATAATGGCAATTAATTTCCCATGTGTCTTAAAGAATCTTTTAAGAAAAAGTGTCTTTTGAATAAAATGTGTAAGCAGAAGTTGCAAAAGTGGGAGAGCGTGGCAGATTTTGCGCACCACTGTTACACTGCACCAGCGCAGAACCCAAACTGGGGTTCAGAATATGTCTGCAGATTTTTCACCATTCTAATTCCAAAGCTACCTAGAGCTAGAATGCTTTTTAAATAAAAAAAGGGGGCATCTGTCTACACTGTAAGACCAGAAGGGGCGAATCTGTCTTTATAGCAGAGATTTTGAAATGGACGAGTGGGGATTCTGGGGGAGTGGAAAAGATTATAGAGCAAATGGTAAGTCTTCATTCTTGAGTACTTTTTTCTTCCATTGAAGAGAGAGAGCTGAAAGAAGAGGGATCACTGGAGAATGTTAAAGCCTCCTTACAGTTCACTTTTTATTTCACTTGGTAGTTTAGTGAGGATAAAGAAATAAGGCAAGAATACATCTGGCTTCAGGAAAGGAAAACTTTACTGTAGTTTTTTGGAGATCACTGTGCAATGTCTGCTTCTATCACAACCGACATCATTAGGGGTATAAGTTGGATTCCCAAAGTTTATTTTCTCAGCATTACATGCACAATATGGTTTATTAATTAATTACTAATTATAGTTTTCCTTACATAGAATGATCCAAATGCACATGAAAATTTTCTGAAAATAAATAGAGCATATGAAGTCCTTAAAGATGAAGATCTACGGAAGAAGTATGATAAATACGGAGAGAAGGGTCTTGAGGACCAGCAGCAAGGAGGGCGTTATGAAAGCTGGCACTTTTATCGCTATGATTTTGGTAAGTTATGATGTATGTTTGAGATTTGCTTAAAACAGTCACAAGTAAATGCAGTATCAGTATTATGTGTTTCTGATGTATCCTCTCCAGATTTCTGTCTGCTTTGTAGCTGTCACTTTCTCTCTGCTGACCCAGTATTTTATTTACCCTGGTACTCAAAAATGTAATAAGCTATTTACCTAGCCTTTTGTTCCTGCTGCTTATCTTTTTACAGGTCATCTAACTTCTAGTTTGTTTGTTTTGGTTTTTTTTGAAGTGCAAAGCTTTTTTTTTTACTTCTATTTCAGGGTGTTTCATCAGGATGCTTTTTAACTTTTTAATGCAGGAGGACCTTTTTTGTTTTAGATAAAATATTCTTCAAATGGACTTTGAGAGTCGATTTTTGCATTGTCCAGCCTGTTTTATATGCAGTTATGCAATTAGAGATCAATAAAGAGGTAGTAGAAAATGAAAAAAACCAAACCAGCATCATATGATGATCTTGAGACAAGTTATTTAATGTTTGTCTCAATAAATTTTCAGTAGTCATGGGGAAAGGCTTCCATAAACAGTTCTCAGAGCTCCTGTAACACAAGTAAGCTAAAATAGGGAGCTGAGAAACATGGTTTGATTGAGATCAAAGAAAAAGCTGAAAGGAAACTCTACCATGGCAATAATTTCTTTTGGTGTAGTTTGATTTAATATGTCCCAATATCTAAGAACTTCGTGTCTATGAAAGTTGAAATTGAATAAACCAGAGCTGCAACTATCACAAAAAAATATGGATATTATCCTGCAAGTTCTTCAGATAAACAGATTTAAGAAATTTTATCTGCTTGAAGTTGCACTGCTTGATTAAAAAACAATACACTTAAATGTCTATTAGCCAGTCTTTTGGAGAGCATCTATTTTTATATTTTATATGTCTGTGTATATATTGAAATGTAGATTTATATATATACTTTATATATACATGGGTGAGTATATGTATATTACAGAAGATATAAATGGATAGTAAAAAGTACCTTGTCACTTGTAGAAATTAATTTCTCTTATTATTTATTTCTATTTAATCCTTGTATACCTCAGGTGAAATGACACCTCACCACGTTAGGTACTGTAAAAAATCTGTCACCATAGTAGCATAATATAATATGGTGTAATAGTACTCTTGGTAACTCTGTGCTGCCTTCCTTGTGTAGTTGAAGTAGTAGTGTTTTGTAGTGATGCTCTAGGTAGGACTGGTTAGCTTTGCCTTCCTTGCCTTTCTTCTGTCCACTTCATTCCACTGCATTCACACATTCTGTTGGTGGAAAAGCTTGTGGCTGAAACGCCTTTATGATCTAAATGTTCAAATAACCAGAGGCTGAGAAGAAAAGTGAACACTTCTGGACATTGCATAAAGCTCCCAATGAGAGCTGAAGCTTCCTGAATTTTAATCTGACAGCTGATTGATGTTATTTCTAATACTCTTGCCATAACAGCGGTAGTTATAATTCTCTGCTCACTCAGCAGCTGGTCTACTAAAATACCAGCATTCTGTTCTGATAGTGGCTGTTGTAGCATGAGAGTGCAGGAGTTAGCAAGAGGTTAAACTAAGGTTACATATTACTAAACAAATATAGCATTTTTGTAAAAACTATCTTTGCCGGCTTAGTATTTCAACTTAAAGCTACTGTTTTCTGTCTTGTGAATAAGATGACAGTTTGTTTCCTCGTTTTAGAGATAGAAAAATAAAAAGCAATTGTTGGGTTTTTTTAACAGGTATTTATGATGATGATCCTGAAATTATAACACTGGATAGAGGAGAATTTGGTAAGTTTTAAATAAATGGCTGTCTCCTTGACAGCATGGCACCCAAAGTAACAATTTTTACATGTTGAGCTGTGTATCTTTAGGCTTCTATTACATGTCTATACAAAAACCTGTCAGAAAATCATCTTCACATGAGAAAACAAACAAAAAAGCTCCCTCAGTGCTTCCTGATAAACACTAGTTAGCAGATAGATCAGTACTGATAAACAGTTTAGATTAAGTTGGAAAGATATTTTGTGCGATCTGTAAAAGGAAATAATTTTAATTAAAATTTTTATTCTCCTAATTTACCACTGCTATTTCTCGTGTATAAAAATGCAGTTGATAGAACTTTTCTATCATTTTTTTCTGTCACCTGTGCCTTGCACAAGAGGTTCAAAACCAGAAGGGGATACCAGATAGGAAAAACACAGCTAAGTAAAACAAAGTGTGGAAAGATAACACTTTCAGTGAGGATATCATCCATGTTTTTTCTTTTAAAATTATAGCCAAGTTGTTTATAAACAAGAGAGTAGAGGGAAAAAATACTGGATTTTGTGTGATTTTTCGTCTGCATTTTGAATACAGTTTCCTTTGTACAGACAGGATCTACTAGTTTTGTAAATTGTTCTATTAGCAGACCCTCATGGTGCTCTCCCTGGGAACCTGGTTTTGCTTTGGGTTATTTGGAGAGCCTACACATTGCTTAGTTGTCTTCTTTGTGTGGTTATTTTAATATAGGCAAATATAAATTAGAAAATCCACTATAAAAATAATTTCCAAAATTGGAAAGGCTGAAAGCTATGTCATTCCAGCTGAGAACCGCTCTGGGAATATATTTTGTTGCTGTAGTTTTCTTTCATAAGAAAGAGTATTTAATTATGTTTCCCTTGACTTCTCTAGTAATCACAATAACTTGGATTTTTGAATTGGATTTTCTCCTCTTAGACACGAATTCTACATAGAAAGATTGCCAGGTGGAATCCACTACATACAAAGTGATATAAGGAAATGGAAAATTCTAGTGGGTAAAAATCTTCTAGTACTTGTATTTTGTAACCAGACTTGAACTATCACACATTTCATCTAGATTAATCTGCAGAGAGTACTTTTTTCCTAAATTAATAGAACAGATGCTGAAAGTCAGGGTGCTGATAGCTTCTGAAATGAGACTTTTGTGCACCTGCCTAGAACAGCGTACAAGTGAGATACAATCTTTATCTCATCTGAGTTACTGTTACTGTGCCTGACATTTAAATACTTAGTACAGCTTCTGGGGAATACAATATAGTAAAAATGTATATTCCAGATATAACTATATTGTGGATGTGCATGTAATTTTCTTCTTTCCATCTAGATGCTGCTGTTAACTCAGGAGAACTGTGGTTTGTGAATTTTTATTCTCCTCGATGCTCCCACTGCCATGATTTAGCACCTACGGTATGTACAAGTAAATTAACTCTGAAAATTCATTGTTTTTAATAACATAAAACTTAATGAAGTGAATATTTATATTGAATCTGAAACCAAAGACAACAATTCAGAATGCCAGAAGTAAAACTTGTGCTCATTTTTCATTATAGCTTTATAGGAAAATTACCTCTATTTTTAACTTTTTTTTTTTTAGTGGAGAGAATTTGCTAAGGAGATGGATGGAGTAATACGCATTGGAGCTGTCAACTGTGGAGATAACAGAATGCTTTGTCGAATTAAAGGGATTAACAGTTACCCCAGTCTGTATGTTTTCAAAACTGGAATGGTGAGTGATAAAATTTCAGGCGTTTTTAGAATGAAATCTGGAACATTATTTCTTTAGTACTTGTTCAATCGTAGAGATTTACAAAAAGATCTTCCTTTTAATATGTTACTTCCTCTAATAAATTTAACTTTTAAAGTTAACTTTAAAATATATATTTATTAATATATATAATTTATATAATGTGTATATAATACAATGAGTTATAGTATATTTTTACAATGGTTTTTCTGAATTACTTTTTTTTGTGCAACATATCACTTCTGATTCAGGAAGATAGTGTCAGCAGCAGTGCTATAGCAAAGCAACAAGTCTCCTTGAACAGTTTCTCTTAATAGCATTGTAATGGACTTTTCAAATACAAAGCATAGTCTGGGGGTTTGAGTCTAAAGAATGTGACCATGTGCCTAAAGAAACTTGAAAATTCCTTCCCTAAGATTTCCTCCGTGCTACCTGCATTATGTAGGTGGCTCTTTACAGCTGCTTGTTAAGGGATGGTGCTGGGCTGGTGTACAAATTGCACTGGAATAGGTGGGTACGTTTGGACAATGAGAGTTTTGAGAGGTTAAACGCTAGGTGGAGAGATGCAAGCAAGTTTTATTTAAATAGAAATGCAGTCATTGAGAGTTAGTGTTTCTAAGGCTAAATTATCCTTATGGGGCTGCATTTGGAAAGAAATCACATTACAAAATTTAAATTAAGGTTAAATTCCAAACATTCCAGTGTGGGAGGGAGAGAACAGTTAGAGGGAATGGTGGGAGGGTTGGTCCTGCAGTTGCATAAGTACTGTTACAAAAACACAGTAGGTTTTGGGATGGAGTTTTGTTCCATTTTCTTTTTTTCTTAATTTTATAAGCTGTATTCTTTGTCTTCTATAGCAACCAGTGAAATATTATGGAGACAGGTCAAAAGAGAGCTTAAAGAACTTTGCCATGCAGTACGTTACAAGCTCAGTCACTGAATTATGGGCAGGTAATTGATTTTGCTCGGGGGGCTGTTCTTTTACCAAATATGGCAGAATTTATGTGTGCGACTGAATCTTTTAACTGCTGCTAAGTCTTATTTTTGAGTTTAAAAATAGTTTATGTAATTTGCTAATATAAACCTTGTTTCCTAGTCACATTTAACTAGTCACAAACTGATGCAAATTGTTTCACTCTTAGGAAATTTTGTTAATGCCATTGAAACTTCATTTGCTTCTGGTGTTGGTTGGCTGATCACCTTCTGTGCTGAACGTGGGGGTAGGTATATTAAATACTTCTCAAATAAGGTGATGGAAAAAGAAGTACTTTTGTTGATAATGGCATAATACCTTTTGCTTCTAAAAAAAAAAAAAAGGTAAAACATCTTAGGTGATCACAGTGTTTGGACTGTGGGTCATTTAAGCTTCATTTCAGAGGCAAAAAAGGGACATTAATAGAAAAATTATACTGCTGTGTTTCTGTAATGTCCCGTGAGTCATTAAAGCGGCACTCAAGTGTAACCCATCAGGAAGGGAAGTGTCAGTAAAAGCTTCTACCTTCAGTTTCCAGCTGAAGCTCAAGTGACAGGTACATTGCATAGGTACATGCTTGTCATGATAGCTAAGTAGAAGAAAGGATGTATCTACCCTTTAAACCACCAGTATTCAAAATTTAGCTAAATAATTTCTCTTAGGTTTGGACATAGTAATTGGCTCTTATCACTGGTTTCATGTCAGAGTTTAGATCATTATTTTTTGTAGCTGTTTGTCACTGGCTATCCTGGGATCAGTACTGGATTAAGTATATGAGAACATTACCTTGGTTAGCTGGTAGAGCTAAGTAAATGCACTCCACCTTTGACAAACAAAGATTTCTCAGCCTTATGAAGAGACCTTTGTTCTGTGAACTGAATAACCAGAGCTGCAGTCTTGGTTTTACATTTGTAAATAGCTTGATTTCAAGTTGCAGCCCTTTTGTTATTAATTTTTCAACTGTGGTTCAGTTAAGAAGATGCATCTTCTTATTTAAAAAAAAAAATCTGCATCTGAAGGTAACTGTTCAAAGTCTGGATGGGTAATTAAAGCACGTGATGTATTTATTATAGTGGGCGATTATTTGTATCACAGAAAACGGATATTTCCATTCAAATATCATTCCAAGACAGTATGTAGATACTTCTTGGATTTTTTTTTTTTTAAACACTGATTAACAAATTTTAAAGGTCAGTCTCAAGATAGCAAATAAAATAGTAACATTTTTTAAATGAGATTCTATGTTGAAGCAAGAGAAACGTTACTCATGGGGTTTTTTTTAACTTAGCATAGACAATCATTAAGTGCTCATTAGTAGGTGTTACAGCTCCAAGTCACTGAAATACTGGATGAACAGCTAGGAAGCATGCTTTTACAAATGGTCACATTTGTAGGGAGGAAAGGGGTAATTCTAAGCAGGAGTAGGTTTATTACATTAATAAGGAAAAGTTTTATGTTTGTAAATAAATCATTTTTATTTTGCAGATTGCTTGAGTTACCAAACTCGCCTTAAGCTAGCTGGCATGTTGGTAAGCAGTGTTTCCCTTTGAAAGCATTACTTGTTATATTTAAAACAAAATAACAGAAGTGAAAGTGTCAAATTGTAGCTAAAACTCTGAGTGTAGTGGAACCAAGATTTCACCCATTAACTTTTAGAAAAGTAAAATGCTTTGACTAAGTAGCTATTGAAATAACATTGGGGTTTTTTTAAGAATTTTATAAAATATGAATGAGTATTAACGAATGAATTACAGTGTGGTTTCCTTCCATTTTCTGAATGTTGTATATAATTGCCTTTGTTGGGATTTTCAAAAGTATTTCTGAATTTGAAATTAAAAAATACTTCGCTTTGGTTTTGCATTTGGTTTTGGTTTGTGTTGTTTTTTTCTTAATTACAGGAAGGTCTTGTTAATGTAGGCTGGATGGACTGTGGCACCCAGGGTGAGCTTTGTGATAATTTAGATGTCTCATCTAGTACTACTGCATACTTTCCACCTGGAGCCACCATAAATAACAAAGAGAAAGGAGGTGTTTTGGTACGAGCTGTTTTTCGTTCTGTATTTAGATAAAGTGATAACCATGCTAAAGGAACGTCCAAATCATTTTCAGACTGATTATATACCACTGAAAAGATGTTTTTTGCCTATTTCTTCTAAGCTGGTATGCTCTGCTATGAGTATATATCCCTCCCATCTTCTCAGGCAGGGATCCTGGCTGCCAAGCCACCTCCTCAGGAGCCTCCCTGAGCAGCTGTGGGAATCAGGGGTAGGATGTGCTGTGTGACAGGCCCAAGAGCTATTTCTAAAGCTGTTATGCAGCTATCCTGGTAGAAAGGATAGCTTCTCCCAAGGAAAAAGTCCTGGGACGAGAGGAAATGGCTTCAAGTTCTGCCAGGGGAGGTTTAGATTGAGTATTAGTAAAAATTTGTTCACCAGAAGGGTTGTCAAGCATTGGAACAGGCTGCCCAGGGGAAGTGGCTGAGTCAGTATCCCATGAGGTGTTTAAAAAACAGGGAATTGTGGCACTTCGGCCGTGGTTTAGAGGGGTGGACTTGGCACTGCTGGCTTAAGGCTTGGGCTTGATGATCTTAAAGATCTTTCCAACCTAAATGATTCTGTGATTTGCCACGTGCCCCTCATTTTTTATTCCAGAAAGAATATGCCCCAGGTATCACAACTTTGAGAAATGCTACTCTGACATGTGTGATAAAAGTACTCCTACGGTGTCTGTCAGTACAGATTTTACTGCTCAGCTCTATTTTAATATTGCAACCTCCTCCTACATTTGTATGGTAGTTTCAACGTTCTTAATTGATGGGAGACATTTCTGTTTGAGGCACGGTTGTTCCTTTTTTTTCACTACTGTTAGCTGTTTCTTTCAAAGGAGGGAATTGTAACCTACCCACTTTGAACCTTGTAAGTTACCAACTCTGACTTACTGATTCATACTTCCGAAATTTTAGAAATTACAGAAACTGAAATATCTGTACAGTGCAGTTAAGGAAGGCTGTAAGAATAGATTGGAAATCTTATAAACTTGACTGTTGGGTTTGGTATGAAATTTGAATTTCAGACTTTTAGTCCCTGTCTTGACAAAATACAGGTTTTTTTGAGTATAATATTGTAGGCAAATGAGCTAAAAAGCAGTATTCTGAGAGAGATGTTTGTGAAATTATTTGTATGGAAACGAATTTGGTCAAATAGCATGTTATTAACTGCATGCTCCAATTAATGGAAAGGAACAAATCAGAATAATTTCCCTGACACTTTTAGTACGAATCATCAACAATCAGGTTGATGTTTGTAATTCCTTGTAATAAAGACAGTTAACTTTCTGTCCTAGTTTCTTAACTCCTTGGATGCCAGAGAAATATATCAGGAGGTAATGCAGCATCTACCAGACTTTGAAATTATTTCTGCAGCATCATTAGAGGTAATTTTTTAAAAATATGTTAAAATTTCTTAGTATAAACTGTATAGATATTAGATAGTATAAATATATATATAGCTTATATATTTTATTTCTTACAGTTTTCAAAACCTGTTGACACAACAACCTAGTATTTAACTGAAAATTACTTCTTTTTCTCTGTACCCAAAATTATTTAACATTGTTTCTCTACATTTATTTTTGCTGTTTAGCAAAAAAACAACAGTAAGGGGGAATATTTCATAGGAAAATAAAAACCACAGAAATTGCTATTGCAACTTACTCTGCAACTGTAACTTTGGGGTTATTTTTAAAATTAACTACATTGTAGAGAATTTCGTTTTAAATGTATTTTGTTCACTAATGTACGAAAGAAAAAAATCCTTGTTAATCCATGGGTAGTTATGTATGAACTGAAATTAAGTCATAGAAGTAACTCATGACTTGGAGGAAAAAAGGAAACCTCTTTTCACACTTGTACTTGCACAGAGCAGCATAATTTACAATAGGAAATGCACATGAAAACAGAAAGTATAGAGGGTAGCTTGTAGCCAGCTTGTTCTTAGATTTTTTCCTCTTTCCTGGTTATGATGCAGTAAAAGGAAGTTTAGTGGAAGCACTACACGAAAGAATTTATTGAGGAGGTCACATGGAGATTAGATGACTAACTGGGCATTTGCCTTTATAAAACACAGAAGAATTTTACAGGTTGGTATAATTGGGATTAATTTGTTTTGTCTTGTGTTTTTCTTGTTTGTTTTTTTTCCCTGTGCTTTAAAGGACCGTCTGGCTCATCACCGGTGGCTGATTTTCTTCCAGTTTGGGGAGGGTGATAAATCAAATGTACAGGAATTTAAGAAACTTAAATTTTTACTTAAAGATGAACATATTCAGGTGAGACTGCTAAGTCATTTAGTGGTAAATTCCACTTACGTCCTGAGAACAAGATGGTATGATTTTTATTGTTATTAGCTGTTGCTACCACCTGCCACCTCTGGTACTGAAAGAGATATAGTATAATATGGTAGCTCTGTAGTAAAGTTTTTTATTTAAAGCAAGCAATTAAGTTTCCCATGCAGCTTGAATAATTTAAAAGTAATGAGGAAAGACTGTCTTTTAAATCTGCTCTCTAATGGGAAATGTTGCTGCAGATCCCATTCAGCTAACAATTCCAAGTTAACACTTTAACATCAAATTTATGTATGTGGAACTATATTTTTTAATTATTCAGAAAGCCCTGTGATCATGTTGAACGCTTTCTTAAAAAGAAACCAAATTAAAACTTTGTACTAAAGGACTATGGCTTGTAGTATTCTATAAGATTATGTATTTTTAAAAAAATTGTTGCTTTGAATAGAAGAATTTTAATGTCACATTTATGTGACATTAATGTCTTTCTGCTTCCTTGCTATTTTATTTGGGGGGGGGTAAAGGGAGCTAACTTGAAGTTTTTATTCCCCCATTTTGGCCTTTAAGTTAAACATTAGCAAGCAACCTAATGTAGTTGTGCTAGTAGTTTTCCTTGAACATCCCAGTTTGTCTTAAGACCTCTGTTGTTTACAAAAAGGCTACTACTTTTCCATAATTTTGGTTTTTTTCCTAACTCTTACTGCCTTTCAAGATACATTAATTTATATAAATTAGGCTATTTTAATTACAATGGCACTGTCTGTTAAACAGGTTGGCAAGTTTGACTGCCTTTCTTCACCAACCATCTGCAACAAACTGTATGTCTATCAGCCTTCTTTAGCAGTCTTCAAAGGAAAAGGAACTGGAGATTATGAAATTCATCATGGTAGGGGAAACTTTGGCAATTTTAAATCATTACATAATCCCTTTGAAATTACAGCATCTTTGGCAAACTGCATTTGTTTTCCCAAAGAACAGTTTTGTAGCTTTAATATTTGCTGTTTTTCCTCTGACTGTAATGTAGCCTTGCACAAACTTACAATTTCCTTTGGTTTTCATTTTTTTATTTTTCCTGGATAAGCAGTCATCAGATGCCAAGAGATGTATTTTGTCTTTACTATGATGTCTGTTTCAACATCATTTACATAATTACATACAAATTAAATCTTAGAAGCTGATCAGGACAGCTCCTGCTTTGGGTAGGATAACCAATGAATGCTGTAAGACACACCCTTCATAGAGGCTTAACGTGCTAGTTCCACAGTGCAGCCAACCTGAGAAACTTGTTTTCATGTGTGACTGCAGTAAATCTAATTCAGTGCTTTGTTAACTTCTGTCCAAAAGAAAACTAAATTGAGACTTTTACCACTTACTTTCATTTTCAACACAGCAGTTTCCTTTCAGGAAAAGTTGGGACTATGTTACTATTTAATGCTGAAAGTATTCAAAAATGCTGGCTGAAGAAGAAGGGAGCCAGAAGCAAAACTGTAGTTTGCAGTAATAGGTGTAGCTTTATCCAGAATGCAGCACAAGGCAGTTACACAAGATGAAGTTCTCATTTTTCAGCCTCTGAAGTATCAGCAACAACTTGGTAGAATTAAATCAGAACCTCAGTACTGTAATAAACAAGAAAGGAAAAAAGTTTTTTACTACTTAGAAAATATTAGATGTACCTAAGGGCGAGAGATGATTCTGTACCTCTAATGACTGCTGCCAGGAAAAGCCTTATATACTTCTTGCAATTTCCCCTCCTGCAGAGAAGCCAAGAAAGGGTCATATCCATACAGCTTTTCTATAATGGTAGAGATTACAGTGTAAGAGATGTGCATTGGACTACAGTACATACAATTTTCTGAACGGTTTGATTTACTATTTACAAAATAGATGGCATGTAGAACATTTACCAATAGTCATCTCACTCCAGTGTTTGTGACAAAATAATACTCAAAGGGATCTTTTTTGTAAGCTATGTTGAAGGGCTTCAACAGTTTAAAATCTAAGAACAGTAATAAGTCTTATAAAGTTATTGTGCAGTGACTTAAGATTTGATCACCCAGAAGTTCTTATTCTCAGTTCAAGACAAACTCTCATTTCTGCTGACAAATATGTATACATACAAAGGGTATGAAGATACTTGATCTTTGCCCATTGAAGCTGTGAGAGCAGGAACCTGTTACACCTAAATAGCTGTGATTTATCAATATTACTTATAGTTTTTACTGTGTCAATCCCTTTGCCAAGTCAAGTCATCTAGAATAGTAACTTTTTAATTCCAGCGATAGTAAGACAGTAACACAGCCACAAATTTCAGTCATTTTGTTTGACAAAACCATGTTTTGTCTTGGATAAAACATTTATTTGGCTAATGTTGGGTAACTATCCAGTTTAATATTTAGCCAAATATCAACTATCACCTGCAGTATGTCTTGCCTGTGTAGGTTTGGACAGTTTAACATTGTCTTCCTGAGAAAAAGCAAGTCAGTACCTGTTACGTTTATTTAAGCAAGCCATGTTTAAAGATCAGACAAGGGAACTGAAAGACTCATGTTGCTTTCACAGAGTTTTCTAATGATATTTCTCATAGGGAAAAATAAAATTTCCTTTCTACATTGTTCTTTGAAGGAAAGAAGATCTTATATGACATTGTTGCATTTGCCAAAGAGAGTGTGAACTCCCATGTCATCACACTGGGACCTCAGAATTTTCCTGAAAAAGATAAGGAACCATGGCTTGTGGATTTCTTCGCACCGGTAAATATTTAGTATCTACATTCTTCTTCTTCTAAAATCTGTTCTGTAACTATGTAACAAGGTACTAAGGAGTATTTTAGCACCCTTCAGGATCATGAGACGGTATTCTAATTCCTCATTCCTTGGCAGCATTAATTCCTAGACTGGGCTTTGTATTTAGTGTAGTCTGTTGTCAAAGCAGCATATTACTAATCTCAAACATTCTCCTGAGAGCCAGCTGCAGGGAAAGCAATTGCACTTACTTGCATTTTGTTTTCTAGTGGTGTCCTCCTTGTCGAGCTTTGTTACCAGAGCTGAGAAAAGCATCAAAACATCTCTATGGTCAGCTTAAATTTGGAACGCTAGACTGTACTGTCCACGAAGGGCTTTGCAACATGGTAAGCTGCAGGAACTAAAAGTAAAGAAATATAATCCTTTTAAAGAATATTATTTTCTTCTAGCTGGGGGTAGACGGATAAGGGCAGACAATGCTTGTCCTTTAATGTTTTCTTAAAGGGTAGTAAACAGAACAGGCACTCGCATCATAATTTTTTCCAAAGGAGCGAACTGTGTAACAACTATAGAAAGTATATTAACATAAAATACAAGTCCCATTTTGTTCTGATTTCATAGTGTTACTGGAAGATTCTAGAAATGTTAGAATTTAGTAATTCCTGTGGAGTTGTTTTTATGTCTCAAAACACATGCAAAATAAGCAAAAAAGGACAAGCTTTTTCAAGTTTTATTTAGACGTGTTCACACACTGAAGAATTCAAATCATGGAGGTGTCTGTGTTCAATAGTAAACAATAGTTATTCACACAGTACAAACACTTCCACCTGAGGACTGGAAATAGCTTTAAATGTAAGGCTTAGAGGGCCCATGGATTAATTCTTTTATTTCTGGAGCACAGCGAAAGAATTACTGGCTGGTTTTTAAATTGAGAACATACTATGCCATCTCCAAATACAACTGGCATCTTCTTTGTGCTGATTTTAATGGTGTCAGATTCCCACCTGCGTGTAAATCTGAGCAGTTGTACTGTACAAACAGAATAGATGAGTTGAATAGATGAGCCACCAATACCAATGACAGTTAGAGGTGAGTACCAGAAAGTTAATCAATCTGTGCAATTTCTTATTGTGTGTTTTTTTAGCATAACATTCGAGCTTATCCAACAACAGTTGTGTTCAACCAGTCTGATGTTCACGAATATGAAGGACATCACTCTGCTGAGCAGATCTTGGAGTTTATAGAGGTACGTGAATTATAATGCTTGATGCAGTCTTGTTCTGTAAGCAGCTCATCCAAAAAAAAATGTTCTGTAGTTGGAAGATTCTAAGATTTGGGGTTTTTTTAATTCATCAGACTAGGAGGATAAAGAGTGAAAAAACCTTGGGCAAGAAAAGTGATCCAGCAACTGTCAGTCAGGGACTTAACACCTAATGGACTCATTTCCCTACTCTGTCAAGTAATTTCTTTGAGATTATTAGCAAATAAATTAAGATCTCTTCCAATCTGCCAAGTAAGAACAGTGATTTCTGTCTCACAGGCAGGGTAGAGGAATTAATATTACAGCAGTTCATACTTTTAAGATGAACATGCCTCACATACACAGCTTGACATAGGATGAGACTCACATTTTTGTCAGTTTGCTTGCTGCTCTCCACATTTCTTAGCTGTCCTTGAACTTTCTTAGCCCACAGAATGGCAAATCACTGGTACTGGTTGTTGTTGCTGTTGGAGTTGTGGTACCCAGCTTTGCTCCAGCACTCAGGGTCTCTTCACTGCTATATCCACAGGCTGTTTTCCACTCTCTGAAGAGACTGTTCTCTCCAGGTAGCTCAGAAAAAGCAGGTTCATGTAAACTGAATTTCTTCCCTTTTACTTCCTTTTATTGAGAAAAGGCAGAAAACCTCCCTTTTGGAGCCTGGATGTATTTTTTGATAGCTTTTCTCAACAAATCAGGCATGTGATTTGTAAGTTGAAGGGATGACTTTCGATGCTTCCACACTTTTCAGTGTGTGGAGACTTCCCTCCCACAGCAGCAAGCGAATTTCACAGAACATTCTCTGAATTTGGGGCAGTCTGTACATGGTGGCACTAGATACAGGGTAACTTACTGTTGCCCAGCATATATCTGTAAGCTGTCTTTATTTAGGATCTTAGGAATCCATCGGTGGTCTCCCTAACACCAGAGACATTTGTTGAATTAGTTCAGAGAAGAAAACGAGAGGAAATCTGGATGGTGGACTTCTACGCTCCGTGGTGTGGACCTTGTCAGGCTTTAATGCCAGAATGGAAAAAAATGGCCAGGGTAAATGACATTCAAACATTTTTCTGCTTTTGTTTCCTCTTCTGGGGAATTACTGAGATGATGCAACTGCTTTCTTAAGAGAACTGTCAGGTGAGAAAATCTAGAGATTTATATTGCAGACAAAACAGACAATTCCTACCTGACAGTTTTATATTGTTTCAAATACAAAGTTTTTATATGGGTTTTTTAAAAGATTCAATACATAGATACTATAATCCAGTTTTTCCTGTTGGTTACAAGTGTATTTTCCAATATCTAAGAAACTTTGTAGAGTAACTAGCTTTTCTTGATGCTTAGTGCTTTATTTAGGCAACAGATCTGCATTTGTTTAAAACAAAATATGACAGAAAGATTTATAATAAATTAGATAAGAATTGGTGGAAATAATTTGCCACTTTGTTCTCAGTGATCCTTATGATCATGAGGAAGGAAGCACAGAGGAAGTGCTTGTTGAAGGAAGCACTGAGACCTTGGTGAAACTCTGACTTGAATTTCAGATTAAAGGAATTCAATTGTGCCCAATTTAATTACTTCCTATATCAGGAAGATGTTTTTTTCTGAGATCTTGTTTTCTTCCCTGAAAATAAATAAATGTTAAATCCCACATACTTTAAAGCTGATTATCAGTTTGCTGAATTACATGTACTTCTTTTGCAAAGTCATTACAGTGTTCTCTCTCATTTGAAAAAGTAATATTATCTCTGACAATCATTCCTGAAGGTGTTTCCAGGAATTTGAACTAGAAATTTTTTGGAAAATAAATAGAGCTTTGGAAATAAGCCCATGACTTTGAGACATTTAGAACTCAATTAGACTCAGAGTTCTAGCCAGGATTTTATTTCTGGTGAAATGTCTGTAAAGCATGAGTAGCTCTATAGTACACATTCAGTAATCATCAGCTTCCCTGCCCATGCCAGGTACTTTGGGCCTTTGCAACAAGTACAGTGTGTTCAGGGCACAGGCCAGCTGTGCAACTGATAGCACATCTGCACTGTATCAGGAGCTGTCAGAGATACTGCTCCTATGACAGGAAACACAGTGACATGGTATTTCTTTTACTAAATAATCCCACTTGTAGGTACCTTTGAGATCAGGTAGGTGCCTCGTGAGCCACGTGTGTGCAGCTTATATTAAACAAATGTGCATGATGGCAGTGCACATGGGTGGCTGGCTCTGATACCAGTGATCCATTTACAAGGAATAGAAAGCCTTGTGATAATCTTGGTCTGTTTTGTTGAGATTTTTTTCCCCTAATTAAGTGATTAATACTCAAATTCTGAAGTATTACTGAAATTGTAGTAGTATTGATTAACATATTTGATTGTAGGTTTTCTTCTTTCTTTTTCAGATGTTAAATGGATTAATCAGTGTAGGCAGTGTAGATTGTCAAAAATACTATTCTTTCTGTCACCAAGAAAGTGTTCGGGGATATCCTGAAATAAGACTCTTTCCTCAAAAATCAAACACAGCTCATCAGTATTAGTAAGTACATTGCTTCAGTTTGGGAAACATTAGATTATGTGGAACAGGACAAATACTGTTGTATATTAAAATCATCACAGCTATTAAAATAGGCTGTTATGATATTACTGTACTGGATACCATTGGTTTTGTTACTTCAATCTACTGTCATTTCATTTTGCCATTTCAGTAGTTTGGACTGACACAGGAATCTTAATTTAAATCATATAATATAAAAATACTACTAGGTGTAATGGATTGCAGCTTTATCTTTAGAGAACAGGGTGATGTCACTATTTGATCATCCTCCCTGTCAACAATCTGTTAGCAACGCTGCAAAAATTGCCCATTGCATGTAGTCATCCATTCATCTGTGTCATTAGTGTGGAAATATTATTAATTAACAAAAAAATTCTAATGGAAATAAAATCTCTCCACAAACAAACAGCCTGTCCCTCCATTTCACAGTACAGTTTGAAGATCCAGGGATTTCAGGAAGCACATACATATTTTAAAGACAGATAACCATCTGAAAGAGCAGATGTGTTGCTTCATTATTTCACAAATTGGAGAGTTGTATTAAATGCTGGCAGATAGTAAATTGTAATGCCTCTTCATCGTAGTATGCAATAGCAGACTTCAGTAGCTTTTCAGCATTGCAATGCTTGCTTTTATTTAGTTCTTCTAGAAAAAATTTCTCTTGAAAGAATTATTTTTTTTCTTGTTTAAAACAATTAAGTTGGTGAATATGACTGTTAAGTGCCAAATTGCTAATCATGAGTCAGCTATTTCCTGCAAAGATATGGAAATTTGTGTCTTGAAATAGAGATCACCAAAAACTATCAAATCAAATTTTGACCAGGTAACCCTGTTGACAAATACTTTGCTATGAAGTAGTGGATCATAGCAGTGGATACGATATAATGCACTGATATCACTGATATCAGTGGATATGAATCCTGAATTAATCTTTTTTTTCTAACCTGACATGGGAATTTCAAAACTAAGCAATGCCCTGAAAGTCCAAATATTAAATCCTTGTCCAAGTAACCAGTTTGTCTGGCTTTTCTGCTGTTAAATTAAGGGAAATGTATATACATAGTAATTGTTTTATCGTAATGAATGAACATAACTATAAAATATATTACAATATTCTGATTTAGTTCTCATATTTCTTAGAGCCTGCAATTTAATCTGGAGTACTACCAAGGATCCTCAATCCAAAATACTTCTAGTTATCAGAGGTTACGTGCTTCTTGACATAGAATTTTCTTCTCTCTCTTTTGATCATCTAGTCCTTAAATTCTGTAGCTTTGAATTGTATTTACAAGACTTTCATTCATTCAGATTTGAAAGCAAGGTAGAAATATATCCTAAAACATATGCATTTACATTCTTTAGTTGTTTATCGTCACTCTTCACAGTGAGATTGGGTTTTTTTCCATTATAATTCAAACTACTGTGCAACTGGATTTGTTTTCTCTTTAATACAGTAGCTACAATGGATGGCACAGAGATTCCTATTCCCTGAGAGGCTGGGCATTGGGGTAAGTTACTGCATTAAACTTTCGTCATGAGCTGCTTATATATTTTGCTTACTAGGAGAAATAAATATTTAAATACTATGTAAATCAAGATTTAGAAACACTTGGATTTATGTATTGCTTAATTTAAGATGTTAAAGTTTCTACATCTTTTATCTTTTTTAAAATGTGCAGAAATAGCATACTCCTTGCTGTCCGTGCATTTCCTGAAGACCATATTATTATTTTGTCTACCACTTTTAAAAAGTGATTCTCTTACAGTACAAAGTGTGAAGTAGTGGTTTCCAGACTACTAATATTCTTAATTTCAGAATCTTTTCTTAAATGAAATTTGGATATTGCTTAAAGTTTTGAATGTATTATGACTGTTATTCTTCCTTTCCACAGATATTTACCACAAGTGTCTGTAGACCTCACTCCTCAGAGCTTCACAGAAAAAGTTCTGAATGGGAAAGATCACTGGGTCATTGATTTTTATGCTCCTTGGTGTGGACCTTGCCAAAATTTTGCTCCTGAATTTGAGATCCTTGCAAGGGTAGGTTTCTAACTGTATTAGCAGATTGTTATACTTGTAATGGTTAAAATGTTATTTATCAGCACTTTATTTCTTAGCAGTCATCCAAAAACTACAGTACTCCAATGAGCCTCCTTCTTAGACACACAGACCCTCTTTTGAGACAGATTTCATCTTATGATGGGGTGACCTTTGGAGCTGTGATGTGCTTTTGTGCTTTGCTCTGAACTGGAGTCCTCTGCTGAACACGTAGAGACTCCTGCTACAAGGTTAACAGTCTGGGAAGCAAGCAAGCAACTACTCTCAAGTATTTAAGAGATTTGAGTAACAGGTCTTTTTGTTTACTTTTAGCTGCAGTTTAGTTGTTTACTTTTATTGCTGGCTTATTCCAGTTGTTTGCTTACACTCACCAGGGGAAACTTGAAGTTTGTTTCTTATAAGCATTTCTTTTTAGGCCGTTAAAGGAAAAGTAAAAGCTGGGAAAGTGGACTGTCAGGCGTATGGTCAGACCTGTCAATCTGCTGATATCAGAGCCTATCCTACTGTTAAGTTTTACCCCTACCAAGGAACAAAGGTAAAGAGTCACCTGCTGCTGAGCAGGTACTGTTAGTAAATGTATTATTTCATTTCACATTAAAACTAAGGAGAATATTTCTGTAACATGTTAAAGTGCATTTGTAATACTTAAAATAGTAGGACAGTGATACAGTAATAGTAAACTGCAAATTAATAAAACAGTAACTAAAATAGGGGCTTAACCAGGCAAGGGTTTAATTTTGCAGAGGTCTTAGGTGACAAAATATTCTTCAACCGTTACCAGTTCTATCATCAGCTAACCCAAAAGCAGGCAGCCATTTTGCCTAAGGAGAAATATAATCTTGGCTAAGGAGAAATCTGATTATATTAAAAGCATAATTTTGCCTTAAATAATGTATTTTAAGATAAAAAAAAAAATTTAAAAATATATTAAATTTCGAGAATATTATAGCCATCTTTTTAAACTTATTAATGCTGAAGAGAAAGTATTCAATGATTTTAGTATTCAGTGATTCCTCATAGTTAAGGCAATTCTCTTAATTATACCTTACTGGGTTTTTTTCACTGAATCATTTATGGGAAATTCTAGAAACCCCTCCTCACACAATCCCACCATATTCAATAAGACTTTCTGTGATAAAGGGTACAGGCTTTTTAGGTCTCCAAAGCAGCGACCCACAATGACAGATTTCACAAACATAGATTACAAAGTGGCAGACTTGGTAACAGCTGTCCACCTTAAGTACTTAGCTGAATAAATGGGAGCAAATTGTAACTTTTTCAGGTTTCTCTAAGGATCAAGATGAAATCTGTGTAGTTTTGAAAACCAGGAGCTTAGAGTGTGTTCTTACTGTGAAGACAATTAGCATTGTTTAAACAAAGACAAAAATATATCCATGAATCATAAATCAGCCTACCAGAACCATTGTATTCTGTCCTGCATTGCTCTTGAATTTTGTCTGAAAGTAGAGAGATTTCTATTCAGTGTAAAATTATGTATATATTACCCATGCTCTATTTATTTTTTTTTTTTTTTAAGAAAAATGTTCTTGGGGAATATATAGACAGCAGAGATGCAAAAGGTATTGCTGACATTTTGAATGAAAAATTAGAAGCAATGCAAAATAAAGGAAAAAGAAAAAAATCTAGAAATAAGGTAAGAACACTTACTGTGGGACCTCTTGCAAAAGACTTGCTGTAAAGAATAGCTGTTTAAAATGATGTTAGTACTGGTTCTTTATCTGTAGTATTAAATGCTGTATCTTCAAATAGGACCGGGTACATTTTACTTCCAGTCTTGTTTCTGGTTACTGTTATTCATTCAACCTCAGTTCTTGATGTCTACAGATGTAACAGAGAACACTGCAGTTGCAACACCAGTTGTGACAGGATTTTATGGGACATGGACATGTCCATGGCACAGCTGCATTAAAGATAAATGGTTGAACTGCACTGTATCCTTAAGTGTAGTCCTTGGACTAGATTTAGTAAGCAGACACCGCATTACAGAGGCTGAGCAGTGCAAGATTGGGATTGACATTTTAACTCAGAAAGAAGATATTAACACATGGCTATTAAGTACCCTGAATTCTATTTAAGAAACACTTGTTCAGTTGAAAAATTGGTACTACAGAAACGTTTAAAATCACAGGAGAAAATTATTTTTATTTGTACATTGAGAGAAACTCCACTGTTTATTTTCTTGTCACTAGGATGAACTCTAAGTGGTACCGAAGTTAGATGTGATTCAAGATATTCTGAAGCTGTGGATATAGAAGACACCACAAGGAAAATATAAGGATGGTTACTTTCCTGGCAGGACAAGAGAGATGAAAACAAGTTTGAGTTCACAGGCATATGTGACTGTATGAATTCTGTTAAACTGTGGGGAGATTCAAGCATTTTGGTTTTGGTGGAGGCATTCAATGTTTCTGCATGTCCCTCTTCTGATATACCAGCTACCTTCTTCCTGGCCAAACACCAGAGTTGACCAGCAATGTGAACTCTTATTACTTTTGCCTACCCATTTAGTAGTTCCTTATATTTTTTTCTGTCTCTTTTCAAATGCTTTTTAGAATGTGGCACTCAGCCTGTGGCTGAATATGCACTCAAACCACTCTGCAATGCAGAAACATAACGAGGGATTGTCTATTTGAAAGACAAACAATTGTACCTGATGATTATTCTGCTTTGGGGTAGCAGTATTGTCTAGTCAATTGTTAAAGAAATAAAATCAAGAAGTGGTAGCAGGATGTTTACTGAATTAAATTGCTCTTACCCTTGAGTGGATTACTCTGCAGCACTGGTAGTGCTGCCTGGATGAACAGAACTTTGTAGAGCTTCTTTAGTTGTTTGGTTTGTTTTTGGGGTTGTGTTTTTTCTAAGTAAGAAAAAAATAAAGTAATTCAAACTGTGTTTCATTGACTTTCAAAGATTAAGTTATGCCATAGAAGCATCTAGTTAAGTCATTAGGTCATAACTTTTATTATTGTCTTTTTAAATATTTAAATATGAATGTATTCTGTGGACCTACTTAACCTCTTGAACTTACCACTTTCCCTTTCTCTGCAGACATGTTTTAGGTGTTTTTGTTTGTTTTTTATATAATTTTTAGGCAAGCAGGATAGCAAGTGCCTTCTTTAATAATGAACAATGTACATTGCAATATCTCCTCCTAGTTCTTAATAGAATTCCCACTCTAGAGAAGTAATATTTTCATAGCTTCTCAAAAGACAGGAAATATTACAGAAGATGACAAAATGCCTGCAAACAACTGTTTCATGTGTTCAATAAAATGCTGCTGAGAACTTGTCAGATGGACTTCTCTCCTGCTCTCGATATATTTAGATCTGGCATGACTAGTCAGTGTAGTATGAGTATTACAGATTTGTAAATACATTGTTATCTGCAAGTAATTTTTTTCATAAAGAAAGCAGCAAGAAAGGAAGATTCAAGTAACTTTGGCACACTGAAACATTTCTTCCCCAATGGTCAGAGTTCCCTCTACTGATTTGTGGTTTTGTGGCACATTACTCTGAGAAAGAAGAGAACATATTGCATCTGTTTGTAATAAAGTACACCTTCCCCCCTCCAAATCAAACTTCAAATTTAATCACAGTCCAAAATAACAATTTTAATACAAATTCTGTTTTGGTCAGTTTTTGCATGTCACTGTAACTGCAATTCCCACCCTGTACTCTCTTGCTGGAGAATGAGGTCATGGTTACATTCTCTAGGATTCTATTGTTAAAAATCTACTAAAAATAACCTAGTGCTGGCATTTGTACAGTTTCTTCTTTATGCCTAGTTATACTCAGTTTCTTTCTTATTACTGCTTACTGGAATAGTCTCCTCCATAAGATGCCTGTAACTTCAGAACTTTCTGGTTTTGCTGTGGCTTTAGTCATACTTCATTTCCTCATAAAAAGTTACTGTATCACTTCTTTCTGGGTCAGTCATCTGAAGCAATATAGGTAAATGCTATGAGAAGACAACACTACTACCCACATCAAAATATTCTCTACCCTGACTTACTTTGTCTGGGCAACTGGTTTCAAAATTAATTTAGACTGTGGGAAAGAGGATTTAGTTTAAATATCAATAAAGTTTATTTTTAAGATTTAATTCTGCATCATGATATTCTCTTTGCATCCAGAGTTTTAAATTTCTAAGCTAGAGACCAAATGGATGTGTATGGGGAAAAATAATCTTCAGAACAGAACAAAAGCTGTAAGTGATGAAGGTTTCTAAGATTTTCCAAGTTTTCATGGGTTATTTTTTGCCAGCTGCCCTTTCTGGGTTTTCAAAAAGCAGCTTGGGGGGAACCCAACCAACTGAAAAAACACATTAACAAACAAATAAAAAAACCCACCAAACCACACAGAATAATCCAAATCTTTTCAAAATGCAATGACAACCTGTATTAGTCAACAAATATTTTGACATATAATCCCCTACCCCCAAAACCAAAAAGTTCAAAACAAATTATGTTATTAACTGGTTTGATACTTAAATTTAATTTCATATTTTAAAGGAAAAACCTTCAACTTCATTTATCCAAGCAATAAACCAAGTGGAAGATGAAACAGTACATGAGTGAATGCTCCAATTTTAAATGCTCCACCATTCCTTAATCCCCCTCTCAAATCCCAAGGCTGAATAGCAATTTTACTCTCACTGTATAACCAAGATTGTTCCACTTCCCCCTGTAGCTACCTGTAGATAGTGTTTATCATCCCTTATTCTTCACTCCTTCCTTCACTTCACTCTAATGTAACTTGTTCAACTGAATAGACAAGTGTGAGGACCTGGGGGTTTTGACTGGATGACACAAAGTGGCTCAGTCAAAGTCAAAGCAGGGCAAGAACACCCCCAGGGCCCCTGTTGCTTAGGACTTGCTGGGGTGTGAAGTAAACTGGCAGCCTTGGCATATTCTCAGATGACAAACAGCAGACCACGAGGCTCATCATTGCTTTTTCCTTCTAATGTTACTACACACTCATAAAAAAAGGGCAACACAAAATACATGTATGCTGTACAATAGGTGGAATAGTAGACACAGAAGTCTAATGGCTTTTAAATTTATCTCTAGCACCCTATTTTAATTAAACAGAAGGACTTCTATGGCTGTTTAAGTGTCACTGAATTGATTAGCTGTCGTGCTCTATCCTAAAAACAAAGTTCCTAAAAGACATTTAGCTCTAGTTTCTATTGCTGCTAAGAGGTATAAAAATAGAGAGAATGTAGCAAAAGTTTCAAGCAACATATTGGTTTTATATGGTCTGCAGTTAGTAAGATCATGTTTTGATCAAACTTGGCAAGTTTGATTTTTTTCCATTCATGGGCATGCTTCACATTTAATTAGTTGTGGAATTCCAATGTATTTTTCAAGTTTATAAAGAGACTTAAAATGTTTTAGTATTTAAAGTTTTCACCAGGAACACACAAAAAGAACTTACTTCATTTACTGAAACCTGGCATCTGAAAACAGTGACGTTCCAAGCTCAAATGCTTTCAGCCTTGGTCTTCTCTCTGTGCTAGAATTCGTTACTTATTTTTAAATCCACCTACCTGTAAAGCCACCACCCTTTCAATACTGATCAGCTGAAGTACTTATCCCCAACACTGAACAGACTGCTCCTTGTACTGCTAACTTTCTAGGCTCTAATAAACTTCTCTAGCTGCCAACAGATATTAATTACAGTTAGCTGGGCATAAAGAAGAATGTTTCCTAAATCAGTGTATATGACCTCTGTGTTCTACAGACTATTCTTGACTAAGAATACAAGAGCCGTGTCAGTTAATGAGCCAACACATCCTCTAAGAAAATGGCTGCCTTACTTAAATGTCAGAGTTTAAAAAAACATTCAAGAGCTGAATTAAGTAGGGACCAGGTTGTGTTATTGTAAAAAAACATTAGTTCTGATGAATTCTTACTATACAACTGAGCTGGAATGGGAAATAGGGCCTTAAAGATGTTCTGCTTTCTAGGGCTTAATTGACAGAAAGCAGAATATTGTTTTTCTATAAGGCAGCTCAAACTAACATGAAGTAAATATAATTTCTGCATATTATAGGCTACTGTGGAGTCACAAGGTTACCTTATTCTCTTTTTTTCTACCTTGTCAAGTACCAGACACATTAGCAAGAATACACTTTAATCAGAATTGATTACAGATCAGCCATTAGAAATTCATATGCCTGGCCTGGCCCTGTTTGCAGAAAATTCTCTTCTCCCTGTAGCATGTGTTGTAAATATAGTTACCGTAATAGTTATAGTCCTACTGGAAGAAGAAAACACTTTCTTTCTGTTGTTATGTGCATATGTGTATGTTAAGATATATAACTTTTTCATCAAGTAGCTAGTTTACTTTTGTTATGTCAGAAGATCCCAACTAGTTCGGTAACAGGAGCCCATATCTAGGATACTATGTGTTTCATTTTTGCTGAGGCTATATTAGAAAAATATCCTACATAAACAATGGAGAAAAGTTACTATATTCTCATCCTGTCTCTTCAACCATAATTCAATGCTCTTTTCAGTAATTATGTTCACTTACTTTATTATCCTACCTTTGATCACTGGACCATTATGTCTTGAGCAACATTTATATTTCAATTATATGCTACAGCGAGGGACCTTTGGTTGTAGTGCTCAGTTTTTCTGTTCAGGCTCGAGGCTGGAACAGCATGCAGGAAGTGCCTGTGTACCTTGGAAGCCACAGAGCAAAGAGGTGCCAGTTGAAGTTCTTGCAGTACCTCCTATTATGCTTTGTTCTTCTTTAGCATGAGCACACTCTCGTGCAGCTGCAGTGCAGGGTACCCCTGTTCCAGTCACTGCTGCGAGAAAAAGGCTCATGTGGAGAATTAGAGCTGTAGCAGTGTACATCTTTGTGTTACTCTGTTGCAGAACCATTAGGAGAGCACAGGGATCTAATAGGCTAAAAATAAATAAGCATTGCAATGTACATATAAGTATTAAACAAAATGCCTTTAAAATTCTGGACAAGCGAGAGATGCAGATTTGATTATAAAATCAGGAGTCAAAATTTTTTATGAAGTACATATTCAGCTATTACAGGATTTCAGTCCTCCACCTGCTCAGAGGTAGATTCACAGCACATTTAAAGATCGGGAAAACAACACAGAGCTGTCACTAAGATCATATTTTCTCTTACACTTTTTATGTCCTGTGAGACAATTTAAGCAAACACATAGCCAGCCCTCGCACTAGAAGAGCTGAAAACCTGGATTGGCAGCGGGCAGCAGCAGTCCTTTACAAAGTGGTGGAAGTCACAGGAATGCTGTTCTGATGACCCTGTTGTTTGTGCTTTTCAACGCAGCTTCTGGCTCTGTGCCAAAAGTCCCTCAAGTCCCACCTACTCAAACCTAACACAGCATAAGGCAACACTGCCCCCGAATTGAGTATCCCACCTTTTCCTTGCTCACACCCCCATGGTGGGACAGCTTCTGATGCCGTTTCATACTGCAGCAGATAAAAGAACTCAAACTCATATGACAAAAAACAGTGATGGCACGTTTTAGACTTTTATATTGTAGGAATCAACAAATCCCCTTCCCAGAACTAGCCTTAGCAAGGAGGTTACTATATACCAGGTTAATATAAAGCAATCAAGATACAACATTTATTTTCAGACCTCCTTGGATTTTTTGTTTCTCTAGTCCATGCAAGATTATGGAAATACCTGGAACGTGTTCTGCATCTTGGAAAAATTGGGCAAAGGCACACCACCATCTGCTGGACAAAACTGGATCAGCACTGTGGTGAAAAGCAGCTGGGAAGAAGACAGATTTGCATGGAAGGTTATTTGCACATTCTACTGCCACTGCCCTGGGGAGCTGCCCAGAGGTGCTGCTGCATTAGAGCAGGAGCTGCGAGGCACAGAGACGGGCACACCTGCATTGCACGTGAGGCTGGCACTGTGCAGCACAGCATTCCTGCACAGCAAGCAGCAGGCTGCAGCCAGTCAAGCAAATGGGCTGCTAGGAGACCTAACTGCTCCACACATGGAATAGACTCAAGTGTATGTACTTTAGTCACTTTATTTGTATCTATATACATTACATTTTGATTCTCCAGGTAGTCAAGGTGGTTATTCTCAAATAGTTTAGTACATCAATTTTATAAAATACAGCTGAACCAAGGTAGAATAAAAATACATACATTATGGTACATTAAGTGCTTTGAATAATGACTAGTCTGGCCACCAGCTAGTGAGCAATTCATTTGGTTTTGGTCATTCTCACAGAGGAGAGTCCACAGGTAACTTACTTCTCTGAGCCCAGCTTAACTCCTTATCAGCAAGTCCCCTGTGCCTTTTAGGGACAGAATGGACCCCTGGGCCACTACAAGGGGCTGTCTACATGATGACTCAAAGTCATTGCTTCTGACTGGGACAAGATTTAGACATTTGTCACAAGGCCTCAGATCAAAACAACAGAAGAAAAAGAGCCAGTGTAGCTCTGAAGAAATGCGGTCTTCATGTTTGAAATTGAGATTTACTTACACACATATGTACTAAACCTGTGTTGTAAAGAAAATAAACTCTGACCAAAGGGTTCATCCTCAGGCGTTCTACAGGGACACAGACCTAACACAGCCTCCCAAGCTCTCTCCAAGATCTCTTGTGCATGAAGCATTGCTCTCCTGAGAAAGTCAACCTTGTAGCAATTGAAATGCCAGGACAACTCTTATTCTGAAAAGGGAACATTGGAAGAGACCCATTCAGCTGCTGGGATTTGAACTAGAAACACTTACAGCTTTATGTGTGACATGGCGCCCAAAGATGTCCCAGTTCCAGTTGATACTGCAGTTACTGTGTTCCTCACGATCAGTAGCTTGCTATTTACTCCAGTCTAGCCAGGACTAGTCTATCAGCCACATCCTGGCCCAACATCAGCTATAAATGCCAGTTCAAGGTAACTCCTGCAAATCTCTCCAACTTCTGTAACTTCAGCCCAAGAAGGTCACAATTCCCACATCTGAACACATATGGAAAAACAGTGGAAGGTTCTCTCACTTCTACAGTGCTGAGGGCCTCGTGCTGTCATGTACAGGGCAGTATTAGCTACCATCAGACAATTAAGTTGCTTTAGAGCCAGCTGCTTGAGACTCTGGAAGACAAGCAGTATAGAGGAGCCACACATCATAGAAGTAAGGGCTACTAGTGACAGGATCGGGCTAGCATGTCACAGCTCTGCATCAGCCTAGTGCAGATGCCTTGATGTGCTCCATCAACCAATCCACATACTGACAAAGGTGGAAGACAACATAATTAGCTGCTATTGGGTCACCTTAGCTGAAAGTCAAGTTTTTTTCTCTGTAAACTTTAGGAAGGGAAGGAGGATGAAATATGTAAACTTCAACTGAAACCGGAACAGATTCAGGCTGCGTGGCATGTTCTTTCACACTGATGAAACAAGACAGAAGGTAGAGGCCACAGAAGTGAGAGTAGCACTGAGCTGATGAACTGGTTGACCTGATTAAACAAGGCCCCCCACACAGCTAGGCATCCTGGGAGTACATGTCAACAAAGGAGGCAAGATGTATCCCAGAGGTGATCAGCTGTACCTGATGCACTATGTTGGACTTAAGGAATTCTGGGTAGAGTATGCAAGTACTGTGTCATCTTCCCACAGCACACATCACTGCACCCCCAGAAACAACTATTACATTGTACTGAGGAAGTGAGAATACTTTAATTTCTGCTGCTTCAAGCATCTTTGCTCATCCTCTAATATGGTTTTGCAATAGGGTGGGGAAGACTTCTTCCAACACAAATGACTGTTGCCTCTGGCAGCTCAGACGTGAGCTACACTGCTTGGTTTTGGAGCCAACAGCTCAGATCTCACTGCTGGCTTTTTTCCTTCTCAGTGTTGCCCAGCTGTCATTGCTGAACAGCCACCAACATCTGCTGCAGAAGACAATACTGAACACAGGAGGAGTGATGAAAATGCACATTTCAATCTGTAGTGCAGTGAAGAAGGCATTATCAGGCAACTGGTTAGAACAAGCAAGTGATCACAAAGAGCTATCCTGCCCCAGATTCCATAATCATTTCAAGTCCTTCCAATAGAAACTAGAAATCAAAGGACAGTATTCTTGCCTTTCAAACTCATAAAAAGAGTCTTGTTTACTGGCCTATATTATAATGACACTAAAAAGTAAACTCATCACCTACAAAACCAGGTAAAAATTAGTAAAAATGGAAAGAAGTGCTTATTGTCATAATATAGAGATTCACAGATCTCTGTACATCTTATCCATTATACAAGATACCTGTTATTACAGGTTTTCCTTTTTACAGAAAACAACAACTACATTCATCTCAGTGACGAAAAAAAATATCATGTCACAAATGCAAGAAAAACATTCTCCTGGCAAAGCTTCACAATGAGGTAAATGCATTGCTTGAAAGTCCAGAGGAGCTGAAATGGCTTTGAAGTGATCTGCCAGGAATGATGGTTGCATTAAGGAGAAAGTTGTCGCTCTAAAGCCATATGCTTCATTTTGTCTAGCAACTTAGTGCCTTCTACTACAGAAAGGGTTAATCTGCTTCATAATTACAGTTAATCAAGTCTTGCTAAATTAAAGGCTATATTTTTTAGTTACCTGTTTCCAGGGATTTGGGCAACGCTCAGATCAAAGTTCTGTTTAGGACTGACAGGATATGCTTTGGAGTTTGCAGTATGCTGATGACTGACAACCCATTTTTATGGGACTCAGCTAAAATGAAATCATGACAGATAAAGACAGAGTTGTACTGCACTAATACAACTTAAAGATGGAGACATAGGGTCTTATAGATGTGGAGCTGCCTTAAAAAAATACTGTTCACAGAACCCAGGAAAAATTCAAACTATGGAGCATAAGCAGGACAAGGTATTAATGGATCCTAAACAGGTCAACTACAGACCACTGCAACAATAGTAGAACTCATGAATTAACTTCATTCTTCTCTCACCCATCCACACACAGGAGGTTTATTTCACATTTGCAGTACCACACATCTGCTACAGAAACATGAGCTGCACACATTCAACACCATTTTGGCAGTGCAAGACTTACATCATGTACTTCTACACCATCAGGATCCGCATAGTATCTCATTTCAGTACTCTTACAAGGAGTATCACCTTCCCTACTGACAGAAGGGATGTCTCATCAATGCTGTTCTGTGGTACCTTACATCTTACATCCTTACCGAGGCAGGTTTGCTTATCATCCTCCAAGAGAGGATTAAAGTGCAACAAGCAGATTTCACACTTCCCAACATGAACACACATGGTCCGTGTAAACATGGAACTGCAATCCTCTGGACAGACCGCTGGACGAGAGTGGCCTATAATGTCACTGCCCTCTTGTTGCTTCCCAATATGGGCTTTAACTTAGCAATTCAGGCCCAGCCCTGTCCAATGGTCTGGCACCATCAGGAAATACTTGTCCATAGCTTCACAAAACCTGGTCCGGTACAGTTCTGGAGAGACCACAGTGGGCATCTTACCTAAGGTGTAAGAGTCAATAGCAGTTAGAAATGGGCTAGACAGTATACTGCAGTACAGACAGATGTCACATGACATTGCATCACCAGACAGCGTAAACATGAAGGCAACAAGACAGAAGGAGAAGTGTAAGGTCTTGCACCTGGGAAAACATAATCCAGGAGCATAGCATAGGCTGGGATCTACCTGTCTGGAGAGCAGCTCTGTGAAAGGGACCTGGGGGTCCTGGTGGACCAGCAACTCAGAATGAGTGAACAGCACTGCTACTACTGCAGGGAAAGCCAGCTGGGTTGTATCAACAAGGGCAGCAGCAGCAGAGGTAAAGAAGTCATAATATCACATAATCAAAGCATTATCTTTCACCTGGAATGTACTACTTCCAGGCCACGCTTGAATACTGTGGTCAGTTTTGGTCCCCAATACACAAAAAAAAATATGTGGAGGGTCCAGACAAGGGCCAGAGAGACATAAGGACTGGGAAGCCCACCATATGAGGAAATGCTGAAAGAGCTGTGTTTGTTCAGCCTTGGAAAAAGAAGACTTAGAGAACACCTTATCACTATGTTCCAGTACTTATAGAGTGGCTACAAAGAAGATGGAGACTTCCTTTTTACAAGGAGTCACATGGAGCAGATGCAGCGTAACAGGTATGAGTTATTCCTGGGCAGATTCCAATTAGATACAGGAGTAAAATTTTTCACAATGAGAACCATCAACCATTGGAATAATATCCCCAGGGAAGTGATGGATTCCCCAACATGCACATTTCTAAGATTCAGCTGCACAGGGTGCTGAGCCATCTTGTCTAGACCGTGCTTTTACCAAGAAAGGTTGGACCAGATGATCCTTGAGGTCCCTTCCAACCTGGTATTCTATAATTCCTTCCCCTGTTCTGGACAACTTAATCTACTGTCGCAAATGTTCATGGTGGGGAAGCTATGGACTTATTAGCACAGTTAAAGACAGCTTCCATTTAACAAGAAAACTCGATCAAAAGTTTCACTTTCTTTCTGTACTTACCTTGTCCTCCCAAGATGCCAGTTGACTTTACTACCATTTCAAGCTTTTTGTCCCAGGTAAAAGTGCGGATATAGTCTGTTTCAATTAAAAAAAAAAAAACCACATACAAACATGTTTTATCTGCTGTAACTCAAGTAACATTGTTCTAAAATGCATCTATTTTCCCCCAAAAAGGGAAAGAAAGAAGTAGCCTTTCATAGTCAGAGTTTCAGTGTTTTCCCTACCAGTTGCTTTACTATCTGTAGCACTGATTATATTTGGGTAGGGTGAATACAGTATTTCCAAAGCCCAGCAAGAGCACAATCAACTTTGCCCATCTCTACAAAAATAGATTGCCCAGGCATGTCTGTCTTGATCCATGTTACAGTATCAAGGGCTCATTTACAAGAGTCGCTTAGCTCATCCTTATCCCAGAAAACCCACTTTGCCATAACAGCTCCCACCGCCTTACTGCAACAGCCAGCAGCAGCAAGGACAACTCTCCCTTTAAGCCAGTATTTCTCATCATTGCAGCCACCTACAGATAACAGAAAGCAAATGCTTTCCACTTCATGTTAGGAAAGAGTAGAAACATCACCAGTGACCCTGACTGGAAGAGGGGGCTGCAAGATGACTTCAGAATTCTTTCCAAGCCCCTTTCAGAAAAAGCACACTCAGTCATTACAAGCACATGAACACTACAGTCTGTAAAGCTGAAGCTGCAATAAGATCAGTTTTTCATTACTGGATATCATTACCTCCTAACATTTGACTACAGCTGTGATTATATGATTTTGAATCCTAAATTTACAGAAGGCCACCATTAGTATCTACGCTTCATCTCAGCTATGCTTAACACAAACTCAGCCAGACCTAGCAATCTTAAGACTTATTCTTTTATCTGAATACTCTTTGAAAACACTCCTTAGTGTTTTGGGACTGATATCATCAGTTTGTGCACTAAATACTGTCATTTCACGCCCCAAGACCTGGAGTCCCACACAACAGGGGCTACAAAAAAAGTCTTCAAAGGTTTTTACAGACCTGTTTCCTGTATCACATTAGGATCTAAGATAGGTAGAGATACTCAGAGATACCCTCAGATTCAAATGCAGACCAAGCTAATGGTTTTCAGTTCCAGTCCAATGCAAATTTAGCTTGAGGACTTTGTAAGTTCTTGGAGTATCATTTAGACAACATTGTCATAGCCTGATACAGCAGAAATGTTCTCTCTTCTTGAAGATATTTGTTTTCAACAAATTCCTTCAGATATTTGTTGTTAAACAGTGAAGGGACTGTTAGCTTTAAACATAAAATATACTCTTTAATCAGGTAAGACTTGGCACAGGACAACAAAAAGCCACACAAGAAGGAGCACAGTTTCATCCTATTTACCCAAATATTCAAGAATCTACAAAAGCCCAAAGTAGTAACAACTTGCAGTTCTTTGTAGCTGGGACTTTAATTCTCAATTAGAAATGTTATGGAAATGGTTTTCAAGCTTGAAAATTACTTATAAGAGTAAACCAGGCCTCCTGGCTTGAGATCTCATCTGGAAGAATTTATGAGCTAAGTTTCAAGACCAATTCATTTCCACGAGTCACTTCCACATCCTTAAAATTGTCCTCATTCCAAGTCCTTTATACAACACAAGTTTGTCTAAAGATAAAGCTCTACTTTTCCATCACAAGTCAGAGGACACAGCAAGGTAATTACTGCACTGTCACCCATTTATCCCGGTCTGACTATATGATCACCAGTGATCCCATGATGTTTAACTTCCCCCTTCCAATCCTACCAATACTGTTTCTCCTTAGATTCCCTCCACATGAGTCAAAACTTAAAAGACTCCGTAAATATGACTTAAATTTAAAGGTTAATTAAAAGCATACAAATAACCTTCCCTCCTTCAACGGGAGTCAAAGTGTAGGTTAACCACCAACTTGAGTGCTTTTTCACTACCTGTGAGGCCTCCTGTATATCCTCTTAGCAAAGCAAATGCTAATAATAAGTCTCTACAAGACTCAGAAAGATTTCCTGTCCCCATTTTCAACACCCATAAGAGAGTACTCCACCAGGGAGAAGACAAGATTTCCTGACACACATCTCTCTGGTGGTGGTACAGTTCTAAGAGTACTATAAACACCTAAGCCAGAAGAAATCTGTTTCACCATCCGAAAGCAAGAAAATACAAAAGGCAACCTACCAATGATCCCAACAACCAGCTCATTGTTGGTATCATCACGACCCACCAGCAGGGAATAGTCGATGATGAGATGGCTGGAGAGGAACTGGGAATCGCTGTGTATGGAAGCTCTCAGCACAGCTTTGCAATGGGAACGGATGTACAAAGGATTGTCCCGAACCATCTTCAGAAGGTTCTCATCCAGCAGGACTACATCACAAGTTTCCTTGCCGGTTTCAGTTTTAACATTTCTATTCCGGAGAGAGCCCTTCAGGTCAAACACCTGCAAATGGAGAACAGCACTACTTTGTTCCACTTGTCTGTAGGGTTAAAACTTCAACACACCTAACTGTCTGAGAAGGCAGCACAGCAGAGCAACTGTTTCCTTCTCTGCAGGAAGAAGACAGTTAACAAACAGTATTTCTGTACTACAAGAATTAGTTTCCTCAGTGGAGAGTAGTATGTAAGCCTAGGTGAAAGCTCTGCCACCTCAATTCACAAGTTTGAGGCAAGTAATTTCATTAATATTTAGTCTAATAGGGAAAAAATGTGTCCTAATTTTTTTTTATATTAGTTAGGTAAACTCAGTTTTCCACCCAACTTCTACAGAGTCAACGCTGACAAAAATAAAGCCAATGAAGAGGGAGGTGGGTCATGCACAAAGCACTGTTTAACATCTATTAACACTGGCAAAGCAAGACACAGACCATCATTAGGTTGGAAATGATCTCTGCAGGTCTCAAGTCCAAAGTCCTGCTTGAAGCAGGCCCTGTTAGAGAAGGTTTTTCAAGCTCTGCTCAGTCAAGATTTAACTCACTTCAGGAACAGAGTCTGTCTGTGTGTCTATTTTGTAGTCCCTAACCCCTTCTCAGGATTTAAACAACAAACAAGCAAAAAGAAAACCCACAACAATATCCTTTACATCTATCTAGAATTCCCTCATTTCACTTCCTCCCACAAACATCCCCTGTTTGAGGTGAGGCACTGGGAAGTAAGGTGGAAAGAACTGATACACTCTACTTAAGTAGTGATGCTTTTTTGAATTTCTTTTTCAGCACCAAATCTCTATTTGAAAAGAATTTCCCCCTAATCATTTTAAGGTCTTCATTCTACAGCCTGACAAAGATTGTTTTTCCTTGACTGAAAACTCAAAATCTTGTCCCACACCTGAAGTGGTTGCAAGAAAGAACAGTGGGTTGAAAACATTAATAGTTCCCCCCACTACAGTAACTCACAATCTCTGTGAGTGAGGCTCTAATTCTAAATCAGTCTGTAATCCCAGTCAGTTTTTCTGAAAGCTTTGTAAAAAGGTTTTGTAATTTCCTAATTAGGTTGGTAATGCTTTCAAACACCAGAGATACAGGAACAAGCAAGACTTCTAAAAACTGAACCCTGCACTATACCCATCTGAACTAGCCAATACAGGCACCAAGTTAATGAGGATCACATAAGAAAGAAACAGGCATGAACTGTCATCTTTGAGCAGTGCTGGATACAGACAGCACACACAAAGTTAAAAGTTACCTAGATGGCTGCTGGTGACCCTGCTCTTGCTCCCAGTCACAACTGCACGGCAAGGGAACAGAACGCTTCGTTCTTACCTGAGCCATTTTCCTGCCATAGAAAAGGTTTTCCATAACAAGCAGATCCAGCTTCTTTTCAGTGTTGTTTTGAGAGTTCTTGTAACCAATTCGATATACCCCAAGGATTTTGGCCAGTGCTGTGGGCTTCTGGTGAAGAGAAGCCATGGGTTAAGATCTCTATGCAGAGGCAATCAGCAAGCAAATATTAGAGGCACTGTTCAGTCTGACTGTGTGTTTCAGCTTAGAAGCCCTAGAAAAATTTCCACTTAATATTTCAAAAACAAATTATTTGTGTATCTCATACCCTCTGACATTTTCTTTTATTTAAATGAAAAGGGTTAATAGAAGCTGTTACTAGTCTGTAAAATACAGAACATTGCCTAAAAAAAAGGAATTTTTTTAATACCTTCTGCTGAACTGCATTAGTGATGTAAGTGAAGTAGTGTGGAGCAAAATCAAGGAATGACTGGACTTCCAGACGAGGCATTTGCTTCAAGATGAATCTATCATCTGTTTTAACATCAGACAGAGGCAACTGGGTTACACACAGTAAGTGATGTATTATTTGCAATTTCTTTAGGACTGTCACATAGCTGAAATGGTTTGAAAAATTAAAGTACTACATTCTCTTAAATCCTTACCTAAAGAAGCTCATTTCTAGATTCTTTTTGTTTCATATAGTCTGAATTTCAGAATTTTAGCCTCTCTGGATTTCAGCCTTCTAGTAAATGAGGGAGAAGAAACTGCCTACATTCCATCTACCTCATCTATATGAGCTTCCCATACAGACAACAGAAACAGCCTACAGACCTTTCCATTCAATACTTGTTTCAAGTAGGGGCCTAGAAACAGTCACAGTTAACAAAAAAAAATTAAATTAAGTATAGTACATGATATCAGAAGAAACACTGTGTTTTTAGTAACCAGTTTTTCTTGAATTATACCCAAGTTTTTCTTTTCTAAAGTCTGCCTAAGAGAGCATAACCCTTCTGCTCAACAGGCCTGTCTAGTTGCTACTGCTGAAATACACAACTACATTTTGTTCTTCTGCACACACAAAAGACAAATAATTTGATATTGAAGACCCCCAGAACAATCCACTTAACTTTCCCTTTTTAAGTGGCCACTTCAGTCAGCAGCCCTCTGGATAGAGGCAATCAGGCTTTAAATGACACACCAACCACCACCATCCCCAAATAATGCTGTCCAATTACAAAGGGGGAAGAAGCTGCATTTACCCTCAGTCACATAGAATGCAGCTCCAGACTTGCCACCTCGTGCCTGCCAGGGCATAGAGTGAGAGAGGGACCGGATGAAGTCCTCTTCAGTGCTTCCCAGTATCACCTCACGCATCTTGTGGAACTCGCCAGCATAATAAATCCGACAGTAGAACTTGGCATTCGCATCTGAAAACTCTGCAAAAACCAGGTTTTCCTCAATAGCAATATGCAATGCTCACTAACTGAGATGACACTTTGAAATTTAACTGATGTTCTAGAAGAACATTATTGTGCTAAACACTCCTCTCATGCTTATTGTAATTTGGAAGTTTCAACAAATAGGATTTAAATGGAAAACTCACAGGAACATCAACTTCCCTTAGGTAAGCTTACAGTGTATGCCATGGGATAGCAATCAGACAAAAGATCAATTGAAAAAGAAAAGTTTATAGGGTACTTCTGCAATAGAGATTGATTACAATAAGTAAAAATTGCACTGCTTTTTTCTTGATTTGTTTTTCCCTTGTGCCAAATACAAACAAAAACTAATTATTAACTTCCAGGTTTCCATTACATTTGCATAAAGAAAGGAGTTTGTCAGCTAAGTTATTATTTACAACTACTCACGGAGCTCCACATGGGGATTCACCAGCTGTTTCTTCTGTCCATCTCCTCCATCTCCATCATCTGAAAGCATAAAGGGACATTCTGTCAGGGCTGTTCATCATTATTACTGAGAAAGCCACATCAGATACTAGCTGTGACATTACAAGAAAAATCTTTTTTTTTTTTTCAAGAATACAGAGGGAATTAGAAATGCAGCTACAATTGTATGATTAATACATATGCTAGAAGGGCACTGCTGTTCATGGACACATAAGTCCAACCTTTCTCTTTCTCTTCACTCATTTTCCATGAACTAAAATAATGAAAATTAAACAGCAAGTGAGAAAGAGCAACTGGGCTGCTTAATTGCAGTCAACTCAATCCAAAGATATTCAAGCCCAGACTCAATGGACCTGTAGTTTGGATTTGAAAGATCCTATTTCCCTTATCACAAAGCAAAGCATTGTCTTTAGGAGAAACCCACATCTGATGTTCAAATAACTCATTTTCAATGCAACTTGAGAAAGCTTGGACTACTGAAAAAGTATGAGGAGGAGTGTATTCTTGGCCTTACACATATGAATGAAGTTTGGGAGAACCAACAGTCCAAGAGAGAAGACAGACTCAGCAGTTTTGTACCTTGAGTCTCTGCTCCTTGGTTTTCTGCTCCCTCTTTGCCCATCTGTCCAACCTGGTAGTAAGCACTGTCAGCACCACGTAAGGTCTCTTTCTTCTGGGAAGACAGGTCTGGGCTCTTCCCTCCCGTGCCACGGAAGAAAGACAGAACACCAGATGTTTTCTTTGCTACAGTGAAAAGAAATAAAGACGGTGTTGTCATTTCCATGGGCAGTTTAATAAAAGCATAACTCGTATGAGCATTCCCCATTCATTGTTCTAATTGGAGGAATGATGTCATTCAACTGTAACTCATTTGCTATTCTACAGGCAACCAAGGTCCATGTGGTTAGCTGACAGTGTTCTGAGTAGCACCCCAGAATGCAGTCATTTGAAAAGAGACCAAGCATGAGCGTCTTTAACATAGTAAGAACTTCATATTCTCCATTTCAAAATATTTTAATTGCCATCTTTAAAGAAGGCAATGCCAAAAGAAGGCATCGTACCAAACAGGTGAGATTCTACAACAATCCTAGGTCCAAATATTAAATCCAGAGAATGAGTCTGATCTTATATGAATCAGAGAAAACCACAGACTTCAAAAAACCAAAACACACACACATCCACCCCTTTCATGTTTTACATGAA
Organism: Myiozetetes cayanensis; assembly: GCF_022539395.1. NCBI lineage: Eukaryota > Metazoa > Chordata > Aves > Passeriformes > Tyrannidae > Myiozetetes > Myiozetetes cayanensis. The sequence goes on along the minus strand of NW_026088185.1, from coordinate 13,679,747 downwards.
GTCAACTCTAAGACTAGTTATGATTTAAACTCAGAACGCTTTTTATTTTTTCTAATTTAACTTTCACAATATCTAGAATCCAGGTTAAGTGGACTCAAGTCTGAGCTGAGATTAGCAGCATGGATATGATTTTGGCAAAACGGCCTTACGCTGTTCTGGTTCCGCACTGCGATTTGAAGGGCCCATGTTGGCCTCGGGCAGGCGGACAGGGCTACTGCTCTTCGGTTTGCTGTCTGACATGCTGAAAGGAGAAAGGAAAATAAGTCATGAACCCAAAAAATACTGCCACCTGAGATACTGCTCCTTTATGCATGGGCATTTATTTCTCCCCCATGCCTAACACTAAGTACTGCTAAGGGAAGAAGACACAGTTTAAAGTTGTAACGGTGTAGGACTCTCCAAAGTTGTCCTCCTCCACTTTCCTAAAAAAAAACCACTCAGGGTCCATAGCAACAGTTCCATCCATCACCACAGGAAAGGTAAGCAGGCCCAGTAATCCTACCATGTACACAGTCCAGGGATTAGGTGATGAAGCCAGTACAGCCCCTAACATGAAATGCAAACTCACGTACTAAAAGTACGTAATGACACATGGAATGTGTCAGATTCCATCAGAAAGCAAAGATCCTAACAGGGGCATATTTTGAAGGCTCTTCCCCATCTAGTTTTGGCTTATTCACTACAATCACTGTCTCTTCACTCTATGTAGTGTAGTTACTGCATGTAACCTGTTCAGCTGTAGTACTTCTTCAGAACTGTTCTTCAGAGATGCTTTGGACAACTCATCCAGGGCATTTCTGTACTCTTTGCAACTGAAAGGGAAAGGAAAATAAATTAAAAAAAGAAAGAAAGGGGAAAAAACCCCACACGACAAAAATGAAAAGAGTTAAGTGTTCTCTGCAAGACTCTAACACCAATCCAAAAATTCATTTCAGAGACAATCACAGGAAACAATATAACACAGTGGAAAAATCCCTGCTTCATTTTTTCTTATAATTAGAACTTCATTTCCTTAGACCATAAGCAGCTCTAAACAATACTGCAAGAAAAATCTTCCCTTGTTTCTCCTCCACCCACAATTTAAGAATGTGCTTCTTCAAGAATCTACTCCCTTGTGACACACAATCCCCAAGGTTTACTGAAGCAGCTGGTTTGGAGAGCTGAGTAGTAGCAAGAGCTGTTACTCCCAAATGTAGCAAGGAACAGACTGCAGTATCAATGCAGGACAACCAACTGTTGTTCCCTAACTCAGGTGCACTTACTCCAGGTTGGAGAGGCTGAGCAAACTTCAGTTGCACTTCTTTCTCTAATAATATCCCATTACAAGGAACACTATATAGATAATTATTTTTTGTGTACTAGAGTTCAACTAAAACAGTCTAAAATCTAGTTGCAAGTTGGAAAGTCTACTTTCCATATCTTAGTCGTAAAAAGAGGGAACTTCAGCTGTGGCAGAAACTCTCAACACAGCTTAACGAAGAGATTGTCATGCTTGTTCCCTACCATTACAATTTAAATAGTCCTTGAACACAAAAGCTGCTAAAGTACAAAGTGTGTCAGATGAACAGCAAAACCACACCAGTACCTGAGAGCAAAAGCTATGATGGAGCTTGGTTCTTTCTCACAGACAGCAATAGGTACACGTTCATGCTCATACATCAGGTAGTGCTTATCCGGGTCACTAAATGAAAATGACAGACTGTCAGCAGATCATAAAAGTTTGTGGAAAGAAAAGTTTGGTCAAAACCCAAATCTCATCACTGCACTCCCAGGCAAAAGCTGCAAATCTCAGCATGGAACCAAAGCTTCCCAGATCAGCTTCTCCAGAGAGACACATTCATAACTATGCGGTTAATTCTAAATGGTAGAGTGTTAGGGCAGTCAGCATTTCAAGCAAGCTGCTTACGTCAGAAGACCAGCTCCAAGTTAGAATAAGAGTCTATGTCTGTTTAGCAGCCACTGTTTCTAATGGCACCAAAACCTGCCTGAGTTTGGTTTGACTGTCCTGCAGCATAGCCTGCAGAGTGAAAGAGGGGGACAAATCTGGACTCTTTTCTGAACAAGCGGTTTAGCACAGAAAATTGCCCAAGACCTCCTGGGTTCCTGTAAGATTCTCTTTACTTATCTGTAGGGTCCAGTCCTTTAGCTTTTACCTCATTAGCCCAAGGCCTCCGCTTCTACCCTGGGGGTAGGATTCAGAAGTTAAACCCAGGCTGCCAAACGTTAGGCTCATGTCAAACGAGAAACACTACAAAGCACGCAGACCAAGTAGCTGAAAGACTTTCCAGCCTGCCCATCTTCACGTGAGAGGGGGACTTGAGGGCACATGCAGTAGCCATTGAACCTGACCTACACCCAGAAAATGCCAATTTGAGTCCAACCCTTGGAAGAGGTCTGGAAGCAAAAACAAGAGGCAGGCATGTACCTTGGTAAGTCTTTGCTAAGGAAGGATATTTCCACTCCCTCCCCGCAGCAATGAAGTTTGAAGGCACCTTTCTCCCCTTTTCCCCCACCCCTTTGTCTCCCACAAGAGTTCTGAGGAGATGTCCCTGCTAGGTTAAGGAGAAACTGATAACGTATTTACACGAGGGCAGATCATTAATAAGAAAGGTGAGTAACCTACAAAGATCTAGAAGGGACACAGAAAACTTCCTAGCTTGACAAAGTTCTACAGCTTATTCAGAGGCAAACGCAAGTAATTACTTAAATTATATACTGAGCAACGATGGCATGCACAGCTCTGTCTGCAATTTGTACATTATACATATTACGCAGTACTTACAAGGGAAATGGAATGGGGTTATAGTTGTTTCCAGGCAAAAAGTTAGCCAAAATAGCTTTCATAGTAGACTTCTCCTTCACTTGGCTGTCTGTAGATCCCAATGAGTGTCCATCAAACACATCTGGAACAAGCATAAGTTAAATCTGTATCACAATATCAAACTTGAGAAGGATGGCAACAGAACAGAGAGGTACTAGATTTGCTGTTACCTAAACAGATCTTGTACACTTGCCACAGAGAAGCAAGAGAAAGAATACAAGACTACAACTGAACTCTACCTTCTGAGCTGCTTGTTGTATCCTGTTCAGAGAGTGTGCTGGCACCAGCCGTATGCTCCGATACAACCTCTGGAGAAGTGGGCAGCTGCAGATGCGAGGAGCCTGTGGAGCTCTGACTTGACAAAGTAGTCAAGAAACGATCCTCTGAGAGTACAAGGACAGTTAAGGACAGAAGAAGGCATTTAGGTAGCTGTCAGAAGTGATATTGCTTGCTCCCAGCCCATTCTACCACCAGTATCTACTTTCAAAAAGTTTTTACTTAGAAAGCAGCTATGGTCACACAGAGTAAAGGACTGGGTAAGCTAATCCATGTAGCACATAACCTCCAAAAAATACATACTCTTATAACTATTCCCTTCAGTTCCCACAAACTCTCAGTATGCCTCACAGGGAAGAGGTCTCAGCATCCATAACATAGAAGAGGTGAGAGGTATATCCCAAATTCCCTTATTTAGAAAGCCTCTGAAAATTTTTCAGCTCAAGTTCAAAAGAAAACCTTCGCTGGTCAGTTTAGTATCATTGGTAATTCAGTTTCATAGTACCAGCAGATAGCCAATTTCTATTTTACTATTAGAAAGAGCAAATCTGACACAATGGGGATTCGCTGTTTCTCTGTATTATCAAATTTGACTAAAGCTCCTGTGTTATGTCAGGGAAAGGGTTACAGCAAGCTTCTTTTGGTAGCTTACGAAAAATAAGTAACAGACCTTTCTCTCCGTTTTGCAGTGCTGGAGAAGCATTGCGTGGGGAAGCATCCATGCTGCTGATCTAGGCAGAATAACAAAACACCAATGTTGATGCCAAGCTCTTTACAGCTGTATCCCCTCCTCTGTGGAACACTTGCAAAAGCAGACGAACCACAAGAGAGCACTCCCACCCACTTCTCAGCCTCTGAATTGTCACTGTATCTGTTACCACAGGAGAAAAACAAGGCAACAGCAACCCAGGTTCACAAGATACTTACGATGGTTACCCTCTGTGTATGCTTCTTTAAACACTACGCCGTCCCTCTATATGAACATACCTCCTGCTAGATCAAGGGTTAGTTTATTTTAGCACCTTAACACAAACATGTATTAAGTGGAAAGGACGTGTATCCATGCAGCAGAGCAAATCCAGGGTCTCATGGGGATTTTTTGGTGCACCTTGCTAATGATAGATCAGGACTATTGGGAGTTCAGCCTCTCTGTATGATGCTTATATTGGACTGCCTTGCAGCCCAGACATTTTCCTCGGAGCACCAGCTCCCCAAAGGGTGAATGTTCAGCATGCTGGCAAGTGTACCCTTGGACAGAGCTCTTCAGGCAGCAGTCCAAAATCATTTGGATCTCAGTCCATTCCCACATAACACATCACAAAGCAGGGGTGATCCTACTTTGATCAGTCCTTCCTGTATCATTTGCTCTGCCTCTCTCAATATTTTTTGCTTTTTCTTTTTCACAAGGGAAACACCTGATGGGCAGCAACATAGGGTCTATTGAGATGACCCAATTCCTATCTAGGCATACACTTGACAGTTGACTGCAGTTCTCTGTTGGTAGGGTTCATATCAACACTACAAAATCATCACAGAAGAATCATCAACTCCTATTCATACTTAAGTCTTCTTCTGTACAGTACGGCTCTTGGTTCACATCTTTAGGAAGAGATACATATACTAACATGCAATTTAAGCTTTTACAGTTGAAAACTACAGGATGCAGTAAAACCAGTTTACTAATTATTACAGTGAACCAAAGCCAGTCTTAAGACTATTGTGTTGCCACAGAAAAAAAATGTTTAAGAGGCTTCTAGCCTGCTACTCATACCTTGCTTTCTTCACCTTGCCTCAGTCTCCCAGGGCTGGGAGGTACTGATGGACGTTTTCTCCCTTTTTCTTGCTGGAATAGATCCTGCAATCTTAATTTAAAAAAAAAAAAAAAAAATAAACATTTATAAACAAACAAACAAAAACCCACAAACAAACAAAAACCCCAAAACACAACAACCCACATAAAACATTCCACCAAAGGAAATTTAATCGAAAGATAGTTTACTGGTACTATTTCTAATTGACACAAATTATGAAGTTTCTCCATACTAGAATACAGTCAGCATGATTTCACAAGTCTACTGCAAGCTCAGATTGCTGCTAACACGTGCCAAAGCAATGTTTCAAATGGCCAAAGACAGTACATTCTCTTCACCTCTAAGATAATTTCACCCAATCAACTGGTCTCCCATGTTCCCCTCTTCATATCTTTCCCCCCTTTATTTAAATGACACTTTTTCCTCCAGATACGAGTTGTGCTCTACAACACAATACTTCTACTATATGGCCTCAAATTATTTCTGTTCCAATCAACCAGCTCTGTGGTCTTAATCAGCAGAGGACATTCAGTACAAGCTATAAAGAGTAACTGTGCTATAGGGAAAACCACTAGAGCAAAACCTCTTCACTCCTATAACCAACACAGTATCAGTGTTGCTCACGATTCCAACACGTGTCCTCTTACCTATTATTCCAGGCTTGTAGCATCTCACAAAGTCCTTGCTTTTTAGCTATCAGAGACTCGAAAACAGATTGCAGCTGTTGAGGAGTGTCTAATGATGATGAAAGCAGCCTTGCTTGGATTTTCTCAGTCCAGTTTCGAAACTCCCCTTCTTCCATCTGCCAGAAGAAAAACTGTCAGTGTTCTGTCACCTGAGATGACACAAAATCTGAACGGCTCCCCCCCACACTTCTCAGCCTATGGTCTGCTGATGTGAAAATAGTCTATTACCTCCTTTTGGGCAAAGAGGTCTTCCATCTTCTCTTCCCTCGTTTTGCTGAAAGTATCCGTTTTCAGAGAAGCAAGGCGATCATCAACAGCGAGATACACTTGTGACACTCTGTCAACGGGCATGCAAACAGTTAAGCCACTTGCAGCATCTTCGACATTCTTTAATAATAAAGTCTGAACGTGTTTAAGGTTAGCACTTGAGAATACAAAAAAACAACACATGACAGCCTTCTCACACAGTAGGCTGTCCCACTGAATTTACAGAGGAAGTTGGAAGAACTTCATTAGTAATAGCAGAAACCTAAAAGTTACACACACTGCTATTTGTCTTCATAATTTATTCTTAACGGTGGAAGTTGTCAGGGAGGAATACAAATGTCACAAGTGCATTACTAACAAAGGGGAACTGTTGTGTCATCTGTGACTAAGAAGAATCTGGGTCTGCAAGCTCTATCTCCACCAGCAGAAATAATGAGTACCTCTACCTGAGCTCTAAACAAAGTTGCACAGGTTCTGAAGTCAGGCGGTCACAGAGACATCAGCCATACAGGAATGCTATGACCAGGCAGAGCAGTAGTCAGGCCAGATTTAATACAGTTTTTATCAGGCCTGTCTTCCACCTTTTGGTTCCTATATATAGATGTCCAGGCTTATGGTAGTTTACCTTAGACTATGAGAAGGTACCAGTCTGTCTGCTGTTATCATATTCAGTAGTTAACAAAGGCAGTTACTTTCATACACCAGAGAGTTCAGTTGCTCCATGACCAATATAATGAAAACAGTTCTGTTTGGACAATAGATCTGAGCAATGTATTTGCAGGTTTTGGGGATGAAGATATAATTTAAACTCAGTCAGATGCTCCATATAGCAATGTTAGGATAAGGATAAAAAGTATTATCTGCAGTTTTCAAATTAGGCCTTCTAGGACCAACTCCTCCCTCTGTTTTGTTTTTAGCATTCGAGGGAGGAATTAAAAACACTTTAGCTCTGCTTGAGAAGGCATTTCATTAAAAAAAGGTGACATTTCAGACATTGGTTGATGGCCAACCTTTCAGTGGCTACCTGGCAGCATCACTCAGAAACGTGCTATATCACTCAGCTATATCACTCAGCTATCAATGCAACATTCAGGGATAGAGAACAAAAGAATCTTAATTTCTACTGGCTACGTTTAAGCTGAATTGCCACCAGACAAAAATGTAAGAAATTAGTACAGACAGAGTAGGTAAAGGTAAAAAAATTTCAGTACTACTCTCTCTTAGAAGTATATACACATGTGTTTTAAACCATTACTTTCCTATCAAATAATGAATATTTAGCAAACCTCATCATACTAGGAAAATCAGTTATGTGTTCTGCTAATAAAGGTACAAAATACAAATAAGATGAAGAAGTCATTAAAAAAAAAGCTTACTTTTGTGAAAAATCCTTGAGATCCTGCAAAATATTAACTTTTAATGGAGCCTGCCGCTTGATGTATATCTTGGGGAGTGGGACACACACTTCAAGCAGCCGGATTGGAGAGTAGCTGACAAGGCAATACAACAGCTGTTAATAAGAATCACACCACATAATACCAGTTCTGCACCATATTGAGGTTTGAGGCCTTTATATGAAAAGGGGCATTGTCAGTGTGTCCAGGGCTTTTGTTACTTCTGTTAGCAATAACACCCTGTTCACGTATCTCCTAGGCAGAAGGTAAAACCACAGATCATATTGCAAAAACAAAATTCTGAAAGTTTTTGGAATAAGATAGAGAAAAATGTTTCTCTTCTGTGTCATGAACTGGAACCATCCATTCTTAAAACACTGCTCACCACATCTAGGACAGTGATGGCAGCACGAACCCCTCTGCAAGCCAGCAAACAATCCTGCACTTGTGGTTATAGTGTAGTTATGCTATCCCATGCTGTATTCACAATGAAGAACAGAACTGATGAATCCTTACTAGGGCTACATGCTTCATATAGTACTAGAGAGGGAAGTTTTTAGCAGTGGAACTCACCTGAAAGATGCCACCATCTGATTATAGGAAAAATACTGGTGATAGTCATGATGAATGGAATGACCACAAGGCTCTGCATTGGCCCTTCGAGTGTACTGGTACCCATAGAACCTCAGCTCAAGGTATTTTGCAAAAGACATGGACCAAGAGTCATTGGAAAGAGGAACAACTGGTGTCACCTGAAAAATTGAAAGCCAAGCATCTTGATTTTATCCTTCAAATAAGATTAAGGACAGGTTAATTTAGACAGGAACCTAGTATTTCTAAGTACAGAAACACCCATGACCCTGAAACATGCCAAATAACAAAGACAGCATTTATGCAAAGCTAAGGCAAACACCTACTTAAAATAAATCTGATAAACAATAACTGCTAGTTGATGATGACAGGTGCTAAGCTGGGGGAGCCCAAACAAATCCTTGATGAAAGTTTATATCTGGGATGCTATAGAGACAGTTCCCAGCAACCCAGGCAGAAGCAATGGTTACATCATACACTTTTCCCTGATGATTCTTCAGCTACAAATGCACTGGTATTGCTTTGCTGTGCATTTCATCTTCAGCAGTGCCTGCGAGCTTAGAGTAGACACACAGCCACAAACACATTAGTGTTTACATGAGCACACAGAAATAAAAGGTTATAGAGCAGGTGTATACACAGCAGTGCAGGCCTTGCCGTCAGCGCTTGCGTTAACTTCCTCCAGCTATCTTTAAATCCAACACCCATGTTTAAGTCAGCATAAGTAGGTGAACTGAATCATCCACAAGGGTAATTGAGATGTTTTACGTTTCAGGCACTGCATGAATCTTTTTCATTAAGTTTTAGTCTTGTCTCTTTGAAGGCTCCTAATGTTTAGCCAGTGATGCATACCCAGTTAGCAATGTTTTCTTAGCTAAATTACAGATCAAGTTTCAGACAATACACAATCTTACTATCTTGTGGGCTTTCTTTAAAGCAATTTAGCATTCCTCTAATGAAGATGTTACTTTCTACTGACTGTTAAAGGAATTCTAGACGTCATGGTGACGCAATGCAGGTTGTTCAGTCCACAGTAGATCAAAGAATGCCAGGTGGCTTTAGCCAATTACTAACCCAGGAGGTCTTGGATTCTGCCCTTCCCCAGACATATATTTTCTGTTGCTTGTACTGATTCACTGCAATGAAGGGACCATACTCTTCACCTCTCAGGGGGCAACTCCATTTTTTCCATTTAAATCTATCCTCTCAGAGCCAGTTTTGACACTTTCTAAACAAGACTCCCTCACACAAGATGTTTCACCCTCAAGAGCCCCAGTTCTACTAGAGGAATTTGTAGGTAACATGAGAATATCTGTACCATTAACAGGTTTTCTGCTAGTTTAGCCATAGCTCCAGGGATGACCACCTTCTCACAAATACTGCCTTTCCATACGAAGTCAGTCACAACAAGAATACCAAATCGGAACAGCAATGATTCTTAAATCCACATCCTTACCTGTTTGCACAGCCTGCACCAGGAGTAAGTAAGAATGGTGTGCTGGTACCCAGGGACTGGGGAGTCCAGCTCCTTTAACACAATTTGCACACAGCCTTGCCCGTGAACAAAGCGACGGATGTGGTGCACCATTGGTGTTTCACAGAACATGCTGGGGCACTGGTAGGAAGGCCTTACAGAGAAATAAAAACACTTGTGAACGATCATATACTAGGCACTGCTGAAGAACTGATTCAACAGCTCTAACAAGCCTTTTAATATCATGCTATTATTTACCTTCACTATAAAATAAGTTTCTAAATCTTTAGTGAAGGCTGATTCTGTTGAGTGAATTGTAATCATTTAGAAATAGCATGTAAGGAAGTTCCATTGCCAGCAATGGCTGTATAGGTCCCAAAAGCAGTGAATCACTTTCTAAAAGAATATTATATATAATCCACAAAATAAAGATCAAAGCACCTGTGGAAGTGCTGGCACTTAATTAAAAGACCACTTTGGCACTGTACCAAAGCACATGCTACTGAGGACAAAGGTGGCAGGTTTAGACTCTTAACTAGGCCCTTAGAGCCCTAATTGCTACAAAAAACTGCTAAGTGAACACATTTGTCTTCATGAACTTAAAAATCTCGTTTCATAATCTGTTTCACTTGCTCATAAAGGAAATAAGAAGGACAGGGCCAAAGTAGCAAACCAATGGATGTATTTTCTTGTAAGGAGTGAGCATGATTAAAAGAATTCTTAAATCCAGTTCCTGTTTCACTATAGCATAGTGCAGTATAGTAAAGCAAAGGGAGCAACAGATTTAGGTGTGTCCTTTACTAGGACACAACCAGCTCTGCAGACCTGCATGCTATTTTCCTAAGTGATAGAGGGTGGCAGATCAACTTCATAGAGCTATCACAAGCTTTTTTTTTGCTTAAAATAACATTTAGAGTAAGTTCCTCCTCACCTGAAACAGTAGCGCTCCAGAAAAATCCCTAGAGTTAGGTCATTTTTTCCATAGAACTCCATGGTCACAATCCTACAGCACAGGAAAAAAACAGCTTTAGAGACTCAATATTGCCACTGTTAGGCATGCAATGGCCTTTAGCTGCTGGCTTGTTTACAGCCCTGTATATAAGACTCTTTTTTTTCCTCTTGACTGCCCTTCCTAGATGCCTGCTGTGAGGTTTGCTAATAATGAGATCAGAGTCCTACTAGAACAACTTTAAACTTGACCTTTAAAAGTCTAATACAAGTCAACTGCACTTTTGAAGATCATGTTCAAAAATATCTAGGCACAGAAGTCTAGACAGCTTGAAGCTTCAAACACTAACATTTAAATAGCTACAAAAAGGGTACATCCAGAATATGAAAAAACCTTAAGAAATCCTTATTCTTCTAGAATATTTGATAGAAACTTTTGTTGCTTGGTGATCAAGCCATTTAAAATGTATACCAGCATAAAGTGTCACAATTCAGATATCTCTAACATCACTAATTTACATCCTTACATTGTTGCTGTTTAGTGAACTTATTCACCACCTTCTCTAGCTCATTTCTAAGCTTTTAAGGAACTCTAGACCCTTCCCTACAAGAAGGTCTTCTCTTTACTTTCTCCTCATCTAAATGATTAAACACCAAGACCTGTCCTGTTTGGTAGAGATAGAAATGTGTCATAAGTTGTACACAATTAACAAATTACAGCTCCCTAAGATGGAAATAAAGCTCTCAATACTGCTGAGTATAATATGAGAAAGATAGCAATATATTCTAATGCCAATCTTGGATAATACAATCTGTAAGTATTCCGAGATTCTCACAAGGCGCATTTTTGGGCCAGGACATTGCTGTGTGTTCCTTTACACTAAGACTCTTCCCCACAAGACTCCATGAAGTGCTGCCCTACACACACAGACATCACCCTGCAGTTAAAGACCAGCTAGAGCATTTGGATTCAGGCTGGGCTTTCTCACTCGTGCCTGGGGATTACAGAGGCCATGCAATACTCTGGGGAGTCACCTGATCAGACAAGGCAAAATCCTTTCAGCAAAAGTTCCTGTTACAGGATGGGTACAGCCTGCCAAGGAATCCTCAAAGAAATACTGCTCTGAGGTAGGCACTGACCTTGACTTCAGAAAAAAAAGGGATAGCAACAGTATAAGCTGTAGAGGAGTAGTTTTCATACCAGGGGCTAACACAGGCACTTGGAGCATTGCTGGACTGAGCAGAAGAGCTACTGAAGAGAACACAGAGCCTCTGATGGTTTATGGGACTCAGGCAATCCACCTAGTAGAGAGAAATCGACTCATTCACTGGTTACAGACACCTCCATTCACACACAACTTCTGTTGACAAAATTCTATTCTACTAGTTTTATCTAAAGACTCTGCTGCTTCCTTTTGTACAGATTAACTTGGCATTGTCTCCAAGCTTCAGGTAAACTTGTACTGTGTATAATTGCTAACTGCCACTTTTAGAACAACATAACTAATATGCATAATGAAACCAGAGCACACGCATGGGTTTCTGTGGAAAGGAAGCCAAGAGGAACAGAAAACAACAAAAGCCCCATGATAAACATCCAAATCACTGTACAGTTTATGACACCTTGGATTCAAAACTCTGCCAATACATTATACCTCAATTACTCATTCAGGCTATAGAACGATTTCCAGTTTTCTGTTCTCTGTGAAGAGATTTACTGTGCTGCTGCTGCAACGGAGCTGTTTTCTCTTCCACACCCCACAGAACCATGAAGTTACCAAATCCTTTTCTTTGATCATTGAATACATTTAAAACAGCATCAACCAATCTGATCCAGAGCAAGGGCTAGTCTTACAGATAATGGCCTGTGAAGCTACACAGATCTACATTTAAGCACCAATTAAAAAGTGATTTCTGTTCATGAATATGGGGGCCAATTGGCTCAGGGACCAAAATGTTTGGCTGCTACAACAGATCGGTTCTGCTACTCTTATTCACACACTTTTTCCTGAACAGCCTATAATTCAATAAAACCCCAATATCCTTTTCCTCAGATACAAGTTAGTTACTTTCTAGTTTACCAAAACTTTAAATATGGATTACAAGTACATACTCCCATGCTTTGAAATTTCAAAGAACATTCCTCCCCCTCTATTATGAAACTCTCACCTTTCTTCAGATCACCCAAACTTTTATAATCCATCAAATACTTTAATGTAACTACAACCTACTGATGTTTCCATGAAATTAAGCCCTCTGAAAATCTTACACTGGAACAAATCAGCAAATACAAAGAGCAAGAAAGTTCAGTTTAAGAAACTTAACATTCGCTCCCTCTTCATGGACTCATTTTCAGAAATCATTTAGGTACAGCCAAGTCAAAGAGGCAATGTAATACACTGATTCTGGGCTGACTTTTGTGTATTTCTCAGAAATTTTGCAGTCTCTTGTTCTGAATGATCGCAAAGCATTTCAATCTAAAATCCAGTTATGTCCCAGTCAAGAAAACAAAACAAAAAACTCCCACAACCAAACAAAAACAAACAGACCACAAAAAAAACCAACCCTCTGGTTTAATATGAGACACTACACATTCTACATACCATGAGAAACTGATGTAACTTGGGTTTTCAGCAGCATATCTCAATCTTACCTTATGAGACCACGAAGATTCACTCTGAGCCAGTCCCTTCTCCTCCTCTTCAATTCTGCACCCAGTTTTTCCAGTAGGGACACTAGACACATCCTTAGTTTGGGCAAAGGGATCTGTGCTTTTCTGCAGTATCCTCCCTCCTCTGGCCCGATAATCAGCCAGCATTCTGGCTAAGCTCTGGCTGTCACGAAGATGTTCTGCTATTCTAGTATTAACCAACTCGTGAGAAGGTAAGATTTGGATGGCCTTGGCTTGGATACTCCCATTCCTTCCTTGCAGTCCAGAGAGATCTCGCAGTAATTGCCTCTTCCTTCTGCTCTCCAACTCTCTGTATTCCTTATTGAGGAGAGGAGACCAATAAACTTGCTCAGGAAAGTAATCCCGGGCAGGACATCTCATGCCTTTTTCAGTCAAAAGAAAAGGTTCACGGAATGTCAGCACTGGAGAAATACAGAGAATGACATCTTTCAACTCCTGTTTAAATGCTGCAGAGTAAGTCTTGAGACGATCCTCAGATGAAGTTACCTCTTCTGCGACATATAAACCAGTATCATCCTGGAGAGGGTCTCTGAAGACTCTCATCTGACTCTTGGACTCCTGCAAATCATCTGTCTGTTGAAGAGGCTCTAGTGCCTGGCTATCCAGAGCGACCAAGTGCTGGCCCATGCCATGGAGGGGCAGCAGGGATGTTTCAGGTATTGCAGGAGGTACAGAGTTGAAGACTGCAAATGGTGACTCCACTTTGTGATGCTCTTGCTGTTTTGAGGACACCGTTTCCAGCTGATTGTTCTCCTGGTCACCTCTCTCAAATAAACCTCTCGGTTCAAGCAAGCTGACCTCATCAGAGGACACTGACTCAGAGATTACAGGCAACTTTTCAGAGGATAGTTCAATGTCTTTGACTGCTGTGCTGAAATCCTCACCATTGAAGAGGTTCTGTTCCTCATTTTCATCTCCTGGCTCTTCAATAAGGGAGTGAAAGGAGGTGTTTTTGGTGAGAGTAGGGGGCATGGCAAACTCATCCATAAGAAATGAGATTTCCAGCTGGGAATGATAAGCCACACAGACCATGAAGATGAGGATCTCCTTCACACGAGCCAGTTCATACTCTGCAGCACCACACAACTTGATAGTGCAACCCAGGTGCTGAGGACACCCTTCGAAGAACATCAGGGGTTTTGTCTGATCTAGAAGGAAAAGTAAGACATAGGAGTTAGGATGTAGTTTACCCACCCTTAAGTATCTCACACACTTGAAGAGACTGTAACAGAGACTAAGAGTAAGTAACGTCAGTAGCTGTAGAAATTCACATTACTGTACTAACTTATTTTTGCAAGCAAACAAGCATTTGCTATAAAAACTTCTCTGTTTTGTAAAAACATTACCATAAAATCTAAGTGAAGGTCCTATGGAATACACTGGCCTAAACAGCATATTCTAAGACAACTGGACACTCTGCAGCAGTGAAGCAAAAGAACCACTATCCTCCCAGGCACATTTACTCATCCTTACAAGACAAAAAGTCTATGACATTTTGAGGGCAATTTAAAGGCTGGAAGGGGCAAGGGAATTGGAAGGGGAAGTGTTCAAGGACAGACTGGATGGAGCTTGAGGCAACTTGGTCTAATGGAAGGTGTACTTGCCCATGGCAGAGGGCTTAAAATGAAATTATTTTTAAGGTCCCTTCCAACCCAAACCTTTCTATGATTCTATGAAAAGATGCAAAGAGTGCACCTCCACAAAGATACGCATCTACAGCATTTATGTGTGCCAGCACCACTGGTAACCTGTCAAGCAGCATTTCTTCCTTCTTCCTTGGCAGATTTCCACTGCCTTGGGGGGGTTACAGAGAAAAAGGAACTTCATTTCTCAAAGTGCACAATGACTGGACAAGAGGCAATGTGCACAAATTGCACAAAGGCAAGTTTTGATTGGATATGTTAAGGTTGGACCAGATATTCTTTTGAAGTCCCTCCCAACAGAGGCTGTTCTGTGATTCTCTACTTCAATGCAGAAAAGTTCTTTACAGTGAGGATAGTGCCCAGACAGGCTATGAAATCTCCATTCTGCAATATTTTCAACATTTGCCTGACAAAAGCCTTAGAAATCTGATGCTGCATTGAAATTAATCCTTCCTATTTTGAACAGGAGGTTGGAACAGATGAACTACAGAGTCGTGGGAAGAGAAAAAACAGCTTGGGAGAAAGAAATTAGTCTGATTAAAATCTGTATCTATATATAATAATGTATATAATCTATACAAAATCTTGTTTCATCTTAGTAAGATCATTCTATTCTGTACAGAGCCAGTTCACTGTAGTTCCAAGAGGTAGCAGACAAAAAATGAGTAGGATAATACTCAATCACACAAAGAACCCAGTAGTTTTGAGCTATTTAAAAGGAGCAAAGTATTTATCCTTTCACACACATAAGCTAAGACACATCAAGCTTTACTCACCATTGGGCAACTGAAAAACTTGCATATAAAATTTATGACAGGTTCCCAAACGTGGTTTGGTCAACAGTTGATCCATTGACATCACTAAGTCTCCCTGGGTCATTCGACTTACGCGGTCTAGCACTTGCTGTAAAAACAGAAAGAACTATAAGAATCTACAACTCAAAGAGGACACTCTTAATCTTGAAAAATAAACCAAAACCCACCAATGTGATCCAGAAAATCTCTCACAGAGATGCAAATTCTTGGTTAAACTCAATGCCACAAACGCACATCCACAACATACAAGAATCTTAGAAAGACAGTTGGGTAAATATTTCTGGTGAGGGGCAAGATTGTGCCCTTCCTTGAACTTTTTCGTTTGAATAGATCCAGGTACCCTCCTGGAAGTGCAGTGCAGTTAGCACAATGCTGGCTATGGCAGGAGCTCAGCCAGCTCCCACAGCTACTCTCTGTATGGCTGTCTGTACCCTCCTCACAGGGATAGAGGCTCTCTTGCAGTCGCTAAGGACCCAGGTGTGACTTGCTACAAAGGGGTGTCAAAGTTAACTAGAAGTGAACCAGGGTATAAGGTCCTATCAAACAAGGACACAGCAGAGCAGCTCTGAAGAACTGAGGAAAAGTTACTCTCTAGGTTTGCCTGTCTTGCCATCTTGGAAGAGATGCACTATTAAAAAAGTACCCAGATTTGGTTAGAGGAGAAAATAATATGACTCTTTGCTTTCCACAGAGTCTTAGCTACAAAGTGACATCAGAGATCTAGCACAGTCTAACTGACTGGAATTGCTCACCGGCTTGACATTGATGACCAGAGTGATCCCATGCTCCAAGAGCATGTCCTGGGCAATTCGGGACACAGTCTTCTCAACAAGGACCAAATTAGGCCTGACATCAACTATTCGCTGCACGTAGTTCTTCAAGAACTCCCTTTCCTGCAGACAGGAACAAAGTATGCAGTTGCAGTTAACTACTGCAAACCCACCAGAAAAAAACAAACAAACAAACAAATAACACTTTAATGGTTAATACTACCTTCCCCTTCATTTACATACTGGCCTTTCCTATCAAACAGGGAAAATGGCTATCCAGAAAGCACCATCGGTTGCCTGTTGTGCACATTTTCACATCTCCCACAGCAGAACACCCAGTTTACCACTAATTTGCTATAAGCCCTAATTGCACATAATAATATAGTCCAATGACAGTGTGAAGTAAAGGACTTGCAACAGAATCCAAACATATATATATATATATGCACCTTAGATCCTCACACCTAAAAAAAGTTTCATGTTCAAACGACGCTAGAATCAGAGCATCATAAACCAAAGCAGTTTGCAGTATTGTGTTCTCCACCTTCTGATACATGCTAATGTTGAGTGCTGGCACTCAGAGATACTTACATTCAGGAAAAGGATGACAGTGGTCTATGCCTCTACTAGTCTGTACACACATCCTCAGTCCCTAAATCTGTATTTAGGGACAGTGCTCCTGGAGTCCCATCCCAAAGGCTATGCACTGCAAAATTGCTCTTCTACCCATGCCAATCTTTTGGCTTCATCTCACTACTCCCAAACAAACTTATATTACTCTACACAGAAAGAGAAATCAGGTTGTAGTACATCAGAACTAAAGGTCTACACTGCTAGAGGGAGGACACAGCTTCCCAAGCCAGGTATTCTCAGTTGTGTTATGGCAGCTCACATCAGTCAGGCGTTAAAAGTTCTGTGCAATATAAAGATACCACAAAAGCAGTTTGTCAGCTCCTCAGAATACAAGCTCAGCAGGGCACCAAATACCTTGTTATGGGTGTCCTGGCAAACACCTGAGGACCAATTTTCAGACAAGAATGGAGTGTGTTAAATAAAAGGTCTATATATCTCAGTGTTTGCACATTTGAGGCACGTCCCTGCTCACAGGGGCAGGGCACCTGTTCCAAAGTGACATTTTCTAGTTCATCACTTCATTAGGTTGGGTCTTGTTCCATTTTTTTTTCAAGCCTGACAAGAAATAACATGGGTGTGACCTAACCCTAACCTACACTAACTTTTCAAACACTTCTTCACACACCTAAATCTTATCTAGCTCTATCACTGTATAAGGAGGTTCAGAAGGTATCATTGAAAACAAGTCTTGTAAAATGCTGCATTGTGAGGATCAAGAGCTCACACACACATGCTTTCAGCACATATAATTTGAAGACAAAAACCCTCAGCATAAGACTACAAGTTTGTCCTGTATTTACTGCAGCTGTTAGCTAGCTTACACAAAGAAGAAAGTTTTCCATTTTCTATGCAACCTCACTGACTCTACTCCACCTTACACACTGAAAAAAAATGCACTGATCATGATTTTTTTTTGCTTTTTACCCAAAAACAAAAGTATATTCTCACCTGAAGTACTATAGGCTCTATACAGGTAAACTTTGTTTCTTCTCGATAGAGATACTCAATTGAGCACTTCAGCAGAAGAATTTTGGGATTTTTTAAGCAAGAGTTCATCTAAGAAAGACACAAAAATAGTTAAAAATACAAACACATGGAGAGGAGAGAAAGAAATACACAAGAGACAGACTTCCCATGATTGGTCCCTGCTGTCCCCACCCTGAGACACTTAAAAGTGTCTCAGCTATCCTCACCCTGCAGACCCAACTATACACTCTTCCTCTTTATGAAGTTGTTGTTACATCCAGTTGCTGGAATTTCACAGCCACTGTCCAGTAAGCAGGCAATGCTAGACGTTTTCAGTCGCTGCTAAGAATCCTGAAGGCTTGATACACTTGGATCCATCCAGTTCACTTCTATCTTGCCCTCTTGCCTCAAAGGTTCATTTTACTATGCTATTGTAAGTCAGAACTACAAATGCCTGGTAAAGAGTTCTGGTAGTCACTAGATGCCTTATGTGGTGGTAGGGATGGAAAGGATGTTTTCCTATACATGTATGAGGCAAGTTTCTCCCCTAGAATCTCTGGGCTAGGAAAAAAAAAACAGCTTGGAAAAGAAATGCTCTAAGAACAGTCTTGTTTGGGGTCTCAAACCAGAGAAAGCTCACAAACCACCTGAGTAATGAGAGAATCTTCACGACACAAAAAGCAAGTCTCAGCACACTTTGGAAAGTGCATGTTTCCACAGTGTGCATTACTGTAAGCACTTGATTAATCAAGCGGCATTACCTTTTTGTGTGCAACATTCTTAGTGCAAACAAATCCATTCACCACCATGGAGTCAAATTTCTTTCCACCAGGGATCTAACAAAACAAAGAACATTTTCAGAACTGTCATACACTCCCACATCTTCTAGTGCAATAAACCTAATACAGAAAGCATGTATTGTAAACGATGTGCAGTCTTCAGCTACACCCTCCGTTATCAGATGAAAGATCAGATACAATCATGCTGGACACACAACTCTTTTCCTTTAAAGCCTTAACAAACTAAGGACAACATGAAAACAAGTACTAAGTTCTAGGATTTTTACAATCCTCCCAAGAGATGTTTATTTGTTAAAGCAGGTATACTCCAGAGCAAGGTAAGGGAACCTAACTTTGATAGGCCATGAGGAGCATATACCTTTGTGCATGCCACTTCTATTAATAACAAATAAACTGTAAGGAAAGGGAGAAAAAAAACCAAAAGAGAGAGAAAACCAAACAAACCTCTACCTATTATTCGAACACATCAAACAGTTGACTGGTTTGCCTACAGTCCCAGGCAATCACAGGAGTAATAAACAACATGAAACAGGTTTCTGAATAATATGTTTCAGAGGACATTTGACATCGTAATACAAGTATATGAAAATAGCAGACAGCTATGAAGAACTTTCAGCTCTGAACAACTGCTCTTTGAACTGGAGTTTCAGGAGAAGCAGGAACAAGTGATGCTGCCTGAAGAGATGCCACAGAGCCACCATCAGAATTACAAGGTTCTCCTCATATCGTACAAAGCTTTCAAGCAAAATAGTCTTGCTGAGGTGAATTTGGCCAAAGAAAAATAAGCCTGAATCTTCAATCATCAGTCACACTAGCTCCTTCAGTGTTAGTTTCACATCAGACACTCAGAATACACTTTGCATGCCAGAACTCCAGTCTTACAGTTCAGCAATGTCAACACTGGGCCATCTGGCAGAACTGGATGCACCATTCCATAACAATTAAGTTTCCTCTTGAAGAAAGTCATTGTACTTGGCATGGGAGGAGTTGAATCCTCCATAATGGATAGTTATAGGGCAACAGACTGCTACACTGAGTTCTGCAAACTACTTATCCAGCATTTGGTACATCTCCAAATTCAAGCGCAAAACAAGCAGAAACCAAAAACTGAAGCAAGTCACTACAAAAGTGCTACTCTTTGCTACCTTCTGGAGCCTACAGCCTGAAAGAAGAGGTCAGCTCCAGGGCAATTAAAGCCCCTTTCATAGCATGCAAAGTTCCCTCTGTGCAGCTTTTTCTAGAACCTCACCTTATCCAAAGGCCATGCTGGCCAATTACAAACCACCGAATATGCTGGGGGCAGGGGAAGGGGACTATTCTCTTCAAACAAGGGGTGCTGCCAACAGCTGCACCCTTTTATTTACCTACATCCACTGCTTGAAACTTACTTTTTTGATGTGGACAAACTGGCGGATATCCATGTCATCATCTCTGTTCTTGACATCAGGTCGTACTGTTTGAACCACCTGGCAGACCACAGGTACAATGATATCCCTCCAGGACAGTGACAGGGACTCATTGTATAGCAGCTGCTGAAGCAGTGCCATCATGTGGTTGTGATTAGCAGACCTGCAAAAAAGGCAAAATAAAATGATTTCTCCTGAAGAAAAATACTGTGCAGTGCTTAGCTGAAGTCATATTTCAGAAGCAAATTTCTTAACGTTTACAATACAGGAAAGTCCTCTGAAGGAACAGCTGCCTAGAATGTTCTACAGTCAGCTCTGGTCCAGTACTTCAATATATAAAAATCACAAGGAAAAAGCCCCATTCAAAATAACTGTAAAAAAGCTGCTTTCTTAATGCAAATTAGTTCCTTGTATTGTCCATTGTAGATTAAGTCCCACTGAAAGCTGATGGAATAGAGGGGCTTCAGGAATTTTTACTCGAGATATGCAAATTCCTTTTTCTGCATGTTTCTTACAGCAGTCTTTCCATGGCTTGTTTCTCCCCATTCTCTTCTCTCAGCAGATCCAGATTGCTGTGGTGCCAGCCTAGGGGCGTGAAAAAGAGTTCTTTGGACTTCTCCTCCACCCTTCTGTTGAATAAGGACTCTGCAAGAGACAAACAAACCCTGTTAATAGAAGGTCACAGCTGAATGCCTGTGTCTTTCTAAAAGGCTATGTTGAAAAGGAAAGAATTTACTAAGACATAAGTCTAAGCCTCTTGAAACGCTAAATTTAAGGTAGATGTCATAGCAACATGATGCTGCAAATAGTATAAAAGTGGTAAGTGTACAGTGGAAAAGTGAGCTACCAAAATTCTTGTACTGCCAGTATACAGCAGACAGATTTCTCTTCTGGAACTGCACTGTTCTACTGAATTTTTAAGGATCTTCTGTCAAAAAAGTTGCACAAGCTTTTTGAAACATCTCAGCACATCTTCTCATCTCCATCCACCTAACAACCACATACACAGGTATATGATCCGCTACAATTCACAGTATGCAAATGAAGTCTCAGCAACAAATATCCACTGAATACAGCTTTTAAAATCCTAAATGTCAGCACAAACTACAGCAATTTCTGATTTTGGAAACAGAAAGTATGTTTCAATAGCATAAGACAGTCCTCAGTTTGAGGAGGTCTGCCACTTTCAATCACTATGTTGTGTAGTAACTCCTTGGAATTGTTCTCTGTTTTACATTACCAAAATTAGAGGTTATTTCAGCAGTTTTCTGTGCTTTGAAAGAGTTACTAGGTTATTTCCCACATAGGCATTATGATATTATAGAGGGAAGTTATAAACTTCCACATTCTTATAATACCTGACTATATTTTAAGTCTTTTACTCAAGTAGAGTATAAATTTTCATCAAGCAAGAATGTAAGCCTTCAGAGTTCAAGCTTCAAAATCCTCAGAGTATTAAGCAAAATCCTTAAACTATAGTAATCTAAGCAGGGCTATTGGGAAAAAAAAAAAAGACTCTTAAAAATTCTTAACTTATTCCAGATGCTCCATACACAAAATTAGCTGTGTAGAAGATTAACAGAAGTTACATTGATTTCCCCCTTTCTCCTGCAAAAGCTCAGTTAAAAACTAAGCATCAGTTTAATCAAAGACTTCATTTTTAGGCTGCACAGACTGAAATGGGATTTTCTCCTTACTTTCCCCTTACTTCCTCCTCTTACAAGCTCACAAAAATCAATAGCATTACCTGGGAGAAAAAAAAGCCCACAGGTGCATCTGGCCATGATACTGGAAGGCACAAGGGTTTTAAAACTCACGACTGCACGTAATGGCCTTTCATTTCAGAAGTAATAGTGGTGATGACAGGAAACCCAGAAAGATTTAAGAGATGAAGCTTTAAGCTACTCTGTAGAAGCAGTGCAATTAATCATATCACATCTTCATTTGCTTGCACAGAAAATTAAAAATTGGTTATATAAGTTTCTTGGTAGAGAAATTTTGAACAGACTTGCCACTTACACTTACTTCTAAAAAAAGTAACAGCTTTTCTTTGAGTCCTTTAAAATGAAGAAATCAGAGAAGCAAAAGAAATGTAAACTTTAAAGTGCATTCAAAAAGTCAGAATACAATTTATACATGAGTTTTGCCAGAGATAAGTTCAGATTTACTGTCAAGTAAATATTTTGTAAGGGTCAATGCACTATTAAAGGAGTATTAAAGAGTTTCCATCATTATATTAAAAAAAATGCACAATTGCAAGATTTGAAATTTTTCCTTACCTTTTATAAAAGCATCACTTATAGAGAACATCTGCTGCCCTCCGTTTTCAGGATTCAAGTACTCTGAAAGAAGAGAGAAGGAGGAGATAGGCGGAGACAAAGAAAAAAAAAGAGACAGGTTACACTGGTGTGTCCATATAATTGCAATGTACACGCCCACACCAGAAGCAGCAGCATTACTCATCTCAGTCTTTAGTCACCAACTTAGCAACAGCTTGATGAGTGGTTAAGACAAGAATTTCCTCTCATTCTTGTTTTATCAAAAAGTTCTAAAATGGCAAGAAAATAGTACTTATTAATATGAAGAAACAAAACAAAGTAGACACGAGCAAAGGCTGAACTAGGAGTTGAGTCCACTTTTCCCTGACCGCCCTTTTCTAGACCTGAACACAAATGTGTTAAAATGCAAGCAGGCACCATGGGAACAGCCTCCTCACTCTGGTCTAAAAATACAGAAACCATTTTGGTCTCCCACTCCACTGAACCATCTCAGAGTGAAGGAGAGACCAGACACAAGATTTATCTCACACAGTAAAGGAAACAAAAGACAGGCTGCCTTTCAAGAGCTAAAAGTCTAAGCTCTAGAACAGTTCAAAGTGTTTTGAGGAATCTGTGCTGACAGAGGTGGACTCCCAGCAACAAAGCAGAGCAAGAGATGTATCACTTTATGTATGTGAAGGATGTATGTACAGGATGAAGCTCCATCTATTAATCTTGTTTAGCTTGCTAGATCTTGATTTTTCATGACAACTGGCTACAAAACACTTGTTTTCTCCAGAGGCTGTTAGCTTGCTGTGCCTTTAGTTGGTTCCTTAGTTATACAAAAAGGGATTCTACAATGGGGGAAAAAGAGCAGTAGCCCAATTGTTTGTATAACATGATCACCTGGAGTTCAAAGTTAACCCTTTATCACCTTTCCTGACAATGGTCCAGACCTACTGCCACAAACAGAATGCAAAGCTAGGCTGATTTCAGCCACCAACAGAAAGCAACATAAAGCTGACAGGACATAAGCAATCACAAGGCTCTGAGGAGCAGCACTCAGGAAGCCCCTTACATGCCATCATTTTAAAAGTCTGAGCTCACTTACAAATAGATACTTGATAGAGGATCAATGCACCAAAGAGAAGTTACAAGCCTCTCTTGCAGCTTGCTGGTTATTTGCAGATTCCTTTAATCTCCTGCTTAGTTTAGGAGTTCAGTACTACAATAAACTATTTAACAAAAGCTTGCTCACCCTCAGCATTTATTCACCCACAGCCCCACTTGACTACCTAGAGAAAGTCATGTCACGCTCTACCTACACAAGAGCATGTATAATAGTACCTCCATCCCTCTCCTCCTGCAACAGCCTCAGGGCAGCAGCTCTTACTGTAAACACACTCCAATTAGGCCTGGCACACATCCCTGGCTGGCATAGCCAAAGCAGGAGTTATCCCCAGCTGAAAACTAACCTTAGTTATGCTCTGGACAAAAAGAGAGGTTGCACCTCCAAACTAGGAACCCTTCTAGATTTCTAATAATTTAGATTCTAGATTACTAGGTGATCTTTAAGGTCCCATCCAACTCAAGCCATTCTACTACTCTCTCCAATACAGCTTCAGCTCCTACAGCTACTTCTGACTGGGCCCCAGGGAAGTTCTGACAAGGTGAGATACCACACCTCGTCTTAGACTGGACCAGATAACAACACTTGTAGGTGTGAGTCTGAGATGGTTAGAGGAGCTAACATGCACATTGCTTACCTCACATCATCCCTACTTGCATCATGCTTCATAAAATGGGAAAGGGGGATGGCAGATGTTCCTGTAGCAAATTTTGTAGCCTGAAAACTGAAAAACTGAGGCACATTCTCAAAAAAAAGAACTAAAAGGGCTCCTGACAACAGCATACTAAGACTTGGCAAGCAGTGGTGATAAGGAACTGTATATGGTTACTCAAGTCTTCTTGTCTTTCCCCCTCCTAAGTAGATGCAGGAATCAAAAACAAACTCAAAAAATACCAGGGTCAAGGATATCTGGCTGCAAAGACATTTAGAACATGAAGTTTCTCATATCAACTGTATCTCTCTAAAAACAGTAACTAAACCCCACATTTAAAATTTCTCACTTAATCTCTTACCCCAATTTAAATGCAGAAAACAATCTTACTTTGTTTTCCAGTCTGATACATACTATAAAGTACTTTTGTCTTTAGGCAGATGATACTATAAATGAGTCACTATACTCAGCTAACTTGGAGTCACTCAAATTTCATGGAAACACACCAGACATTAGTCAGCCTATAACATCACAGTAAGTTCTGCCATTAGACTATATACAAACCACTGTGTTTTAAAACACAGCTGGTGGATACATCACCCGCCCTTGCTTCAAAGCAGCTGACCTCTGTGACTGTTGGACATTGCATATCCCTTAATCATTCGAAGAAACCCACTAACCTCTTAGATCAAAGCTGACCTGCACTTGTAGCACTTGATGTTTTCTATTGTCCATCCTCAACCCAATGACTGTAATTTACACAGTTGTGAGGAAATTATGAGTCTCAAAATGACGGTGTGATCTTGAGTTTCACTTCATTATTTCAAAGAAAATCAAGTCACTGTCATCCAGTCTAAGGACAAGAGATAATGCCAACACAATCAAGATAAATATATGTGTCCATAACAGTCATAGGGAAGTTACTGGCCCTGACAGCAGCAAACACACCATGTCACTGAGTAACTACAGCACTCTGTTCTTAAAATAACCACGGGCCATTTACACAGATGCTTAACTATCCAGTTTTGGCTGTCTAATCATTGTGATACTCTACTATCCTAGATGGCATCTTCTGTTGAATATAGCCAGGATAATCAGAAAAACAAGGTGAAAGTCTTAATATTAATTTTATTATATAAAGTCTTTCACTTTAGTAGTTCCAGAACAAAGTTTTAGAAGCCATGTATTTCACTACTCTAGGCACTACAGCATGCACTGTAAGGTTTTGTCCCACTTAAGTACCTACAAAGTTTCAGTCTGCCTATTGCCAGGAAGTGTTTCTGGCTGTTCAGTATATTGCCATTCATTTCAACTTGTCGCTCCCTGGTTAAGTCTTTTCTCTAGAGATTACCATGACAGGAATTATTACCAAAAAAAAAAAAAAAAAAAGTACACTAAGTCCTCTGTATTTGCAGAGGATATAGATTTTTCAAAGAATTGCAGGATAATAGCTACCTCTCCACGGTGCATTTCCATGACAACTCCACCTATCCCAGTTCTGGGAATATTACTGATATTCCCCTCCAGGGAAATCCATTCTCTCGGAAGCAATTGTTACCAGTTTCCTACTAACAAATTACACTCCTACAGAAAAACCTGTTTAAGAGACAACATGCTTCAGGAACAGATAACAAACACTAGCAGAGATTGGCCAAATCTAGCAGAGTGCTGCCAACACACATAATTCAAAAGCAGAAGTCTTTCTACTTTTAGTTGCCTCAGCACTTGCCTTTTCTGCTGATCTTCTCTGAGCTCTCCATCATCAAAATCTTTCTCACAAGAGCTTCAGTTCTGGCTATGAGCAGATTGATTTGGTCAACAGTTTCCGAGAGGAAAAAACTCTCTTACATTTCCCCTTCATCATGTACTGCTTTTTGTATATGGAGATAAAGACTGAAATACGTCTAAAACCAGGATTAACATCCCTACAAGTCCTCTAACACTTGCCAGAGCCAAACTGACTACTGCCTACTTTACTGCCATCACACACTGATAAAGATAAACCTGCTACACCTGTAAATTCATGGGATACTGCAGCACATCTGGGCCTGTTTCAAGCTCTCTTAATTCAGCATCCCTCCTTCCTAAAAGGAATTAATTGATATATTAACCCTCTCTACAGTTTCCCTCCCTGTAGATGCATTAGCTTTTCATTTGATTAGGGTATGAGCTGGAAACAGGTTGAAAGGAACCAATAACAAGCTGCCATCAGTAGTGCTGACAATCCATCCCCGCTGAGTCATCTGACATCAACTCAAACTTCTGAACCTGTTCTGCTTCTCTCTTTGGGGGGAGAAAAGAAGCAGTTAGATTTTCTTCCTTCTAGACACATTTTTAGCAAATAACATAAGGTGACTACAATAGGCACCAATAAATGCCCCCTCCAACTTGCCTCATTCTGTCCCCCATGTCTAACATACTTTGAAAGTAAGCTGTGACCACTTCTCCTCCCTCACTCTCTTCAGTGACCAATTCAGTTTCAGAATATGTAATCTGTATGCAAGCAAAAGGCAGGTCTTCCATTCCAATCCAGAACAACACAAAAGACCTGTTAAGACTTTATAGAAGAATGAATTAATTAGGAGTACAAATTATTTAACGATGGCTCATCTTTTAAAGTTGGAAATACTGAAGGGGTAGGGTGAGACAATTATTAAAAATAAGAAGCTCCTTAGAAGCAGCCAAAGACCAAAGTCTACAAAGCTGATGTAACCTTAGGTAAGGAAGCAGCACAAAGACATCAATTGCTACCCAGCATGTAAAGCAACGAGAATATACTAGACCCAAGCCAGTGGCAAGCCCTGGTTTCAGACAGCCCTTATCCTACTTAAAGAATGCAATTATCAACAGGCACATTATTTCTTCATTAAGGATTTTGCTTACAGAGTCTTTCAATTTAGCACTTATTTAGGGGAAGAGCCTTTGAAAAGAAGTCTTCAAAGCCAAGTATTTGATTTCTTCCTACTTCATTTAAGTGGATGATCTCTTTTAAACAAATATTACGTATACGGATTAAGTTAGGTCTTACTGCTCATCAGTAAGACGATTCTGTAAAATGTAAGCTTATTAAGGTACAATTATAAGTCAGCACAGAACTCTTCCAAGTTAATTTTGTTCTTTTGTTGTTTGGAGTTTTATTCTTTGCTTGCTTTTTTCAGTTCCATCTCAAATTGTAGAGACACCTATCAAACTGTTTTATGTGTAGATTATTCTTCCTCCCCAGTTAGCCAGAACGTATATATGATCTGCCCTATTACATATGGGCAAGAGACTTTATTTCAACTGCAAAGAGAAAGTCACAGGGAAGTTACACACTCTGCAGAGAAGGTGTTTCAACAGGTCTGCTGAGCATCCTCAGAGGTGAACATATCAGAACTGCAAGCAAGTGCCAGTTAAATATCATATTTTCCCCTCTGTAAGACAGCTACGTAAGTAGTGTCCAAATAGGTCAGTAATACTGGGGCCCAGCTCTCCATCATGTGCAACTCCAGCTGGTGACTACCTCGTACCTTTTTGGTCGGCAGGGTGAGGGGGCACATGTGGGTACTTGGAGTGCTTCTTGATATGGAAGTTCACGTTGTCCAGCTCCACGTTCAGGCTGATGGAGGCGGCCGAATCACTGTCCATTGTGGACTGGAAGCTGCTGACTGAAGTGCGCTTGCTAGGGCTGGCGGAGTCTTTTAGTGTTGGGTAAGGGGGAAGATACAGGGAGGAGAAGGGTTCAAATGGGTGTTATGACGGTACCGGAGAGGAGAGAAATTGTCTTTATTACATAAAGACCAGTGTGCAGTACTACAGGAATACAGTATTTTCATCGTTCTAATCTTATCTTCATGTGGGCATGCTGGCATTTTGGACATTCTTTATTGTACTACTGTAGGGCCCAAATCAAGCAGTCTGCCTGAGAAACAGAAGGCAGCAATTTACGTGCTTCTCCTTCATTAGAAGTATGAAGCTTTACCAGTTCCACTAAATACAAAATACTGTATCCATTGTAAGAATCAGGAAGACTAGCCAGGTTGTAGTTTGCATAGATCCTTACAGCCCCATGCGCACACACAGAAACACAAACACAGAAAGCAAGACAGTTAAACTACTAAGTCCTGAGGGACTGGGGACAACAGGGGAAAAGGCAGAGGGAGAACAAGATTCAGGTGAAACTCACTGGCTAAGTTATCTTCTCCTTCATCGGCAATCTGCTCTGTGTCACTGTCATCAAACTTGATGTCTTTGAACCAGGATGGCTCCGAGTGCCCCTCTACAGAGTTCACAGAGTCACTGTCTGGAGACGGGGTTTCCGAGAACTCCGTGCTCTAGAATGCAAGGAAGAGAAAAAAGCTGTTAAAGTGTAGCTCTGCTGAAATATTAAGCAGCCTGCTACAAATGCAGGTCAGACATTTTAAAAATCTCAGACAATTTAAAAATCTCAGTGGGCTGAGCCAAGGTAGTCATACAGTCATCCCCCTTGGTATGAAGTAGGAACTCTTTGTGACAGGAAACAAGTATTTCTTTACACTTCCCACGAAACTACTTTCTGCCTAGTACCTGC
Source organism: Myiozetetes cayanensis (assembly GCF_022539395.1). Taxonomy (NCBI): domain Eukaryota; kingdom Metazoa; phylum Chordata; class Aves; order Passeriformes; family Tyrannidae; genus Myiozetetes; species Myiozetetes cayanensis. The sequence continues at coordinate 13,651,166 of NW_026088185.1, read as the reverse complement.
TTCTACACAAGTTGTGACTAAAAGTGGCGCTGAAGAACAAGTTCATTCTACTGCACATATTCTGTCACTACTAAGCAGTTTTGAATGCTTGCTCTCCCTAGCCAAGGTGGGTGACAGCACACACTTTGCCCAGAAACCAACACATGAAGCTTTTCGGGGAGCCAAATTCTAAGTTACTGGAACAATTCTTTGACTGACCAAAGTAGTCCCAAGAGTTTCAATCACAAGTCAGGCTCTAACTGGGGCTACTGTGTCAAAGCCAAGCCTGGTCAGAGTGCCAGAGAACCTGGGAGTATCTAATTAATTTCCATCAGCCTTCCTGATGCCTCCTTGCACCTCAAGAGGAAGTCCTCACTATCATTCCTTTGGCTACAGTGAGTACAGCAACAACTTAGTCAACAACACCTTTTCTCCTAACTCTTGTCCAGAAGAAATTAAATCAGACAGTGCTTTCAGCTGACAAGAACTGGCTTTAAACATATAATAACATTAGCCCCTTACAAATAGTTCCAAACAGGGATCCATAAACACTTGCTAGTTAGGGGCAAGCTTTTACAAGCAAACTGAGACACTGCAGTTGACTAGCTGGGATGCCAGATGAAGGCCAGAGCAAACCCAATGGAAGACCATATAACTGCATCCAAGAGCTGAGACATTCTTCATTGCAAGCAGCTGCAGAACATGAAAGAATCTCAACTGAATGCTTTCAGAGATATCTTGTTCAAGCTAAAAAGCCCACTACAATCATTCAGGCCAGTGACTGTTCTTACTCCCCGGCAAGTTTGGTTGCAATGAAACACAGTAGGATAGCATCCCTGGTCACTAGTTCCCTGCCTCCTCCTCAGGTAACTGGTCCTATTTGGGAGGCACGAACAAGCACCCCATCCCAAACTTGCACCACGTGGCTAAGATACTGAATTCCTTATTACTGCCACCACTGGAGTTCAGAGGAAGGTTACCAATATATTATGTAAGAAGATCCAAAGATTCCAGATTCTGCACATGACAGCACAACTGCCACAAGCACAAACTGTACCATCTCAAGGCCTCTGTGCAAGATGTCCACCATGAGAGGCACTGGCCTAGACTGAAGGCCCTTTCCTCCACTTTAGGCAGCACTACATGTAACAAGTCATCCTCCACAGAGGACAACCCCAAAGCTTTCTGGGCAAATGAAACTTCCTCAGGCTTTAACCCACTAAGGAAAAAGGCCTGAACCTTTTCCGTACAGGACAGCTGATTTAGAAAACATACCACAGCTTCTGAGAACAGGATTGGAAAAGATTCTAGTCAGCAGTCAAATCCAGCAAGAAGCACAGCTTTCAGCTTTCCTACTCCTTTTACCTGTAACGGTCTGTAGAGAGCATATTCATCTCTGAAGAGCTGATCATGATGACTGACACATTCAAGCCAGCGGCCATCAACCAATGCCTGTCCTATTGCAATGGCTTGGACTCTGGAAGTATAAGAATAGAAATGGTTTTCTAAGTCTAGTTCTAAACACACATGGTTTATGGTACAAGCACACTACAGAAGGAAAGAGTCATTTGCTACCCATTATTTGACTCTTCAGCATTCCATTGCCATGCTTAAACAGACACTATTTAAAATATTATGGGTGAGACAGCACAGTGTACTAGTTCAAGCATGGAGCTAGATAAAGAGACTGACAGTACTCTGAACTCAGCTGAGGTGTCCAACAGATGATTAAGACACATTGTTTGTGATCCTCCAGTACTGTTAATCTGAGTTATGTATACTGAACATCTCTGAGGGAGAACTGTTGCTCAACACTTCAGAACCATCTCACTTTTATGCTGTTCTCACATAGTTAAATACACCAGATTCTTTATATTCACTTATATGGTTAAGAGCCTGCCAGTTCCACCAAAAATTTAGCTATCAAACACTATTAGTGATCTCTGATCCCAAGGGTAGACTTGCTCTTTGGAGTATCAGTGAACATTTTGGACAATCTTTATAACACGCACACTGTTCTCCAAGTGAGTGATACTTGTCCCATAAGCTTTCTCCCATACTGGTTTCCAAACAAGACAACCCCTGTCCCCTGTAGTTTTGGGCCATATGGAGTCAGAATGCTGCCCACTCCAGTAGGCAGTAAAGGAGAGATTTGAATTTTCTTTCTCATCTCCCTGCAAAGGAGTCTGTCTCTGCAGTCTAAGGTACTACCCTACAGCAGCTCAAACTCACAACCTCCTCTCACAGACAGAATACACCTGCTGTACTAAAGCATCAAGTTTACCTTGTGCTTATGTGCCCATTTCTGATGAGCCAGTTGACCAGCTCTTTTCCCACAATGCAGTTGGGATGTGTCCGCAACCAGTAGCGATGGTCTTGAAACTCCATCCCACTGTTATGATGGCAGATTTTCTTCCACAGATCTTTCAGCTGGACTGAGTCCTGGAAAGGGAGATGTGCAAGTTACTTACCAGTCTAATCTGAGCACTGGTTTCAAAGGCATCAACCTGGGCCTTCAGATCAGCTTCTAGATCAAAAGCCCTCAGACTTATTTTTGGGTCTGTTAAACATGAGCACTGACTTTAGTGACTGAGCTGTCTCTCTGCATCTGGCCCCTTTTGCCTTCCCATATGTGCCCTGGTTTGGCACAGCACAGTCTGTTGTCGCAGAGGGAAAAATCGGGATCTAGGATTATTTTGAGAAAGCAGCACAGCACCTCAAGGGGTGGAGAAGAGACACTGCAGCTCACTTTCTCAAATGCCTCATTTGTTCTATTTTTGTGTAACAGAAAAAAAAGTTTTAATTAAATTTTAACTGGTTGAAGCTTGACAGTTAACTGCCAGACCCACATTATTGCACTTCCCCAAGGGTGCCCTGAGATTCAAGTTTTGCTCCACTTTTGTAACTGGACTGGCTTTCTCCTCTTGGTTCCAGCAGTAGGTGTCATGGGTGTTATCCTAAAACCAATGTCAGTAGCTTCCCTTCTGTACCAGGTACAGAGTCAAATGGATCAGCAACAGAACACATGATAGGATCACATGATTTGATGCAACTGGAGATTCCACAGTTCAGCTGCCTTGTACTTGAGAATACAGTAAACTGGACAACCTGGCAGAACACAGCAAGTCCTTTTAACTCAAGGATTTTGACCTCTAGATCACAGAAGTATGTGCTTACACCAGTGTATCTACAACTTCCCCCACCTTTATTTTATGAACAAAGGTCATTAGTCTTCTGAAGGGACTAGGTTAAGCTTTAAATTAACTGCTGATATAGAGTCAACTCCACATGCTAAAGGCATTAAACAAACAGAGGGAATGCATAGAAAATCCTACATTTACTGACACTGTGTCTTCTGCTCTTACATAAACAGAAGTGATACTACCAGTCCTCTTCTTCCCCAAGGGAGAAAATGGACCAAAAATAAACAAAGTGAAGCTAAA